>NC_140458.1:28878278-29562028 GCF_963576455.1 Neolamprologus multifasciatus | reverse complement strand
CTAATCACTACAAATCATCAATACCATCATTACTAGTCTGCAACCTGCCCCAAGACTAATGTACACCCAAGCATCAGGTAAAGCAGGGAGACAAGTTTATTTTAACACTGTAATATAGCTACAAAGCATTATCATTTGACTTCCAAAAAGTCTCTTTTTAAAGCAAAATGCTGGTTTATTAGACAATTTTCATTTCTGGGCAAACTGCTTCTTAAACAGTACACTCTTTGTAAACATGCATTTTCAGATCACAGTTCTCCAGAGTTTCCACTAGAGGGAACTGTTATAGTTAATTTCAATATGAAATAATTGTGAGCGTTAACTTATCGTCCTGAAAACCGAAGGGGAAAAAAGTATCTTTAAGTTACTTTTTTTTGTCCACTACAAAGAACGAACAGACTAGGTCTCAGGAGCACACCTAGTTCGTCATTTCTTTATAAGGTGATTGTTTTCAATTATATTTAATGCCTAATATTTCAAATACTGATGGCATTTGGCATAAAATTTCTAAAAATGAACATGGAAGAGTAAATATAAAAAAACTGTCCAAGATTACAAAATAAATAAATATTCCATTGATTAAATATCAAGCTAAATGCTTGATTAAATACTGCTGTAGCGCTGCGTTCTCAATAAATTTGTATATAAAGGAAGTTTACTATTCTTGATCCAGCTTATAAATGTAAATATTATTACAGCAAAACTCTTAATATTGATAGATCAGTTATGAAACTTCCTTTGATGAGGATATACTACAAATGATTTTAGACTGAACAATGTCATACACACACACCTTCATACATCAAGTTACTTTTTGCACAGTGCTCAGTCTTTTGCACAACCCACTGTCATTGTTGCAGTTTTGTATTGCACTGTCTCGTGTCTGTATCGTTCCGTTCTGTCTGGTGTTTCACTGTTTTTTGCAATTTTTGTGCACTTGCACTTTATATAATTCTGTGTTGATTGTCTGTTATGTAGCACCATGGTCTTTCACCGTGTACTGTACCACTGCACATGGTTAAAATGACAATACAGGCACTTGACCTAAAAGAAAGTTTTTTCTTGCCATTTCCCGACTTACCTGGGCAGGAGGTTATGAACCAAATGAATCTTATTACCATATTATTGTAGTATAACTATCGGGTTGCTGTGGCTTTAACTGTGATATAAAACGTACAAGAACAGCATCTTCAGGAATACTATAGCAAGTGGCAGTACACTTATTTAATAATTACATGATAATAACGTCAATAGAATTATGCGATAAAAACTAGAACATTACTTTAGATCCGTTCCGTATCATAGCAGTGATAATGATTTAAAAGAACTGAACCAGCCAATCCAAACACCTGCTTTAAAAAAAATAACTTATTTACTGGTAATTACATGGGTCAAAAACACCGTGTCCCTTTAACAGGAAGGAAATTAAACGGGGGAAGTGAGGCAATGGGGAGCTACTTCCTCGTTACCCCCACAATCACAACATTATTTGTGCGCAATGGGTGAATCTGCATCGTCGGCAGGAGATTTTTAGATCTTACAGTGGGTGCACATCGTTGGGAAGCTCCGGGAAACGCATACGTTTCATTATGCTTCAGCTCAACGACGCAATGGAGCCGGAGAGTCCGGGCGCTGCGGTTCTCCACCCTGCAGAAACCGAGGAGGGGGTCGAGGTTGCCTTCACGCCGCCGGAGGCCGGACGAAGCTTTGGACACGCCGCCTCGGTGGCCTGCTGTCCCCCGTTACAAACGCTGACGCCTTTTCATGTGCATAACCCCACCATGCAAGCGAAAGTGAAGGACTACTTCGTGTTCAGAGTAAGTTGCTCCATCCATTCCAGCCTCCGGTGATAAGCCCGTTTGTTTATATATGAACCACTCGCACTTATCGTACGCTGCTTAGGTACCTTTAAGTAAACACAACCACCCCCAGCCATAGGCGTCAGTGCAGGGCAGCATGTTGTGACAATCACAGTAACAGATCACAGGGAGGATGAGGCTCAGATGATTTACGGTTGTGTGATGCTGATCTCAGCCAGGTACCATTGAGCAGGCGGTGAGCGACATCAGGACTGTGGCACTGCCGTCCGAGGATGGAGAGGTGCTTAGTGTCTGGCTGCTGGCTGAGTAAGTATCCCGTCATCATGTTTATTATCAGGCAGGAGGCATAAAAAAATGAACACTTGTGTGAACTATTGTTTTCTACAGAATTGATCACTGGAACAACGAAAAGGAGAGACTTGTGCTGATAACTGATAGGTGAGTCAGAATCATACCTCATCTTTAAGTGACTAATATTTAATGAGGCATATCAGGTAGCCAATAACATTGTCTTGACGTTCTGTGCAGGTCCCTGTTGGTGTGCAAGTATGACTTCATTAACCTGCTGTGTCAACAAGTAATCAGGATCTCTCTCAATGCTGTGGACACCATCTCAGTGGGCGAGTTTGAATTTCCACCCAAATCCCTCAACAAGTATGTCAGAATTTCAGCTTGTCAACAGCCAATTAGTATTTACATTAATAAATAAATGTGCAAACATTACAACATTAACCTTTAATATTAGCAAAACAGAATGATGTCTTTTAATTGTTTAAATAGCAATACATACATACAAAAAAAATGTTTTCAAATTGATGCACACAGAAGTAAAATGTAAAAACTTACAAAATGTCTTTTGTAAACCGTTGTGGTCCATCTCTGTGGTTGTGCTGCATGAATGTCGTCAGCTGTCTGATATTCTAATCTTATTAAAACTGTTGTATTGTCAAACAGAAGAGAAGGCTATGGGATTCGTGTCCAATGGGACAAACGTCCCCGGGCTTCATTCTTTAACCGCTGGAACCCCTGGTCAACAGAGATGCCCTACACCACGTTCACAGAGCACCCCATGGCCCATGCTGATGAGAAGGTGGCCTCTCTTTGCCAGGTACAGTCACTTTAATTAAATGAAGCTAAACGTGCATTTTTATTATTTCTGATAATAGGCTACTTGACGTCATGAAAACTAAGCAAATAAAGCTTCAAAATGTAAGGTCTTTTCTGTGTTGTGAAACAATGGTGACGGCTGGTGAATGGTTGTTTCAAACAACAAACAGTCACAGTTCAACTGGAAACAATGGACTGATTGCTTGCCTTAAAGACATAATTCAGCCCTCAAGATAAAGACAGTTATTCATACTTTTCAACTTGGTATATCAATAGATATTTTTAAAGCCATTTGTTTACATCTTACTGGCAAGACAACAGCTGTGCCTTGGGCAATTTCTCATCCAGGTATTGCTACATGCAGTGAATGAAGCTCATTCTACTGCAAAATCTTGAATGTATTCTTTATTCCAGAGCAACCTCAGATACTTAACTCCAGACAGCAACTCCTATTTTAATAAATATATAAATTGTGCACTTTTGAAGTGGCTGTTAATAGGTTCATATTTTTTCCTTCTACCTCCCAAGTTGGACAACTTCAAAATCCAGCTCGTGCAGGCAGTGAAGAGAGCCCATAAGGAGCACCCGATCCCAGGTCGAGCTAACGGTGTGCTGATCCTGGAGAGACCCCTGCTTATTGAAACATATCTAGGCATAATGTCCTTCATTAACAATGAGGCTAAGTTGGGCTACTCCATGACACGCGGCAAGATTGGCTTCTAAATTCAGTCGTTTCTCCAAACTACAACAGTTCAACTCATGTGTCTGTGTTAAACTACACTGTCTGAGGGAAGCTGCAGTGTAATGTGTAACATGTCTGTGCGTGTATGCAGAATCCATGAGATGCCCACACACCTTCCTGAGTCGGTGTAATGGTCAGCCAACTGTACGGAAATGATGCACAGCACTGTAACAACTGTCTACTCATTCATTTTTTTGTGCCCCTAGTCCCCCCCTTTCTGTCAAGAGTTCCACACACACACGACCTTCAGGAGTGTGTGGCCGTGCTATAAGAGTTGGGAGATAAAAGGCACAGCACATACTTTATATTGAGCTTCTTGAAGTCTCACGTTTCTGGTTCAACCACTAAATGACAGACTGTCAAAATGAATGTGATATTTAGAACAGTGAAACCGTATCATCGGCCAAGATGAGTTCCACGTTTGCTACATGATATGGTTTGTGTTTGCATTATTCGGACCACAGAGCCATAGAGTAGCTTTTTGGAATGGAAAAGCAGCTGATGAACTGAGTAGGATTGCTGTGTCACATAATTATTCAAATAAATTTATGTCGAGATATGGAAGGAAACTAGATAGGAGAGCATAGCATCTGCAAGGCTGTGCTCTGGGCTCAGCTTTGGTACTGATTTGCAGAATGCATGGGCTTGTTCAGTAGTAATGATGAATTACATATCAAAATCCTCTCTCTTGTATTTAACCCGTGTTTTATTTTCAGTGCTTATATTTACCTAAATGATGTCTTTGCTTAGAGCAGGGAGCTACCATTTGCAGAGCTGTATTAGCTACAATAACAAAAATGTTCTTTTTATGTCAGAAATAATATGTGCAATGTGAACATGTAAATCCTTATATTTGTTCTGTGAGTTGCCATTATGGTGCTGCAATTTGCATTTGTTTTAGACATATATTTGCACTCAGCTGTATTAAACTGTGCAGAGGGTGGGTTGGGTTACAAAGTGGCACAGATGCAGATAAAGCTTTGCATAAGCACATTAACTTCCTAGAATGTGTGCGTTGTGGATATTATTGTCCAGCCAAAGGTTACAGAACATACTCCCATGCATCGCCAATACCAACAGAAAACATCCCAAAATGCCTTTTTTTTTTTTTTCTGGCCTTAATTGTGCATGTTCCCTGCATGTTCAGTCTGCATGACAGATGTTTTTTTAAAGAAATATCCCAAGTGAATCTGTAAATACTGATTGTTTTGTTTGTATACATTTTTTTTTCAATGCATTTGACTTAAGTGATCTAAGAATACGAATATACCATTAACAGTTCTCAAGTATTTTATTTAGGGATATTAACTCATTTCTACAAACACGTGAAGGTTTTGTTTTTTGTTTTAGATATCTGTAGCACAATAGCCACTATGGAAAATTAAAAATGCCTCTATGTTTTTGTCAGGGCTGAGGCTTGGGGTGGATATAGAACTGCTTTACGATTACGTTTGTACTGTCGAGGACTGAAACTACTAGGACTGACTGAAGTTACAGTTCAAGTGGCTTTAGAGCAAGATGATGCCTTGAAGACAAGAAATACTGTCCTGATATATTTAGTACTGCCTGTTGCTGTTTGGACTTCTTACTGACATTTCAGTCTGGTCATAGCGGGTAACGCCTTTTACATGCTACAAGTAATGATGCAGTATTTGCAGGTTAAAGATAATGCAACTTGTGTCATGAAGAACTGCTTTAAAATTACCAACTAAAGAAAACTGTCTCATGTCTTTGCTCATGTCAACAGTGCGACTACATTTCATCAAGATACTGTAACTCAGCTACTGATTTCAGTAACATGACATATACCGAAAACAAATCATATTTTTTAAAGGCTGAACACACTTTTAAAAAACTCCCATAAGCAACTAAATTTATGACAAAGTTTATTTAGAACAAATATAAAATTTCAAGGTGAAACTATCTATAGAAATCTATAGATAGTTAGATTCTAGAAATCTATAGATTTCTATAGAAATCTATAGAAAATTGTAAACTTTCACATTCTCACAGTGTTTGCAACTAGTGCTGAGTACATATTTATCAGTAGGAATTGCTTTCAATGTTCCAGTAGCCCACACTTTTAAGAACAGCTACAGTCCAGCATATGCAAGCTAACATGTTCAGGAGTGTTCTCACTGGTCATTGACTCAGCTTGTGTGTAAAGCTAAATAAGACTGAACTATGACCCAGTTATTTTCTTTTTGTGTGCTTTACTTGTCTTCTTCATCAGTTTCCATGTAGCACAAACACAGCTGCTCCTTTCCAAGCAGTATCAAGGAGTTGCCACTGCAATGCCAGTTCAAAGAATGAACTTGAAAACCACCTGGCAGGAATAAAAGCGAGATAACTGTGATGTCAATGCCTTTACACATAAACATGCTCATAGTAAGAAATCAGTATCTAAAAAATACACTTCAACTTTGTGTAGTGAGATTTTCAATTCCAGGGACATTTAAAGCAATAAATGTAAAGAAACAACAGAGACATTCTACATGTAAATACAGACATAGAGTAAATTGATTCTATTTTCAATTATAAACAACACAATCTTAAACTAAAGGCAATATGTGACTATGATGCTGTGAAACTACAGGGTGGGGCATTTATATGTATACACCATAATAACATGGGAATGGTTGGTGATATTAAAGTCCTGTTTGTGGCACATTAGTATATGTGAGGTGGCAAACTCCTCAAGATGGGTGGTGACCATGGTGGCCATTTAGAAGTCAGCCATCTTGGATACAACTTTTGTTTTTTCAATAGGAAGAGGGCCATGTGACACATCAAACTTATTGGTAATGTCACAAGAAAAACAATAGTGTTTGCCCCCTCACATATACTAATGTGCCACAAACAGAACTTTAATATCACCAACCATTCCCATGTTATTACGGTGTATCCATATAAATGGCCCACTCGTTCATTTACTAACAACTTGTCAATCAAAAGTTGTTATTAAATGAACCTACTATGGATAAACTTCCTTTTTGAAAGTATGAACAAAATAATGTCCATGTCTGTAACAGATGGTATCTGATCTATGCATCACTGAATCAGTAAGGGTAGGCAAATAACCTTTGATGAACAACTATGGAAGGTTATCCAAGACGCCCAAAAAATCTTTAGCACATAGAAAAACTGTCCACATACACTTCAGAAAAACTGGTGCAGTTACAATACTTTAAGGTTTCTTGTTTTCATGTAGTTTAGCAAACAAATTGTTTTTTAAAATGGTTTGGTCCACTAAGAGCAGACTGCATTCATTGGTCCTTGTTTTTTCTTAAACTTCTGAGATCCACATTGACTGCTCTTAAGCCCAGTGCAATGAAGTGTAGCTTTTTAAGATGAACTAGAACTTCAGCCAGTTCTAATTTTGTTGCTAAAATTTTGGCAACACCCTTTGACTAAAACTAAACTTTGATGCTTAAATTATAATTAAAACTAATAATGTTTAAATCAAAAGACTACGATTTAAACTAAATCAATATTTGCTGATTTCCACTCCTTTCAGCCATGCTGTTTTAAACAATTTGAGAATAACAAAGCAAAAGCATGTTTGGTGTCAATCTTAAGTTCTATTTCATGATATCAGTGTTTAATATTCTATTAGTGTAAAAAATAAAATGAATGAATTTAACAGCGACCTTGTGGTTACCATGGAGATTAAATAAAACGACAGGATGGTTACTGGAGGTCTGCTCCTTTCCTATATCTGAGAACAATGTAATTAAGCTTTGGACTCCCAACTACTTGAAAGTTCTATTGTTTTAGTACCCAAGGAAATTACCTTCAGTTGGGACCTGAACAGCAACACAGCCTCCTGGAGACCAGAGATAGAGCTTGGTGTTGCCAGTACATAGCGCCAACCGGGGATGGCGTGGGTCCCACTGAAAACATCGTACTGCTGATGTCTGCTCCAGCACAGCCTCCAGGCTCATCATCTGCATGTTCCACACCCAAACAACATTCGCCATATTGTCTGCAGTGACAAAAAAATAGTCATACACATTCAAAACCACTCTCAGCCTAAAGAGCCAATACTAGTATCATAACAAATGTACACAACAAAAGTCAGTCAGTTTTGTACTATATAGGGTCAAAATTATGCACACAAGGTAAAAAATATACATAAAGCAGCACATATTTAGTTAATTGTCCCTTAGCACACTGCACCTTGAACCATCAGCATAATTCTTGTTGAAACTGATGTAATTCAAACCAACTTCCTCTCAGCTGAGGATGAAAGCGGTTTCTTTTTAAAACCTCTGCAAGTGGAGTTACAAAATACAGTTACACAGTTAAAGTTGTTTGAACTGATGTTGCAGGAATCTGCAGTTGTTTAGAAATGGCTCCAGGACACATTACAGACTTGTGTAATTCAGTTTCTCAGTTCTGAACTATACTTTTGCCTTTGACAAGTTAAGAGGCTTTTTGGGACTTTCACCACCACATATTTAAGAATCTAAGTGGGTGCAGATTATGTTGTGAAATCTTTTAGGCCAAGAAAAAGAGCTGTTCACAGAAATGTTTCAAAGGTCAGTATTAATAAAACATTCCTGTCAACAATTAGTGCAACAAGAAAGTTCAATAAAAAAGGTAAAAGAAAAAAAATCTCACCATTTTTGGTGGCTAGATAGTGATTGTTTGAGCTGAATGCCAAAACAGAGACCCCAATCTTGGGGTTGGCTCGGTCTGGGTCTGGTTTGACCACAGGAATTTGGACTGGCAGTGAGCATATCTCATCTATATGAGGCAACAACAAAGAATTTATAATGAGACAAAATTGGTTACTTGACCTTGGTAATTTTAGACAAATATCACTTTAAAAATGAATACTGCTTACGTACATTTACTCTGGGTGTTGAAGAGTGTGCTGCCAGTAGTGATGTTGTGCAGAGACATTTCGTCAGTGCCAACAGCTGGCCTTCTCTCCACTTCTTTATACACAGTCTAAAACCACAAGGAGGAGTAATTAACTGGCAATCAAACAATGTCTTTCAGGCCCATCAAAAACGCTCAATACTCACAGCTTTTGTGCTTTCCACTGTTGCAGGGTGCTCAAACTGTGCGATTTTTTTCCATGTGATATGATTGATGATGCGCACCTGACATAAAGATAAAAGCATCTTAATTTCACTGATACTAAAAATTGCACACAACACATTCTGCTCAAAATAAAAATGAACCTGAAACTATACTAAAACTTTTATTTAAGAGAGAATGAAAAAAGTTGTGAAGCTTTTTATGACTTTAGGAGGAACTGCATGAAATTTGTGAAAAGGAAGACCTCATCTTAAAAAAACAAACAAACAACAAAAACTAAAAACAGGCAATCATCAGGAAAGAAGCACAATTTTTTAACATCATCCATACTTTTTCATCATAGCTGCCAATTGCAAGGAACTGGCTACTGGGGCTCCAGGATACAGACTTGACACCCAGCGACCATTCATAGGCACTGTAGGTTGACAGCAACCGGCCATCCAAAGAGTAGAGCAACACCTTATACTGTGTAGAGGATACATACACATGAAACAGTATTAATAATAATGCTTTTATTGTGTTGCTAGCACTTAAGTACAGTGGTTAAGACAACCTTTAGTAGACAGATGTTGCAGACAGATGTCAGTGTGCTTCATTTTAAAATTTTAGGACTTTTTATACAGTGTAATTACATTTTGCAGTATTCCTGTTTCCAATATTATGAGACTCTTGTGAGGTGATCAATACAAATTTGTCCTATCCTGCATAAGTCTTTACATAAAGAACACTTGTACCTATTTATAGTACCCCAACCATGCCTCAAAATTTAAACTGCAGATAATGTTGTTTTATAATTTAAAGCTGACTCTTTGATTACTGTCTTCCTAAACTGGAGTTTTTAAACCATTCCCTTGCCATTCTTGCCAGGGTACACTTTACTGGGTGATTCAATGATGACAGGCTCATGTTTAACTGAGATAGGTAATTTGACATTACAGTGATGGATCTTTAGTGTATGAGGTAATTAACTAACTTCTAGACAACTGTCCCATACTGCCAGCACACAGCCATTTGGAGACCACTCCAATCCTGCCAGGTCCTGTGTCTCAGTCTCAAAATGCTGTAATAAAAAAGTGACATTAAATGAAGTTAATTAAGACATTCATTAAAAAAAATGTGAATATCTTAAACTTAATTTTTCCTCATATCTAGCACAATATAAAAAGATAAACAGAAACAAAATACAAAATAAAAGCTAGTTTCAGCTGTTCCCAGAAACACTGTGTTGGGTGTCCAAGGTTCATAAGTGCACACAAATACCACTCTGTCTGATCTGGTTGAAACAGAGATAAAAGAGAAATCTCGGTAACTGACTCTTAGTACTGCTGGCTCCTTTCATCACGGCACATTATAGGCCCTGTTAAAAATTATGACCCAGTGACTTGACAGCTCTGCCTTGTTGTAGTCTTGCCGTTTAAGTTGTATTAAACTGTATGATCTCAGACATCTACTTAAAAACAAAGCAGCTATTCAAGTAAGATACATGAATGCTAATGACTTTAATTAATACTAGAATCTATTCGCCTTTTATGGGATGAGCATTTGCTGCATTACAAACATGTGCCACCTGCTGCTAGAAAAAGCATATAAGCAAGTGCCTCTCAGCTATTTGTCCCTTACAGCACATACTGTTTTTAGAACTTTCGGACTAAAATTAAACCACATCAGATATAAAGTAGTTCCCCAGCAGAGCCTGCAGAGAATGATTTCACATCCCATGTTTTGGAGGGAAAAAGGGAAAAATGAGTAGACCCACACAATGAGATCAAATCAAACTGGTATGAACGAATTACACAAATACCATAGATTCAATTCTACGTGTTTTAAATATAATTTAGCAGCAAATTTCATGTAACAATAAAGATAGTCATAATGTATGGCTAATAAGTCTATATCTTTTTGGGAATCAAAATTAAGGTCCCTTTCACTGTAGTTTACAAGTCTTACTCAATTGATGAGTACATTAAAATGGCCTTACAAACAAAATCTTATGCAGCTGTAGCTCTACTTACCCTGAGTAAATGCCAGTCGTCACACACGAATATACTAACAAAGTCTTTGCAGTCACGACGTTCAGCCAAGGCCATATAGGACCCATCTCTGCTGAAATCTATACCTGTGGGTATACAAATGGTTTCTATGGAAGATCAAGAGGGAATTTGAACAAATTCCAAAGAACAAAAGGTGAGGAAAACAACTCTAAAATGCCACTTTATTTTCCAAAAAACTGCTCACTGGTAAAATAATAAATAATAATAATAATAATAATAATAATGGTAAAAGGGACAGTATTAAAAATTTGAGCATCAATGACACATAAAATTATCACTTTTCCTTCACAATTTTTAAAGAGGATATTTAGTTATAGTAACAGTATAACAGAAATAATTTCAAAATAATTTCATCTTTCTTTAAAGCATGTCTATGTAACAGCTTGGAAAAAAGACAACTGTCCATTCTGATCACATAATACATGGCTTAATCTATTTTTCATTATCTAATTCTTTGGCACCATAAAGTCTGGTATGCAACCATCATGGCAATATTATTTATATGACAGCTCTGAAGATACACAGGTTGCAAAAGGGCATGGTATTACATGTGGAAAATGGGGAGAGTCAGACACAATCATTTTTCCACTAGTTGTTGACAGGCCTGTTATGAAGAGCATGCCCCATTTACTGAGGAGAGGCACAGCTGTCAGCATAGAGGACCATAGTTTGGACCCATATCCTTGGGTAGAGCCACAAGGTAAAGAACGGCATGTGATTCATGGGGAATGCCAAGGCATTTAGACTGCTGGCCATGTCCTCAGGTACACTCGTAGTAGACATACATTCATATCCTATCAATTTCATACTCACCTTTCTGACATGCTTTGGGATACTTGATGTAAGATACAGCTTTGGTGCACAGTGACCAGACGGTGATTCTCAACTGTAACCAAAACAGAGAAAACAAAGAAAAGGAAAATGTATATTATCTTCCAAGTTAAATGATGGAAAAGATCATTCTACCAGACAACAAAAAGAGTGTAAACACATCCATCCCTTTAACTGCAATGACACATTCACACTATTCGACCACTGGTCTTCAATAAGAAAATTTAATTATAAGTTATTTGGTAAGCGTTACATCCATATGACAAGTGGCTGTCAATAGACACCAATATGAGGTCAGTCAACCAAACACATTTCTATATGTAAAGATCAGCTATGCAAATCCAGACTGCATTTCCCACCATGCACTTTAACAGCTGTGGAAAGACTGTCTTATGTCTTTGAAGGGGCAAAAATCTCTGTGAGAGTCAATCAATCTATCATTAGACGATGGCCTGGAAAGGCCAAGTGTGTGGAGTGTTGTCAATCAGTGTGCTTCCCCAGGGAATGAATACACATGTTTAAGACCTGTAGCCACTGAAAGGGACCAAAATAATTACGTTTAAATTAAGACCTGTTTAAATTAAGTTTAAACCTGTTTGTTTTAAGTTAAAGTTTAAGTTAAAGTTTTAAGTTAAGTTTAAACCTGTTTAAATTAAGACTTGAGCACATAAAATTAACAGATATAAAACAACATCTCAACACATAGCAGGAATAGGACCAGTCAATTTAGTAGCCAAGATGTAATGTCAGACATGTTTGCTACAAGTGTGACAAATTGACAGCAAGTTGTGCACATTGCCACAAATGAGAAGCAGCTAACTGACCACAAGTCGGCATAACAAAGAGAACACGTGTTAATTCTAAGTTTTGACAGCAGTCACCTAAATACCCAGCGGCCTCACTTCAGCCAGACTCATGCCAACAAAAGCAAGTGGCCAAACATGACAGATATGCTGATCTAAGGAGTATGACAAGCGGTATCTTGACCTTCAAATAAGGAGCACCAGAAGACTCTTGAGACACTGTTACAGAATACGTGGTTTGTACTGCCTATGTGTATGTGTTAAGCTGTTCAGAGATTGATTGATGAAGTTAGATTCAACAGCAAAACTCAACCTTGTTGCCAATTTTCCCCAGTGTTCACTATAATACAATTGCAACATTACCATTCCAACAACAAATTTCTAAAACTTCCAGATGCTAGAAAAACAAGTTTTGTGATATCTCATCGACGCAAATTTTCTGGGCTGAGCAGATGAATCACTTTTTATGTTTTGTCTCCAGTTTTGTGCAAAGGAATATTATTTTTGAATCCTCAAGACTTAAAAAGAATTTTTTCAGTCTTAATTTTTAAGACTGGTCAATGTTAATTGACTGGTCAATGTAAATTTTTTAATACTACAATTTTTTTGTAATTGTAGTATTACATCTGTTTAAATAGTAATGGCAAAAAGCATGCTGAACAAAAATGTGAATAACAATTTGAACACAGAACAGTTAAAAAGGCAAGGGCTTTTTTGTATAATTTAAGGTTATTGAAGAAAAGCATTTTTTATCCTTGGAAATAAATGGTTTCATTTGAGTCTGATAATATGAGTAGAAGTAACAGCAATAATAAATTATTCTTCAAATAACACTTTATTTTTGGCAGTAAAAAATAATGTAATTTTCATTTAAGAATGGGCAAAGTTAAAACTACTGAAGTGACGAGGCTTTCATCAGAGTGTACAGACAGATATTTGAAACGGTCCAAGTCTGTCACCTGACTGGACTGAAGTGTTGACCCACATGTTTGGTCCAGACATCCAGCTGTGTAGGCTCTGTAATAACACCGCACCGCACGCTTCCTGGACATCCCCTCAGACATGGTGCCATGACAACTAATACCAACAGCGCTCAAACACAAACAGACTTACACTTCTTAAATACCCTGAATCCACCACATAAGGGGCGCTGGGAGATCAAGACCCAAAGGCAATGTAACTTTAAACCTGGTGGAGGAAGGTTAGCATGAGGAAAATAGGTGAGAAATGCTTTTCCGTGTACAGTGAGACTGTTATGTGGTAAAACTACCCCTTTAGATAAAGTATCCTCACCAAAGGTAAGCAGAAACGTAGGACTACGGTATGGGGGCAGGAGTGGTGTTAAAGACAAAACTCTCCTAAAAAAGCTGCTATTTATTTATCAGAGAAAATTGTTACGAAAAGCCCTTGGAGACTATACTAGAAGTTGGAGCAAATAATAATCATGACATATTATGACAAGTCAGTATTCTTAAAATGATGTCATCAATTATTGGGGTTAATTTATACCACTAAATACATGTAATGTGATATAAGGTATTCTTAAAAAAATAAAATAAAATCAAAATTTGGGGACCTTCCCATCAGGAAAACCTGGTGGCAATATGATAACTACAAGAATGTAAATACTACAGTTACTGACAGCAATCTGGAATAAAACGTACCCATCAGCCATTCTTGTTGCGCGCCTAAGCGAGTGTGAGAGAATGGTTGAGTGTATTTGATGCCATATAGGCCTATCTGTCAGCAGAGGATTAGCTTGTAGGCATTCCAAGTAGAAAGCCATCTCAAACCAATATAGCCTATTTCTCCTGTTACAGCCTTATGATGCTACCAAGAAACAGGAGCCTTTCACAGCCCACATAGGGTATGGGTGAGCTATTGTCCCCTGCTGCAGTGCTTAGGCTCCCTAAATTTACAGTTCAGTCCGGTAGCATTGTTGGCAGCCACATTGCTGCCAACAATGCTACACGTTAGCAAGGCTACAGCTGTACTAGTAAAGAATTCTAAGGCTAATCTGATCCCAACAATGTAAAAACCATTAGACAAGTCAAGCTCAGCAATGTCCTTGGCTGGACTTTTTCCACCCTCAGTTAGTAAAGCAGGATTAATGTGGATGTGCGAGTGGCATTTTGCGAGGTCCTAAGATAAATGAATGGAATTCAAACAGGAGACCAGTTGCGTGAAGTCTCACAATACACAGGCAAAGTTTCAGCAATGTGACTTTTTATTACATATATGACAAATGTTTTAAAAATCTGGGCAAAAACAAAGTAGTTGGCTTTAAGGTGCTTCATTTCACAACATTTAAAGTAGTGGTTAGTGGTTCTGACTTCTACAGCTTTTGTTAACACTAGATAGAATATATAATCATTTTGGTACAGCCACAATGACAGTTGTGACCTAGAAATTTCTTTTGCTTAAAAAAAACAAAACAAAAGAAAAAAAAAACAACTGAGACAGCCAGACAAACACAGACAGCAGATTTATTGATACATAGACAGACAAACACATACACAGAGGCATGATCCACACCACAGGCAGCTGTCCCTAAACAAGTTAATATAGCAGGCTGTTTATGAGTGGGTTGAAATTTAAGCCTGACACGAACACCCGCTTGGCACAGCCTTAATGAAATCTTGGGCTGGGGTGAAGGTAAGTTCAGTGGGCTCTCTGGAAATGCCACAACAAGTTCCTAATTTTTCTCTGTTAATTAAATTGGTTTTGAAACCTTCACCACAAAAGGCTGCTCAGTAAGCAGCAAGTAAAACTACTTACATCTAGCCAGTTATGAGAGAGATGAGTAACTACAGGTTTTTGACTCCATAACAGCAAAGATTAAATGCTTATACTAATATAAACATGTTTTGACAAAAACCTAGAGTTTTTGACAATGACTAAACCAAAGTGTTACTTCAGCAGAAAGTTTGCACAATAACCATATTGAGCAGCAGCTTCACCTGTCACAGACAGACACAGCAGCTGCAATTGTTCACACAACAGTGGCACTCCATGCTGTCTGACATTGGCCTTTTAAATTGAGTAATGACCAGTAAACGTAGCACATAAAGTATCATATCTCCTTTTCACAGTACATGCAGAATATTTTCCTCAAGTGCCAGTGTATTATAATTGCTCTGACATCTGTTTGTCTTGGAGCTTGTCTGTTTTTGGGGCTCATTTCTGAGAGTTGTTTACCAGAACTATTTGGTTTGAACAAAGTAGAACATTAATTTATAGATACACCGTTCTCAGACTGAATTTACATTTTCACTTGTCTTCATAGAAAGATAAAATAATCTGCACTGGTTAGACCTTTCAGCCTTAGTGGTTCTACAACACAAACTAAAACACCAATGGCACAAAGCCGCCATATGACAAAAAAGGTATGGTATTAGGAGCAACTTGGGGTTCCTTGGCCAAGGACGTTTCAACATAAAGAGGGATAGGGACTGACATTGGAAACCTCATCTACTACCTGATCCCAGTGACAATATCAGTAAAGCACAACATATTCCAAAAAACAGCCTTCAAAATAAAGGAAAATGAGCTCTACAAAAAAATTCCATGCATGAAAACAAGCGCTCACTCTTCCTGCTCAACAAATGACAGGGGCAGAGGCTTATACCACATGATACAGAAGTCAGCTGGCAGGGAAAAAACAACGGAGAGCACGTGAGAGATGACGAAGCTGTAAAGGCCAAGAAAGTGACGGGAATCCATCCTACCTGAAAAAACATCCTACCCAATGTTTCTGCGCAAACGCGGCGCATGCGCACAACACCAACGCCGAATTAACTTTAAGGTTATGGTTAGTGTTATGGTTATGGTTAGGTTTAGTCGCAAGTCACCGTCAAATTATAATACAGGTAGGACGTTTTGTCAGAGTAGGATGGTTTCTCAGAACACCGTCCCGCAACTATTTTAAAAATGTTGCACTACCTGCTCTATACACGCAGTGTCGAGCAACGGTGGAGACGGAATTACAAGCAGTACAACATTTTGCGGCAACGACAAAATGTGAGACATTTATTGTTTTTATGTTTATTTATTGTTTTTATGTTCAGTCTCAACTGTTACGAAGTTGATGTGCAGTTAATAAGTGCAATAAATATTTATATTGGAAAAGAAAATCGTGAAAGAATCGTGATCTCAATTCTAAGCAAAAAAAATTGTGATTCTCATTTTATGCAAAATTGTGCAGCCCTAGCTAAAACTACAAAAATTCTTTCTATTCTAGCATAATTTGCTTTTTTTCTTTTATAGTTTTACCTTTTGACTGTGATTTGAACCAAAACTGCACTTTGCTATACCACAAAAGGTGCAAAGCTTAACAAGTTAATATTAAATATGTAGTACATGTAATTAATGAAAACAATAAATTTTTTTGTCCTAGTGATGGATACAACTTTTTTCCTCTTTTCTCCTTTAGTTGCTTTTAAGGTTTTTTAGAATCTGTTTGCAGCACTTGGATATTGGACGAAAAGGTGATTAAAAGGTAAATAAAAGTAATGACATCAGTTTCATTTTCTAATAGCCACATATAAGTTAATTAAAAAAACAAATATATAGTTTAGAAATGAAAGAAAGAACTCTGACATTTTGTTAGAGAAACTATAAGTAACATCAAGAATCAAGAATCATCAAAGCAAGGCACTGACAGCAAGCAATTTAAATGAGGTTATGTGGAATGTGTTCACAAATCAACGTAGAAACATAAGAAAAATGAGTACAGTTTATATTAACCATTCAAAACTGCCCACACACATACTCAAATGCAAGATTACTGCACTAAGATTGTCTATTCACTAAGCTGTACACAAATTGCCATAGATCTTTAGGGAAAGAAAATGCATTCCTTTCAAATTCTTTTCCTTTTTAAACTTTACTTATTAATAAGATTCTGACCGAAACAAAGCAGACATACCACAGACACTTGCACTCTACTCCAGACAAGACACAGTTGTGTATTAGACCACAACACCTGTTAAATGATTCCTGGAATCTGGTTCAGTGTTACAGACATGGCCTACCAGTGCCTCCGTCGTATTCCACGAGCCCCAAGGGTAGCTGCTATAACAGCACCCCTTACAACATATGCTTACTATGGAGAGAATATAAAAGAGGAATTTGGAGGCACAGGCAATTTATTTGGTTTGTACTTAGTTTTATATACTTGCGCAATCTCAAAATCTCCTCAGCTGGAATTTGGTGGGTGCATGTACATACTGCATGATACTTCAAATTTCAAATATTTTAAGTAATGATATAAAACAGCGGTCCCCAACCTTTTTTGCGTCACGGACCGGTTTATGCCCGACAATATTTTCACGGACCGGCCTTTAAGGTGTCGCGGATAAATACAACAAAATAAAACTAGTACCGGTACCGAAAAAAAGAATATTTATTCATAACATACGTGAAAAGACCCAGGAAAACCGAGTTAACGATAAAACCGATAAAAACCATACATTTCACACCTGAGCCTCTACTCTCACGGCCTGGTACCAAATGACTCACGGACCGGTACCGGTCCAAGGCCTGGGGGTTGGGGACCGCTGATATAAAACATAAAAAGATGCAATCTTAAAGACTTTTGTCTGTACTTTCTCCTTAGACAAACAAGCTATTTCTGGTATCAAATATGTACTCCTGTTTTGCAAGGTCATTACTGTGGAGTGAAGGAATGTCCAAAAGTCACAACTACTGATGATTTTAAAAGGAGAACAAAATCTAATTTCCACATACTATGTATTCTTGGATCTGATGTTTAGAGCATACTACTATCAGCTACAAGTGAACCATAACTAACAGTCAAATAGTCATCAAGGATGGAAATCATTATAAAGCGCCTTGAGGCAACTGTTGATGTGATTTGAACTGTCCATGTGATTTGGCACTGTACAAATAAAATGGAATTGAATTTAAATTAAATTAAATGAGCATTTTGGCTCTTGTCTTATAAAACATATTTCTGCTTGGCTTTTTATTTGGGCAGTAAAAGTAACAGCCATATAAATTATTAATGTTATTCATTTAACCTGCCCCTGGTTAGTGTATGGCGTTTCTGATCTGGTTGGTTTTAATCCATCAGTGTTGGTAAGCCTACAGTTACTGTATTTTTATGACCAATAAAACATCATTAAATAGACTTGATGCCAAACAAAATACCAGACCTCCATCGGAAGGGCATATACACATTGCACTGGTGTTCCAGAGGTACTAGAAGCCCATGTATGACAGGACGCTAACAGGAGGGCGGCTATGAAATCAGGCTGAATACATGAAGCAGGTGGGGGGTGTAGGGGGCAGTCAAGAAAGGCTCTGGTGTCTGGCTATTTTCAGGTCCCCCGTTCCTTGCAGGCCAGCAACAGTTGATACCAGACAAGCATAAAACACATTTCCATGTGCATCAATGCACATACACACACGCAGAAACCAACTTCACACTTACATGGAACTCGGTGGTGTTGAGAATGTGACGCCCATCTGGACTCCAGCGTGAGGAGACTAGTCCTATTGAACCCTCATCAATCTTGCAGTGCCAGTCCGGCTGTTCAAGAGACCACACCTGAGAAAAAAAACGTCAGAAGGAAGACAGAGCGGGACTCCAGAACAGCAAACGGCAATTACTCAAGACATCCTTTACACACATTCTCTAACTTTCTCAGTTTGATTTCAAACAGTAAGAACACATCAGACACAATGAAAGACTGGCACTGGATACCCTTTCAAAGGTAAGCAGCTTGAGCTACGATGTGCATGAAACTGACATCACTTCAGTAACAATAATTACTGCAATTCTGTCACTTTGAACACTTTTTGATCATCCTAAAATAAAGAAGTTAAAGCACAATAAAAAATAAACAGCATGGTTCTAGATCATCGAATGACAGAAGTAATGAATATTAAAAATTTATTGTACGTATTTGAATGCTAAATAGTGAGTTTCACTGAAAGCAGTCTCAGACTACTTCATCTAATGTGGAGTCTACTGAGTCCTTAAAGTAACAGCAATAAGAATGTATGTATAAAAAAGTTAATTAGTATACATTTTTAAGACTAAAAGAAGGATGTACATGTGATTGAGACTTCAAACAGGACATGTCTAAAGCCTCCAAAAATTTAAAGTACAATATACAATCTCAAAAAATTACAACTGAAGATACGGAGCATTTGTTTTGAAGAAGTATTTCTGTATGATATTTCTAAATTTAGGGAATGTGGCATAACTGGTCTATTGGTAGTTTGATTAAATAGAGCCTGTCCAACTAAAATCCACATGCATCACTTTAGTATTCAGTTTCTATCAATCCCCCCCAAAAAACCCAACATTATTTAAAAGAGTTTGTAATTATTTGTATAATCGTGAACAGTGTTCAATTAGTAGACTGACGACCTTTATTCACACCACATAAATGGTCAGATAGCCACATTACTTTTCTCTCAACCTACCTGTACTAGTCCTCTCTTGTACATAGCACACAGAATAAAGAGAGAATCAGAGGACCACTCCATATGGGATATTTGGTCGAGGCAGGTATACAGGTGCATAATCTGCAAGGTGCTCACATCTCGCACCACTAACCTGTACTGCACACATGTAGCCTGAGGAGTAAAGCCAAAGACAACAATCAGCAAGGAAATTACCTATTTCCATCTTATCCATATGGAAATGGTAACATAAAATGTGAATGAAAAATATTTCTTTCTACTGAAAACAATTAAAATACTACAAAAAATACATATTGCATTACTCAAACACTTACCAAATACTTTCCATCTGGGGAAACTTTACAAAGCTGATTGGACTGCTTGAAGACCTCAGAGAAATTCATCTTACAGTGACAATTGTTTTGTCATCTATGAAGCACAATTTCCAACTGAAATGAAATTGATTAAGACATTAAATCTTTTACGGTAAAGGACAAAGGTTGTTTAAAGATAAATCAGAGCTGTAATATTTTCAGCTAATATTATTTTATTATTATTCACACTTTTGGAAATACGTTTCCAAAAATACTTGTGTCTATTTTTCTTACACTACATTTTCCATAACATTATTTACTGTAGTTATAGTTTATTATGTTTTTATGTCATTTCGATGTTGTAAACTGTGCATTGTGAACATAACAGCTCAATAGGGGACACGGGTTAGAAATTAGCAATAAACTATGTGCAGCGCATCAGTTTCATGCTCCGCACTGGGAACATGTTAAACGTCATTGTCCTTTTCAAATACATAAATTTTAACTAAAACAACTGCAAAAGATTTGCAATTTGTACCACTCATGCCAACTTACGTAGTTTGCAGGTATTAACACGTGATGGCGCTAAAGGTCCAAGAAAATGACTAAGCCTCAAAAAATAGGTATGCAGAAAATACACAAAAACTGTTTCGTACAGGAAAATAACTCGACTTATATGGCAACTACTTAGCTACATAAAACGGACTTAATCCTTTCCCAAATTGAGCATCATCACAAACAAAGCAATTTTCGTAGCTATCTTGGTTTAGCTAACTCTAAAGAAAGACATGGAGGAAACTAATTCGTCGAGCAAACCATGTCTGAAAGATGTGTTTCACTGCGATGTTTGTCAAATTATTTAACCAGTGGATAAGAACTGACCACTACATGCTTAAGGTAAAGTTAGCTGTTTAACTAGCTGTCACCAATGACTGAGCTCGCTCGAGACTAGCATGTAATGCTACTAGCAACGAAAAACTCTATGGTAGCTTTCGACCAAATATCACCGTTTAATGCAAACACTTACTTCTAGCGTTACTTGAGTTGTTTTTGTCACTTAAAATATTAACGTAAAAGGTTCAAGAAATACTTCAGAAAAGTTTTTTTTCCACATGACTGCCTTCTGGTGCATACGCTGTTGATTCAACTGCTGCTGGTTTGTTTGGACGAATACATGACGACATTCTGGTGTTGTCCAATCAGCGTTTGCTGTTAGAGTTTTCTTGCCTTCTGGGAAATGTAGTTTATAAGTGTGTTTTTGACTTGTTTCCTACTGCTCGTGAGCGTGTGTTTCTGTACCAAATCAATACAAACATATAAGCATCATATTATCATCACAGGTTTATGGGCTTTTAATCATGTAGTGTAATTTAGAACATGATACATTTTTTTTCACTTCGCTCATTGCCTCTCAAGTTCTTCCCCATCATGTTTCTTTCGTTCTTAATTGTATCCTACAGTTGTATATATATACTTGAATGTATAAGCAAAGGCAGCCTAACACATTTATACATACTTGAATGTATAAGTAAAAGGCAGCCTGACACATTTTTATTATCCCCCAGCATCATCTCCTAGTTGAGCCAAAGCTTTCCCGCTTATATGCGGCTGAACCGCGCTACCGCCTCCCTGCTCTCCCAGTGCAAAAAACGCTTCACCTCCTCCTCGGTCACCCTCAGCAAAGATCACACTTCTCTGGAGAGCATGCAAATCAGTTTTCCTCTTGAATCCGGTTAATATTGCTTCTCAGAAAAGTCAATCAACTCCAGTCATTGTTATCAACCTGAGTCAATCGATTTTTTCCATTTTTTTTTTCCTTGTTGCTATTTTTTATGGAGGGTCACTCTCTCGGCACGTTCGATAATAAACAGACAGCTGCTGGACGCAACATATTTCTTGGGTGTTTGGATTGGAATAAGAATAACCTTCAGGTAGGCTCACGTCTATTAATGTTTAATGAGCTATATGTTACAAATGGTGGTCTGGATTTTACTTGTGAGCATTTTTTCCTCCCAAAATGTGACAATTAGGCTGAGTTTTAAAAGAAGCTTATTCACAAGACGTATTGAGAAATGTCAAAGGATGGGTAAGAGTGAAATGTAAAAAATAAAGTAAAATTTACAGTCTATATTAAAATCCTTTTGGTTATTTTGTTGATCAAGGTCGCGGTTTGGATAGCCTAATGGTCTGTTTCACATGGCTGATTCTTAGGACAGTAGCCAATACAAATAATAGGCCCGCTAACAATAATGATGATAATAATAATGATTTAAATTTAATACTAGGCCTTTTGAAAAAGCATTAGCGTACAGCAAACAGAGCCTATGCAGACTATAAGGCCCGTGTTGCAATTTATTATTTGATTTGAATAACCCACTTATACTTTTTGTCTTTGCATTTCTTTATTATTATTTTGGATACATTTCAAGGTAAAACTTTCAATATGCACAAGGAGTGACATCCAAATACTACTTCAACCGTGACAACGCTATGAATCCTTAATATTTCACGTGGCCCTAAGGAGGGCCATCGAATCTAAGACCATATTTTTGAAAATTGATTTATTCTCAATTAAGACTTTTCTCCGAATAAAATGGCCCTTGGGACGGCACCGTGTGTGTATGTGTGTTGTCATGGGTGCTGTAACCCTGGAGTGGAGATACAAAATAGAGACAGGTGAATATCACAGAGGCGCAATGTCATATTCAAAAGGAAGGCGAGAGTCAGGCGACTAGCAATGTTTTATTGAAATAAAACGGTAATGTTTCTTATCATGGGAAAGTCGACAATTACGATAAAAATGTATATAAAATCATGTTCAAATCAAGTAACAAGTACATGCCAAATCGTGCCAACTGTACTTTCATTCAATAGGCCTATTTCATTTTGAACCTTTGTTTGTTTGGGGTTTTTTTTGTTTTTTGTTTTTTTGTTTTTTTGGAGGGGGGGTCGCTTTTTTGTTGTTGCTTTTTTCAGGTTTGAATGATCGACTTTTAGTATCTATCTATCTATCTATCTATCTATCTTGATCAGTTAAATAACGGGCTAAGTGTAAGTTTTTCCCCCTGTGGTGCGGGCTAAGTGAAAAGGAGGTAGGCTATGTGTCCAGGTGGAATGCCAATTAAGCTTCTCAACGTGGGGAGCCGAGCTGCTGTCTTTTCTGCTGCTCGTCTCGCACTGGTTCTTTGTCAGATCCCCTGTGCGAACATACTGGTTGATTTGGGATTTTCAAGGCGGCACCGAAGGACGAGCTGGTGGGAGCTGGTTTCTGCGGCGGCATACTCCGCGGGAACAGCGGGAACCTGAAGCCACACAGCTGAGCTGCAGCTCCACAGTTCCAAATTACAAGTGTCCACTTACGTGTGCGGCTCTTAAAGATGCGCAGTGCGCCTCACTATTGTTTTAATGCCAAATGCGGTGGTTTTTGTACCATGCATAATCCGCAAGCTTAATGGCCACAAGAACAGTTACAACAAAAAGTAAGGAAACTAAGGAAAACAGCCTTTGTTCAGGACACATGACATCACTTTAGATGTTTACTGGGTTGGATATCGTCAATCGATTCCGCACAGACCAAAGTGAAAAGACCTCTGTTACCTGGAGATAAGGCTATAGGGTGCAGTAGACATACAGATTAAACTTAAACTCCTAAATTCATAGAATTTGAAATCTGTATCTCCAGCCACACTGGCTAAAAACACTGAAGATTTGCGTTTATTTATGTACTGCAATTTACATCTCTCAGCCTTGCACCTTTGCCACAGTTTTTGCCACAATCCTGCAGAGGGGTTACTAAGGAGATGTGACGCCGCCATGGTGGGCAGCAGTGGGTAGGCCCACAAAAAAATGTTTGTAGGACCAAATATGCCCGACAGGATTTTCAGTTGGATGTGTTCGTCAGCAAATCGAGCTGGAGACTCAATGGAAAATCAAGACATCCCCCTATCGCCTTTCCCGGTAGGCCTGTAGTGCTGTATGCTTCTATTCTAGGTTTTTGCAAACGAGGCTAACTTTGACACCTCGATACTTATTTAACACTGCAAACATGCCCGGATGTGACGAGTACCTTCCTAAATTTCCACAATCATGCCATCATTTTAACTTAACAAGCGGCGATACTATGTTTTCTGAATAAAGTTGCGTTAATCTTCGCTCAGGAAACCAGATGCGCATCTACTCAGGGCTATCCTGACTTGCGTTTTTACTTAGGCGACTCCAGTCTGAATACATTTTCGAGTTGTAGTGCAGGCGTTATTTCCAGACAGAGACGGAGGATGTGATGTTCAGCCTTTGAGGGACAGAAGCCTCCCCTCGGAGTGAGACGGTGATGAGTCAGGCAGGCCCGGGCAAGCCCAGGCCCCACGATACCTTGTGCCACCTCAGTGGGACTACATTAGTGCGATCACACCTGGATGAATGTGCGTTTATGTTTTGAACTTTTGTCTAATATATTTTTTAACATGGGAAAAAAAACCGACCATATATTTGAACTTGCACGTTTTAATTTTTCAAGTTAAAAGTCAGTTTTTCGGTAATTGTTTCAGTAACTGCCGCCCTACATTTTTAATTAAGAAAAGAGATCTTTGTGTAACTGTCCGTGCCTGTGTGTGTTCTTTGTAGAGTGGTCTTCCCCTCGCCAGACTACCCATCCTCTAAGATGTCCCAGTCCACTGTTACTGAAGAAGGAGGCACCTTTGAACACCTGTGGAGCTCCCTGTGAGTGTCAACATCACTGAAAACTGATATACTTCCCATCATGTTTTCCAAATTATATAATGATCTGATTAAAAATGTAAGTGTATCAAGTTAATTATATGATATATCTCTCCATTATCTAAAATATTATTTTCTTACAAATTACAATTCCTAATATGTGATTAATTTTAATGCCACAATTTTATACATAATATGAAGGAAAGTGACGTCTTTTTTCTGCATAACACAGTGAAATTATTAAATATGTTTACTAGAGCTAAAGATAAATACTTGCCTTATCTAACAGCTGATTTAATTTTTTTCCTCTGTGTGGGCATTATTCAGCAAACGCTAAAAAGTACTGCTGTATTTTAATACTTATTGGTTAAAAAAAGACAATATTTCTTACTGCATAATGCACACAAAAAGAACAAAACTGTCACTATGAGAATTCAGACTTGATTTCTCATGTTCTGATATTTTATCATTTTGGATGACAGATTATTTATGCAAGTAGGATGATATCTTTAAATTCACAAATTTGCTAAGAAAAAAGTATATTACCATAAAATTATTTTTTATTATCAGATATTTCATTTTTATTGCGCTGAAAGAATAAAGATAAGCAAATAGTCCAAAATCTTTAAACTAAGCAGCAAGAGAAAAAGGGGGAAAACCCACATTTGCCTGCTGTCTTCCTTCTTAAGACACACAGCAGGAAATCTATAGCTGGAAGGCTCAAAAAGAAAAGAATTGGGTTGTATAATAATTGATTGCAAGGAATATAAAGGATCATAATTGGTTACAATTTAAGGAAGAAAGGATAAAAAATTATAGTACTTGGTAGAGATAAAGGGTATACTTGTATTCTATGACTTACATGGATAAAAAGTATTTTTTTTCAAACTCTTCTTTTTATATAATTCTCTCTATTATATGATACAAAAACACACTTACGCTATAATTATTTATTGAAATCCCACATCTCATTAATCATCTTATATGCATTGTGTGTTCACAGAGAGCCAGACAGTACCTATTTTGAGCTCCCCCCAGGCAGCCAGCCAGGTGAACAACCAGTGCCGTCTACCAGCAACCCGGGGAACCACCACAGCACTGCAGAGGTCTCCATGGATGTCTATCATATGAGAGACATGAACGAGAATGTTATGGTAGGAAAACGAGTTCATCTCACACATTGTGGTCAGGCTTTGCTTTTATATAGAATCTGTTAAGTTTTTCTTGTCATTGTCGGATGTGGTAGTTTATCTTGTGAGAACACACGCACACATCTAGGAATGTTTTTTTTTTTGTCTACTTGTATTTTCCCTCCAGTGCTGAGGAGATTCCCTTCTGTGTTGTTTCCCTCTCCTCTGCAGCTTTTTCCCTCTCTATTTCCCTTCTGGGTGGCCTTTAGGGACTGTGAGATGTGTGTGTGTGTGTGTGTGTGTGTGTGTGTGTGTGTGTGTGTGTGTGTGTGTGTGTGTGTGTGCGTGGAGAATGGTCATTAAATACCAAGCAACAACCCCTTGCTGCTCCACTGCAGAACCATCTGTAGGCTGGGGTGTGTCTGTGTGTACATTACAAGCATGCGTACACGGTGCAGGTGTATTCACCTGCTGGGCTTACCATCCACAGAAAAAAATGCATTTTTTTTACATTCCAATTTACAAAAGAACAATTGGGAAAGCTAAAAAGTGACAAAAACATAGTATAATGTACTGCAAATTCTTTAAAACTTATATATATCACAAGATGAAAGACAGACATTTTCGTTGTTTCTTGAAGAATGCAGTCATTTTTAACAAGACTCTGTAAAGTCCTGTGAATCTTTTTCTTTCACTATCAGTCTCTCACATCACTGTGGAGGAATTGTGACCATCTTTTCTTTACAGCCTTGCTTCAGCTCATTAAGGTTTGGAGGCATTTGTTTATGCACCAAAGCATTTACTTGGGTTGAGGTCTGGACTTGGACTGGACCATTACAACAGCCTGATTCTTTTCTTTTTTAGCCTTTCAGTTGTAGATTTCCTGCTGTGCTTGGGATCATTGTTAGATGACCAAATTTCAGCTAAGGCCTTAGCTATCAGACAGATGGCCTCACATTTGACTCTAGAATACTTTGGTATGGTTGATTCAATGACTGCAAAATAATCAGGTTCTGCGCTTGACAGCTGCTATGTTCTTCTTAGATGGGAGAGGCTTTCTCTGGGCAACCATTCCACACCTGCCTAACCTGTTCGGTCCTTTTCTAATTCTACTGTTACCTGAGGTCTGCAGAATTTGAGATGTAGCTCTTTTTGGGGAATTTCTTTTAGTCTTTTATATTCTAATGTTGAGATGAATTTACACAAATGTCCACTCTTAGGAAGATTGTGGAATTGTGCTAAACGATTTAGCGCAGAACACAGGCAAAATGTAAGCTTTTATAGAGGTGTCACACTTGCTGGTGATCCATTCATTCTTATTTAAGGATTTCATAGAGTCCTGTGAAATCTTGCTCATTTTCAGTTTGATGTCTGCAGAATTAAAAGGTCAGGACAAGGTCACGTTTCTCACTGTACGAGATACATTTTTATTCCAACAATGATTTACTTCTGGGAGACTCTAACAGCGTCAATATTATGGATTACCCTAATTATTCATAAGATGATGAAGATTGCAGGGCTTTTCCATTATTTAATTTTGCTCCCTTTTTTGACAATGTTTTGCTATCATCAAATTCAATATGAGCTTAAAAATGTACAAATAGATTCAAAATACAGGTAAATTAAAATGTCTGTTTCACTCATGGTGTCTTTTGAGTAAAATATTATAAATGAGCTTTAAATTATTTGAATACATTTCACATTGAATTCTGTTTACACAGTCTTCCAGCCGAGTCAACAGCAGTTTTATCAGTTAATTTATTCTCAGTTTTCTTACAGTTTCTTTTACAGTTTTTACAAAATTTATTATAATATACACTTTCATTTTGCCTAATTGTTCACTCCAACCACTTGATCTTTCCATATGAAATCAAAAGGAACTCCCAGCTACACTCAGCCCCCCCCTCCCCCTTCTGATCTGGAGTATTGGTCAGATATAATCTTTATTTGGGCAAGCCTGGGCCTGCCAAGCTGGTTAATGAATAGTCATGAGAGAAAGAAAAGAGGTGGAGCAAGGATTTGTTGTTAGATGCAAAAGAAGGAGAAGGCCCAGTAAAGTAAGGGAAACAAGTGGAGAACAGAGGCAGGACATCTTTTTCCCCTCCATCATGCCCTGCTCTAGAGCAGGTTCATCTAGCAATGGAGAACTCAGCTATTACAGTCACCCTTGAACAGAGTCTTATGAGAGACATCGTAGAAACACAGCTTATTTTTTTAGAAGCTCTAAGATGCTGTTGGATGTGGTAAGTGAACGAGTGTAATTTGCTGATGTTGGGTCATATTCCTTCCTTTTTGCTTTTGGAAACTGCACACTTAGAGGTGAATATCTCATATTACTTTGTTTGAAACTTGGTGTTCGTTGTAGAGCAACTGTTTTTCAAGTCAATGGCAGTGCTCATTACTCATCATGCTGTTAAGACGCATGGATGTGTGAGATGTGCTTGAATTGGAGCTGCTCTTGAATTAAAACAATTTGATTCGTTTGGTGGAAAGATGGAGATAGTTTTATCACTACTTTGACAAACTGGATTATTATGGAAATTCTATGATAAAGCACAAGCAGAACTCTCAAACACATCCCTATCATACCACTATATTCCAATATTAATCACTGGGTTTTAGAAATTGACCAAAACATTAATGTGATTTACTTTGTGCTTGAAAATTCTCTACAGAGAATTACAGCGTCTACAGATCACTGTGAAAATGAAATTTAGATCCTATTCCTGCTCTTTGGAGATATTCCCAATAGAGGGCAACCTTCTTACACCGCACACCACTCTTTACCTCCACTTCTCCTCACCTCTGTTTAACATGGCTGGTGTCGTTTAGACATGCTTCACTTTTGATATAATACCAGACCATTCATTTATGCAGCACAGTTATTCTTTTTGGTCATGCTGTTTCCTTAAATCAATTGGAAAATATAAATAGTTGGGATATTGTATTGTTAAGTGCTGAAAGCTGTTTCATTCAGTAAGTGGCTCTGAAAACAGGTCATTAGGATTTAAACCGTGTCTTTATCCTCAGCCTATTGTGTTTCACTCATCTTGACAGGTGAAGGTTGCTGCTGCTGCCTGAAGTAAATGTTTTAAGTCTTTAAAACTTTTCTTTGAGTGGCAGCTACCAGGATGACTGCCCATAGGGGACATCAGACGCTGCTGGGCTGGGAAGTGTAAACACTTAGACACATCGTATCGCACAAACACATTTACTCACATAGTTGCAGTGGAGGTTTTAGCTCTGTTTCAACTTGTTATGGATTGAGTTTAGGTATTAAGACCAAGCACAACGCACCTGTGAGTGTGAGTCTCTCTTGCTCTCTCAGTGTGTGTGTGTGTGTGCGTGTGTGTGTGTGTGTGTGTGTGTGTGTGTGTGTCTATATCGGGGCGTAGGCGTGGGTGTGTGTGGCGTTTTCTGTTGTTGACACATACACCTGGGCTTCTCTTGTGCCTCTAAAGCCCCTTTGATAATACCTATTAGATGGAAAAATTCAAAGGTGGTAAGCGCTAAGATACTAGAGGGATGTCAGAGTGATTTGTATGCACCTTTCATGAGAAGACAAATAAAAGCATTAATGCTGATATTTGTCATGTTTTTTTAAAAAAAGGATATGCACGTTCATCTAAGTTGATGCTATGAATGTGCTTCTTTCTGTTGTAAGATTATACATTTAAGATATTTGATATGCATGCTGGGAATTAAATTGCATGTCTATTAAGCATCAATTAATTTTCCCTCTTTATCTGTTTATCCCAGTTGTATCCTGTGTGAGGTGCCATCTCACATAAACTCAAGTTAGTGTCAGTGTACGGCTCCAAAGTCCCACGCATGCGTGCATCCTCATTTAACCTGCATCGTTTGCATTAAGTCTTGGACATTGACCTGTGCTTTTGCTTTCAGCTGCTGAACCATGGCATAGAAACACACGAGGTTTACGTATCCTTGTTTAACTGTATTAAATGTTGTGTCCTTGTAAGTTTCAGCGCTCAAACTTAAAGTAATAAGTAGACGAGCCCTGGGGAACGATCGTGTGGTGAAGTGATCCAATATAGTTTCAGTTTATGGTGAAAGTGAATAGAACGAGACACAATAATGAAAAAAAGGAGAAGTGCAGTGGTGAGCCAGGTAAATGATCACTCAGCTTTCCCATGTGACACATGATTCTTCAGATAAATGTCCCTGTGAATTCAGATTCATCTCAGATTCATCTTACTTCCAGTCACAGTTTATAGATTTTTCAACTAGTCCCAGTCTGAGAATTTATAAGTGGTATAACTGCTTTTGTACTAATTAAATATTACTACCCTAATCCACCTTCCCACACAACCTTAGATGAAACAGTTTGTTTAATAATATTCACTGTAATTACATGCTCATGGATGGATTATACCTTAAGCGAGTTTCATCCTTCCTTATTAAGGCTACCAAAGTTTTGAAAAGTCTGTGCTAATCTAATGTTGTATTGATTGTGGGGGTACGACTGAGTGGCGGGGGTATCTGACCCTTGAACGCTTGTCCTTTCATATGCTGTTCTTCTTGCCTCTCTCTGTCTCTCTCTCTCCCTCTCTCTCTCTCTCTCTCTCTCTGTCAAACCAGACAGTGTTTACTTAGTGCAGGCCTTCACAAGGTGTTTTGGAGCATGTGTGTACATGCACCCCGGCATTGCCGTCTATGTCCGGGCATGCCATAATTAGAATGTCGTACAATTTTTTGGGTTCCCATCCCTCTTTCCCTTTCTGCTTCTCTCCTCTCGTCTCAGTCTATCGTTTCTCTCTCTCCTGACCAGTCCTCACCTTTCTTCCCTGTCCTGGCAGTACATGCGCCTATGTGTGAGCGAGTGAGCGTGGTATGTCCACTGATGCACACCTTGCTTGAACTCTGTGGTTAGGCTCTGGTCCAGCACTCTCTTTGGTTTGCTGTGTTTGGACGTTTGACTGACTGAAGATTTGACAAATGAGACCAAAGCAGTAGAGGATGTACTACGTGAAGAAGAAGGTAAAGGCTTTTGTTTTTGTTTGGTTTTGGAGGGTTTTTTTTGCGTATGTGTGTGCAATGGAAACGGTTCAACTGGAAGCTGCCATCAGCTTCAGTTGTTTGACACGTGCACAATGCGGGCAACAGGGATGAATCCAGGAATGAGTTTTCACACTAAAGATTATTTTTGGTTTTCAGAATATTCTTTGCTGCCGACTTTTTCTTGTTCTGTCTCAGTCAACTGACTATTGGTTTCATGTTATTCACAGATTGTTTTATTTTGAAGAGCAGGAGGTAGACTGTGGTGGACTGCAGCTTGTGTTTTCTGACCTTTTTTGAAATCACGTGTTTTTAATACGTTTTCCTTCTACTGTAGCTTTTGAGTTTAAAAACAAAATGCAGGCCTCACACGAGACACTAGCAGAGTTCAGTACATCAAATCTTTTTTTTTCATCAATCATACCGAAGAGAGAAAAGAGAATGGCAGGCAATTAGGCAGATCACTCCTGTGTTTTACAACTCTACACCTCTTATAGCCCCGAGGAAGGTACAGTGTGGACCTCACTGCAAGTGCTATTCACAGATTCACCTCAACACACCTGTTGATGTCGATTTTATGTATAAATCATAAAATAGTTACGCATGCCCCCACACGCACTGTGCATCACGCGCACTACCCACATCTCCCTTCCAAGTGTAACCCGACCTTCCTTTGAGCCTCTAAGCCCCTGTCTCTGTGACACCTCTACCTGTGTCCTCCCTCTGCCTTTTCCCCTCCCTACCTCTTCACCTCCCTCATCGCCTTTTCTCTTCATTTCTTCACAGTCCCAGTACAACTTGCTGAGCAGCAGCATGGAGAGTCTGGGGAGCCGTGCGACATCCACCAGCCCCTACAGCTCCGAAAACGCCTCTTCGTCGGCCGTGCCCACCCCCTCACCTTACTCCCAGCCCAACTCCACCTTTGAGGGCTTGTCGCCTGCCCCTGCCATCCCTTCTAACACCGATTACCCTGGGCCACATGCCTTCCAGGTGTCCTTCCAGCAGTCCAGCACAGCCAAGTCAGCCACATGGACCGTGAGTATATACACACACACACAAACACACTGTTGTGGCTATGATGTGTGCTGGTGTATGTCTGTGCATGCAGGCTTCTCTTGCTCTTTCTAGCTCTCTGTCTTGCTAAGTAAGTCCCTCGAACACACATAAACATGCACACAAAGACACTCGTTCACATGGACACTCACTCAAGTCAGTACATGTGCAGGCGTGCTATGTGTAAGCGAAAGTAGCGCACGACTCAGTGATTCATCTTGTCCTGTACTCACCTTTTATGAGTCTGTTCTGTGGTAGTCTTTTGGAAGACTTTGTTTGGTTTCTTTAAGCAGTTTGAGTGAGAAATAAAAATATCATATCATATCATATGAGTTTATGTAATTTAGAGGTTATTTTGATTTATATATTTTGGTGTACTGTCTTTGAGTATATTAGAAATTGCTGCCTCATGTGTTGTTTCACTTTATCAGTGCATTAATCTATTTTAATGATAATGTAATTACACAAATAGTATTTTAAGGTTGCTTGATTATGGCAAAAAACATCGTCATGTTTTGGGGTTTTTTGGTCAATATCAATAGGTCTTTATTTATAGCCAATGCCTGAACAGATTGTAGCACAACTTCAAAAATGTAGACATTGTGTTATTTTCTTAGCTGACTGTAACTGCGTGTAGACTGATTTCTACTTGATCGAACTGGGATAAAAATTCACATTGGATGTGATGTTTGCCTCTTCTACTCCTCTAGAATGAGCTACATTAACAGCTTTCAGCTGGAATTCAAACTTTTGAGGTAGTATTTTAAAAAATAATTTAAAAAAAATCAGAGGAATATGAGTATTGGAAATTTACACACCAATTATCAATTCTAATGAACACAATGCACACAACTATTTTGTGATGTGATTGTGGTGAGGGGTAGGTGAAATAGAGGCTGTGTGTGTTGTTATGACCTGATGAGAAGTCTGTTCTCCTCAAAAAGTGTCACCTCCAACTGTCTCACAGTTGACCTCCCAGAAACAAGTGAAAGAAAAAGCGCACTTCCTTCTGTGTGTGTGTGTGTTTGTCTCTGTGTGCATTGAGGCCTGTGAATGTGTCTGTGTGATAGATTGAGATCCTCTGCGTATGTGTTTGCTAAAGTTAATCATGCATGGTGAGCTTCTTCATTCAGCCCTCGGTGATGTAAGAAGATCCTCCTCTGGACATTGGAACTGTGGTCTTTGACCTGTTGCTTTTCTTTCTCTGTCTCTTTCTTCCTCCGGTCTTAGCACACACTCATGGCTGTCACCTCTGGCGCCTAAAGTTCCCCCTCTTCTCTCCTCTGCTCTTCTCTCCTGCCCTTGAGTATACCTGTCATCTCCTTTGTCTAACTTCTATTCTCATCCATTTCATTAAATCTTCTGCCAAAACACATCCACAGAAACCAAAGAAAACATGCACAAAAATATTAGTTTGACCTGATGACTTACTGCCATAAAATGATCCGAAAACTTGTTGTGACCTGTTTGGTTCAATGTGATACTTACTATTTACCCTGCCTTTTTCTACCTAACGTGCCATTTTAAAGTTCAGAATACATCTTTTGACTTCATTCAGAAAGTACATAACATCCGAAAAAGAACTCTAACAGTACCATTTAGCTTTGAATTAAAAAATCAATAAAAGCCTGCCGACAGACCTCTTGTTTTTACAGCAAAACTCTTAATAGTTTTTGAAAACTGTATTTTGCTACGATTTTAACAGAACAGAAGAGAAAGGTTTTTTTTAACTGCCTAACAATTTAAGTTATAGCGTCTTGCAGGTGTGTGTGTGTGTGTGTGTGTGTGTGTGTGTGTGTGTGTGTGTGTCTGTGCGCTATAAGAGGAGAAACAAAGGAGTGTTTGACTGGCACACGACTTAAGATACAAATGATGAGGCAGCAGAAAAGGATTGTGAGGAAACCTGTGATTATTCAGATGCCTCCGCTGCCATTAAACAGGAGGGATTAGAACAAAAAGAGAGACTGGGTGATTGCTCATAGCTTTGGTGGAGTTTACTGTAATGCTTTGTTTTATCTTGAATGCCTGATTATAAGACCGGCAAATTATAAGTGTTATTATATAGCTATGGAAAAAAGAAAATGTTTAATCTGTGAAATGAATGAGTATGATAATATATGATTTTCTACTGTAAAAAGCATTGATTTATTCACAGGAAGTGTTACAGATAGTTAAAAAAGAAGTTCACCACATGTAATACTTACAGAATATGCAGCCGTTTAGGGTAAAACATCCTGGAATATAGACATAAACTCTTTCCCAATAAAATGACAACATATTTACATTTTACTGAAAGACTCCAGTGAAGTAAATAAAACAATAATCAGAAAGAAAAGGCATTCCAGTCAAGCCTCTCAGGATGACTACATTTCTACTAATGGTAGGGGATTACCCAAAAGATTACATGAGGATTTATGTGTGTCTGAAATGTGGATGCAAATATGGGTGTGCGTATTTATGCGAAATTCAGTAAAAGGCCCAAGTTTGAACTTGTTTGGAAAAAAGGGATGACTATAAGACTGAGTCACGTTGTCTGAATGTAGAAAACAGGAGTTTCATGCGTATTCCTTGTGGTCTCAGGCAATGTGGAATACCAAATGGCGTAGGGGCATATTCAATATGAGCAGCTTCCTAGCTGCCCTTCTTCATGCCCCTCTGCCTTTTCCTCTCAAGGGAAGATGTCTACTTATTCCATTGAGCATTTTTCATTAAATCCCTTCGTCTCACATTCCACGTTATCAGTTTAATCAGAATTGCTGCCATTATTTTTCATAGTAGGGATTATATGATTACTGGGGGTTTCTCCTTAATACTGTAAGGTCTTTGCCTCGAAGTGACTATTGTTGTGACTTGGCACAGAATAAATAAACTTGACTTGACATCATTAGTGACTGACAAAGCATTTGGTTGTGGTATATAGAACTTGTCATTAGATTAGTCCAACTCTGGTACCTTTCAAAGGAGATGAGAAGTCAGGTGAACACAAAGGAGGAGACACAATTGGTTTTCTCATCTATCAAAGTATTTCCACATAGAGTTAGTCCATCCAAACCCATGTTAAGCTGCTCTGGCAATCAACCCCCCCACCCCCACCCACGTCTAGTCAAGACAGCATCCATTAGTGATAATAGCTCTGAAACTCTGACGCTCTCGTGCCCCTTGAAGATGATTCTTCTGCTTGGATGCAGGCAAGCATCACCATGGCTAGAAATGAGATCTAACACCTTAGTATTGTCATATAATAAGACCCCTTTCCATACAATCAGACTTTAGTTTGTGTGTAAGTGTATATGCACTTGCACAAGTGTTTGTGTGTCTGTCTATGTGTGTACAGTATGTGGCAGTAGTAGGGAGGGGTGTGATACACTCAGGATGCAGGCTCGAGCATGCACTACACAGCGGCTTGTCAGAAGCTGCTCTTCCCAGCTATTAGCCTCTCTCCGTTAGGACACACGTCCCAACATGTTCTGCACAATGCATCCCTCCCTTCCTTTCCTGATGCATCACCAGCCACATCACCACTGGTTTTCCTGCCAAGCATCAAATGTGAGAAACCAGAGTTGATGAGAAAGAGAATTCACACATTTGGGACGCATGACATTTCACAGGGGAAATAAATGTGCTCCTAGTTGGAGGACTGATCGTTTTGTGCTGTAAAACAAGTGCTTTTGTAGTATACAGTGTTTAAAGAAATCCGCCTAATCAGCTAATATCTTAACTAATTTCACTATAGAACAGGGGCTCTTGTTGATGTTCTGGACTGAATTGATAACACAGCTAAGCGCCACGGAGGAAGCTAATATTTTAAGCATTAGGTCATGCTGTGTGTCCCATAATACTCTGTGAAACACAGTGTTTATGTTAATACTCTAAAGGAGTTAACCGTAAGACTCCATGGACTGTGCATGTAGCTACTTGAAAATCACTTAAGTCTAATGGTTTTATCTTATTTATGTTTTATTTATTTAAATGTTTTTTAATAGGCTCTTAAGGTGCTCATATGGTTCCCTCGCAGCCTAAGCTTTACTTTTTGGATTAGACAAAAACGATTACTATATTGTAAGATTGTAATTCATTATGGTTCATTAGATCTTTTAACATGGGTGACTTTTAGGTTTCCTATACTAATTTCATTCCAATACACGATGATTACAGTGTATGAAAAGTCAGCTTATATGGTACTGCATATCAGCTCACTGTGTCTGTGTGTGTATGAATGTACATAAATAAATCTGATATTTGTTATAAAAATTTACAGCGGGCAAGCTGCTGCCTGTGAGTATGGATGACAGTTTGGCAATTAACACCTCTTCTCAAGGAACCTGTCAGGGCCTGTCTCCGTTGGTCCACCGTGTAGAAGCAAAGATGAATGGATGGATGGATGGATGGATGGATGGATGGATGGATGGACAGATGGCAATAAAATTCCTGTCCCTACCATTATGGCATAATTTTCTAAACTTGATCACACAGGAGTCTTTTGGTGTGGATTTATGTATGTTTCTGACCAAGACAAACACGTGAGCTTCTAATGCAGATCTAATACACTTTTACTGCAGTAAATCACAAACTCTCATAATGACACACTGACCAAAGGAAATACAACATGTACATTAAAACAATGTTTTGTCAGTGGCTAGAAGCACTGTTCGCAAAACTTGTCCATCTGAAAGTCAGAAAGAATATTATAAGAGTTAATAATTTATCACAAAAGCAGTCGATTAAAAAACAGTTTTCACTAAATTGGTGAAGCTTTTACTTAATTTTCAAGTTTCCTAAAGGTTCATTTAGGAAACTTTAAATGAAAAAAAAAAAAATGAGACCACTATTTATCCGAACAACTTTAAACACAACACTACACTTCTTTTGATTCCCAGCAGGATACGTGCCAAATTTCTCCTTTTCTTGTCAAGAAAAGCATAAACAGACAGACGTGTATAAAGAGATCGCTTCGTTCAGTTTTTAAATTAATAAATTGTATTCTTACAATTTATTCTTTTACCCCTCTGTCCATTTTTAATTTCCTTTTCTCAGTCACCACAAGATTTATTCCAACTCAGTGACAAAGCTACTAATCCAAGTTTGGCATATTTGTTCTCCTTCTCTTCCTCTCTACTCTCTGTGCCTTTGTTGTGTTTTGAAACAAAGCCCAACTTGTCCATCACTCATCTTTTCCTGCATCAGTTCTTTTAATAACACTGCACTTCTGACACCAACACAGGGAGCTACATTTACACACACAGAAAAATGTCTGTGTCTGTGTGTGTAAAAATGAAATTTAAAAAAAGTAATAAAGGGCAAAAAATAAACAAAAAAAAAGAAGGGAAAAGGAATAGTGTGGTCGTGATAGCCGCTGTCTATCAGTTACATCTGAACCAACTCACAAACACGTACATGTGGCCTTTCCTTTTTCTTGTTGGCCTCTGTAATGCAGAGATACTTGAATCCTGAGAGTCAGATAACCTGAGAATGAAATTCTTCACTTTTGTCTAATAAATTTCTTTCTTTACTATCACAAATAATTCTTGTTTGTTTGTTTGTTTATTTTTAGAATTGCCAACACACTGTCCTATACTTATCATGTACCTGCCGTGTTCCACGAGTCTCTCTCTATTATTTCTTCTCTCCGTGTTTCTATTTCTTTTTGCTTTCTATAATCTAGGAAATGCAAAGAGACAACTTCACGTGGACTCTTTGCTTTTTTCTTACGCAGCAACACAAATGTTGACCTGTGAGTGCTGTAGTTCTCCCATACGGTACGCATTTGCATTTCAAGCTCACTTTAGCAAGTCTACACAGGAAAGAACAGACTTTATTTTTTTTTTTCCTGGAAGGTCGTAGTTTGATCACGACAGGAGAGATTTTTAAGATTTTGTGATTGTGTTGGGGCATGTTTAGGCCATTTCATTCCTTGTGATGTCTTTGGGTGCATGTGTAATGGCATTTCCACATGCACATTCATGCGAAAGCGCATGTATGTGCATGTGGAAATACTTGTAAACTGAGGAATTAGTGAAGGCTCTGGATGTGCACAGATCAGCATATTTTTATTTCACTTTAACTAGATGACTGCTACGCTTCCTGTAAGAAACTGTATTTTTTATACTATTGTCCAGAGAGAAGGTGTACAGTTACGCTTTTTCTCTATCACTTGCAGTATCTCACATTACAACCCACAAACACAGTCTTCTGGGTAATTATCATGTATTCATGCTACACAACATTTACCTTTATAACACAAATGAAAATTTACTGCTGACTGGCTGATGTGTTTCTCTCTTCCATGCATACTCTTCTGCTCTTTATTTGACAACATTTGCTCTCATTCATGGTTTTATGTGGTAATCATAGTGTGCTGCTTTTACACAAAACTTTTTTATTATCATATTGCCCAGCTTTTTATCTGTCCACCTTGTCTTCTGTCTCTTAGAGACTTATTTTTTTGTCTGCTGATAGGTGACTTAATTGTAGGTTATTTAATTTTGAGACAACAGTCCCACCTCCTGAAAGATTATTTTTGTAATTATGTCACTAGTAGTGTAATGTGTTCTCTTATTACGTTTATATATAACTATTCTTGAGAGCATGAGACAAAAGTCACTGGAGCAAGACTGCAACGCCTCATTGGCCGTGACCTTTAGATTGATTTGTTTTTGCTTTTTTCACAAGCACATTAAATTCCCATTTATAAGTTCAGACCACTGATTTGAAACTTGACCGCGTGTGTTCTTTCTCTACCCAGTACTCTCCCTTGCTGAAGAAGCTCTACTGTCAGATTGCCAAAACCTGTCCAATCCAGATCAAGCTATCCTCCTCTCCTCCGCATGGCAGCATCATCAGAGCCATGCCCATCTATAAGAAGGCGGAGCACGTGACTGAAGTGGTCAAACGATGCCCCAACCACGAACTAGGACGAGACTTCAATGATGGTACAATCTGCTAATCTCTTCTTTTGAACATAAGTAATTAGGCTGACATATTTTATACTTTTTTTATATGTCTCATTAGTGTTTGGCTAATTCTTGCTTGCATGGGGGACTGCAGAATGAGCCTGTAAAATGCAAGTAACAGAGAGCAGCAGAACGTTAAATGCAGTTCACTTAACAACCACAAGCATCATTAAGAACAACAGTTTTCTGGACATTATACTACACAATAAACTGTACCTGGTGTCTGCCAAGTTTGGGGGGGTTTCCACTTAAATAAACCAACTCTTTCTCATGTTATCTCCTCAGGTCAAGCAGCTCCGGCCAGTCACCTGATCAGAGTGGAGGGCAATAACCTCTGCCAGTATGTGGATGATCCTGTTACTGGCAGGCAGAGTGTCATCGTCCCGTATGAGGCTCCACAGGTTGGTGGTAGTGTACTTGACCTGCAGCGGGTCATAACAGCAGAGATATACATATGCATTGCATCAGGTATTTAAAGATACACAGAAAAAGCCTCTGATAAAATTTAGTTGTTTGTAAAATGGACATTTTGCAGATATCTCTTTTGTTTTTGGACATTAAAAAGAAAAGACGAGACATATGATGATCACGTCAAAGAAACAGTCAGCTACAGTTAAGAATTTAATACGACGCTCATCTATAAATAAAGATGCCAGACATGTTCACGCAAGCACAAGATTCATCATGTTTGTCATGAAAAAGTTAATATAAAGTACATTTGTCTCTCATCACATCAACGTGCGCTACAACACCTCCCTCTGGTGGTGAATTGGTGTTTTTGAAAAAAAATTACTTGAGCGATGAAAAGAAATGAGCTTTTATAAATACCGAGACCTAAAATGGTGTACAGTTACAGTTACACTTCCCACCATTATGTTATGCTGATATAAGTACTTATGCACTAACGGAAGCAAAGTAAAAAATAAAACCTTGTTGCTCTGTGTTACAGGTAGGGACTGAGTTTACCACCATCCTATATAATTTTATGTGCAACAGCAGCTGTGTCGGCGGCATGAACAGGAGACCTATCCTCATTATCATCACTTTGGAAACCAGGGAGTAAGGCAACAATTCATATTTCCTACACAAACAGAGATATTTGGTTTGACATTTCATCACTTTTTGAAAACATGCTGCAATTAGTACATTTTCTTCTTCTATATAATCTCTGCAGCGGCCAAGTGTTGGGCAGAAGGTCATTTGAAGGTCGGATATGTGCATGTCCGGGCAGAGACCGCAAAGCTGATGAGGACCACTTCAGGGAACAGCAGGCCCTGAATGAGAGTGTGGCCAAAAATGGAAGTGCTAACAAGCGCAGTGAGTTGAAATAAGACTTCATGGGGAAAAAGTTTGTTTTAAATTATAACAGTTAAAGATACAATCATTTTAGCTTTTAAAGTTTCATTCACTTGTGTTTTCCTAATTTAGTTTTCAAATATATAAACAGTCTAGCCCCAGAGGAGCATGGTGAATGTCCAAGATCTAAATTTGGACAATAAGTAGTCTCCATAAAGATCAACACACTAACAGCTGAAATCCCAGATATGAAATCTTTTACACCCAATTGAATTGAATTGACTTTGCCATATAATTTCATAACTATTCTTATTTGTAGAATCATATTCTAACTAGTGTACATTCTTATGTGTATTATTGTAGTTTCAGGTCTAAAGCGTGCTACAGTTTCATGTAATGGAAGACTGTAAAATTTTATATGTGTATTGTGGTTCTAAAAAACCCAACTAGGAACAAGGGCTTGAAATTAGCAATATTCATACCCCTCTGTATAAATGAAATTAGCAATAATTATGTGCAGCACATCAGCTTCATGTGAAACCGCATCATTGTTGTTATACATCATGCTTGGTTGTTTGCTGTCTAAAACAGTGGTATAAATCTGCTTAATTATGCTTCTGTTTCTCTTATCTGCAGATTTTAAACAGAGTCCAACAAACATTCCCAGTCCAAACATTAATATGAGGAAAAGGCGGCATGGAGAAGAGGAGGTTTACTATATTCCTGTAAGAGCTTTCACACATGTATAATAAGAAAATTTAGATTCATCTATTAGCTTTCTAACTGTCAGACTCACGGTTTGTGAGTTTTTTGCTAATTTATTAAATTGTTGGAACAAAAGCACTATTTTTATTGGATGGATCGATTCAGCAGTCATTGATGGCTTAGGATAACGGTTGTGTCATGTTTGTGTGTAGGTTCGTGGTCGTGAGAACTTTGACTTGCTGATGAAGATTAAAGACAGCTTGGAGCTGGTGGAGCTTGTGCCACAGCAGCTGGTGGACTCCTACAGACAACAAGCACAGCAGCAGCTGCTGCAGAGACCGTGAGTCACTTCAATGCACATACACTCATTTGGCTCTACATATAAAAGTTGTGTTTTTTATTTTATTAGGAACGTGCATCGCATTTGCCCGTTTTGCTGTTGTTCCTGCATGACCATAATATTGTCATTCCAGGTTTAATGTTGCAACTGAGCAACACTCAATAAAAGTAATGTATTACACACTACTTGTTACTTTTTCTTTAAAGTAATGCAGTGCATTACTTAATTATGTCATTCAGCCAAATTTAGGCTACTGATTGTGGTTTGGTTGTGACATTGTTATGATGATGTAGGAACAACATCAACACAGTGCAAAATTCCAAATGCACATTGAGTCTTCTGTATTTCATCAAACTGTAAAGTGTCTGTCATGCTCAGTAACACTGAGACAAACTCTTGCTCTAATCTCTGCAACATCTTTTTCCGTTAGGAGCCACGTGGCATCACCCTCCTCCTATTCTCCACTGTCCAACATGAACAAGCTGCATTCCCACGGAGGCCTCAGCAAGCCACCCTCAGTCAACCAGCTCGCAGGACAGCAGCCCCAGCAACACCACACTGCCCCCTCTTCCATGGCTCATATGGGTGATTATCTATGTGTGTGATTTTGTTTCGAGACATTACTTCCAAAACTGTTACAGTACTTTATCCAGGGTTGCTGCTGTTAGTTTTACTGATCACCCGTCCCTTTCCTACAGGTCCAAACATGCTCAACAGCAACCACATGCAGGCAAATGGAGAAATGAACGGTGGCCACAACAGTCAGAATATAGTGTCTGCTTCTCACTGCAGCCCGCCCCCTCCGTATAACCCTGACCCCAGCCTTGTCAGGTACCTCACCCTCCAATGACACTCCTCCTTTACTCACCTGTAAAAAAAAAAAGGCCGCTTGACAATCAGATGCACTTGTCTGGTTAAATGTAAACTAGTGGCATAAGAATACTTTACTTTACTTGGCCATGTTTACATAGTATTATGTCAAACAGTGTTTTGGAAACATTCTATTTTGCCACAAAATGTGACAAGATTGAGCTGTTTTTTTTGTTTTGTTATGTTTTTTTAAACATAATGTTGTGGCTGTTTTGTAAAGGCTTGCAATAACAATACAGATCTGTAAACACCCTTTGAGAGTGCCATAGTGAAGGCCCACTGGAGACTTGGTAACATGGAAAAAATGTGTATACATGGCACAGTTGAAGTGGAAAAGAACAATAAGTAGAAAGGTCAAGTCAGTAATATTTAAAATAAAAGTGAAAAGAGCATTTTTTGTTTTGGGGGTTGTTGTTTTTTTCAGTTTTGGCCCCTTTAATATTAAAATGTTCCTGTTCCGTGCAGAGAAAAATGAAAAACAGAACACAGCAAAAAAAAAAAAAGAAGAAAAAACAGAAAAAACACCAATGCTTTCATCTGGCTGGATTTATTATTTCAGGTTTCTGCTAGATGCATATAAGTGTTTAAATCACATGTTTATCAGCTCTCATTAAATAATACAGCATAACCTCTCAAGACTTGTAAAACCTCTGCTATGGATTTGTTACCTGCACTTGAAAAGCAGAAACTGTGTGTCTTACCTAGTTCTAAATTCCTTCACACTGACACTGTGTAAATAGCCATTCTTTGCAATGCAATGCAATGCAGCAGATTTTTTTCTTCAAAAGAAATGTTTAATTTCTATTTAATTTTAAACTATATTTTTTCTTTTTTCTTTTTAATTAATTTTACTTTTGTAAACTATTTTGTCCATTTTGCAGTCATATGACTTGCTCTTGCAATTTTAGCCTTTTTGATACAGCAGGATTTGTCTTTTTGTTTTTGCAGACTATTATGTTAATTAAACCGTTAAATTGTACAGCTAGCTTCTTTTTCCAGTTACTTTGTATGTTACCAAAACGTTAACATTCATGTATTTATAATAAAGCTTCTTCATTAAAGCAATAATGGCCTTATGAATCATTAATAATGTATAAATGTATGTTTATGGTTTTAATTTCACTACAGTTCTTCAGATGTATAGTTTCTGTATCCTTTAGTTTAGATCTGTGCCCTAAATCTCCCTCTCATTTTACTTAGACTAAGCTATAGGGACTTGTCCCCCTATAGATATCACTACAGTAAATCCAGAAAATACTTGTTTTTCTATTTCAGTTTTTCTCAGGAGTAATGTTTTTGTTTAAGTCCCAGTTTTAGGTTGTATCTCTGGTCTAAGCAGGCCTTCTTTTCTCCCCATACAGCTTTCTCACCAGTCTGGGCTGTCAGAACTTCATTGAGTACTTCACTTCCCAAGGCCTCCAGTCTATCTACCATCTCCAAACTCTCTCCATGGAGGTAACCAGTTTGTTCCTGCACATACAATCTACAAGCAGTAGAAATAATGGACATAATAAGAAATGTTACATGTAATTGAGGTTTATTAAAACAAATAAAAGAAAGAGAAGAAAAGGTAAAAACTGCAACAAAAAAAGAAACTGCAATAAGAGACACAAAACAGAAAAGTAAAGCAACAAGGTACAAACAAATCCCAGACAATTACTGACCACTAGTGATGATGCAAAGAATTACCTTATTAAGCAGGCTTAATACTTCCTGACTTCCTTTTGCATTTTCAAGCAAACACGTAAAGACACACTCTTATTGCTTTGTGTTTGCTTTTTTGCTACACTCTTGAACTCCTCCAATGTCTGTGTGCCCTCACTAGGATTTGGGTGCGCTAAAGATACCAGAACAGTCCCGCCTCATCATCTGGCGAGGTCTGCAGGACATGAAACAAGGCGCTTCCCTGCAGCTGCCTGCTTCTTCTCATCATCATGACTATCATGGGCAGCAGCTGCTTCGCTCTAGCAGCAACATGACTGCCTCCGCAATGGCGGCCATTGGGGCCACAGGTGGGGAACTGCAACGCCAGCGGGTCATGGAAGCTGTGCACTTTCGCGTCCGCCACACCATCACTATCCCCAACAGGTCCAGCGTTGTTGGGACATCAGGCATGACGGCTGCTGATGAGTGGGCTGATTTTGGTTTTGACATGCCTGACTGCAAGGTGTCACGGAGCAAGCACTCCATCAAGGAGGAATTCATGGAAAGTGACATTCACTGAGACTGAATAAAATCTTGGATCTTATTTCCCAGAAGTTATTGTCAGCATCAGCTTACTGCAGTGTAACTACGTGACTAGGGTTGTTAAATATGTGTTTAGCTGCTCTTGTCATATTTTGATGATCAACTTTGATCAATTTTGATTCTGAGATATTTTCAGTGTGCTCATGCACTTTCATGTGCAGCCAGACGTTTGTGCTTGAACTATTGTTCCATCTAATATTTGAAGATAACATAACAAAGTTTATGTCTTCAGTCTTCAAAACAAAACGCATTGTAACAATATAATTGTCAAAGCAATGCTGAACACACATGATCTGGACTTTGCTTTTTGGAACACTGATAAGTGCAGAGGCATTTTATTTTGGGTGCACTGTGCAATAAGTAATAACACATTTTTCTTTTACAGCATATGTGACATTGTTCACAGTAACATAAATGTCAAAAGAGGTAAATCACCACTGCATTTTGTGTTTAGATGCCAAAAAAAGGTTCTCATCTGACTTATTCTTTTTTCTTTAAGTTGTCCTTCACTTGTACAAATGTATATACTTTATCATGTAAATGTTTTTGAGTAGATGTTGTTGGAAATAATAGAGTCAACATGATGTATCTGCTGTTTGAACCAAATGACTAGAACTGGGTAAATCGAATCCATAACTATGGGAACACAATTGTGTATTTTCAGTGGGTATGATAACGTGATGACCGTAATGTGGTTCGGTGTGGTGGTATCGTTTATGTGTAAAAAAAAAAAAAAAAAAAAGTGCTTTGGTGTTAGTAGTTGTACGCTGACACTTATTGTTAAAAATTAGGTATTGCCTAATACTTTTATTACGTTCTAGAAAATATGCTGCTCATTATTTTATAGTAACACACTGCAAAACAGATAGGAGACAATCAAACAAACAAAAAAAGCATACTCAGTATTATATCTTAATACCAGGGATTTGATTAGATTTGTGAATTGATATTATGCTATCCCTGTACATCAAGAAAACTAGATAATGAGCAGCATTTTTGTCCTTGTATTTGTATTTTGAAAACCTTGCAGGGCAAGGTACTTATAAATTCATTATAGCTGACTCTGTAGCTAATCTTCATGGCACTTATTTGTAGGTATTTAATAACATTCCACTTTAATTTCTGGATTGCCATCATGAAGCTGAATGGTTCTCTTATTGTGTTATATTTGCTTGACCTTTACTTGTACCAGGGCGAAGGTTTTTGTCTCCCTTTCTAAGGCCCATTCTTGGAAAGACAAATTTTCGTCGTTTTTCATCTCATTATTACAAATGGTCAGAGAGAGAGCACTTTAATGCGATTAAATCATTTAGGTGTTTCAGTATTAACACCACAGTGTAAATAAAAGCATTTCTCCGTTTCTTGTTCTGTTTTTTTTTTTTTTTTTTTCAAAAGAAAAAAATTGTTTACTTGTGTGTTTTTATTCATTCGTTTCTGCTGTTGTTAAAATCACGAATTAAATTGGTTAAAACGTCTGCCTCTACGGTCTATTTTTTCAAAGTGACAAGGTTTTCAACCCAGCGGTCGGAAATACTAGTACTGAATGTTTAAGGAAACAGGCCAACCAGAGGAAACATTCTGATGCTGCGCTGACTTTTTATTATTTGAACCGAGAAATCGGTTCGTTTGTGATCGTTGAGGTCTGAAGAGTCATAGCGAATCGAGGTGTTCGGATTTCTGCTACTCAGCCTGTGGTATCCTCGCGGAAGTACTGACGTGTACACACCAGTTTACACGAGAAGTGGCTAGTTTAGCTAGCTAGGTAGAGCCGGGTAGTGTCACAGCGGCCGTATCAGGTAAGAAAGAACTGCCATTGACAATTTTCGCTGTAACTGCTAATACAGCTGAGAGATACAAAGAGGTATTGAATCGCAGAATCAACATTGATTGTGATCGCATCATTCACTGAATATGGAGGTGTTTAGTATAGAATGGTTATATTTTAACTGTGCTAGCTAGCTGTGAAACTATTGGCAACGTAGCACCGGAAGTGAGTTGTCAATTTTGTGAAGTACTTGCTGGGTGTTGTAGTTTAAATGTGTCCGCAAACCCATTCTTGCGACCTAGGAGTAGTCAATAATAAACTACACATTCTTTTTACATACTTTTACATGTGCCCAATTGGAGTTGTGGGAAATGTAGTCCAATACTTTCATTCTAACGGTTGAAGGGGGTCAAATGAAGCTGAACAAAACTACATCACCCATACAAACGTTAACTGGGGCCAAAGGTAGTGTACGTTTCGACGGCTAGGACCGCTTTCGGGGCTAATTTCTAAGCTAACGCGAAGAATTTAAAATAATATAAGATAAAATAATACCTCTAGTACAACTTATTCAATTTGTAGTGCACATCGTAGTTATTTTCCATTTTGCAAATGAGCCTATTTTGGTAGATATTGCTTCCTAGATGTTATCCTGCCTTCCTTAAGCTGTGAGCTAGTTATGCAGCTAATGCTAACCAGGCACAACCACAGCTCGTCACGGTCCTGTTCTTTTCCCCATTAAAATAAAAATAGCAAATCATTAAATGTCCTAACGCGTAATGCGTAGTTATCTAAGCAATCAACCTAGGCTACAGTGGATATAAATGTTGTTTTGTTGAGCAACCGACAAGCGCACCGAGAATATTTATGATCAGCTAATCAATTAAAATTCTATTAAAGGACCTAGGGTTAGATTTAATTTACAGAGATACATATTTAAATTGATTATTAAAAGAAAATTACAAAGATTTTTTCACCTTGACTATTTGCGCCTTGATAGTTATCTGATCACTCTGATTAACCCCTCTTCTGGACATATGCACCTCGCAGATACAGGTCTTACCGGACAGCCTATGTCTATTGTATTTACTTGTATCACAGTTTACACAGTATATATTACACAAACTGAAACGAAACGTGCGTTCCAAAATGTGCAGTTCTTGGTAAAATCGTTCACAAATTTTTCGTTTTACTGGGTATTTATTTCCAAAGCCTTTAAGACAAAATGGGCACAGAAGAGTTTGTCATTTGTCAATTTATCACCTCCATTTTGTATCTTCAAGTGGGGCCGTTGGTAGACATTGTCATACTGAATAAGAGTATTGTGCAGTACTCTTATTAAAGTAGATTAAGTTCATACACCACTAATCAAAATCTTTTTGTCGTCTCAATAAGAATGTCAGAAGGGGACAGTGCTGGGGAGTCAATCCATGGGAAATCTTCTGTTGTGGCTGCCTTTTTCACACGAGTTGGACAGGTAATGTGTGAGATCAAGCATATCATATTCTTTTAAATAGGTTTAAATTTAGGGATGCACCGATTGTGAAAATTCTGTCTTTTTAAAATGCCTTTTTAGATATATCTTTTTTGAACCAAGTCATTAAACAAAGACTTACCATTTTAAACATTAGCATTCATTGAGCCAAATCTCAGTAGAGAAATTTTTAAAACTGACTTGCAAATATAAGTACGTCAGAACTGATGTTCACAACAGATAAATATGAACTTCATGTTTTTCAGCACCTCTGCAATGTTTTTTCTGGTTTCTTTTTGTCACAGGTCTATCAGTCATGGCTAGACAAGTCAACACCATTCTATGCAATGCGATGGGCAGGAACTCTACTACTTACTCTTGTCTACATGATCAGAGTGTATCTACTACAGGTAATTGTGTATTTCTGTGTGTTTTTCAGATTTATTTTTAATTAGTCAGCCAAGTTAGAAAATGTTAATGAGGAATTCTAAATACTTAAATTTTTCGCTTGGCCTATAATAAATACTATCTTTATCAAGTTTAAAATGCCAACTCTTTATAAAGAGGGTTTGAAATCCTTATTCACCTCTAGTAGTTTTTAACCAATTGTGTCTTACTTTCAGATCAAGGTTATTTCATTTTGCTATTATTCATTAAAAGTAAAATAATGCATTTTATTGTACATCTCTCTGCCTTTATTATTGTCTTGTTTTGACTGGGATATTGCTCTATTCGTTAGGTGTTTATATAATAAAGTTCTTATGTGTCTTGACTGATGTGTCTTGACTGACTCTAGCAAAGACGTCCTTTAATAAGGTTATTTTCTGATGCTCCTTTTCAGGGTTGGTATATAGTAACATATGCTTTGGGAATCTACCATCTCAACCTGTTCATTGCTTTTCTGTCGCCAAAAGTGGATCCCTCACTGCTTGAAGAAGGTTAGTCAACTCAGTCTCATTAAAGTAGTGTTTGTGATGTGAACATGGAAGTAGGCTACCTCATGGGGTATTACAAAACTGTTCATTTAGACCGTAGTACTTGCATCTAATCAAAAATCTAAGCCAGCAATTGCCCAATCAGTTTTTTTTTTTTTCTGAGAATTTTCTAATATAACTTTTAATTTATTATGAGAGATTTTAAAATAGTTACTGGAACAATAGACTATTACTGTACACTTGCATATTTAAAAGTACGTATCTCAAAACTGAAATGCTTGAGTCCATATAGATACAGAAAGGGCACCGCATCTTAGTAGATAACAAAGTCTCACAAACAGTTTCTTCCTCTGTGCCATCTATTACTACTACTCTTAGGCACTTTGCAAAATGTTCTCTCATCCGTGCCTTTCTATTGTGTGTGCCTTCCTTCTGTTTTGTATATATTCCTGTCGTCTGTTATTTATTCTTGCTCTCCTACTATTTATATTTTATACCATGCACAGTTGGCGTGGAGCACCCAAATGTGGTTTTATAGTAGCACTCTGTTTATGAGCAAGTGACCTCCTTGAATGGAATGTGTGCAGTAGTGACTGTTCCCCAAAAATATATGAATTAGCCATTTTTACTGTATGTAACTCAAATTGTCCTATTCCTAAAGTGTATGTTGTTGTTGTTGACGTTCTTGTTGCTGTTATGGGATAACTCAACTGGTAACCTATATTTCCTACAGATGAGGGCCCATCCCTTCCCACCAAGCAGAACGAGGAGTTCCGCCCTTTCATCAGGAGGTTGCCTGAATTCAAATTCTGGTGAGAGTTCAACACGGTCACCCAGGGAAATTGCAAATTATTTTCTTTAGAACAACCTGTGTGCTGAAAGATTATATTAAGCAAAGCTCATTTAGAAATGGGTATAGCATTTTAGGGTGAAACTAAAGACACCGAGTTTAATTCATTTTTGTATATTTTGATTTGACCTCATTGTCTCAAATTAATTTCTACTTCATTGACATAAAGGTTGTGTCTGTAACCCTGACTTCCAAAAATAGTTTAAATACAAACATTTTCTTCAGATTTTTAAAACCACAACTTAATTTATTTTCACAGCAGCAATAAATTTTACTCACCACCTGCTGGTAGCTTAAGGGATATAACAATTAGAGGATTGAATTATTTGTTCATTTGTTGTTTGGAGGGTTGCTGACTAAACTAAAGATTTTAAGTCTTATATTTTATTACGTCTTGCTAAGAACATCTTTCTGGTTTCTACTCAAATTTGTGTCAGACTACACTTTGTTGCATTTTCCACTACCTTCTCTTTGTTAATCTCCAACCGTACCTAGTGATTTAGTACTGTGTAAAAGATTTAGGCAGAAAACAAACAAATACATCAGTACAAATTATCTTAGATACTGTGGAATACAATTAAAGTACATGTAGCTGGTCAGTTCTCGAGAGAGTATTCAGTCTGTGTTGGACCTATTTATTAGAAAGGTCTCACTCTGTTTTACTCTTAAAAGAATCTCAAGCCTGCGGTCTAGTTTCAAACGAAACTTTTTAAAATGCAAAAGCCTAACCAGATAAAAGTTTTAGCGCTCTGTCTACTCTATATGCAGACATTCTCTTTCTCTTTATAACTTACATAATCTTGTTTTTCTGTACACGGCTGTACATGGACTCCTTGTTCTTGTTGCTTAAGATAACACTTTGGCCCTGACTGTGTGTTTGGGGTTGTTGTCATGCTGCTAAATTTAGGACACATTTAAGTGCACAGTACAATCCCCATTTGCTAAGTTACCTAAGTGTTTAGGATGATGATTAATTCTGATTCCTTATTTTAATCAAAACTTTAACAGTGACATTGTTTTTACTGAGTTTGCTACTTTTCTTTTCAGGCATTCAGCGACAAAAGGCATCGTCATCGCCATGATTTGCACATTTTTTGATGCCTTCAATGTGCCAGTATTCTGGCCTATACTTGTAATGTACTTCATCATGCTCTTTTGCATCACCATGAAGAGGCAGATTAAGGTAAGTACAAACAGACATCTCTTTGCTTAGTACATATTGATCATAGCTGCATTAGTCAAAGGAGCTTGCAAATGTGAGTGGACGCCTTAACGCCCACTCACATCCTGGGCTCTCTGACCTCAGGAATTCGCATGATAAGGTGGAGCCAGGTTTCACAATGAGCTCACCTGAAACTCTGGCTGATTGGGACCCACACTCAGTTTCACACCTTGGCTCAGGCGATTAGAGGATCATCAGGGGGTCCTTTTGTCCCTCTGTGGGGGGACACTCCCACTAGGTTTATATCTGGGACTCTCCACCATTTGACCTTAGAACTGAAGAAGCTTCTCGGATGAGAGGTGAAACGTCTTCAAGTAACTTAAAGAAGTCCAGACGCTTTTCTTTGCAAACTCCTTTGACTACGATGACCTGGATGACTGAGAACCTTCACAGACATATGGTCTGGAGGAATGTTTTCATCATCCATAGTCCCTATTTGAAACCTTGAGCTAAGTATTCCAACCAGTGACATCGTGATGTATTTTGAAACATATTGGGACAATAAGTATGTCTAACTGAGAAGCCAAAGTCACTGGAACTTATTAATTAGAAGATAATGATGCCTAAAGCACAACTCATTTTTGTCTGTTTAGCACTTATCTTAGAGTATAATTGTATTTAATTAAAAAAAAACAAACAAACAAAAAACAAATCACCTAGTAATAAAGATACTATATCGAGATATGATATCATACTATGTCATAAATCAATTAAGTCATTGTGTTAGAGCCTACATAGCTGGATTTTGTTTGTTTTTTTAATCTCAGAGGAGTGGCCATTGTAAACAGACCCCAAGGTTACTTGCATTTTTTTTTATATACATACAGCAAGCAAGGACAGGACTATTACAGTTCTTTGAACTCAGTTAACAATATTGAACAACAGTCCTACACCAACTGCTTCCCTGCTGTTGCATAACTAAATCTTACTGTTAGAGTTGTCATTATTCCTGAAGATATGTTGTTCAAGAGTGAGCTCCCCAGTGTCCCTATGACAGTTTCCTACAGTGCAATAAAAACATTGCAGTCCACAAATTGCTTTTGGGTTAGACAGAGCCACAGGTTTAACCTTGTATTTTATTGAAGGACATTTATTCTATGAAAAGGGTGTCATTGTTGTTATCTGCAGTGCAGTTTATATTGTGGTTCTGAATGTGTTGTAAAATATGCTAAGTCACTAAAAGTGTATGCACAAGCCTTAAAGTAAGTGTTGCTAACTCTCCTTTTTACTTCCTTGTCTTTTCTAGCATATGGTCAAGTACAGATACCTACCCTTCACACATGGGAAGAGGACATACAAAGGCAAGGAAGACACAGGGAAAGCTTTTGCTAGTTAAAAAAATTCCCACTCTCCCTTCCTCTTTGTTGCATTTAAAATTTATTGGCCACAGCCATTGGGGAATGATGAGGGTTAGAGATGTATTTTCTTTTTGTCAGTTGAACAGTAACACGAAAACATGAAAAATACAAGTTTTGATCCACAGTGTTCTCAGTGTTGGACGAGGATATGAGCAGCATGGATCAAATTAGTCTAAAAATCTAAAATGCTCCCTTTGTCTATTGAGGGTTTTTTTTCTGTTTGTTTGCTTTTTGGGGGCTTTTTTTTGTTTTGTTTTTCAAGGATTGATCTGCAGTTACTCAGTAATAGTTAGGACTAAGTGCTACCTTTTGCCTTTCTAACCCTAAAGAGTAACAGTAAAGTCATCAAAACTGAAAGAAATTTGCAGTAAAATGAGTGATTTTTTTTGTTGTTGTTTTGTTATGCTTTGTTTCCACTGGTTTATTCCAGTACACCCCCTCTCTAAAATTCACTAACTTTTAATTCATGTAATTTCTCATTTACAAAAATATGATAAAGTTGTTAACGTGATATCAGATGGAAATGCAAGAGTCTTCAAATTAAAAAATTTCATCTTTGTGATGAGAATATCCTGCTGCTCTGACTTAAATATATCTGGCACTTGTCCTTTGTTCTAAATAAAGACACCTGGAAAAATTGGCTGCTTTTTACGTGAATATGCATTCATGAAGGGCCCCCCCCCCCCCCCCCCCAAAAAAAAAAAAAAAAAACAAAACAAAAAGCTTCCTGTTAATCTACAAAATGAATTACATCCAGCCAGCACAATGTTTAAAAACTTTGATTGTACATTTGATTTGTTAGCTACCCTGTATAATTGTGTAATTCAAGGAGAGTGTCACTAATCCCAGATAACTTAGTTGCCTGTAGTCTGCAGTCATTCTTAAATCACTTATTTCTACTTTTTCGCCTTCGTAGAGTTTAACTACTGGGAAACTGGGATGGAAATCATTTTGGGTGTAATTACCCCAGGGAGATAAATTGGGTGACTGAGCAATTAAAATGGCAAGTCAATGAATTTGCTTTACCTCAGAGTTTTAGACCGTTAAGTGGGTATTTATTCAAAACATAATGTGTCCTAAAGTGCATAACCAGTATTCCAGATAAATTCATAATGTGGCTTATTTGAGAGCAGTCAATCAAGCAAGTTTATTTCAATGACCCCATCTCTTTGAAATATTTAGCGATCTTTGTTTCAAAGACTGAGGCTCATTTGGAATTTGTACACTGGCTGTTGTTGTCTTTCACATTCTGTGTAAAATCTTTTAAGAGTTGTGGTAAATGTAGTCATTCCAAGCAAACTGTTGTTCTCTTTCTTTTTCAGAGGAAACATAAGAAAACAGAGATTGAGAGCTTTTATTAAAAGAAATGGATGAAGTGGGTGGCGATCACATACTTTTCTATGAACCAGTTGATTTTTTTTCCTTTTTTTTTTTTTTTCAAAATGCTGCAAATCTGTGATTATTAAACTTTGATCAGCACTGTAGTAAGGGATCAAAAAAATTCATGTAAAAAGTTTGTGTTTCAAAAGGTTGTCTGGGTTTGTGTGTATATAAATATATATATTTTAAAATATAATTTTTTTTTTTTAAGATTTTTTTTTTCATCCACCACCATACTGTTTGAGTGTGAAAAACTATTTCAGTTGAAGTTTATGGAAGTAAAACTGCTAAATTGGGTTCCAGATCTGATAAATTAAATGTTTTTCATGGATTGCATGTTATTTTCTTGTGCTACAGTTACAAACAGAAACTTGATTTTAATAACTTAAGTGTAATTTTTTCACTCCAAATGCTATTAAAGAGGCTGTGTCCCTTTGAACAGTGCATTTGAATCTTGGCTTCATATTTTACAAGTATTCATGGAAAAGGGTAGCCTTGCAACTAAAGACAGTTGGAGAGGTCCAGTGCATTTCTGTTTATCCTAATCAAAATTTATTTTCGTACAGCTCTTCCTTTGTAATTTTTTTCTTTTTTTAAGTTAATGGCACATATGACTAGAATCTGAATATATTTGGTCACCTCTATAAAATAAGGAAATTCATTGTTATCTTTTGAGTTATGTCCAGCATTGTCAGATTAATGAGACAAAGTTGCCATTTAGCTGCTGATCTTTGCATACTGATTTGTGAATCCTTCAATGATAGATATTCCTCAGAGGCTCCAGCATTACCAGCGTCTCATAACATCACACAGAGTGTTAAGGCTCACCGTAGACTAGTAAATACTTCTTGTTTTGAGAATGAAGAGCATTGTTGTCTATCACTGTGTACTGGGGTGTTTTCTACATGCTTTGGCTCAATACACTGTTTCAACATCTGAGTTTCGGGTGGAAGGAGATTATTTGATAGGTGGACTTTTTAATATTCATCAGCTGAATGACTCTCTTCATCATCAAAGACCAGAAGCCATTGACTGCTCCAGGTAAGTTAAACTCTGTTGGGTACTTTCTTGTGATAAAGCTAATAAAAACCGAAAAAGTTTACCTGACGCTGGTTAAACTGGTAATAGAAATCTTAAACCAGTGAAATGAATTGTTGTGTTATTAATATTTATTTTTTAAAGTCAGCACTGCTGACATGGTCATTTAGCTAGAAATCCTATTTTAAGTGATCATAATTATTCAGTGATGTCCAAAATTGCACATATTTACTACAAGCATTGAAACGGAATTTATTACTGTCCTTCATCTCCCCACAGTGCACCTTTTATTCTGTCCAGTTATCGAAGGTTTCAAATGATGAGATTCTCTGTAGAAGAAATCAACAATTCTACCAAGCTACTGCCAAATGTGTCACTTGGCTATGAAATCTTTGACCACTGCACAGATTTTGTGAGTTTCCCAGGACCTTTAAACCTAATCTCTGTTAATGGCTTTATGCGCCCTCTGGAAGAACCACACAACTTATCCAAAGTGATAGCAGTGGTCGGGACTTATACAAGCCCTCAGGCACGAGCTGTAGCCCCACTGTTCATGATGAATCTCATCCAATGGTAAACCTATGAGGCCTTATGTACTTTGACATTTTTTAAACCAGATCAATATTCTTTATTAAAAAATATTCTTTACAAAAGTTAAGTCAAGTTTTCCATGTTTAAAATAATACAAGTTTCAGGAGTATAAATGATTGGTTATTGTTAATGATCACAGTGACATTTTCTCTGTTGCTCTTAACAGGTCAGTTATGGAGCTTCCAGTTCAATCTTTTCAAGAAAACAGACCTTTCCCTCTTTCTTAAGAACAGTGCATCCCAATGAAGAGGTCATAAAAGGCATTGTTAGTATTGTCAAGCGATTCAACTGGAAATGGGTTGCTTTTCTTTATGTTAATAATGATTATGGAACAGATGGCCTGGACTTGTTTTTAAAAGCAATTAATGAGACTCAAGGCCTTTGGTATATGCCTTGCATATACCAAAGGCCTTGATCAAGATACAGATTACAGTCTAATGTTTAGACAGATTGATGAAAAAAAAAACATTAATATCATTATTGTTTTTGCACCTGAATGGACTGTTGAAGAACTCATGGAGTCAGTAAAAAGAGAAAATGTTACAAACAAGGTGTGGATAGCAACTGATACATGGTCCCTAAACAAAAATAATAATAGACCAGATACAAGGAAGCAAAAATATTGGCACTGTACTTGGGGTTGCTCAGCCTAAAATGTCAATACCTGGTTTTAGTGAGTTCATTCATTCTTTCAAGGCCAAGAATCACTGTGAAAATGCAGAGCAACAGAAGTTTTGTAATCAGATTTGCTGAGGAAATCATTGATGCAGATCCATCGTTCTCTTTTCCTGTTTATTCTGCCGTGTATTCCATTGCTCATGCCTTACACAATATCTTACAATGTGGAGCTGATGGATGTAAAGACAATATTACAGTCTACCCCTACATGGTAAGCATTCTAATTATTTGATAATTTCTCATTTTACTTTTTGAAAATTATCTAAGAGTGAATAATTCTTCTTATCCGTAGTAAAACCAGTGATAGTGTATATGAAGTATGTGATAAGCTAACTGGAATCTCAGAGTTAGTTAAACCTGTAGTTAAAGTAATAAAAGAAAACTAAAAATGTGATTTGGGTTACTAGACTTCATCCACCTACTGAAGCATTTGAGCTACCTGTGACAAAAGGTTAATACAGGTATAATTAACTAGATTCTCCCAGAAGATTTCCAAAGCATTATCAAAAAACACTGATTTAATCCAATCTAACTTTACTTGTTAGTCCAGTGTCTATATACACAGGTGAGGCACTTATTCCTCTAAGTGGGGCTCTACCAATATATCTGCCAATGCACCATAGAAAATATTTGAGCTAAAGAGATGCCTAAATCTGTGCTCATTAGACCATAAACATAAAAGTTAATCTACGACAGAATTATTAGGTTAAGCAAATTGTGTTTGTCCAAACCTCAGTCATTGTGAACTCAGTGTTACTGTTGTGTTCCAACATCAGGTTCTTACAGAGTTGAGGAAGACAAATTTTACCCTTTTAAACCAAACCATTCAGTTTGATGAGAATGGTGACCCCATGTTTGGATCCCACTCAGTCATTTTTTGGGGCCCCAGTGGTGATGTGCAGGAAGTGGGCTATTATACTTGTCATCCATCATTCCATTTCTTCATCAACGACACCAAAATTCAGTGGCATACAAGTGCACAAGTACGTAGTAGTAATAAGAAGTTTTTTTTATTTGTTTTTTCAACACAAAGATTAATAATAAAATTAAGTTTTAGCAATTTAGTTTTTTAGACTTCTACCTAGATACATATAAGCACACAGCAGCTACCAGTTGTAGGTGTTCATAAGGTGATTTGCATGGCTGTCTAGATGTAACAGGGAAATACTTTTACATGTTACGAAACAATTTTAGAAATTCAAAAAACCTGTGTGAATATATTTAATGACTGGTACTTTCCCCGTAATTTACCGTTACAGTAAATGGTAGGGAAGTGCAGTATGTTCTTTCTGACCTTTTTACACCCACTATTCTTGTGTAGGTACCAACTTCAGTGTGTTCTGAAGAATGTAAAATAGGCTACAAGAAAACACAACTTGGAATCCACAAGTGTTGCTTCAGTTGGACAATTTGTCCACGTGGGACTTAAATCAACAGGACAGGTAAACTGTTTCTGAATGACAGTAGAAAAAGAGTGAAAGTAGTGCTGTCACTTGTAATGGAAGTTAAAGTTATGCTTTTTAAAGACTATTATTGTTTTCATATAGACTAAGCCATAGTCTTCCATTTTTGTTCCAGCCACTGCTCATATAAAAGCAGCCAATTATTAGTCGTGATAGATTTACACTAAGGTGTATAGCTGCAAACTGTAAAGTTCAGGGCAGGTTTAACATGAAGGAAGATCTTTAGAGAGCATAGTGTATCACAGGTCAAATGTTTGTAGTTTAAAACAGACATAAACACCTTTGAAGCTTTAATTTTTAAATTCTTGTTATTTTAAAAGCAATTTTGCATGGTTCACAATCTTTGCTTGAATGTTGGTACGGCTCAGTTCATCAACAATATGATGTTATCTTTTCCTCTAAGCCGCTTTCTGATTGGCTGTACCACATATAATTTCCATAAATAAAATTTTGTGCCGATGGACACCTTTTCTACCGCTTGCCACCACGGAGGTCATGAGAACTGTAACATGACAATGGATGGGACAAACATCAGAAGAAACAAACATTTGTTAAACAACACGTTAAATATTTGCTTATTTAGGGGCACAATAGTAGATCTAGTTTTTCAATCATAAACTGTGCTTACAAGTTGATCAGTCTGAATTTTACAAAATCTTGTGCTTGCGACTACTGATAACTGACTACTGACGACTAATGACTAACTAAACCACTAATAATTGTGTGTCTAAATACAAACACAAACATACATGTATGAACTCTCAAACAATGGAGAAAGGTATCATGGGTCTACTTTAAAGATGCTTCTTTTCTGCCCATCTCTCTTGTGAAACAGACAATCCCTCCAAGTGCATCACCTGTAAAGACACAGAATGGTCAGAAGAAGGAAGTACATCATGCAGTCTGCGGGTGGTGGAGTATACACCATTTACAGACATTTGGGCTATGGGGTCATGGTTGGTGCCTTTATCTTGGTGTTCATCTCACTGGCCTTGTCTGTTCTCTTTGCCCTTAACTACGACACGCCTGTTGTCAAATCTGCTGGGGGACCAATGTGCTTCCTAATTTTAGGTTGTCTCAGTCTGTCTAGTCTTAGTGTATTTTTTATTTTGGTGAACCAACAGTTGCTTTCTGTATCTTAAGATATTTACCATTTCTCTTATTCTTCACTGTTTGTTTAGCTTGTTTCGTTGTGCGCTCTTTTCAAATTGTTTGCATTTTCAAAATAGCAGCCCAGATACCCAAACTCCACAGCTGGTGGATGAAATATCACGGACAGTGGCATTTGTGACACAGGCAGTCTTCCTTCTTATTAACTATATATATGCTCCCCTGAGTTCAAAAATGTACATCTATTGGAACCCCCCAAAAAATCATACTTGGTTGTGATATTGATTTTAAAGCAGCATTAATTTCTCTGGTTTTACCTTTACCATTGTGTGCTCTTTGCTTTGTTTTCTCCTACATGGGAAAAGACCTCCCAAAAAATTACAATGAAGCCAAAGCAATAAATTTCTCCCTCCTCCTGCTGATCCTCACCTGGATCATCTTTGCCATGGGAAACATCCTTTATCAGGGCGAATACATCCAGCTGCTGCAGAGTCTGGCAGTACTCTCCAGTCTCTACTCTTTTTTTGTTGTGGTATTTCTTTCCCAAATGTTATATTATAATTTTTCAACCTCAAAAAAACCCCACCCAGCGTTACTTTTCAAAATCTTATACCAAAACAATGAGCCAGTAGCTGCCTCTAATACATATGAGCTGATGTAGACAAGAGACTGATATGCTTTAGATTTATACAATGGTGTGATTACCTCTTCTTTTGCATGTTTGTCACACTTAAATGTTTTAGATCATCGAACAAATTTAAATGTTAGACAAAGATAACACAACTAAGCACAAAATTCAGTTTCTAAATGACGGTATTTATTATTAAGGGGGAAAAAAATCCAAAACTTTAGGGCCCTGTGTGAAAATGTGATTGCCCCCTAAACCTAATAACTGGTTTGCCCATCCTTAGCAGCAACACCTGCAATCAAGTGTTTGGGATAACTGCCAATGAGTCTTTTGCATGTTGGCCCAGTGACCTTTGCAGAATTCTGTAATTCAGCCACACTGGAAGGTTTTCGAGTATGAACTGCCTTTTTAAGGTCATGCCACAGCATCTCAATCAGATTCAGGTTAGGACTTTGACTGGGCTATTCCAGATTCTCCATTTTCTTTTTCTTCAGCCATTCAGAGGTGAACTTGCTGATGTGTTTTGGATGATTGTCTTGCTGCAAAACCCAAGTGCGCTTCAGCTTGAGGTCACGAACAGATGGCTGGACATTCTTCTTCAGGATTCTTTGGTAGACAGCAGAATTTATTGTTCCATTTACCACAGCAAGTCTTCCAGGTCCCACGATATTTTACTGTTGATTTGATGTTGGTTTGATGTTTCTTGTCTGAAATGCTGTGTTAGTTTTACGCCAGATGTAATGGGGCACACATCTTCCAAAAGGTTTTTGCCTCGCCAGTTCACAGAGTATTTTCCCAAAAGTCTTGGGGATCATCAAGATGTTTTCTGCCAAATGTGAGTCAAGTGTTGTGTTCTTTTTGTCTACAGCATGTCAGCGGTGGGTTTCTCCCATGGATGCAGTTGTTGCCCACTCTCTTTCTTATTGTTGAGTCGAGAACTCTGTCCTAAATTGAGACACGAGGTTCTTTTATGTTGTTCTGGGTTCTTTTGTGACCTCCTGGAGTCACAGTTGTTGTTGCGCTCTTGGAATAATTTTCCTGGGAAGCTTCCCCACTGTTCCATATTTTCTCCATTTGTGTATAATGGCTCTCACCGTGTTTCACTGGAGTCCCAAAGCATTAGAAATGTTTTTGTAATGCTTTCCAGACTGATAGATTTCAGTGATTTTGTTTCTCAGGTGTTTCTTTAGATTGTATATTGTAGATGTGTTGCTTTGTGAGTAATTTTAGCCTGCTTCACTTTGTCAGACTAGTTCTATTTAAGTGATTTATTGATTCAACATGTCTGCCAGTAATCAGACCTGAGCCAAAATTATTACCAGTTCACTGCTATACTTTTAAAAGAATCTGGCATTAAAAGTGCTTAATCACGATGACTGTTAAACTCAGTGTGTATATGTCACAGGAATCTGAGTACAGCTGCTGTGTAGACACTTTTGGATACTGATTTGTGAAAATCTCCCAACCATTTGTTTTGTTTTTGTTTTTTTCCATTTGCATGGAAATGATTAGGCGTAATAGTCCGTTTCTCACAACAAACTAAAAATCCAGGGAAATCCATTTAGAGTTTACAACAAAGGCATTACTTTATTTGAGATTTTCTTACTGTTCTGTGTTAACTAGGAATGTTTCTTCATGCTCTGACTTAAGGTACACCCTAAGCCTCAGATTTTAGGTAGGTGGACTACCTATATACCTATATATAAGCTATAATAAATATGAGTTGATATTTTCTAAAGTTGTAACTACTGTAGAGTGACTAGCAAAACAGGGACAGCATTTCAAGGGATCCCTTGAAATGTTTCACTATAAATGCATAAAAAGATACACACAAACAGATTTCTAATAAATTACAATAACAGTCACTCTCCCGCTCTTCCTCTGTGAAAATTTTGGGCGTCATTCTTGACAGTACATTATCCTTTAACTCTCACATCAATAATATCACTCACTCAGCATATTTCCAACTCCGTATCATCAATCGCCTCACTCCACATGCCACTGCTATTCTCAACCATAGTCTCGTTACCTCTCGGATTGACTACTGTAACTCACTGTTATCTGGCCTGCCACAAAAATTCATCAACAAGCTTCAACGTGTCCAGAACTCTGCTGCCCGTATTATTACTAGGACTCCCTCTACTCACCACATCATCCCTATCCTGAAGCAGCTTCACTGGCTCCCGGTTCAACTCCGTATTAATTTTTAAAACACTCCTTTACACATTTAAGGCTATTCATTCTCTCTCCCCATCATATCTCTCTGACTTGGTACAGATCTCCATCCCATCCCGGTGCCTCAGATCCTCCTCTTCTCTTCTTCTTTCTGTTCCTTCATTTCGTCTTATTACCATGGGGTGCAGGGCTTTAAGTTGCTCTGCCCCTCGACTTTGGAACTCCTTACCCCCTGACCTCAGAAACTTCAGTTCTTTCCCCCTTTTTAAGTCCACCCTCAAAACCCACCTGTTCAAGATAGCCTACTCTGTATAACTACTCCATGCTCTTAAACTTTATTTTATTATTGTATTCATTTCCTGTTTTTATGCTTGTCTTATTTGTTCTGTAAAGTGTCCTTGAGTGTTTTGAAAGGTGCTTTTAAATAAAATGTATTATTATTATTATTATTAGTAGTAGTAGTAGTAGTAGTAACTGTCACTTCCTGTTGTTCTTTCTATAGTAGAGTTTGCTCTTCTAAATTATCAGAGGACTCTCTTAATAGATTTTCTGTGGAAAAAAATCAAAAATGCTATCTACCTACTGCAAAATATATGTCACTTATATTTGACCATTGTTTATATACACATGATTCACCAGTTATTGTTAAATTTATCTCATTTGACATATAGTCAATGGCTTTACTTAACCTAGGTGTTAACCACACTAGAACACAAGTTCAATGAAACCAAAGCCATAGAAACTGTAATTTTTACAAGCAATCAGGCATTGACAGTGGAAAATGCTTCATGGTGGATGTCAATCGATTCAAATTTTACAGTAAGATTTCTTGTTACTGATGTAAATGTTTTAACTAAAATCACTTTGATGCCAAATTTGCTAAAAATCATTGAGTTCTACTCTATTACCAGTTGAGCAGAGCCTTTCAGTCAGTGATGCCAAGGCTGTGGATCAGGCAACCACTGCCACTACATTTAGTTGACTCTAAGGACTCTTTGACAAAGCAGTTAAAAACATTGTCGTTTAAATGGGCTTCTGTTGAAAAGTTAATTAATTATTATTATTTACTTATTGTAAAATTGGATTTTTTTATGGCACTTAATGTTCTTATTTATTTGACTCTTTATTTTATTTATCTATAGTTCCATCCATCCTTTCTCTTCCACTTATCCAATTCAGAGTTTCTGGGGGTGAAACTGGAGCCTGTTCCGACTACCATAGGGCAAGAGGCAGAGTACACCCGGTTAGGAAAACTGTCAGGTTGTCCAGAATTCATGTTTTGCAGTTTTATAACAAAGAAAAGGTGTTTCCCACAAACAGATTTTAAGATGTAGGTAAATGAACAGCTGCTAGCCCCAGACCTTTATGGCCCCTATTTTTCTTTACCAGCTGTGACTGTCCTAAATCACTCAACTGCAGTTGGACAGACTATTTTGAACTGTCTTATTAGATTATTTAAGAAAGCTTGTTTTCCTCTGATCACAGTCCACATACACCGCACACCACAAAAAGAATCTAAATCTGTGGGAAGCACTGAGAACTGTGTTTGACTCAATAATGCAATCAAAGTGCTTCACCTTCTGTTTCCCATCTCTGGACATAAAACGCCGCTTCATCTGTTAGTCCAGGTTTTGGAAAATATCAGTTTTCACATGCTAACTAATCCTCCTCTATCAAAATCAGTTTTGTTTACATGAAGTAGCTGTAGGATCATCTTTTTGGACAGGGACAGTAGCACAGCTTCTTGAACATCCTCTATCTCCTGGAGGTTTAGGATGTCATCAATGGCAGCCTGGGTTACGTGACTCTCACCTCACTAAACATTAGACATGCAGATCGTGTCTATATTGGGTCCACCAGTCCATGGCCAATTCTGGACATCGTCCATACAGCACTCAACATTTGAACTTTGGACTTGGTAATTTTTTTGAACATTATGTGGACATCAGGCGTTGTCTGTGGTTCTCCACATTAGCCATGGTGTTCATTTAGACTCCAGTTTGACCCAGTTACCTTTTAATCTCCATGCAACGTCATGCTTGAGCTGCAGCTGCTCCATGCTCTGACCCAAGCCGCTTGTCACCTGTACCTGGGCCCGCTCCCGATGTGCCGAGCCACCACGCACTTCGCTGACAGTGCGCATAACTGGGTCAACCGTGCTCAGCAGGGCTGCTCTCCCCCCGGCTACATCCATCAGAGCGAACACCTGGCCAGGAAAGGCACGCTACACTTCCTCGAGGGCATGTGTATGGTGTGCAGACAGTGCCCAACACGAGGGAAGCAGCGCTCAGTTCCAAAGTGCTGGAATACATCTCTATGTTTTGTCAAGACCCCATGAGCGCTTTACGCATCAAGGTCGACGTGCCACCCATGTACAGATAATCTTTTTCCTGTGGCTGATTGGCACATAAAGGTCCTTCTTCTAACTGCTGAGGGGTTAGAAGTACAGCACCGTGTTGATTGGTTTGCAGGGAGGGCAGGAGATTCAACTTTGACTTCTGGTTTTCATTCACTGTTGAGGGGAATTGGTGGGGAAAGACAACTATGGTGCATTTTGTTACATTTGTTTCACCTTTATGGAAATGTTAAGAAAAAAAATGTCTCAAACAAAACCTGAGATCTTTGCTTGTTATCGTGTTTAGAGCCTTATTGCAACATTCTTTTACATACAACCAAGTGTTTTATGCCAAATCTTACTGGAAACCAAGTTTAATTAAAGTGCTCTCTTATTAATTTTCTCAGTTAGTCATACATCTATGGAAGTAAACAATACATCTATGGCAATATATTAAAAAAACAAACAAACAACCAAACAAACAAAAAAAACCCCCACAAGATCAGCAATGGAAAGTACAGTTAACTTAACCTAAATGTTAGTATTCACCTACTGATTTTGGTTAAAGTCAAACAAAATCAGTAATAGACCACCTTTATATTACCAGCATTTATCCTGCAGGGCGTTTAGCTTCATCTCAGCCCTCTAATCCCCCCATAATCAGTATATTTAAAGACATCAAGATAAAAGAAATAATAATTCTCACGATGCACAAAAAAAACCTTTATTTGTGATACTCCAGTAATGATAAACTTACAGAGTATGTCACCAGTTCTGCTGACAGCTGCTTTGTTCACTTTGTATTCCTTCTGCTGGGACCTGAGATGAGAGGAGTGCATCTGTAACTTTGGCATCAGCATTATGGACAGCTCCTCAACCAGCAAAGAAAATGAGCTTAAACCAAACAGGGATGTAGGTTTAATCTCATTACTCACACCCTCAACTTCGTCACCGCCTCCAGCCTCTGCAGTGCAGAAAGAACATTTTTCTGTGTGTCAGAAGACAGGACTTCATAGGTGTGAAGGTCACCTGCAAAAAAACCAAACAATCACCCCACAAACTGTAAGTTTGTAAGTTACCAGTAGGGATGGGAATTTATAAGAATTTTGCAATTCCATTATCGATTCTCACTGGCTCCACTTTGAGGGTCGTGACCATCTCTAAGCAGCATATCAATGACATTACATTCATGCAAAGTAATTACAAATTTCCCATTTTAGTTGTGATCAGTGTTGGGATCATTACTCAAAAAAAGTAAAGTAAAAAAGTACATTACTTAATTACACCCAGGAGAAAGACATTTGTTATTCTACTCGTTACAAAAGTGATCTTTCTCTAAGTATTTAGCTATGAACACAAAGCTGACAACACAAATCAAAGATAAAAAACCAGCACAAAGAGATTTTTTTAAGTGATCATCACAGTGACTCTACTCTAGAAACATGAACAGGTAGAAACGGAGGTAGCAGCCTGACTACTCATCAGTTTGTTACCTGTTGAAGTTAAGCAGCGGCTTCACTGCAAATGAAGGCTCACTTTATCATGGTGCTGGGCTGGGGTCAGCATTTACTCAGCTTTAACGAAACTCTTGGTTCCTGGCTAGCTTAGCATTAGCATGCTGTCTGTGCAGGTGCTTGCAAAGAGCCTAAGTTGTATTAACAGTATAATCCAGATGTTTCTGTTCTGGATCAGTCTCCACTTTACCATCAAGCTCTCATTCTTTTTTGCAATAAAAATAAAAGTAATGTCCATATCCACGCTGGAGACTGTGCCACTATTTTTCCAATTTGACACACAAATTAAAATCAGCTGATTGTAGCGAGAGTGCAAGAATCGAAAAAAGGGACTGATAAGCAGGCTGAATAACGATTCCCAGGATTTGGGCTAATGGGAACCAGTTCTCTACAAGAACCAGTTCTTGATCCCTAGTTACCAGGTGGGAGAGGTCTCTAGTGGTCAGAGGTCATTTCACACACTCATTGTACCTGAGAGGATGAGTTTTGTAGCCAGGTTTCGGACATCAGGTAGGAACTGTTCCTCAGTAAACACGTGATCTTCCTTTTCACACAAGTACCTGAACATCAGCTGGACAATAAAAAAAAAACATTCCAGTGAATTAAAGAAGAAACGAATAAGCTAATACTTTAATAAAATTCAGTCAATAGTAAATTAACAATGTTAACAACTGCTAACAATAAAATGATTGGTAATGTTTTCTAAATGGTTAATAGTTTAGTTGTAAACCATCCTGACCATGGTAACTAAGTTGTCATTAATTATTTTACTATGCATCTGTAAGTCTATAAACATTACACACAAGACTAAAATAAAGTTGCAATTGACGTTTGGATACCAATTTTAAAGCACATAAGTAGGACTTATCTTTAGTATCTCTTCAGACTCTGTGATATGAACTGCACCCCCTCTCTAAAGATCTTAATATATTTGTGCTGTATGCAGGCAAACCATGAAGTAGACAAAACTGTATTTGTCTTACTAAAGACAAAAAGTTTTCAAATTCTATAAATCAAGTTTTTAATACAGTTTTGGTTTATGGTCATAAAATGGCTTAGGGAAAATATTTAAATTTTATAAGTTTAAAAGATGAGGGTACAGCATGTCCTTTCATGTTGTTAGAAACAATGCCATGATTGTTAGTCATAAATATTATGTGATAATTTTTTTTTAAAGTGATTCATGTTTAATGACCTTTCTTAGATTACACTAAAAGGTCCATAATTTGTTGGACATTGACACTTTTTGTGTTTTTCTCCTCAAGTGAGGGAACCATCATTAGGCTGAAAAACCCACATAAACCCATCAGAGAGATAGCAAAAAAACTTCAGGAGTGGTCAAATCACTAGTGAACGGAAGGGTTGCACCAGCTATAAAATCCACAACCAAAACATCTGAAAGATCACAGAAGACAACTTAAACTAGATGGTGACGGATCTAACCAAGTCAAGAACACTCTCAGGAAGATAGGTTTTATCATGGTCAGTGTTGAATCCAGAAAGCCTTCAAGAATGTAAACCCTCTGGAAATACAGAGGGTTTAGGTGTAGACCACTGATTACACATGAAAGAGGAAGGCCAGATTAGACTTTGGCAGAAAACATCTAAGAGACGGCACAAGCAATCTAAGGGTTTTATCAACAAAGAAATGGTTCGGTAAAAATCAGTCATCTAACCTCAACTCAGAAACTGAAAGCCTCATAAACAAGCAGCAGCTGAAGGAAGCTGTAGTAAACACCTGGCAGAGCAATTCAAGGGAGAAAGTACAACATTTGGTGTCCATGGTTTCTAGACTTTAGACAGTCATGGACGAAAATACTGTACATTCAAAGTATAAAAAAATCAGTTCATATATTTAAAAATAAAATCAGTAAATCTGTCTGCTTTCACTTATTCTTGTCAGGGTCGCAGGAGCCTATCCCAGGTACTATGGGCAGGGTACACCCTGGACAGATCGCCAGTCTGTTGCAGGGCTAACACATAGAGGCAGACAAACATTCACACCTATGTGCAATTTACAATTACCAATTAACCCTGGTCAGGTGGTGGAAGCGAACTCAGGACCTTCTTGCTGTAAGGCAACAGTGCTAACCACCACACCACCATGCTGCCCCTGTATTTAAACGAGGCAGGAATGATGGCTAGAGTGGAGCTGACACCGCTCCAACTGTGGAGCTACTTCTTTCCTGGCTCAGATTTTGCAAAATGGAACAACAGAGTTGTCAGCAACCTGCTTTATTATCAAACTAATTAAATGGCTTTGGTCACCGCTGTTTTCCTCTTCGTTGGGATCCTGAACCCTCCAGGGACATTCATAGCCATAGCTGTGGTGTCGGCAGACATATTTGGACCAAAGTAGTTGTTTATGCTGGATGCTCTGGTTCAGCAGGAGGAAACCATTCAAAAGATCCACAACTTTCAGGATTAAAAGTGAAAGAGTTACTGAATTTGAGAAGAAGCAAATGCATGTGTGCTCTTTTCTTTCCAAAGATTATGACTTTTGGTTTTTTTGCTTAGATTTCATTCCTTTCTGTTTCATGCACAGCTTGTGATTTGGAAAGCAAGATTGTTATCTGAAGGGCTTTATCTTCACCTCAGGGCTTCTGTCACTCTACCTAGGACTTGTTATTTCTATTCTTTGAAATCTCTAATGATGAAAAAGGATTATGTGATTGCTGCTTAAAGTAGAATTAGACTCCTCTATACAACAAGTTCATTATTTAAACAACTTAGAAATGTGCGGTTGAAAACAGTTGCAATTAGTGTACGTGCCAGCATGTCAAGCTAATAAAACTATATGACAAAAGTGGTATGTGTAATCAAATAAAGTTCCAAATTAAAATTGTAGGAGGATAATTCTGGATTCAGTTCTGCTCAGGAAAAATGGTGTGCACAATATGTTGTTCACAACAGTCACTCCTCACTAAATACACTTAGTCACAGAGAGAGATACTCAAGTTAAAGGACCTGATATGAGTCTAAGAAGGGTTGCAGCAGCTTCTGCAGAAAGGATAAAACTTCCAGCCCCGTTTCCAACACGGTCACTTCCTGCTGACTGATGTGGACTGCTGCACATTTCTGCAGGAGTGAACATGCCTCCTCAAAGTCCTAAATGATGGAGAGACAGATATATGCAATATGAGTAACAATAAATGATAATGATAATAATCTGTCTCATGGTTAACCACACAAGTGTGTATGAATATGACAGTAGCAAAAAACGTAAGGACCATAAGCACAAAATTTCTTAGGTCAGCTTTTTTCCAAAAATGGGATAAATGTGAGGCTACAGTGACCTTGGCCTTTGACTCAATTCATGCACAAAATAATGCTGATCCTAACAAACATGGCTGTTACCTGCACTGCCCTGCCAGGGATAAAGATAAATTCATTGGAGAAGACGTCCCGCAGGAAGCAGAAAAAGCTGAAGAGCTCATCTGTGAACAGAAAAATGGGTCACAGCTAAACAAGATATGCCCATTCATGAGACTGAGAATCTGTAACCCCACCTAACTCTTACCCTTCCGTGTGTGTTTTGTGATGTGGATGGCTGTAGCAAGTATTCCTGGACGCACAAAGACATGCAATGCCTGATTCCTGTAGGAAACCAGCATCAGCACCACTACCGCCATCCTCATCACACCTTCCTCTGGGCTCAGTGGATCTTGCCTCGCAGGGTCTTCATCCTGAACCAGGTAGATACGGTCCTCTTTATGATGGACAATGGAGTGATGAAGAGCCACGGTGGATGACATCACTTCTGAGTCTGGGATGTGTGCTGCAAAATGCAACCTTCACATAAGTTTGAGGGTCATAAGACCTTCACAAAGTCATGTGTGCGAGTGTGTGTGCGTGTGTGTTTAAGTGTGCACACGTGCCTGCATGTGTCAATGTTCACACACAGGACACCTGTGAAGTGAGATAGTTCAGTGGCATTCTCTTAGGATAAGTTACTTAAAGTGTATTAATCCACTGAACATCTCCTAAGTGATTCTGGACACTTGTGCCAACTTGCATTCACCTAATCTTTATGATCCACACAGGACCAGGTCAAAAAGAGCCATTGGTGCCCTGAGGTGAGACGCTGTCACATGCATTAACTGTCTGGTTGTCTGGCATTGCAGTAGCCTAAGGCCACCTACTGGTTACTGAAGGGAAAGCAAGCTTCATTAAAGGCCCATTATAAGCAAAGACTATATTGATCTTAACCCTAAGCTTGATGCTGTTGCTTTTCTACACAGCATAATTCAAATAAATTGATATCTTTGAAATCTATCTGGCCCACCCACCAGGCCAGTTCAGACGGGCCCCGAAATCCAGCACCAGCTTCCTGAGCCAGAGGGTTTTTTCTGTGAGCTGATGCCACTGCAGACCCTCTTCCGTTAAAGTTGTGAATGGAGTCTGGAGCAACAGGCAGGCCATCAGAGACCAAGGGCTGATCAAAGAGCCCTCCTCCTGGGTTCGCACAATCAAATGGGCCAGCCAGTTCACACAGTCCTGGGTCTCTGCAGTTGGCCTCTGGGGAAGATTTCTGAATAGAAAACGAGACAGATTCTAAAGTTATATACAGGCTGTGTCTTGAAGTTTTGAAGGTTTACAGTGACACAAATATTAATTTAAGTTATATTATTATTAAACTTGTTAATGTTTTTGTTAATTTGGTGCATTTTACCAAGTCATTTTGGTTTAGTTTTTTATTACTCACTGTAAGTAAAAACTTTATCAAATTACAATTTTAAAATGTAAAGGTTTTTATATTCTTCAGTTGAATTACCTGTATACAACTAATGGAGATTACAATTAAAGAATATATAGATGATAAATTACAGTTATTTAAGTTATTTAGTATTTAGACTTTATAGACTCTATAGACTTTTTCTATTTAGACTTTGGTTGGTAGATACTCAATATTCATATTTGTACCTACAGCCATGTGTGATATTGGCAAAAAAAAAAGTCTGTACCTTGGTATGAGGTTGTACTCACTCCAATTTATCTTTCCTTCACACAGCTGTCGGGCAGACAGGGGGCGGCCAAAGTTCACATGCATGCAGCCATAATCTTCCTGCAGGACTCCGCTAGCTTTAAAGAGTCCCTGCAGGGAAAGAGTGAGGGCAAGAAGCATGTAGTTTCATATCTTTTAGAACCAAAGATTATATGGGAATTTTTATCAAGTCATAAATGAGGCTGAAACTTACGGTGATGCTTTCTTTTGGTCTGGGGACACCCAACAACTCAAGTGCAAGCAATGACTCCTCCAGCACTCTGTCATAGCTGATACTGATGGGCACCAGGGTAATATCAAACACCTCACCTTTAAAATATGGCTCCAGCACCATGTCCAGCATACCTACAGAAAAAAAGGTGAACAATAAATATTAAAATTATAAATAAAATGACCAGTAAACTTGTTTGACTTTTAACTCTTAAAATATCCTAAACCTAGAACAACCCTTCAGTTTAAGAGGACTAAAATAATAGAAAAACATCCCTATACAGGACAATATGACCTAAACATAAATTATTAACCAGATAAAGATCTCTGTAATTAGGGTCGTGGAGAAGAGCTTTCAGAAAAGCAGAACAGAGAAAGTCCATCACATTCATATGCAACTGTAACAGTGTTTATGTTGTATGTGATTCCACTTGCCATGTTAACCACGATGTATTTGTGTATTGTGATGTTTACTGACTCAATGGTGCCCTTTTCTCATAGGCAGTGGATTAATACCACTGGCAGCGTTACAACATTGCCAGATTACGAGGGACAAGCCTGAGGTGGGTTGTATATCACAGCACTGTGCATGATCATTAGATTTTGGTATTTGTACAACCACTATATGGAGGATATTCAATTTAATTTGGTTTTATTTATACAGTGCCAAATCACAACATCAGTCGCCTCAAAGCACTTTATATTGTAAGGTAGACCCTATAATAATACATACAGAGAAAAATGCAACAATCATATGATCCCCTGTGAGCAAGCACTTTGGCGACAAGTGAAGACAGTGTCTGCCTCCCAAATCCAAACTGGAAGCTGCTTCCATAGAAGAGGGGCCTGAAAACTGAAGGCTCTGCCTCTCATTCTACTTTTAAATACTCTAGGAACAACAAGTAGGCCTGCAGTGTGAGAGCGAAGTGCTCTAATAGGGTGATATATATGATACTCTATGACTCTGTGGTGGCATCTGTCATTTTTTACAGTGTAGTATGTTGGAGCAGCAGTTTATCGGCAGCTGAGAGGAAGAGGTTGGATAAACTCATCAGGAAGGCCAGCTCTGTTCTGGGATGCACCCTGGACCCAGTACAGGTGGTGGGAGACAGAAGGACTCTGGCCAAAATAACATCTCTGATGGACAGAGTCTCCCACCCCATGCATGTAGATGTTGCTGAACTGCAGAGCTCCTTCAGTGACAGACTGCTGCATCCTAGATGCATGAAGGAGCGTTTCCGCAGGTCCTTCCTCCCTGCACCTGTCAGACTGTACAATCTGAACTGCTCCCAACAAACATAGATGTTTACATCAATGCTGTAACTGCAATAAGTTAGTTAATTAACCAATTTGCACTACAACCTGGTTTGCCTCTTGCCTGTAATTATTTTTATTTAATTTAATAACTGTAAGTACTCTCTGTTTATAGTAACCATTGTCCTTAATGTAAATATGTAAGAAAAATTGTGTATGTTTCTGTTCTGTGTCCTGTGTACTGTTTGTAGTATATTTGTCTTTTTGGCTGCTGTTACAACCAAATTTCCCCTTGTGGGACAATTAAAGGATTATTCTATTCTATTCTATATGGTACTACAAGGTCATTAAAATAAGATGGGGACTGATTATTTAAGACTATTATTTATTATTTAAGATTATTTAAGTTGTATCTGAGGAGCAGGATTTTAAATTCAGTTCTTGATTTAACAGGGAGCCAATGAAGGGAAGCCAATACAGGAGAAATATTCTCTCTCTTTCTAGTCCCTGTCAGTACTCTTGCTGCAGCATTTTGGATAAACTGAAGGCTTTTTAGGGAGTTTTTGAGACATCCTGATAATAATGAATTACACTAACCTAGCCTTGAAGTCATAAATGCACAAACAAGTTTTTCAGCATCACTCTGAAACAGGATATTTCTCATTTTAGAGATACTGCGCAAATAAAAGAAAGCAGTCCTACATGTTTGTTTAATATGTGCATTGAAGGACATATCCTGGTCAAAATGACTACAAGGTTCCTCACAGTGTTACTGGAGGCCAAGGTAATGCCATCCAGAGTAAGAATCTGGTTAGATACCATATTTCTAAGGTTTTCAGGCCCGAGTACAATAACCTCAGTTTTATTTGAATTTAGAAGCAGAAAATTAGAGGCCATCCAGGGTTTTATGTCTTTAAGGCATTTCTGCAGTTTAACTAATTGGTGTGTGTTATCTGGCTTCATGGATAGATAAAGTTGTGTGTCATCTATAGAGCAGTGAAAATGTATGCTATGCCTTCTGATGATAAGCATATGGCCACTGCAAATTGTCTGACTGTTAATAAGAAGAGTTCAGGTGAATTGTTGCCAATGTGTGGTGATAAAACAGTCACATAATAGTACTGTACACTGGCTAGCTTAGCTAGCAAGATACTATGCTACCATAATATGCTATTACCTTTGCATGCAGCTTAAACACAGCACACTACAAATACATAACCAGAATATGACCGGTACATATTCTGTTCTTATCCAGGTACACAATATTTATATTAATGAACTTGTTATATTAGTTTTCAGCATTAAAACATTGCCAGATTATGAGGGACGAGCCTGAGTGTACTGTGTTTAAGTCACCTGCAATGAGTCAACCTGCCTGGCCAGTACATACTTAGTACTTACCCAATTAATAAATGGCAGCACTAAAAGATAAGCAAGTCTCGTCCATCATTTACTACACAAGGCAGAGTCAAGTCATATTTTTGAACCAGTCAGTTACAGCAAAGTATAATTTAGCCTAGTTACACAATGAAATTAAAGCAAGACAGAAAAAGTCCAAAAGAATCAGATGCACGCTCTTTGATGTCCTGGGACACACTTAAAAAAAACAAGGTGGTAAATTTGGATACTTACCAAGCTTTGGCACCAGAGACTTCAGTGTGCGACTTCTGAAACCTTCCACATAAAACTCCAAAGGAGCATATCCTGTCTACAGAAAACACATTATGCTGTTGGAACCCTTCCTTTGATTGAAGTTGTTTACCAAAGATGCATTCAGGAATATGCTGCAAAGTCATTGTCTTACCCTGACAATTGTTTGTACGTATTCTAAAAGCACCGCCCAGTACAGCTTGTCAGAGCCGATTGCTCGTCGGATATAAAAAGCTCCAGAGCGACGCAGAAGCCCTCCAATAATCGTCACATCTGCAAGACCTTTAAAATGGAGCAGAAGAGACAAAAATTTTAAAAAATATATTTCTTTGTTGCTACACTATAATTAACTGGATATAATGTAGTATGATTAAAAAAAACATTTTGTTGTCTTAATATAAATAGATACTTGCGAATTCCTGCAGCAATGACAGGTACTGGGATGTCATAGGTGAACAGGATGTAGGATATAATCAAGAAGTCCACATAACTCCTGTGATTGGGTATCAAGATCACAGGACTCTCCTGGATGGCCTGCTGCAGCTGCAGTGACAGAACAATTCTAATTTTCCAGAAATCAGTGAAATTACACACTGCACTAGTAGGTTCTATTTGTAGTACTAGTAAGATGGAACAAAAAAATTCTAAGTGCTAAAAAGTAAAATAAATCTAATAAAATACTGTGTAGCTAAAGTATGTTAAATGGCAAACCTCTGAATCCTACAGCAAATATAGGAAAATATATGAAAATACTGGTGGTGGCCAGCTTGACTTGAGGATGCACCAGTTGTATCAATTTCAAAATTCTACGTCGTCATTCTCAAGTTATCAGATTCACAAGATGTACAGAAAATTACACTTCTGACCTCCAACCTTGAGGTCAAGGTCAATGAGATTCAAACTCATCTGAGATTTTTAGTAGATACCCCTACAGTATTAATGTGAAACTCCTACATTGCTTCGTTTTCAAGTTATCAAACTCACAAACTTAGGGGTCCACGTTACCTGCCTGCTTGCCTGCCTGTAGGGTGACTACAATACTGTATCAGCCTTTTACGGCTGAGGAGTAAAAATGGTTTACTATATATATCTACATCTATCTCTCTCTCTATCTCTCTATCTATCTATCTATCTATCTATACACATATATTCTACTATATATGTCGAAACAAACTGTTAAACAGTTGATTAAAGTGTATTGACTGTGATGAGTCCCGACCATGTTGAGTCCTTCCATGTTGACATAGATGCTCCTGTAGAGTCTCTTGAACACCTTGTTTAGAGTGTAGCCCATTAGCCTGATAAACCCCAGCTGCAGATTGTGAGACATTTCCTTCAAAATCCTAGAAGCATCTTCTTTCACCTTCTCCACAGATGACCCCGTCTCCATGGCAATCTAAGAGGGAATATGAGCCAAAAAGACTGACTCCATATTGACAACGCTATAGTGTAAAGCTTCATTGCCTTAAATTTAAAAAAAAAAAAAGACTCACCTCTTTGATAATATAGCACAGATACTGGGACTCCAGTACAGCTTTGTTGAGGTCAGAGGTGGAAAGGGTTGGGGCTCCTTTGTACGGTTGCGGGTTAAAGGTTCTCAGGGCATAACCAAGATCAGTGGTGCGCCTCCTCTCCTCCAATATATCCGTGAACTCTTCCTCATCCTTTAGGCTTGCAGTGCCTGAATCTTTATACTGGAGGAAGGAGTAAGGTTTATGTTAAAAGTCGTAAAGTTAAGATGTTGGACACCTGTAACAGGATAGAAAACAACAGACCAGAGGTGTGGGCAGCAGCACAGGACACCATTATTTGGATTCATTAGCATCACGTTTTATAGACTTTCAGCTTTAATTCAAGGAATTCAACAAAAGTATTTAATTAACTATTCAGGAATTACACCCATTTATATACACAGTATTTTGTATCAGAGATATAGCAAAAATTTTAGGGGTGGCCAAATCAACAATCACCTACATACCTAAAAAGGAATGCACTGGCCATTGCAGAAACACCAAAAGCCCGAAAGACAATAGAAGACAGCTCAAGTGCATTATCACAGCATTATTTCTAAACTACCCTGGGCCCCGAAGCATGATAGTACTATCATAACAGTTATCCAGCACAAAAGGTTAAAAAATAAGATTTCTTTGCTACAAAAGCGGAAGCAATAAAAGCAAAAATGAAAGAACAAAGAAAGAAAGAAGATGAATGATTGCTATTCACAAGCGGGTTCTTTTGAACAATTATTTTGTAATTGTGCATCGCTATAGTTATCCAGTTAATCTGCTATTATGCTGTACTGTGCTCGCCTCACATTATAAGCAGGGGGTTGTTTTTAATTTTTGACACCCGAAATACCTTCGAAACCACTTTTAACCTAAAGCATAAGTGACTGGAATCGAAATCACATACAGTGGATATTTATAGTTTCTGTTTCTCTTTACAATAAGGGAAAAATACGTTTTGGGTTTTGTTTTTATTTTGAAAAGTGGGTTAAGAGAAAATAAATACCCTATAAAGAATACAAAGTTTATCGAGGAAACCCCGTAAAAAGTCATTATTTCCTCTCTGCTCTATTCTGCAGGCTGCTGTGACCTGCCAACACTGGCTGGTGACAAACTATTAAGCAACACCGGCTTACATATACTTTTTTTTTTTTGACCAGCTTACGGCTGCCAGTCTCCATAGGACACCCCTGCCTGCGTAATTAACAGCAAAAAACATTCCTGCTTGAAGACAGACAACAGCGAACATCGCTACAAGTTTCGTTCAGCGGGCTCCTTCTGGCTTTTATATATCATGGTAACTTTGAAAGGTTTAGAGAAAAGCGTCGACAGGCTCGAAAGAAGACGATAAAACAGACGCTTTTAAAACTTGCTTCTTACCGTACTCGTCATTCTATAGGGGCACTAACACGACCACGGGAGGTGATGGGCCTCATTGACTTTCGGTTTTTGTACTTGGACGCTATCTTCGCTCAACACTTGTGATGTATGCAGCACTTCGGGGCCCAGGGCCAATGGTGTGGCTGGGTTTTGGAAACTCCTCCTCCAAATTGTAATGCTCAGTCCTCTGCTCTCAAGTAACCCCTCCGCTGTTGTGTAGGATAGATGTTTCAAATGAACTGGAGTTTGTCTATTGCAGAAAAAATGTCTGAATATTTTGGGATGGCACATAACCAGGAATTAAACGTTAACTGAAAGGCACATGCAGAGGGGGGCTTGAGCACCTGCCTCTTTCCCGATGGGTGCCCCAAGTGCCCTTTTCTTGAGGCATTTGTTTTTTAATGTGTGTGCGCGTGGAGTCCTGCCTCTGCCCCTCGAACACTAACATTTAACTATTAATTAAAATTTTGAAAAGGATCTGGCTTGCATCAGTCACATGACTACCATGACTACCACTGCCCTTGACGGCAGAGGGCGCTGGTTCCAAGCCGGTGTTCTGACAAACCGGGAACGAGCTCGCCAAGAGCACGCGCATTTTTTTATTTTACATGCTGGACTGTGCAGAAAATCGACTTTCTTCAAGTCAAAGACTATTGCATATAATTTAATTTTTGCTTGATGCAATGTGCATAAAATTAAAAGATTAAAACTAATAAAACAAATTAAAAAAAATACTTTTCCATTTGGTTCAATTTTATGTGATGGATTATGCAGAAAAAATAGAATTGGGCTGAAAGGTCTATGGTGTTATTAGGTATTCAGGTTGTGTATCATGTTTTTAAAAAATAACAAAGTAACTAATTACTTTTGAAAATAAGTAATCAGTGAAGTAACAGGATTACTTTTTTGAATAAGTAATCAGTAATTAGTAACTAATTACTTTTTTCAAGTAACTTGACCAAAACTGGTATTTAAGAACTTTGTTTTCTTCCATCCAGTGTTGCATTCTCCTACCTGCCAGTCTGCCTCTCTGTTTAGTTTAATTAGTAATTCCTGTTCAGTTAGTGTCGGTTCCAGGTGTTCAGCAATAAAGCTGTTTTTTGAGTTTACCTTTTGCCTCCTGGAGTTTGCATTTTGGGTCCTCTAGTCCTGCCTGCTGCACACAGCCCATGACGGTAAGAAGGTGGGGACATTGCTCAAAATCCACTGTGTAGCTGTTCACTTTTGTTTTAGCAGCAAGAGCCTGTAGCTCCAGTGAAAACTAAGGTCTCTAATCAGAAGTACCTGACCCCGTGGTATAATTCTCAAACACGTACCCTAAAGCAGATGACTCGTAATCTGGAGAGGAAATGGCGTGTCACAAATTTAGAGGATCATCATTTAGCCTGGAGAAATAGTTTGTTGCTTTATAAGAAAGCCCTCCGCAAAGCCAGAACAGCTTACTACTCATCACTGATTGAAGAAAATAAGAACAACCCCAGGTTTCTCTTCAGCACTGTAGCCAGGCTGACAAAAAGTCAGAGCTCTTTTGAGCCAACCATCCCTTTAACGTTAACTAGTGATGACTTCATGAACTCCATTCCTACAAAACTGCTCAAAGAAGTCCTGCCATTGATTAATTCTTCGATCTTATATATGATCAACCTATCTCTAATAATCGGCTATGTACCACAGGCCTTCAAGGTGGCTGCAGTTAAACCTTTACTCAAAAAGCCATCTCTAGACCCAGCAGTCTTAGCTAATTATAGGCCAATCTCCAACCTTCCTTTCATATCAAAAATCCTTGAAAGAGTAGTTGTCAAACAGCTAACAGATCATCTGCAGAGGAATGGTTTATTTGAAGAGTTTCAGTCAGGTTTCAGAGCTCATCACAGCACAGAAACAGCTTTAGTGAAGGTTACAAATGATCTTCTTATGGCCTCTGACAGTGGACTCATCTCTGTGCTTGTCCTTCTTGACCTTAGTGCAGCATTCGATACTGTTGACCATAATATCCTATTAGAGCGATTAGAACATGCTGTAGGTATTACAGGTATTGCACTGCAGTGGTTTGTATCATATCTATCTAATAGACTCCAATTTGTGCATGTAAATGGAGAGTCCTCTTCACACACTGAGGTTAATTATGGAGTTCCACAGGGTTCAGTGCTAGGACCAATTCTGTTTACATTATACATGCTTCCCCTAGGCAGCATCATTAGAAGACATAGCATACATTTTCACTGCTATGCAGATGACACCCAGCTCTATCTGTCCATGAAGCCAGATAACACACACCAATTAGTTAAACTGCAGGAATGTCTTAAAGACATAAAGACTTGGATGGCCACTAATTTTCTGCTTCTTAACTCAGATAAAACTGAGGTCATTGTACTCGGCGCTGAAAAGCTTAGAAATATGGTATCTAACCAGATTCTTACTCTGGATGGCATTACCTTGGCCTCCAGTAACACTGTGAGGAACCTTGGAGTCATTTTTGACCAGGATATGTCCTTCAACACACATATTAAACAAATATGTAAGACTGCGTTCTTCCATTTGCGCAACATCTCTAAAATTAGAAATATCCTGTCTCAGAGTGACGCTGAAAAACTAGTTCATGCATTTATTACTTCCAGGCTGGACTACTGCAATTCATTATTATCAGGATGTCCAAAAAACTCACTGAAAAGCCTTCAGTTAATCCAAAATGCTGCAGCAAGAGTACTGACAGGGACTAGAAAGAGAGAGCATATTTCTCCTGTTTTGGCTTCCCTTCATTGGCTTCCTGTTAAATCCAGAATTGAATTCAAAATCCTGCTCCTCACATACAAGGTCTTAAATAATCAGGCCCCATCTTATCTTAATGACCTTGTAGTACCATATTACCCTATTAGAGCACTTCGCTCCCGCTCTGCAGGCCTACTTGTTGTTCCTAGAGTATTTAAAAGTAGAATGGGAGGGAGAGCCTTCAGTTTTCAGGCCCCTCTTCTGTGGAACCAGCTTCCAGTTTGGATTCGGGAGACAGACACTATCTCTACTTTTAAGATTAGGCTTAAAACTTTCCTTTTTGCTAAAGCATATAGTTAGGGCTGGACCAGGTGACCCTGAATCCTCCCTTAGTTATGCTGCAATAGATGTAGGCTGCCGGGGGATTCCCATGATGCATTGAGTTTTTCCTTTCCAGTCACCTTTCTCACTCACTATGTGTTAATAGACCTCTCTGTATTGAATCATACCTGTTATTAATCTCTGTCTCTCTTCCACAGCATGTCTTTTATCCTGTCTTCCTTCTCTCACCCCAACCGGTCGCAGCAGATGGCCGCCCCTCCCTGAGCCTGGTTCTGCCGGAGGTTTCTTCCTGTTAAAAGGGAGTTTTTCCTTCCCACTGTTGCCAAAGTGCTTGCTCATAGGGGGTCATATGATTGTTGGGCTTTTCTCTGTATCTATGAAGCGTCTTGAGTAGGGGTGGGTTTTTATAATCGATTTATCGATTAAAATCGATTCTGGCTTGGATTACGTAAAATCGATTCATTAAAATCCTGAATCGATTTTTTAATATAAATTTATTTTGCCCGAAATGCCAGAATCTCAGGTGAAATCTCACAAAACTTCAACAACCACCAAACAGCTAAAACAGTAAATGAGAGCAGGAACGCGGATTCTGCACAAAGACTTAAACATACAGCGCAGCCCACGGATCAGAATCAGATGTCGAATTTCTCACAGTCGGGGCTGAAAGCCGACAGCTGCTGATTCTGATCTGTCGGCGGGTCCGGGCTTTGTGTTCACGCCCTTTATGCGCTGATTGTAAAGCTGTTAGTTTGATGTCTCTCCAAACAATATTGACCGAACCAGCAGCAAAAGAAGATCCAAACTACACTTCACATAAACATCGTCATGTATTCACTCTTACTTTTACTGTTTTGCTTCTACCATGATGCACAGCTCTCTCTCTCTCTCTCTCTCTCTCTCTCCCCCTCTCTCTCTCTTTATGGTTTTCTGCATTATTCGCTTGCTTGTTGCACAAGTCTACCTTTGTTTACAGCGCTATCGGCCGACTTTTTTTTCTTTCCGTTTTATATACTTCCGAAAAGAAAACCTAATTTCTGCCGTTCAATGCTGAACAAATGTAAACTTTTTAAAATTATGCAAAATGCAAAATGCTTAGCCATGTCTCTAATAAAACCGCTGTAACTTCAGAGGTAATGTTCATATGTTGATTAATGGTTTTCTTTCGTTTTTGATGTACTGCAGAATATTTTTATAAAATCCCAGGCCAGGAAAAATCACCTTCATGTGTTTCTGTGTTTTATCTTCAGCTACTTTGACACAAAGGCATCTGCTGTGACGCTCACACCTTTGATAAAGTCTTGCGTGTGTCAGCTTCCTTTTTATAGATACAAAAATATGTAAATGTACTGATCTGAATTATAATATTTCTGACTGTCAAAATTTCCCAGATTCAAATCGAAGTGAATCAAATCGAATCGAATTAAATCGAATCGTGGATCGAATCGATTCTGGACCTTGTGAATCGGAATTGAATCGATTCTAGAAATCAGTGACGATACCCAGCCCTAGTCTTGAGGCGACTTTTGTTGTGATTTGGCGCTATATAAATAAAATTGAATTGAATTGAATTGAATTGTGCCATCGTCATCAGCTGATCACTCTGCTTTCCTTTACACATAACTGTTATGATCTAGTCCCATTTCACAAGGTGGTGTACTGTTCCAGATCATTTTCCAATAACTTCATTTGATTTGTTTCAGCTGCAGATGACAACTGGAGACGCATCCAAAGGTGTAAACAAAGTGATGGAAAAATTAAATGGTAGCCTATAGAAAACATATCATCCAATCTCTAAAATGAGTGTAAGTTTGACATTGAAAAGACATCCACAACAACCACATTTGAACTATAAATAGCTGGTACACAACCACACTAGACGCGCAGTAGACATTGAAAAAAGACGTCATCTGACTTTACAAAACAACTCCTTCAGTGGACGTTCATACTTTATCTGAGACAGTTCACACAACATTTGAAATACACAGCTGGCTGAAGCACAGTTAAAACTGTATTTACATTATTTTACATTATTTTAACCAGTCAGTGTGCAAAGGTGAGACAGGCCCTTATATCACCCAATATGCCAGTAGCTAAGTCTTGGTAGCATTTGTTTATGCAAATACTGCAGCCACTTGTATACTAAACTAATAGTATTTCATCGGATAAGAGCAAGCATTTGCTTATATATTGGGCATAATCTATCTATCTATCTATCTATCTATCTATCTATCTATCTATCTATCTATCTATCTATCTATCTATCTATCTATCTATCTATCTCATGCACTCATACAGTTTAACAGAATTACTGGAAATCTTTTCTGACATATAGCTGATTGTTTCATGGAACAATAAAATGAAACAAAATTTCTTGTATGTAATAATATGTAATATATGTTTTTATGGTTGTTGGGAAATAAATCTGTATAAAACAATTTTAGGTTCAAAAACATTGGAAATATCATTTTGATTTCACAGTCACGCATCTATATATGTTAAGAAGCAATTGTATTGTATTTTGTACTCAAGCTACTAAATAACAATATTTCCGTCATGGAACTTGTACTTTTGTTAATTTCACTGTAGATCATGTTCTTAAATATACAAACTTTGAAATCTTACAAGATTATATATTAATTAAAAGGCTAATGAAATTCAGTGATATTTTTAATTTTATTGTCTTAAACATTTTAACATCAAAATGTACTGCAGTTTAATAACAGTAAATTTCATTCAATTAAACTCAATTGTGTAGCGGGCTTCATTTTCTGCTCAGCTATTTGGTTAATGTTGTCATACAAATCTGACCACATGAGCGCAGGACTCCATATAAAATTATTTTCTTTATGCATATTTTAAAGAAATACTTGATACAGATAACATTTACATTTTTCATCAAATTGAATTGAATTGCAGGTGACCCATAGGGGCATAAAAATACCTGTACACAAAACACGAGAAGAACACACATGATATTAGGATATATATATTTTTAAAATGATCAGTTTTATGATGAATATGTTGAAACCTCAGCTTATGCCTGGTCGCTTGTCATTGTTATTCACAGTGTAGTGTGTGCAAATGATCTCACCAATGTCCTGTTTGGTCAAAGGTTAGGTCATGCAAAACAGGATGTTTATGCAACAGGATGTATCATTTAGGCATAACCCAAAGATACATCCTCGAATTATTAATACAGTTTGCATGTGTGCATATGCTTGTAACCCCATATTATTTTCCAGCCAAATCAGTACTTGCATACTGTCATACATAGGTTTTCCCTTAAACAAAACCTACATTAAAGAAAACTCATCACTTAAAACTGTTGAAAGGTTGTAATAATGTGTCTATTCACTTAATTAGTTCTCTGATTTACTTTGTCTTACTAACTGTCACTTTTCCTATGCTGCTCTCTTTTAGAGATCTGCAAGTGAATTTGCGGTGCCTTCATGGTTTAACTGAAAAAAGTGTAATAATAAATAACTGTATATAATATAAAATAATAATTGTATCACAAGAGAAAGCAATAATATATATAATGCTTTATCAGTGTCTAACAAAAAGTATATTTTGCCACTCTCTTGAATTCAATTCAATTCAATTCAATTCAATTTTATTTATATAGCGCCAAATCACAACAAAAGTCGCCTCAAGGCGCTTCATAGATACAGAGAAAGTGACTGTGTACAGTGACTGGAAAGGAAAAACTCAATGCATCATGGGAATCCCCCGGCAGCCTACATCTATTGCAGCATAACTAAGGGAGGATTCAGGGTCACCTGGTCCAGCCCTAACTATATGCTTTAGCAAAAAGGAAAGTTTTAAGCCTAATCTTAAAAGTAGAGATAGTGTCTGTCTCCCGAATCCAAACTGGAAGCTGGTTCCACAGAAGAGGGGCCTGAAAACTGAAGGCTCTCCCTCCCATTCTACTTTTAAATACTCTAGGAACAACAAGTAGGCCTGCAGAGCGGGAGCGAAGTGCTCTAATAGGGTGATATGGTACTACAAGGTCATTAAGATAAGATGGGGCCTGATTATTTAAGACCTTGTATGTGAGGAGCAGGATTTTGAATTCAATTTTGGATCTAACAGGAAGCCAATGAAGGGAAGCCAAAACAGGAGAAATATGCTCTCTCTTTCTAGTCCCTGTCAGTACTCTTGCTGCAGCATTTTGGATTAGCTGAAGGCTTTTCAGTGAGTTTTTTGGACACCCTGATAATAATGAATTGCAGTAGTCCAGCCTGGAAGTAATAAATGCATGAACAAGTTTTTCAGCGTCACTCTGAGACAGGATATTTCTAATTTTAGAGATGTTGCGCAAATGGAAGAACGCAGTCTTACATATTTGTTTAATATGTGCGTTGAAGGACATATCCTGGTCAAAAATGACTCCAAGGTTCCTCACAGTGTTACTGGAGGCCAAGGTAATGCCATCCAGAGTAAGAATCTGGTTAGATACCATATTTCTAAGCTTTTCAGCGCCGAGTACAATGACCTCAGTTTTATCTGAGTTAAGAAGCAGAAAGTTAGTGGCCATCCAAGTCTTTATGTCTTTAAGACATTCCTGCAGTTTAACTAATTGGTGTGTGTTATCTGGCTTCATGGACAGATAGAGCTGGGTGTCATCTGCATAGCAGTGAAAATGTATGCTATGTCTTCTAATGATGCTGCCTAGGGGAAGCATGTATAATGTAAACAGAATTGGTCCTAGCACTGAACCCTGTGGAACTCCATAATTAACCTCAGTGTGTGAAGAGGACTCTCCATTTACATGCACAAATTGGAGTCTATTAGATAGATATGATACAAACCACTGCAGTGCAATACCTGTAATACCTACAGCATGTTCTAATCGCTCTAATAGGATATTATGGTCAACAGTATCGAATGCTGCACTAAGGTCAAGAAGGACAAGCACAGAGATGAGCCCACTGTCAGAGGCCATAAGAAGATCATTTGTAACCTTCACTAAAGCTGTTTCTGTGCTGTGATGAACTCTGAAACCTGACTGAAACTCTTCAAATAAGCCATTCCTCTGCAGATGATCTGTTAGCTGTTTGACAACTACTCTTTCAAGGATTTTTGATATGAAAGGAAGGTTGGAGATTGGCCTATAATTAGCTAAGACTGCTGGGTCTAGAGATGGCTTTTTGAGTAAAGGTTTAACTGCAGCCACCTTGAAGGCCTGTGGTACATAGCCGATTATTAGAGATAGGTTGATCATATATAAGATCGAAGAATTAATCAATGGCAGGACTTCTTTGAGCAGTTTTGTAGGAATGGGGTCTAAAAGACACGTTGATTGTTTGGAGGAAGTAATTATTGAAGTTAACTCAGAAAGATCGATTGGAGAAAAAGAGTCTAACTTAACATCAATGGTACTAAGAGTAGCTGTAGATAATATTACATCTGTGGGATGATTATTGGTAATTTTTTCTCTAATGATAAAGATTTTATTTGTGAAGAAGTTCATGAAGTCATCACTAGTTAACGTTAAAGGGATGGTTGGCTCAAAAGAGCTCTGACTTTTTGTCAGCCTGGCTACAGTGCTGAAGAGAAACCTGGGGTTGTTCTTATTTTCTTCAATCAGTGATGAGTAGTAAGCTGTTCTGGCTTTGCGGAGGGCTTTCTTATAAAGCAACAAACTATTTCTCCAGGCTAAATGATGATCCTCTAAATTTGTGACACGCCATTTCCTCTCCAGATTACGAGTCATCTGCTTTAGGGTACGTGTTTGAGAATTATACCACGGGGTCAGGTACTTCTGATTAGAGACCTTAGTTTTCACTGGAGCTACAGTATCCAGAGTCGTACGTAGTGAGGAGGTGAAATTATTAACAAGATAATCGACCTCTGTTGGGGTAGCGTTCAGATAGCTGCTCTGCTCTGTGTTGGTACAGGGCATTGACGATGATAACAGTGGCTGGATTATATTCTTAAACTTAGTTACAGCGCTTTCAGAAAGACATCTACTTTGATAAAGTCCACTCTCCACTGCTGCGTAATCAATTATTGTAAGTGTAAATGTTATCAAGAAATGATCAGACAGGAGAGGGTTTTCAGGAAACACTGTTAAATGTTCAGTTTCTATGCCATATGTTAAAACAAGATCTAGAGTGTGATTAAAGTGGTGGGTGGGTTCTTTTACATTTTGAGAGAAACCAATTGAGTCTAACAACAGATTAAATGCCAAGTTGAGGCTGTCATTTTTAGCATCAACATGGATGTTAAAATCACCCACAATAATTATTTTATCTGAGCTCAGAACTAAATTAGATATAAAGTCTGAGAAATCAGACAGAAACTCTGTGTAAGGCCCAGGTGGACGATAGATGATAACAAGCAAGACTGGTTTCTGAGTTTCACAGCTGGGGTGGACAATGTTAAGCATCAGGCTTTCAAATGAATTAAAAGTCTATCTTGGTCTTTCATTAATTAATAGACTGGTGTGAAAAATTACTGCCACACCGCCCCCTCGACCTGTGCTTCGAGATTTCTGGTAGTTAGAATGACTCTGGGGTGTTGATTCATTTAAACTAACATAATCATCCTGCTGCAGCCAGGTTTCTGTAAGGCAGAGTAAATCAATTTGTTGATCAATTATTAAGTCATGTACTAACAGAGACTTGGAGGAGAGAGACCTAATATTTAATAATCCACATTTCACTGTTTTACTCTTTGGTTCAGATGTGGATACTGTATTGTTCTTTCTTTGTAAATGTTTAAGTTGTTTGTTGCTGGTTTTTAGTTTGTTTTTTGTCTTTTTGGAAGCTGACAAGCTTGCAAACCCTTAATCAAAAAACTTTTACAACTATGAACATATTTATATGTAGTATGAGCCATTAGGGATTGTTAAAGACAGTGGTATTATTACACTCTTTTGAAAATTTATTCTAACCAGTGTGCTGCCAGTATTCATTAAGCTTCTCCAATGATTCTTGGCTTAAGTTTTATCATGCAGTTTACAGGCATTATGACAATGGGTTTCTGCATTGGATACATTTTTTTAATAAATCATTTTTGGTAACATATAATCAAGTGCAAGTTAAAAGAATGCCTCATTTATCCATTTCAGTTACTATCCAGTCATCAAAGGCACTTAGCAACTTGGATGTGTTTTGCATACTAATTTGTGAATTGTCTTCCAACCGTTAACAAGTACGTATGTACGATATCAACAGCCATGCATCACTAAGCTCATGGAAATAAATTGTGGTAACTTGCTCATACAAGTAGTGCATTGCTTCTTATAAGCACAGTGTAATCTCATTAGATGCCACATCAGACTGGCAAATGGTAACTATGAGGCATTTTCTTACTTCTCTGTATCTGCTGGGAACTTTTTTACATACTTTGACTAAATGCACAGTGTCAACCACAGACTTCCATCTGGATGGAGATTATTTGATTGGTGGACTTTTAATATTCATTATGCCTACGGCGGTATTTATCAAACAAAACCACAGGCCATTGACTGCTCCAGGTAAGCTTTCTAACCAAATCTTGATATGTGGAACTCAAACCAAATGACACACCTTACATGATATAACTTCACCTAAACTAAGTCAGTGAGTGTAACTTAGTAGCACATTTACATGTAACTACATTAAGATAACTACATTAAGTCAGTTGTGAACAATTTTTATGTTTCGTTTAAAAACTTTTACTCTCTTTCTCTGTCAACAGTCAACCATTCAGTCTCTCAGACTATCGGAGGTTTCAGATGATGAGATTTGCTGTGGAACAAATTAATAACTCTACCTACATACTGCCAAATGTGTCCCTTGGGTATGAAATATTTGACCACTGCTCAGATACAAAGAACTTCCCAGGAATTTTAAATCTTATCTCAGTAAATGGCCTGATTCAACCTTGGTTTGAACAACTCAAGAATTTTTCCAGAGTGATGGCAGTGGTTGGCCCTTTTACAAGCATAGATGCCCTGACTATAGCCCCACTCTTCATGACAGATCTCATTCCTATGGTAAGTTAGAATTATAAACTAAAATGAAGTTAACCTAAAGTCGTGAATATATGACGAGAAATAGTAAAAATGTCTCCATTACTCTTTTGACAGGTCAGTTATGGAGTTGGCAGCTCTCGCCTATCAAATAAAATAAAATTTCCTTCCTTCCTATGGACAGTGCACTCCAATGACGGGATGATTGAAGTCATTGTTAAGATCATAGTGCACTTCAATTGGCGCTGGGTTGCTTTCCTTAACAGTGACGATGATTATGGTCGTGATGGCCTAGATCTTTTTATAAAGAAGATCCACGGTACTGACATCTGCCTAGCTTATACGAAAGTTCTCAATGACAATACAAACTACTCCCAAATATTCGAACAGATAGAAGCACAAAAAATACATGTTGTCATTGTTTTTGCTCCAGAAGCGACTTCAGAAGCTCTTGTTGAGACAGCAGTACAAGTGAATTTCAGAAATAAAGTGTGGATAGCATGTGACACCTGGTTCATTAACAAAAGGCTTTCCAAGATGAAAGGAATAAGAAACATTGGAACTGTACTAGGTGTGTCTCAGCCAGTAGAGACAGTACCCGGCTTCAATAATTTTATCTACTCTACCAAAAGACAGACGTTTTTTAAAAATGAAGCACAAAATGGGTTTTGTAATCAGGCTTGCAACTGCAGCTACGTGACTCCAGAGGATATCATCTCAGCAGATGCGTCTTATTCATTTACTGTTTATTCAGCTGTGTATGCCATTGCTCACGGTTTACACAATGCCTTCCAATGTGGAGATGGTAAATGCAGTTATAATATTACCATGTTCCCATATATGGTAAGTGTGCAAACAGTACTCAAGAGATTATGTGTTTCATCTTACTGACAACTGTAACCTCTATGTATGTCTAAACATTTTAAAATACTGATCCTTCCTATCTTTTTTGTGATCACACACTGCATAGAGCAAGGTATATAAGGTGGGTAAAATAGAATAAGATGCCACCCTCTCTATCTTTAAGTTTATTGAGCTTAAAAGTCAATATAAGAAGTAACATCAGAAATAGTTCTCCAGGCTTCTTGAAGGACATTGTAGCTGCATTTTGTTCTATTCTCTGTCAAGATCATCCCATACTGCACCAATCATGTTAAAGTCTGGACTCCTTTGGCCAGATTATTATTCCAGCAGAGTACCTGATCAAGGGGAGGGCATAGGCATAGTATCAAACTTTACGTCTCTCTTAAAATGCATCCATCCAGCCATTACCTCCTACTTCTTGTGTCCTCAAAATCCTTAAAATGTACACTTTCTGTAAAAGGTTTCACCATACTGCAGTTTCTCCTTTCTCTGGGATATTTTAACAACCTAAGTAAGTGTGAATATCCTGTTACAGTTACCTCTTTATGCCTACAACAGGTTTTAGAAGAGTTGCAGAAGTCAAACTTTACACTTTTAAACCAGAATATTCCATTTGATGAGAATGGAGATTTCAAGTCTGGATCATACTCAGTAGTTTTCTGGAATCAGACTGGAGATGCACAGGAGATTGGCTTTTACAGCTTTTATCCATCTCTTCAATTCTTCATTAACAACACCATGATTTAAATGGTACACAGATGGAGATGTAAGTTGTGTTTTTGAATCTTCTCATACAGTATCAACACTTTAGACAGCATAAAGTAACCAAATCATCCTTTTTTGTATCTTTTTTCCTTTCAAATGATACATTTGTACATAAAGACACACTAGTGTAGTTATTCCAGGGTCAAAACATACTATTGCGTAAATAAACAGATGGTGGTTGTTAGTATCTAGTGAGTGGCCCTAAATTTTAAAAACTGTGGCTGCAGTCCTTTTCCTGTTGTCTGTATATTTTACAAAATAATATCCTTGAACAGGTACCTACTTCATTATGTTCAGCAGAATGTCCTATTGGATATGTACAAAAGCAAACTGGAATCCACAAATGCTGTTTTAACTGTGAAATATGTCCAAATGGAACCTATATCAACATCACAGGTAAATTATTTTAAGAGTTTCATGTATCATAAATTACCTGCAGCATTTTCTTTTTCAAAAATCAGTTTAATGATGGTCTGTCCTTTTGTTGTCTAAACAGAAGATCGCTACAACTGCATCAACTGCAAAGACACACAATGGTCTGAAAAAGGAAGTATTTCATGTGATCTGCGTGTAGTGGAGTATATGCCATTTACATAAACTGGGCTATACTGATCATGGTCGGTGCCTGGGCCTTAGTGGGCATGACGTTATCCATGTCTGTTCTCTTTGTTGTTAGCTACAACACGCCTGTTGTCAAATCTGCTGGGGGACCAATGTGCTTCCTAATTTTAGGCTGTCTCAGTCTGTCTAGTCTTAGTGTATTTTTTTACTTTGGCAAGCCAACAGTTGCTTTCTGTGTATTAAGATACTTACCATTTCTGTTATTCTACACTATTTGTTTAGCATGTTTTGTTGTGCGCTCTTTTCAAATTGTTTGTATTTTCAAAATAGCAGCCCAGATACCCAAACTCCACAGTTGGTGGATGAAATATCATGGGCAGCACCTAGTTATCACTGTGGCATTTATCACTGAGGCTTTCTTGCTTCTTATTAGCTATTCATATGCTGCACCCAAACCCTACCAAGACAAAGTTTGGTACCCAGACAAAATCATACTTGATTGTGAAATTAATCCTAAAGCAATATCTTGCTCTGTGATTTTACCTTTATTGTTGTGCTCTCTTTGCTTTGCTTTCTCCTACACGGGAAAAGACCTACCAAAAAATTACAATGAGGCCAAAGCAATAACTTTTTGTCTCCTCCTGCTGATCTTCACCTGGATCATTTTTGTCACACAATATATGCTTTACCGTGGGAAATTCATCCTAATGTTTAATGCTCTGGCTGTACTCTCCAGTCTCTACTGCTTTCTGTTGTGGTACTTCCTTCCAAAATGTTACATCATCATTTTTCAGCCACACCGAAACACACCTAAGTACTTCCAAAGTCTCATTCAAAATTATACCAAAACAATTAGCCAATAGCTGCCTCTAATAATTTTGTGTCTCCACAGGCAGAAAAACTAATGTACTCAGGGCCTTCTGCTAAAATGTTGCTTTTAAGTAATTTTCTTATTTAGATCAGGAGTTCTGTTTTGGTAAATATGCTTATGGATTTTTGTGACAAGAGTTAGATGAAAATGAATGAGAAGATGTTGTTCTCTCAGAAGTTACCAGTCTTACTTACACTTATGTTGCTCTAAATGAAATTATCTCTAAATGAGATAAGACAATTAGTTAATACCTGTGTTTACAATGTAATTATACAAATATATATTTTCCTTTGGACCAAGATAATCTGTTTTTTTACCTTGTTCCTAGGCTTTACAATCAATTGGTTCTGAATAGAACCTTGTTCTCAACAAAGCTGTAGGAGAGTGTTATCAATTCTCTGATCTTATTCACAAGAAAGCAATTATGTGTACTGTATAAAATGTAAACTTTTCTTGAATGGATGGGTTTTCTTTGTTTGTGTTTCTGTAGTAGTAGCAGTACTAGTGCTTTTCACTCATATTGCGCTTAATTAATAAGCAAAACCCAATAAAGTTTAACCATTACTAGACAAGTCGTGAATTCTCCAGACTTAATATATTCATCAACACATCAAGTTTGGAAGCCAATTCTGTCCAACTGCAAAATGTTGTTCTGTAATTTTCCCTTTGTTATTGTGCTCTCTTTGTTTTCCCAACACGCAACTTGTTTAAGCAAGGTACAGACAAATCAGTGATCATGTAGATAAGACATGAGATGTTTATTTAAATTTTTCAGTGTTGTTCTATACCCCCTAGAGCAGGGGTGTCGAACTCCAGGCCTCGAGGGCCGGTGTCCTGCAGGTTTTAGATAACATCCTGGGTCAACACACCTGAATCAAATGATTAGTTCATTACCAGACTTCTGGAGAACTGCAAGGCACGTTGAAGAGGTAATTTAGCCATTTAAATCAGCTGTGTTGGATCCAGGACTCCAGCCCTCAAGGCCTGGAGTTCGACACCTGTGCCCTAGAGTATAGTATAGTAATACGACATCTCACTAAAAACATCCTTGTATACTATCATTCATTGTACCTGTAGCTGCATCTTTATTACAATGTGGATTTCTAAAATGCCTCTTTTCATGATAAATTGTGGGGTTTCCCTCATTAATCGCACGTTCTAGACCTTACCTAAACCTCTTCTAATATTTGGATTGGATTTGGTTAAAAGGATGAATCTAAATTGCTCGTGTTAATAATTTACAAAATGCTGGTTCATTACCAAATACTGCAAAAAATAATATCTTATTACTAATAACAGCTTTGGTGCTAATTTCAAATTAATAACCAAAATGGATGTGCTTTACAAAACATTTTATTATGATTATAATCACATTAGCAAACTTACCTAGCATTTATACAAAAGCACTGCTCTGCTCATTGTTTAGACACTTTTTAAGGGTACTCAAGCATCCCTAAATTTCAATTCTATTATTTAGAAGTAATAATAATGTAATTTTATGTTATCTCACCTCTAATATCATATTCTGGCAAACTGTTTATTGACAATGTTGCATGTCAGAAGGAAACAGGTTTAAATGTCCAGTGTTCTTGATGTCATGATGTCACAGTGCACTGATAGAAGCACTGGATGCTTTAACAACAAGGCTTTACATTAAAGGTAATTTTTTGGCATTATTTATTAGGAAAAAAAGCATAATGTATTCATAGATATACATAGTGTGTAATTACATCTTCCAACAAACTGATGCATTCTCATAAACATAAAATGTATCTTTTAAAAATACATAGGAGTGGGTTTGCTGTACGTGTGTGTATAATTCGCCAAAGGTGGAGAGTAAAAAAAGTCATAGGCATTTGTGTACCATGGAGGGATTTTTATATTCATGGGCACACCTTCAGACTGCACAAAAGAATACCTGCAGTGGTACTTCTGAGTAAAAAAACCCCGCATAAAATATGTATGTTTGGGTAATCAGGTTGTTAGCTTTTAACTGTTGCAAATCTGCAACGCCTGCCTTGAGAGGGTTAATAAAATCTTAATAAAATATCATTGTCACCTCAAGCCTCAAAACCTCACCACTCGTGCAAAATAGTGCATAAACACTATTCCCAATACTGTTGAAATTATATTTTGCAACACTATTTGGGAGGTTCACATGTGTATCTATGGGCAGCTGAAAGAGCTGGCTAGACAGCAACAACAGCTTTTTGTTGTAAGCTGTTCTAAGCTGCAAGTACAGCAGCTAACTGGGCTTGAGCATCTGAAAATTCCCACTTAAGCTCTGATAAGCAGATCCTCAACAACTCACTTCAGTAAGTCATCTGTCAGAAGTGAAGAGCTTCTCTGTTTCACTAACCTGTACAGGTGTTAAATGGCCTGCATTTGTATAGCGCTTTTCTAGTCCTAAGTATTGTATTCATAATACATGACATTCAGTCATTCACCCATTCACACACTGGCGATGGCAAGCTACATTGTAGCCACAGCTGCCCTGGGGCGCACTGACAGAGGCGAGGCTGCCAGACACAGGCGCCACCGGGCCCTCTGACCACCACCAGTAGGCAAACATGGGGTTAGTATCTTGCCCAAGGATATTTGGCATGCAGCCAGGAGGCAGCCTGGGATCGAACCACCGACCTTCTGATTAGTGGCTGACCTGCTCTGCCACCTGAGCTACAGCCACCCCCTATTGAGAAGAATTCCAGGTGTTCCAGTTTTGTTTTTTTGCTGTCATGTTTTTGTTTTTTGTTGTGAAATATTGAGTATTGATCTGTTATTAGTTTTATTGTTTGCCGTTTATAGATTTGTGATTTTTAACTAAGTTTTAAAGACTCTTCCAGGGTAAATGGAGGTGGGCACTTCTCACCCAGTATAGAGAGCTAAGGTAAACAGTGGACAGCCTTCCACAGACAGGGAAAGACCAGATTTGGATCTGGTCCATAATGAAAAACACCCTATGTATCTTTCCTACAATTCTAATAATAATAATAATAATAATAATAATAATAACAATAATACAAAACCTAACGTAACTGCAATAGATGCACTTTTAATTATAAAGTAAAGAAAATGTTTTGGGATTAAAGTACAAACAAACAGATGACTGTTATTATGCCTAATGACTTTAACTATTAGCATATAACTGATTCTATATGAAAGTGTTTCAAACTACTGACTATTGCTAGTTAAAGCAAGTTTATCTGTAATATTTTGTTGCATTTGGTCTTAATGCAGAGTTATAGTTGAAACACATTTTTTTGTTTATCAGCCCACAGTCTCACCAGATGAGACCTATCTCTTAATATGAACCAGAAAGTTCTGCCCTTCAAACAGGGAGTTACCTGAATTCAAATTTGGATTAGGGTTCTTGTCATTCATCACTTTCATCTGCTGAGTGATTGCAAATTTTGAATGGTCTGTGTGGTTACATGTTAGATTATACAGGGATCATTTGTAAGAGGACGTGGTCACTTACTGTTTGCTAATGATCGAGGGGTGAGTTGTTGTTTTTGTGTCTTTTGTTGCTCTGACCTAGTGCAATCTTAGTTGAAGTACACATTTCTTCCAAAGGACAAATGCATTTTGACACATTTTCTGCAGTGGAAAGAGCAGCTTGTAATTAGCATTAGTGTGCTTTTAATAAATATCTACAAATACGAATAAATAGTTTGACAGTGGACGTAATGGTTTTGTGATAGTGTAACATGATTTAAAAACATGAAACGTTTGGGCCTTTATTTAAAAGCCAAAGGGCTTTTAAATCAAGGCCCACATGTTTTATGCCAGTATTTATGCCAGCATTTCAGAATTCTAGCTTTGGTTGCGCCCAAAGAAGACAAAGATATTTTAAAGACCCCATATCTGTCATGGAGTCAAATAAAATCTAAAGTAAATGTGTTATAATGTCTAAAGGAAGGAAATGATTAATTGAGTTATTCCAGATAGAAGCATTGCACTAATTTGCTTGTGATGGTTGTTCAACTTTGTGCACAAACAGCAGCTTGGATGCTTTTGCATACTGATTTGTGAAAGTTCATTCAACCATTTATAGGTGTGCATCACCACGTGCATGGAAATGATGACGGGAGGGGACAGTCATCACTGTATCATAACTCACTAAAGGCAGAGGCACATTTTGGTAGAGTGCACAACAGAACGCTAAGAAAGAGCTTCAGCAATGAAACATTTTTTAGCATCTTTCTGTCTGCTAGGAGCATTTCTACATGTCTGCACTCAACATACTATCCCAGCATCAGAGTTTCAGCTGGAAGGGGATTATTTGATAGGTGGACTTTTTGACATTCATGACGACACTGGCTCAGTGTATCATGAAAGACCAGAAGCCCTCGACTGCGCCACGTAAGTTTTATGATAAATCTAGTTGGATGCCTTTACAAAGTCCAACTACGTAGTATAGAATTTAATCTGATCTGTGTCCTTGTTCAATTGAATTTATGTAATAATAACAAAACTACAGAAATACGAAGCTTTTAAGCAATATTTCAGATTTTTATGATTAATCCTGTTCTCTTGTCTTCTTGTCCTCAGTAAACCATTCACATTCTCAAATTATCGGAGATTTCAGATGATAAGATTTTCTGTAGAGCAAGTTAATAACTCTACCAATTTACTGCCAAATGTATCTCTTGGCTATGACATATTTGACCACTGCTCAGATACGCAGAATTTTCCAGGTGTTTTAAAATTAATCTCAGCAAATGGTTCAATACAACCTTGGAATGACAAACAAAGTGTTCTGTCTAAAGTAATAGCTGTGGTCGGTCCTTTCACAAGCACTCAATCCCTGACCGTAGCCCCACTATTCATGATAAATCTTGTTCCTATGGTAAGTTATTAACAAATAATATGACAAAAAAACAGTTTTATAGAAAGATTATGACTTCTTTTTTGTCATTATTTATTGTACATGAAAATGATCAAATTCTCTATTATTTTCTATTTAACAGGTTAATTATGCAACTTCTACTTCTGTGTTCTCAAATAAGGCAAAATATCCATCGTTCATGCGTACATTGCCTTCCAATTCAAACATGATAGATGTGATTGTAAGAATTTTGCAAAAATTCAACTGGCGCTGGGTTGCTTTCCTTAACAGTGATGATGATTATGGTAATGATGGTCTGGATTTGTTCGCTCAGAGGATAAAGGATACTGAGATCTGCCTACCATATTCCAAAGGCCTGAGTGACAGGACCAATTACTCTCAAACGTTCAAACAGATAGAGGCACAACAGATAAATGTCATTATTGTTTTTGCTCTAGACAACAATGTTGAACCTCTCATTGAGTCAGCAGTGCTACTGAATGTGACAAATAAGGTGTGGATAGCAGGGGATGCATGGGCCTTGAACAAAAAACTCCCCAAAATGAAAGGAATCAAAAACATTGGAACTGTACTTGGAGTAGCTGAGCCAGTAGTGACAATACCTGGTTTCAGTGATTTTTTGCATTCTTCCAAAGCCCAACTTCATTGTAAATATGCAGAGCAAGACACATTTTGCAATCAGAAATGTAACTGTAGTTGCATGAATCCTGAGGATATCTTTGCTGCAGACCCATCATACTCTTTTGCAATTTACTCTGCCATATATGCCATTGCTCATGCCTTACACAATACCTTACGATGTGGAGCTGACAAATGTGATAGCAATATCACAGTGTACCCCTACATTGTAAGTATACAAGCCTTTTTTAATCATCCTGAGAACTGTCTAATAATGTTATGTAAAGGTGGTAATAATGTGTAAAGTACAAGTTATTACTACTTAACTACCAATAATGTCCAAATAAAAGCCAAGCAATTATCTTGTATCAACAGTGGTTATAGTTGAGTAATATTACAGCAAAATTTATATGACTAGGTAATAGCAAGCCAGAAATTAGAAGTAATATTGTGGAACCAAATATATATATATTAAAAACTGTGTTGTCATATTTTGGAAACAACATGATAACCTGCACGCAATAAAACTGTAATATATTTGCATTAGGATTTTTAGATGCTGACTTGTGGTTTTACTGCCATAATAAGATATTATTATTATAAAGCTGGAATGTTGTGGCTTATTACCTGTAAATATCTTTGGTAGTTTTTTATATAATAATCAGTAATCAGGGCTGCAAAGTGCACAACTGCAGAATGATGGAGTATCTTCATAAAAGATTCACTGATGCAAATGCAAGAAGCTGGGGCTCTGTAAATATGCTTTGATCACACCGTAAGACCTATGTAGGGAAACAAAAAAGAGCAGTAGATTACCATACTTTAAAATCCTGACCATTGCAGGCAATTGAGCTTAATTGTCTTTTATTAATGAAAAAAGATTCCTCTGAAAATAAATTTGAGTGTACATTTATAATCATTTTAAATTGTTCGAAAATATATTCAACTTAAATATGTCAATAATATGCCAGTAGTTAGAAACTGGCGGTCTTGCATTTTGCATCCCTGATTTCTAGTTAATACCACATGCTTCCAGGTAATAGGCCACAACATTAAAACACAGTCATTTGTATTTTCATCTTGAAACAAAGAAAAATACTGAGGACCAATGTAGGATTAGTTTTAACATTATAATAGGATAAATATGTCCCAGAGTCTTGAAGCACTAACCAATATTACCTTATTATATTTTACGAGTTTACTACAACAAGTCTCTCTTTTTTTAATTTAAATGCACAGGTTATCATATTACTACCACCATATCAATAGATTGTATCATATTATATGCTATAATATACTATACTTCTACCAATTGGCTTCTTGGATAATGATTTGCTAATTAACTGATAATAACTTGATACTTTTATATTATTACTTTCTTGTTACCAAATTACCCAAATATTACCAAGTCATTACTGACAGAAAGTACTCTCTATGCTTCTAAGCAGTTAGAACAGGGAATTTCCTTCTACTGTGTTGAATTCCATCTTTTAACAATAGCCTGCAAGTCGTTTGAAACTGAGATGATGTATTGTTGTAATTCTGAAACCAAACTCTTTTTCAATAGTTGTAGAGCTTGTCATTTCATATTGTGAAAAAGTTTAGGTCTATTATCTATATCATCAATATATGATTTTTTTTCATTTTAAATACAAAGAATTAATGGTTGTGTAATTTTTTCTGCACACATCAGGTTCTAGCAGAGCTGAGGAAGTCAAATTTTACACTTGTAAATAATAGTATTCAGTTTGATGACAACGGAAATCTAAAGCAAGGATCCTATTCAATAGTTTTCTGGAATAACAGTGGTGATGCACAGGAGATTGGATTTTATCAGTTTAATTCACAAGTGCATTTCTTCGTGGATGATAGCAAAATTGAATGGCACACCAATGGAAAAGTAAGTTTTTATTGTTGTTGTTATTATTAATACAACATTTAGTTAAATGTAATATATGAAAAATGTTTGTTTGTTTGTTTTTTGTTTGTTTGTTTGTTTGTCTCAAGATGATTTAAAAGCACCAGCCAAAGTCAAAACACACTATCAAAGATCCTTTGTTTTTATTTTTCTTCAGGTTTCTTTTGTCATTTGTTGTTGTATATAAAGCATCTTTTTTGTGTTGTTTTGTCTCCCCAATCTGTTGCTACCCTTCAGAAATGCTTTTTTTTTTTTTTCAACTTATTTTATGTGCTAAATAAATGTCTTGTACAGGTACCTACTTCCTTATGTTCCCCAGAATGTCCTGCAGGATATAAAAAAAAGCGAAATGGAATCTATGAATGCTGCTTCGACTGTGAAATCTGTCCAAATGGAACTTACGCCAACATTACGGGTAATGGTTCGCAACGTGACTAAATATACAGGTTCATCATGGCAAAAGTACATACTTTCTTTAAGTACAAGTTTAGACATATGTGTTAAAAACACTTTGATTAAAAAAAAAGTACTGATTTAACTTCTTTTGGTCACATAAAAGTGAAAAGGCACAAGTATTAATAAAAAGTATATATATAATATATAATTTTTTTTATTTAGTACATGGGAATACAAATGTTTTCACACCTAAGAAGAAAGAGCACAGTCAGGAATTAAAGTGTGACTCAGGCAGGTTGGGAAACACTAAAATCTGTTGTAGGGTCTCATCAATATAGTACATTTAATCAACAGAAGTTGACTCAAGCTTTAAAGACATGCACATTTACATTTCAGGTCTCTAAAAAACTGCTTTCTTATGTTAACTCATTGTTGTGGAAAGTAAGTAAATCATGACAAGTTGTCGTCCGTCTCCCCCCCCCCCCCCCCCCCCCCCTAAATACGCTGTAAGTATCAGTATCAGTATTGCAATACCAGTCCGGTACTTACGTGGTATTGGATTGATACCTGAATTTGTACTATCATATAGCACTAACTGCGACCACAACTTACAGACATCTGGACCAAAAAACAAATAAAGAATGCATCATTCTGTCCTACTTTAACCCCTGAGTATAATGATATAAATCATACAAAACAGTATACATAAATTATATATTATGTGTTTTTTGCCTCTTTCTTCTGTTATTTCAATAAGCAATAAGCCCAATCTTATTGGAAACTCCAAAAGATTGTTTTTATGCATTATTCTTCCCTCCATTTAAGCTCAAATCAGTTGGATGTTTGAAGGCACTCAGTGTTGGGGGGGAGAAACTTACCTTAAATGTATAAAATCCGAAGTAACAAGCCTGTTCTGAAAATCTAATGAACAGCACAGACAATTGTGTTAAAATGTAGGGAGTAAAAAGCTGTTAGAAAGATGAATACTAAAGTAAAGAGTAAAGTACAGATATCTAAATTCTACAGAAGTGCAGTAATAATGTTTTTAGTACTTTGTTTCTTCCCATAAAGATAACTATACTTTTATTTCACGTGGTTTTAAAGATTCATCTTGATCCTTAAAAACTAAATGGACCACTGTCTCCTCAATAGTATTGATGCAGTTTTTTCAGTTATTACAGTTATTTTGGGTGTAATGAAGCTATGAATAATGCAAACAAATTTGATCAAAAACTGAACATTTTCAAATATAAATCTATTAATATGGTTTATTGTCTCTTGTAAAACAGAGAGTCCATACGCATGCCTCAAGTGTAAGGACATCGAATGGTCTGAAGTGGGAAGTACATCATGTAATCTGCGGGCTGTAGAGTACATATCAGCCACAGATATTGTGGCTATGCTGGTCTTCGCAGCGGCCTGTGCATTTGTGTGCATGACGTTAGCCATGTCTGTTCTCTTTTCAGTCAACTACAACACACCTGTCGTCAGATCTGCTGGTGGACCAATGTGCTTCTTAATTTTAGGCTGTCTAAGTCTGAGTAATCTTAGTGTATTCTTTCATTTTGGTAAGCCGACAGTCCCTCTTTGTACTTTGAGATACTTACCATTTCTCTTATTCTACACTATTTGTCTAGCATGTTTTGTTGTGCGCTCTTTTCAGATTGTTTGCATTTTTAAAATAGCGGCCAAGATCCCAAAGCTCCACAGTTGGTGGGTAAAATATAACGGACAGTGGCTGGTCATTGTTGTTGCATTTGTCATTCAAGCAATCTTCCTCGTTGTTGGCTATTCTTGTAAACCTCCAAGCCCCTATAATGAAACATCCTGGTACCCTGACAAAATCATACTCAGCTGTGACATCAGTCTACAAGCATCTACAGCTTCTGTGATTTTACTGTCATCAATATGCACTCTTTGCTTTATTTTCTCATACATGGGCAAAAACCTTCCTAAAAACTACAATGAGGCCAAAGCAATAACCTTCTGTCTCCTCCTGCTGATCCTCACTTGGATCATCTTCGCCACAGAGTGCATGCTTTACCGTGGGAAGTACATACAGCTTCTTAGTGCCCTGGCTGTACTTTCCAGCCTGTACTCTTTTATGTTTTGGTATTTCCTCCCAAAATGTTACATCATTCTTTTTCAATCCCACAAAAACACACAGCAGTACTTCCAAGGTCTCATTCAAAATTATACCAAAACAATTAGCCAGTAGCTCACTTCAGGAAATGTATCAATCACTTCAGATAGAGAAGTCATAGATGGATCTTTTTTTAGTTCAATGCTCTAATGTCAAATCCTCTTTGAAATATATGTAGATCATGCTTGAGTTACTTAAAGCAAACAATTTTATTTTTAGAAATGTGCTTTATATTCTAAAGAGCCTTCACATAACTCATATCTGTAGTCAGCTATGTAGGATTCTGGCACAAGATTAAATTATTACTATTGGGGGTTATGGTTTCTGTTTATGTATATTGTGTTAAAGAATGGATGTATCGTTTTCAAAATCTTTTAAGGTTATATGCATTTCCATCACTTTGAAGCATGAAGTAAATATACACATGAATGAATTCTGTACTAATTGTGATATTTTCATGAACAGCTGTGTAAAAATCAGTGATTAAAAAAACATGAAATAAGATGTTTTCCTATTTTCTGTTTTGGTTGCTGTAACACAAATGTGACCACTTGGTGGCATCACTTCACAGTGTGTCTACAAGCAGGCCATTGGTTCAATCATACTGTACTTCAACGTTGCCAGTGCAAAGCCAAACTCTGGTGAAAAATATGCAGTTTTGTATTGCACTATGAAAAGAATTGTACATGTTACAGTGAAGAACTGTCAAAAATTGGATAGAGAATACAGGCTTCTGGGCAAATTGAGCTTGTGAATTTATACACTTACCACCGCTTTACATCGACTATGAATAACTTCCAGTCTGTGACTGACCGTCATTTTGTGAACATACAATTTAATTTTAAAAATAGGCCCAATGCATTCAAAAACCTATCAGACATCTCTGAGACGGGCTGTCCAGGTGTGAATTAAACCACTAACTCTGCAATAGTCCGTTCGATTATTCAGCAGCATGGTTCAGATGGGTGGTAAGTTAAAAGTAAAAGCTAAATGAATACCAGCAGCTTGATTTTTCCATAGGTGTTCGGGTATTCAGTAAACGTGAGTAAAACTGATAGCTGGCAGGCATAGCCTTCATACTGAAGTTATATTGACAAGCTAAATTAAAGAAATACAAACCTTACTGTCTTCGCTTAACCTTACTGACATCGATGAACATGGTTCGTTTTTAGGGGAGGTATTTCATTTGGATGCATTTTATGCCTACAGAACATAAAAAATGGCGAGTGTGTGCGTTTATTGGTGATCTTAAAGATGATCACATGCAGGGATCTTCACTCGTTTTTCTTTGTAGGCTATTATTGGATCAGAGATCAAACGTTTCCCTTCATATTCCTTAATTTTGTTACGTGTACTTTTGCTGTTTGGCCTCTTTACCAGCCTCGTTTTGTTACTCTCTTCTTTGATGTCCCGTCAAACTTATAGCCAGACACAAACTATTGAGACAGCTGTGACAGGACTGATGGTCAAACACTTCTCTCTCCATTTGAAAGTCAAAGTTTCACGTCGTGACGCTTAGTAGGATTGGGATGCCCCGCGAGGTGAAACGGAAAGAGCCTTCCCGCAGGGGGTATGCAGCAATTCGAGAGGGTAAATTGCCATTTTGTTGTGGCCATTCAGCTTCCTGGCAGGGAAAAGGGGAGGATGGACCGTGAAAGTAGGAACGAATTGGTGAATGGTGCCACTTAGCATGGCATATGGCGCGTTTGGAGGGCTATACGCTGACACCAGCAAATTGACAATTTCATACTGATTTCAGAGCTACATTCGCCACACACGATGTTATGCAGAATTTCAGTGTGCTTACCAACTTCAACAATTTAACTGGGGTGAAATGAGCCTATGCTTCCAATGTGATATGACTATCTGCAACTTACAACAGACTCCAACAGCTTTTTTCTATTTAACAATTTAAACGTGGATTAGCCTCGTATTAAATGAATTTCTTTCCTTTAAAAACGTTGGTTCAGCTAAGGGGGCACACATTTCTGTCTGACAAAATATAGAGCGAGGAAAATCAGGGTAACGCCCCACGCCTTTTCACTTGTACCTTTCAATTTTCCACTTTGCCCAGATAAAGGGAAAACCATGGGAAAAAGTTGGTCAGCAACTGGTCCCCCCCAAACGCGAAAAACAAAACACATTTTTAATGGAGGCAATTTGCATTTGGTGTCCATATGGGATTTTCCTAGAACGTTATATACCTTTTTTTAATCGAAAGACACAGATCACTCGAAGGTCAGAGTCCATACCACGAGTTTAGATTAACATATAGCTTCCATTAGTTCAGTGTTAAGGGTTTATAATTCCTTATTGTGTTTAGGAACAGTTAAACTGGAATATTATTGAAATTTTTAAATCTAAGTTCAAAAGTGCTAACGACTAATTAAATGACTGGACTTGAGCAATTTTTAAGTCTGCACATCCTTAACACAAAGCCTTTAACTGTCTCATCGCTGGGTTGCTTTTTTTGTTTGTGTTTCGTTTCGTTTTTTGTTCTGGTCTTTTGTTAAATATTAACACGTAATTTAGTGTATCCAACCAAAGTAAGAGTCTTTAATAAGCCTTTAAATATCCCGAGGAAATCTGTGTCTTCTGTTATTTGATCAGAGCCAACAACTTTCATAATAGCTCGTGGCTTTTCAGAAAGTCCCTTAAGCATCTGAAATACTTTTGCACCTGTCCGTGCAGCTCTATTCACAGTGGTCTTTCTACTCACAATAAGCAGTCACACCAGCAAGCCTCTATCATCATAGGGACCTGTCAACATTAAAGTAAGACACTGTGAGTTGAACTTAGACTAGATTAAACGTCTGCAAAGAAAAAAAGTATTGCACTATTACAGTTAAAGAGGGCGTCATGTGTTGATCCATCTGGCCACACTGACAAAGGAAAGTTTGATGTTTTTAAAACCTGAAAAACAAAAAGGGGGGTTTTCCAAGTTGCTCATATGACTGTTGTTTTACGCACGGCTAAAGACACCGCGCTAAAGGCTGCTTGGTTATTTTCATTTAAATTTCGCTCTAGTCGTTCAGAGTAAATGGCAGATGTTTTGCAATTCAAGGCACATCAATACCCATGCGCTTTAGTGTTTAACAAAGGCGCTCTCCTTTTGTCAAGCTCTTGTGTCTTTCACAACAGAGCCCAACAAAGGTTTCATCCTCCAGCGAGTTATAAAGTTACTTTCCAGTCAGTTCATTTCGGCCCTTGAGAAAACCTTAAGCGATGTTAATGTGCACCTCTGTCCTTTTCATGCGTTAACCCCGGCACACACAGGCAAACACAGGCCATTATGTTGCCAAACCAAAGTAAGAAGTCTTTAAATAACCCGAGGAGCAGTCTATAGAAATTCATGATGCCGTTTTCATTTGATGTGTGATCAGAGCTTTGCCAACAGGTCCGTCGCGTGGCTTTTCAGAAAATCCTGTCAATATTTCCAATATTACTTTTGCAGTGCACCTGTTCGTGTACCTGCTCTCTTTACTGTGGCCTTGCTGCTCAACAATTAGCCTTTTGGGCGCACCAGTGCTGCCTCGGGTCCATCTGAATGGGAGGCGGTACATCGATTTGCTCCGCTCACGGTGAGCCAACTTTTGGGCCCAAGTTTGCATATTTTAACAGGTCTTCGAGGCCATGAGAAGTGGCTATAACCTGCAATGTATTTCCATAACACGGGCTGAACACGGGTGGATATAATTATAATACTAAAGATTTAATTTCTGCTGTTTTTACTTTTTTCTTGGCCTGTTATATATATCTAAATACACTTCACTTGCATCACGTAAATAAGCATTGCTTTATAGCTTATATATAACATAAAGGTTGCTCTAAAACTATAGTTTTTAATTACCTTTAAAATAAACTATTTTACTCTGACGTTTCCTAACATGAAGGTGACCTCTGTATTTCTACCCATGTAGCCTAGTGTTAGGCACAAGCCTATTGGCTTGCAAATGCATCACTTTCCCTTTAGGAAGAAAACAGTTATTGCAGTAATTATATAATTACCTCACTAATTGTTGTTAACAAGTTCCCCAATAGTCCAATTATTACCGCATCTTTGTCAGGTCCCCTCCGGCAGGAATCCATGACAAAGGTCCGATCGCGTTAATGAATGACCTGAGGCTGAAAAGTAAAAGTGGAGCGAAGGACTTGTCCTTTTTAAAAACATACACTTAACTTGTCATTTAATGGCACTTGTATTATGATGCCCGTTGAGGACACAAGTTTCTCGCTGCGCTATTCTCATGGGTAGATGATGCCGTAAGAACTTATGACAGAGGTGAGGCGGTTTTGGAGGAAAAGAGTTTCAAAGCCTGATTGCATTCCGCCAGAAACAAGACCACCGACCCCCCTGTTTTCATTTTGGAAATCTAGTTTTGTTTCTGTTGTTTCTTTTTTTTTTTTTATTCCTTTGTCCTAACGAAAAATCCAACACTAATTGAAATTACACCGAGTAATCAGCGGAGAAATCGCTCCTCTGTGACACAGAATAACAAGACAGGCGAGTGTTTTGATGCCATGACTCCACGCTGAAATCAGCCCTCCACGGTCCTGTGTAAAAACCAAGCGTGAAAAAGCAGATAATGTGGCGGATATCGGACAAAAGGCATCAGAAGGCCCACTTACACCCAGAGCATTTCGGCCAAGTTTCATACCGATTAAACGCTGAAGCATAACACCAGAACTGTGTCCCGCAATTTTTCGGTTTTTACTCAATTAGTTACTCCTGACACAACTCTGCCAATTCAATTCATTCGACTGAGGGACTTCACGGCTGTGGTTTAGTTCTGCGAAGGCAATAAATTTAACATCAGCCTTGGATTTCAGAAGCCCGTTAAATTAAATTAAATGTCCGGTTGGTAAAAGGGTTGCAGCAGGGACATTGTAGAAGTTGACTGATTACCATTTCATAGCAGGATGAAGAGGAAACTAGTGTTGGTTCAGTTTAAAAGTGAAAGGAGTCTTTTGATGCACACTGTAGTTACAAATCAGAGCAAAAGAAAAGATCAGTGGAACACCGCTAAAATTTGGCCTCTTTTCATTCTCGGCCTCTTTAGACTGAATACAAATATGCCCCTCCTTTAGCAGGGCCTCACTCATTTCAACACAGGCATTGTACACAGGATAAAGCAGCAGAACAGGGGCAGTGTGAGACAGGTTTTCTCTACTGTGTCGCGTGTCTCTCAAATAAACTTTCCTGAAGTGCGCAACCAGCTCTATACATCTACTGAATGAACTGCATACACTGAGCCCGTTTACCTTAAAACTACAGCGATAAAATCCAGTGCGCCATAAGCCCTTGTTTACTTAGTCCCACTTTGATCCCACAACTCTTTAACTTTCATATCTCATGCGTGTTTTATAATATCAGTTAAAAATGAACACCGTTTTGTTAATCAGTTTTTAATGAGTTTGCATCGCTGCATTTTTTGTTTTGCTTTGTTTGTTTGTTTTCAATGGGTGCTTCAAAAGAATTCCTACGGGGTGCAGAGTTCCTGTGGGCCACACCACGTGCCCTCGTTTAAAGTATCACCCACTGTCAGGGAATGAGTCAACTAGCAGTTTTTGTATTTTGTCGTGCTGTCAGAACAACAACATGCGGCATGTTGTGTTTATAATTTTATATAAAAGAAATAACACAAAATGTTATTTTAAATGACTGAAAGCAAAATTATCACAGTGTGGACTATACTACTACTACTACTACTACTAGTAGTAGTAGTAGTAGTAATAATAATAATAATAATAATAATAATAATAATAATAATAATAGTAAATGTGAGAATTTTGCTTGTGAATAAAACTTTTTTTGTTAATTAAAGACTATAAAAAGTCTGTCGGCCTTATTAAAGACGACATTTATTCTTTTTTTACACAACATGCCAATTACATATACAAAAACTAAGGGATAACGGAAGGAATTTATGATGTTTTCATACTAGAAAAGCTTAGTGAACATTTTGCTGATATTATTTTATTATTGGGTTATTCTGAGATCCCGGCCGATAGTTCTGTTACACATCTTGGTAAGATGATTCATCCCTATTTTCCTATTTTCAGATGGTCTGAGTTTGAGCACAAAATGCCCAGTGGACTGCGGTGATCCTATGGTCAATACATTGTTTCAGCTGCTATGACTTTCCCAAGGCTCAGTTCCTTTCAGTGGGAAGTGTGGAAAATCGGGAAGCGAGGGAGCAAGGACAAGGGGCGGCTCGCGATTCTCCTCGGTGCCTCACTGAGGCTGGTATGAAGACAAAAAGTGCTGACGCACAATAGCGAAAGAATGCTAAAAGTGTAAAAGTGTCCTCAAGGCACTTGGAACCTGGTCTGCTTTTTTTGTTCCAGCATCTAGGGCGTTTATCGTGTATAGTCTATACAAATATATATTAAAATACCTGCACTGTTTGCCTTTAAAAAGTAGTCTGGCTGATCTAATAAGATGTTGCAGGTGCAGAGGTTTTACTATCAGCGGTCACCGGAAAATCGGAGTGTTGTGGAGACACGACGTGAATTTCCACGGTGCTGCCTTCAACCTGGTGGCGTGTAACTCACGCACAAAGACTGAATACAGGAGTCAATAGTGTCCATGCTGCACACCAAGCAAAACCATTATCATTATGTTTACTATTTTTACGCTACTTTGCCACACAAGTTGATTATTAGACACCGGGTAGACACTGCACAACATATGAAGCAGTAGATTGCATAGACTCTATAACTAGATCTAGAGCTATAAGTCTGTTTTCCCGTTAAACTCCAGTCTGGTTATTCCTCTGTGCCCTGCAAGACCCTGAGGACCTGAAGGAATAAAAATATGAACCAGATAATTCAAAAAATACTTCCAGGCTGTGTGAGTTTGGATCAAGGCGAGATACATTTATCCTCAGTTATTAACCAAGGAGCAGCATAAAAAATAGATTTTCAAATAATTAGAGTCTGATTCTATAGTTAGTGTGGGCTGCCAAGCCAACTATGGCTGCCAGTGCTGCCCATTTGAGCGCGAGAGACAGAGGCGGGCCTGTTTGCATTGACATGTTAAGTGGGTGTCTCTATATAAATCCACTCAGGATAAACCCCCTCGTCCGTGGGCCAGAGACAGAAAGAGGTTAACTTCAAGGAAATCAAAACGGACTAAGAGAATGGTGGCGACGACAGACTGCATCGAGAAAGTCAAACCCACTGCTGGAAACAAGGTGCGTAAAAGAACTTGTTAAAGGGAACTTAATAAACGGCAAATTCCTCACAATTACTACGAATTATCGAAGCATGGGTTGTTGACTTTACGCGTGCTTTACAGGTGTCCAAACCACTCATGGAAAAAAAGCGAAGAGCGCGCATAAACCAGTGTCTGGACCAGTTAAAATGTCTCCTGGAGAGCTACTACAGCAGCAGTGTAAGTATGAGAAGCACAACTTTAGAGCTGGAACAGTTTGGGTTGCTACTTTTGATGAGCTAGCATTTCTTTTACGAAAAAAGTTTAAGTAACGTGTAATCTCTTTTCTCAGATTCGAAAGCGCAAACTGGAAAAGGCTGACATCTTGGAGCTCACCGTGAAACATCTCAAGAACCTCCAAAAAATTCAAATTTGTGAGTTATGACTTCGTTCTTGAATACATATTCACGTATTTTTGACAGCACAACTTTATGCAGAATTTGAACGTCTCTGACTTTGAGATGCCTTTTTCATGATTTAAGGCGCAGCGTCTGCTTTCGACGTTTCCGACTACCAAAGTGGCTTCCGCAGATGTCTAACCAATGTCAACCAGTACTTGCTGATGGCAGATAATCTAAACGCGAGCGACCGCTGGATGTTATCGCAGCTTTCCAATAAACTCTCTCGCTCTCGGAGAAGAGCGGAAATCTTCAGCACCATGGACAGCGGTCTGAAGCAAACTGACACTCAGAGCGGGGCGCAGAAACTTTCTCCATCCGCATCCGGAACCGAGGAGAAAAAAACGACCAGAACGAAAACTTTGAAAGTCCATGATGCAAGCACGTCTTCTTTTCCACCAGCAGAAGAAGCATTCCGCTCCACTGAAGCCAAACAGGCTGTTCTTTTTGCGGCTCCTGCACAAAATAGTACTAAAAAAGGCTCCAGCGACATAAATGAAGGCGCGAACGTTCAGCAAAGCATGTGGCGACCTTGGTAGCTGAAAATCTGTAAATATCCTGTAAATAAAGCTTGATTTAACTGTTTATGTTTATGATTGCACTATAGTTTCCCTCGACATGTTGTTACCTATTTTTAATACAGTATTATTTCCATAATAAACGTGGCAAAGGAAACGTCCCTCTGTGTTGTTTAGTAACATGACATTAACCTTTCAGTCTGAATGTCAAATACAACATGTTGTGTTCAAAGTGGCACATATATTGCTGTAAGCACGGATTAGTGTAAAAAAAAAAAGAGAGATCCAAAACGACACAGATTATTGTAAAAAATGTAAACCTCAAAACGTTTAATGTGATTGTGGGAAGCCCGAGAACCTATGTGTGCTTAAAACTTTAAAAATGAAGCACTTCATAATTTCTATTTCTTTGTGGCATTTCTCTAAACTTAATTTGACTTGTGTCATGGGAAATTATGACGTCATTTTGTGGAGTTTAGAGGAAAACGGACACGGTGGGGTTTGACTGTCATTTCTTCCATTCTTCTCTGGTTTCACGCGTAAGTACCGAAACAGTAGCGGGCAAATCAGATACGTGTTGGACAGCAAAGCAATTTTCTGCTATATGCAACTAATTACATGCTCAGTGGTGCCCTCTAGATTTGGATACGCTTATTTGATTCTGATCTGAGCTTTATCATGTTATATTTCAATCTGAATTTATCCAGTTATCTTTTTTCACCTTTTGGATTTTCTATTATTTATTTTTTTGAGGTCCTTCTTTACTGGGATTTCCCACTTTTAGGTTAAAGTCTCTCCTTTTATTTGATAATAATAATAATAATAATAATAATAATAATAATAATAATAATAATAATAATAATAATAATAATAATAATAATAATAATAATAATAGCATTATTATAGATTCATATAACTCCTCCCTGGGCTTTACATAGTGAAGTTCCAGACCATATTTGTAAAATTTACTGTAATCCTCATTAATCTGACGTCTTTTTTATTCTACATGCGCGTAATCCACAGTAGAATGGAAAGTAGCAACTGTTTTGGAAAAATGCATCTGAGATTTTTCATTTTGTTAATCAGTGGTGAAAAAAGTGTTTGTAGACTAGGTCACGTAGTTTTGAGGATAACTGCATAACCACATCAACTTGTTGCACTATAGGCTGTGCTGGCTTTGGCTGTAGACCTCTTTTTAAGTGCACCTTTCTTCCGCTGCTTCAGCGGAGGTGCCATAAAGTGTCTCCCCTTTCTTTTCTAGCAGCGCTGGAGAGAATAGCACCTTAAAGCGAGTAGAATTGCTGCAACGCCCACAGCTATTTCAGACGACCCATGCTGAAAACACTGCTGTCTCACAGAAGAAGTTTCCATGTGATAAGGGCAGCCTGTTTTTGTTTTGTTTTTTTGTTTGTTTTGTTTTTGGTCAGAGAAACCTCAGTTATTATCCTGTCTCTGTCCAAACTGTTTGTTATTCCATCTTTTTTTGTTTTTGTTTGTTTGTTTTGTTTTGACTGGTCTGCTAATAAAACCCTGTGCGAAAATCTCTCCCCGCAAAGTCAAAGCTGCGCTTTCCATAAGACCCGTACAAGGGTCTCAGACCACGGCACAAGAAATGTTTGTTTAATACAATAAAGAAAATGCCACGTGACCTTCACACTGAATGACTTTAAACTATTTCTAAGAATTTCTATGAACTCTTCTTGCACTGGCCTAGTTTGGTCCACTATAATAGCTAACTATATTAGAGCCGAAAACCTAAGGGAAAGAGAGAATACTTTATTAGCATTAAACTGCGCCCAGTGAAGCGCACTTAAGAGAGAAGACGTGGATGAAGTGCGCTTCAGACGTCTCTGTTCCTTGCCAATAAAAGCAGACCTGGCTCGCCCGGGTTCAGCACAGCCATGCAGTGCTTTAATTTATTTTGATGATCAGCGCAATTAAAACTGTAGTCTACAGATTGCCGCCACAGTCAGATGCACACACACACTAGAGATTGTCATTGGTTTCAAGCCGTTTCTAAACCACGTGAATTACCTTTTGGCACGTAGAAGGTGACGTGAACATCATTGTTGTTAAAAAAAAACAAAAAAACAAAAAACAACCTCTGGCTACAGACAACGCCAACTTCTCCACAAATTTTCCCTTACTTTAGAATAATGCTCACTGTCGATCAACAGCTGAAAGAGAACAACGTAACCAAACACTGATCATAAAATTAAACTTGATCATCACATTAACAGTCAATTAAACCTCAGGGGTATTTCCGATGAAAATCAAAGTGACAACAGGTGTACTTCAGTGGCAACAAGATAACCCACAAAGAGGGAATGGTTTTGCAGGTATTGGTGAAAAATCATCTCTTTATCCCTCTGAACTAAGCTCAGTTATTATTCCTGTATACCCAAAAGTGATCATCTGTCAAAAAGTCAATGCTTTGTTTGTACAGGTTATATAAAATCAAGAATAATCTGTTTTGCAAATATCCCTAAGAGCGTGCTTTATTACACCAGTTCTGTGTTCTACATCATAACCAATCCAGTGCTTTTTGCTTTGCCAAAATAGTTTTATTTATTGTAATTTCTACTGCCCCCTTGGTTAGGCTGCTTGAAAAAGACAGATTGCAGCTTTTACCGTTTGACAGAAATTTTCCTCCTCATTCAAAATGACTTTATTTTTCATTAGATATATTTTTGACTAATTATAGGTCAATTAGTCATTTGCAACAAATACAGACAAACATTTTTTATCAAACGCCACCAGTCACTTTTTGGCACAGCGGGCATGGCATTGAATTCCTTTATTAAAACATATGAGAAGCCAAATCATTAAAACAATAGTAAATGAGTAAAGTAACAAGAGATTTTATGAAAAAGTTGTTCCAATTTTAATTAATCTGCGCTCCATAACTATTGAGGGCATTCTAAGGCAAATGACCAAATCTATATCCTGCTAGAATCCCAAATGCTTTGCAAATTAATATACTAAAGGTGAGCTCAGAAAATGTGTGGCTGTACTAAACTAAGTAGAACTTGTTAGTCAAACCTTAGTCTTTAACCGAGGACTTAATGAGGTTCACTTTCATCTGGCCTTGGTGACACATAAAATGATGTCATCTCTTTGCCCGTCAGGGAAATTCTGCTCTGTTCCATGAAAAGCACATATTGTACAAGCAACAAATAAAGTGGACCTGAAACATCATCTTGTGAATTTAATCAGTCATATGTTTTTAACAAAGTCGTCATCTGAACAAGAAAATCATAACATAACATACATAACATCATTCATATTTGAGTCATAGATCTTTGAATATGTTACAAAATTAGATTATGATATAATAAACACAACAAAATCCCAAAAAAAGTCTATGACACAGCAAAGTTTGACAGGGGAACATGGTGATATGCTTTCAAAGACAGACACATTTCAGCTAACTTCTCCTTCTCCATTTTAATACCTGCAAGTAAAGGCAGGTGCACCAATATATAAAAATTAGAAAGTTTACACGACTGCAGATGACTGATAACTTTATCACTTGAATAGTATGGGGAAAAAAATCACAACTAATAAGGCTTCAAGGGGGATATGTTGTTTTCACTTCGTCCTCATGCTGTAATATCTTTGAAAACCTGCACCTAACTTGTGCAAATCAGCTACATTCACATTAGAAGTTATTGTTAACTGAATTTGGTTCCGCTATTATTATTTTGTTATTTTAAGTCAAAGAATTTTCAGTCATTTTTTAAACAAATTATCACTGTGGTATAAATTAGATGTGACTCTTTAATTTAACATCACCTACACCAGTCAGTTCACTTTACTGTCTATTCTGAGTGAGGGTGCTATGTGACAATGCCTCAGAAAAACGCTTACTGTTTAAGTGTCATTGAACTTTTGCACCTTACAGTGTTAGATAATCACAGTCTCTACCCAAATATAGAAATACATTTAAGCTTTAATCCTTCAACAGCATTACTCACTGATACTTTGGCTATGTTTATATTTAATTTGCTTTATCTCTGATTTTGGTTTGACTTTGATTAATCTGGTGTTTAAAAAAAAAAAAAGTAACATCACACTAAAAAATGCTCACAAAACAGTTCAGATCCATTACTTATCTTTTGTGTGTTATGAGTGAAATATAAGGTTGGGTTTTTGCTGTGTGTGGAAAATTACTAGAAGTATTGTTCAATCAAAAGCTTTTTTATTTAAAACGCTCCTCATTCGTGCTAACATTTTTGAAGGTTTAAGATGCGACAACTCCATTTAAATTATGCTACATCTCAATCACATCCTGAAGGCTGTAATTATTGAACCTTTGGACTAGTTAGCAACTTTTAAGGGTTCTGTCTTAGCTGGCTACTTAAAAATCCTTTCTGATATTTCTAAGAGGTTGACATACTGCGCTGTCATGAAGATGAAGTACCATTTGCATATTAGTCTGATGATCTGATTTAAAAACAAAACAAAACCCAAAACATTGGGATATTAAGACTTGAGGGGAAATGTTCTAACCATAGGTCTAATTAAACAGAAAACACTAAAACCATTAATCAAGATATCCTCTATATATACACGACATGTCAATCTTCTTTAAAAAAAAAAAAAAAGACTTCACATTTTCATTAAGGATTTAGGGGTGTTCAGGCTATATCTCAATATCTCACAGAGTAACTGTAAAAGTATAGGCATTTCAGAAACTGGAGTTGCCCTGGCAGTTTACTTCAACATAGGGTGCTTGAAAAATAGTTTTTTTTATTGTGTTGTGAATGATGATACAAAAAAAAAAAAAAAGGTGGACATTATTATAAAAAACACACATATTTAAAATGTCAAACTCAAGGTACAGTGGCAGTACTCAGGGAATTCTGTATCCATCCACCAAAACACACACAGTCATTGCAGGGCAAATTGAAAAAAAAACTGTACGTTTTTGAGTGACAAAAATAAAGAAACACCACCATGAAAAAAAACCAACCTCTTCCAATTCTTTGAAGATCAAAAAACACCAAAATCTGAGTTAGAGGATGTTCACATGGTTTAAAAACTATTTCGCTGCATCAGTGATGGGAAAAAATGTCCTCAGTGGATACTCTGTGATGTAAAAGTTGAAAACATTTTTACTAGCCTACAGAATAAATCAACAGGCCCATTCAAACATTATGTCCAAAGCTCCTAAGGCCATTTAGCATAACAGATATTTATTGGTGATATAGTTAAACAGAAGTGTGGCATGAGTAAAAAGGCCGGAATACTCCAGTATGTCACTTTTCCGTTACCACCAATATTCCAGTGGTTTTCGTTATGATTCAGTAATGATGTTGATATAAATGAGGAAAAACTTGTCTTTTACATGGTAGAACCTACAGAATCAGACCGAAAGGTGATATATCCCGAGGATGATGCCGAGGGTGTGCTTGCAAAACTGTTTGTGCTTCCTTTACTCTCAGCCTTGCTCAGATGCTTCTGTTGTACCCATTCAGCTCCAGCACCAGTCCCAGCACCACCTCCTGTCCTGGGCCTAAAGCCAGAGTGCCCTGGAGACTGTCGGCTGCACCCAGACGAGCCCATTTCCCCTTGCTGTTTCCCATCTCGCTGGCGCTCTCGACAGCCTTTCCCAGAACCACAAGCGCCAGGACTCTTCTTTCCTGCAGGTCTGTCTGGTTTGGGTGAACCCTCGGGTGAGTGGACCCTACTACTGCTTCTTTTGTGTTCTGACAACCGCCTGAGCACTTGAGGCTCACGCTCAAAGTCTGTGAGTGGAAAGTGGGGAAGGACTATGTGCTGTTCATACACATTAGGGATAAGTGAGATGGTGGACGCACGTCTCGGGCTCTTTCTGGGGCTCGGCAGCGGCGTCTCGTCTATAAAGTTTATCACTTCGTCGCGGCTGAAACACCGCAGTTCATCCTCGTAATGCTCCCCGCCACAAACCACACGGGGCAGATGCCTGAGAGAGTGCATGCTATCCTCAGAGCGTCGCCGCTTGCGGTGAGGGTGATGGTGTCGGTGGTTCTCCTCGTGGTAGGAGACCAGGCTGCTCCTGCGCCTCTCGCGGCGCGGCAAGGTGGAGCTGTAATGGGCACTCACTATCATGTCCTCGGTGGAGCCCCATCTGTGCAGGTATGAGGGGATCCGCTCGCTGGTCCACATGTCGGTTTCGTCGTGGGAGTATCTTCTTGTAGGGGGCACCTGGATGCAAAACACAGATCAAATCTTTTAGCTATTTCAAAACTTTTACATGAATTTAAATTTTTAATAAATGCTGCACATTATATGAGATACATGTTGAGCACTAGTATAGCTCGACTACATTATCAAAGACCCAGAATAGTACATGTAGGATTATTCGACATCATCTGGTCGTTAATGTCATTGTAATAGTTCAGTGCAGTTTTAGAAGCGCTGATTTGCACTGAAGGCATTTAGCTCCCAGAAAACAAAAGCCAACGTTTTTGTTTGTTTTTCTAGATCTGATTCTGTTGTTTTGCTTGTGTAAAATCCTACATGTAGCATATATCAGTTGTTTATCGAAGACCCTACTCATAAAAGTTTAACCTTAATTTTAATCAGTCCCATAAGCCATGCATGACACACATCAACAAGATTATAACTCTTATAACTTATAGCTCTCATCTCCATTATTTGGAGAAGAAAACTGAAAACGCTGACAGTTTCCTACATGTTATACTCACATTCCATTCAGTTCTGACAACTATGCAAGAGAGAGAGGGTTCGTCAAGGTGACGTCAAGAGCCTCAAGACTGAAATCAGCCTGCCCCCCTGCGGTGGCTTTTAGTAAATGCAGAGAAATTTAAAACAGCAGACGATACAGTAGCATTCAGGCAGAAGTGCTGTACAGCAGAGGGCAGCATAGGCATTAGAATGACTTAAGATGCGGGACAAAAAGAGACAGAGAGAGAGACAGAGGGCGAAAGTGAAAGAGAGACAAGCCAATAAAGCTGGAGGAGCTTTATTTTGCAATCAAACCGCTTGAGAGGCATCACAGCAACTCTCAGATGGGGGTGCTATTTGATAATGACTTGAAGAGGTTGGTGGATTCATGACTTATTTAGGCCTTAAGCCTTTCAGGGCAAACGGCAAAAAATGTGACGGAATCACACTTCAGCCAGTCGTCCTATAATTGAAATGTAGTTCTTACAGTCACAGAGATACAGCAAGGAATAAAACAGCTATAAAGTGCTTTGCTAATCTGAATCTATTATCAGGTGAAAATAAACATATGACACAAAAACTATGGATGGAGTAATGTTTGGTTTAATGATGTGATGGCTACTGTATACATCTCTGTTTCAAGCTTTTTTTGTAAAGTCAAATAGAATAGACACTGAACTCCACATGAGTGTTGGTCTTTGAAGGGTCCATTATAGTGCTGGACAGCTGTCCAGTTGTTGTACCAACTTCAATGATTGTTTTCAGTGCATGTAAATGTAGCAGTTTGGGCTACAGGCTGTGGAGCCCCCATCAAAGTAATACAAAGATGACACAGTGTTTTGAATCTTAGAAAAGTTTAATAAAGTGTAGGTTGCACCGGCTGATTTTATAGTTAGGTTTTCTAACCACAGTCTTCCAGGCCAAGTCTAGCGAGTCACAATCTTTTCTATTTTAATTAATAATTTTAAATATTATTGATTTAATATCTCAAATTGACCCAGACTTTTTGGTGTTGTTGATTTGCCCTAGAAGGCTGCATGTTAGATCAAGCTTTGTTAATGTAGCTGAAAATGATCATTTCATTGTTCTGCGTCTGACTGGGATGGATGCTGGATCCAATGGTGACCATGCATTTGGGCAGAACATGAGATAATGCTTATTGTGTCTTTCTGAAGCCTTGAAGGATTCCTGAAATGTAGAAGGTAAGTCCATTACTAAACACTTACCCTCTTACAAAGTAAAAATGTAGTTACCTGCTTGCAGGACACATTGCTTGTTTTAAAAAAAAAAAAAAAAAAGCGCATATAATGAACTGATGGGACTTCTGATGGTCATATTTACCAAACAATAGTCAGCCTGAGTTTGTTTTTGATTTCATGTGAGAAAAGGACAAAAATCTGGGAGATATAGCGTCACAAAATCTAATAATTTCAGAAAATTCAGTCAAGATGATGTACAGGCCCACAAGGCCATTTCACCATGCACATTAACAATAAAAGGATTTCAACTGATCAAGTAAAAGAAATGAAGAAAATCAATAAAAAATATACCTGCAAATACTGCATTTTATCTTCCTGTTGTTCCCTCAATGGATACCCTTGCAGAACCCCCCTTTCTAAGGTTGAGAACTCATACTTGGCATTACGGTCTATCGTCACGATTTCAGGCGCCGAGCTATAGTCATATGGTCTGTCATATATTAAGTCGGCATGAATTCCTCCGTCTTGGCTGTTTTCTGCAAAGTGCAGAAAAGTACGAGCGTCAGCATTAGAGAGCAACGGACTCAATACACAAGACAGACAGACAGACAGACGAATAGATAAGAGAGACAAGTTCAACTGTTCTCCGATTTGTCGACTTTCCTACGTGTCTGCTCTGAAATATGAGCTTCAGATTCAAGAGAAAAGGCTTTCATTTCAGTGTTTGGTTCAAAATTTTGAAGTAATGCCAAACAGTTGAACAGGACAATATCACGTGTTCTTAGTGTAGAAATACCCATCTCCCAAGAATATTTTCCCAATTTCTACATTTGTGTTCATTAGTTATATCAATTGGGGATGGGTGTAAAATGCTTGAGGAAAATGCTTGCCAAAAGGATGAAAGATGAAAGTAGCTATGTGCACAAGCAGCTTAGCATGCATGTCAGTAGCTTCGGAATAACAGGAAACAATCCTTATACATACAACTGTGACGAGTTATACATGGCAAGCCCTCTGGAAAAAAAGCACAGAACTGGTAGTGTTAATTATCAAACAGAATAAGGAACTATCTAATGTTGTTTTATGGCTCCTGCTGGACAATGAGAAGTTCTGAGGGAGGGTGTCATAAGAGAGGATCAAAAGGTTTGGAGGGTTAAAAACAGGAGAGAAGGGATTCAGGTTGGGTTGAGTTTAAACAGTGCCAATAGTCCAAAAAAAAAAAAAAAAAAGACAGGTGGTTCAGTTTGCAATAGCTGTAAATATCATGGACCTAGTTCATGAGCGCATGATTATCATGTGACCTAATTTTGGGACCAGATTTTGCGGATAGTGTCTGTGATTTCTTGGTAAAACAGGTTAGCTTTCACCCCCCTTTGAAAATCTCCTTATAAAATGTCTAGTAAGTGATGTTTAATAAATATTTCTGCCTTTAAATCGCTACAATCTGACTCAAAGTGAAAATAAAAATTAAAAAATTAAAAAAAAAAAAAAAACTAAAGAAAAAAGAAAGAAAAAACAAAATAAATACAATAAACAGATTTTTTTTTTTCAATTTTTATGTATTTTTGAGTTGTACTGGAAAAATCTTGGCTGTATCCTTTTGTGACTTGAGGAAAATATGACCATCATAATGACATGAAAGTGGTTTTCAGCTTTACGGCAATTGCTCCAGTTTGACTCTGGACTCTAAGACATAAATGGGAAACCATTTATTTTAACATCCTCTCACCAGGGCATTCTGGAGGAAGACTGCCCAGTTTAAATCCAGAGCGGAAAAAAGACAAAAGTGCTGCAAGGTAAATATGTACTTTGCCCAGCCCTATTTCTTTCTTCTTTTTTTTTAAAGAACACAGCAAACATTTTAGAAAAGTACACAGCATGTACAAAACACAGAAGATATACTGAATATTTAGAATTAAATTACACAGACACTTGTCCCTCCAGTTTCATCTCCTGACAACAAAGGTCACTTGATAGGTCACATGATAACAACTGACCACTGATTTCAGACCTCCAACTACAATAAAAAACAAAAACTAAGAATATTCACCCCAAGCCAATTCTATTTAAATCTAAGAAACATGTACCAACAGCCCAAACCACGATGACTAATCTGCAAATTGTATTCTAGAAGGAGATGTTAAAATTGTCCATCTAAACAGTTAAAAGCAACAATAATAGTAGCCTAAAGCTAGTAGACAGTAGACAATTTATTAAATTATTATCACAGATCTCTCCTTTTAAATGCCTTACACGTAGGCCTGATGATTTTAGGATGTAGTTACAGGTATTATCTGCATCAGTGAATAACATCATTTTATTAAAAGATTTCCTTTGGATTACAACATTTGTGAGTTGTAACTTTACAAAAGGGATGCATAGACATTAAAGTCTGTAAAAGGCAGAGATTACACCACACTGTATCTCAGGGAGCAGAAGATGACATCACTACCAAGCATTACACCATAGAGAAAATAGTTTTTGACTCTGTTCCCTTGCTGCAAAATTGCTTCTCTCTCTGTCAAGAGACAGCCCAGAAGCCAACACAAATGAACCTCTACTCTGAGAGTGATGCTTTACCTTTCACTGTCAAAGGAGATTTTGTGAACAGATCAAGTGTAGTTTAAAGTTAATATGTTTATCAATTTAAAACATCATAATCACATCCCATTTTTATCTTTAAAGCCCACCCTTTCAGTTTGGGCATGCCTTCACAGAGCATTTAAAATCTACTCTTAATGCTCAAACTAATCCACATGTATGTCCTAAGAAATACCAATCAATATTCACATCATGAGGTGAAGAGGAAGGAAAAAGGAGGCAGGAGAGGAGGGAGATGCTTAACAGTAGCTTACCCTCATCCACATCGTCGTTGGACATGATGGCGACGCATTTCTCCCACACCATGCGGATGTCGGCCCGATAGCGGTCGCATGCCCAGAGGAACATTGGCAGCAGGATGGACTGGGCAATGGAGCACCACAGCACACACAAAACCATCCAGTTATAGGAGCGGTCAAACTTCAGGCTAGCAAAGCTCACCACCTGCCCAGGGTCAATAAAAAAATATATATTTTTAAAATCTGTTATAATGAAGAGTGACGATTTGGACTTAGAAAGTTTCCCCAGTTTTGTTTAAATCCACTCAGCGATGCACAAGATATGGACTGGATGGATAAATCAGTCGACAGTAAACCAGTTAATATTCACTCAGACTGTAGCAAGGTAAACATACTGAGTTAAGCATCAAATCTTTATGGCAGCACTGCTTTCCAGGCTTAAGAGTTTACTGATAATAGATCTTATGAGCACAACAGAAAGAACATCAGGTATCTTTTACAGGATCACCACACAGTACTTCCTGGTTTAAATAAGCAAAGTGAGCGGGAACAGATACATCTCTTAGACATTTACATTGGTGGCAGTTCGTTCTTAATCTCAGCGTAAACCAGTAAATGTACCTGTTTATAGACTTTAAACAGTCACCTCAGCACTTCAGAGACCAAACTCCAACATCTCCCCCCTTGGGAACATATGCTCCTGCTAGTATATTTATGGTATCAGATAATCTAAGTTAAAATAATTTGAAACAGATGCAAACAGTCCAAAAGTAAAAGGAAGAAAAAACCCTCCTGTGAGAAGCATTTCAGTCCAGATTTTCCAGTGCCAGATGAAAAAAACCTGCAGCCAAGTGCCTACTAAACATTATCGTCCAGATCCACTCCTATATTTTAGAAAATTGTATTATGTACCCTCTATCATCAGTTCTATAAGCAGCCTATGTATGGCTATCATAGCCAGTATTTACAAGGCAAATACTATGGCCTTTGTCTGTCACTACCATTACGTGATTAAAGCAATAAAGTAAGTGATTAAAGCAATAAATAATAATAATAATAATAATAATAATAATAATAAAAAACAGGTACATTTGACAATATTTCAAAGTATTTCTTTTACAGTGACAAATTTTCAAAGTGGCTAACTACAAAGGAAGCTTGAAGAAACTAGAAGAATCAACTGATTTAATGCAACACTTTTGCAGTTGCAATAGTCCAATGTATGTTTTCATCATGAATAACCTCCAGCATCAACAATTATCACAGGACTCCATGAAGTCCTGAGAAAAATGAAGTACTCCCTTAATGTTTCCATAGGGATGTGCAGCCATGTGCAGCTAATAAAACCTAGTTAATTGATCAACAGCAAGTGTGACCACCCCTATAAAAGCAAAAGTTTCCAGTTTGCTGGACCGGAGCATTACAGGTGTTTCTTAGCACAATGCAACAATCTTCCTAGGTTGTCTGTCCCAGCAAATGTCAGAGAATGCAATGTTCAGAAAAACTACAAGACCCAGAGCTACATCTCAGAGTCTGCAGGCTTCAGTTAGGATGTTAAATGTTAAAGTTTAAGTCATCATCTCAGTCATCGGGCCACAACAGTGATTACAGTAAAGCTTCTTTCAGCTGCTCCCCTTGTCATAGGAGTTGGCACAGCAGGAAGTTCCGCATGTTTGAATTGGAGTTTTATGCCAGGCGCCCTTTCTGACACAACCAGAAAGGTGATTTATATCTCCGGCTGGAACTGAACCCACGGCCTTTCACTTGTCAAGTGAATGTGAAAACCCCAGTGGTTATTGCAAACTTAAAATTATCTCAGGTTTAACCTCCTTCGATCATGCCTTGTGCTCAAATACCAACCATTTATCCCTGTTGCTAAGAGACTTGATAAAGTTGTAAAGCCTTAACCTGATTTTGCCTTTGTTTGCCTACTGAGACAATAAAACACACTGAAGTTAAACAGTTTTTTTCTCCACTTTACCACCCCATGAGTGATGCTCTAAACATTTCCCATGGTGTGACTTTAAACTGTAGTATGAATCTTTTTCAAGGGGTACTGATATAGTTTTTATGAATATTTGAGGATTTTAGATTTAAAGCTGAGAATATAGAACTTCATCGTCCTTAAGTTAAAGAATAGCTTCTTACAGTTTTTACCCAGAACTTGTTACACTTTGATATAAAAATCCTGGAAGTTATGAAGCACGTGTTTTCACATACTGTATATCTGCCCCTGGAAAATTCATGTATTTAGTCAGTTCACATAAATTAGTTTTTATATTTAACAGTAGTGATTCTATTCTGCTCTGATAATTTGCTCCTCTGTATCATTCTTTGTAAGACCATACAGTTCACAATAAATATACGTGCTCATTTGTATCTGTTAGAGGTTTCTATGCATTTAAATAGCTCATTACACCCGGCCATAAAGATGGCTAGCAGGCCTACTGTTGTTTGGTTTACTGCATCTGAAATGTGATCTTTCCTCAGCTCCCCACCTTTTGTTTTGCACACATGTAAAGTAGTAACACAATATATTGCTATAAGTGTGTACAGTTGTCTTTTTTTAATAACAACAACAACAACAACAATAATAATAATAATAATAATAATACTTTCTAGCTAATAAAGAAAAAGGAGTTTTATATACCTTGCAACATCAATATTCACATCTAATATTGTGAAACCTTATGGGTAAAACCATGACATACACCAAACACTACAGAGCCATTACACAAAAATAGTGGCAAAGAAAATTTAATTACACTTCATAATTCACAAATTCATAAACAATTTCCGGGGATCTTTTTCTGAATACATAACATATTTATTAGACCCCCACCCAACCTAAGGTTTATGCCCACACACATAGGAAGCAGAATTATTGTTTTAAACTCAAATTTAAGAGCACATTAAAAGCTAAGAGCAGCATTTAATTTGAAAATAGCAAAAATATATTGAAGAGACTTGTCATAAAATAGCCAAAAAATAAAGATTACTATTGAAAGCATCTTTTGCAATGATGATATTCTGTAATTTTTAAAGTGTTCTTTAGGCTTTATGAAAGTCTTTCAAGTGTTTTCTTCAGAAATTGGCTGCTTTTTCACTCGTTTTTTTCATTCTAGTCCTTGTACCTGATCATTTTAAGAACAGTATCCTGAGTCCTTAAGTCCTTAAGAAATAAGAAAATCCAGCAGATTGACATGCATCTAACCCTTCAGCTCATCCATCTACGGTTCACTGAAGCCTCATCAGAAACAGACTCAATCGAAAGTTCATTGTCAAGATGCCATTTTAAAAGAAGGGAAAACAAGGAGAAAAGGTGAAAAGATGGAATCAGAGGCAATGGGCCTTACAAACTAGTGATGTGTGATGATTTCAAATTTGAAAGTTTTTGGTTCAAATCATCATCAACATGTACAGAGGAGATCAGGAGAGAGTTACAATGCCATCTACAGCCATCTGTAAAATGTGTAAAATGTGTGCCTTTCATCAGGAAAGGCACACATGCACACACACTGAACCAGTGGGCTCCACTATATGTATGGTTTAAAACCATTTAGAATATTTAATATCAACTTCTACGATAACCCAGGTGGCCAAACATGAACAAAAAATACTTGGTCCAAAATAAAAAACTGTCCAAGTTCATTTGCCCTTCTGAAAATGCTCTATTAAGTTGTCTCTCTTCACAGAAGACAAGCTGGTTGTTTGGCTGCATCACAAACAATAAGCCTTGAGCTTTCTGCAGGCTCTTAAGTTTATATAGAAAACCAGTGAGCTAACTTGTTAAAAAAAAAAATACATGAGAACCTGAGGGTGGAATTTACAAACCAAATGGCGACTTAGAGAAAAACAACTCACGCTTTTACTCCCTGATGCGAAGGCATACCACCTTGGCAGAAGGAAGTTGCTCTGTTTTTGAAGTCTGTTTCCCCAAAAGCCAACAGCATGATAATGATTTCAGTGCTTACCTGTTTTTCAGCCTTAGCTTGCCAACATGTTTTTCTTGTGACTGTTATCATCGCTTTTATTGCTAATTGTTTTGTTTATCTCTCCATTGGTGGGCTTACACTGTAGAATATGTAAAAGAGATCAAACACAAATCTGTCCACATTTAACCTGACCTCCTTACAGCCTCCGAATGAATGGAATATTTTTATGTTTAACTTCAGATTACAGGTAACCTCATTGTCACATGTATCTCACATAACGTTATTAATGAAATCTTCACCTTCAAGTGGAAAAGAACAGTTAAATTAAAAAAAAGTATGCCATTAGTGTGGCATCACTGTCTTAGTGTGTGTAGCTGTTTTCTTAGAGGTGGTTTTCTTAGAGGCTACACCATTTCAAAAACAAGCATGGGAACCTTTCTCAAAGAAACGGTGCAAAAACATTAACAGGGAGAGTCAAAGGCTAGAATTTTCTTATACTTCAAAGTATCACAATTCATAATTATGACCGAAGCAGTTTAATCTTAGTATGTGTGTATAAACCTGTATTCAATATGAATCAACAGTGAGTTAATGAATAGAGGTGCACTGCAAAATGTCCTCTCTAATTGGCTATAATTGTCTTTGATTGTGATTTGATTTAATTGTGATTGTACAGTGCATCAACAGAACATTATTATTATATTATCAAGTACATTTTCCTGTTACAATGCTTTTATAATCAAGCAAGAAGAAGAGTGAACTCACCAGTATGGGGAAGCCAGTCAGGAAGTCATAGATGAAGACAATACCACTGATCAGGTAGGTGATTTGCAGCGACGTCTTAAGAGGTTCTGATCCATCGATGGATGACCTGCGTTTTCCCTGAGCATCCTCCACCACTATGGTGGGAACATTAAACTTGTTCTTGTCAGCGTTGTGACCTGCCTGAATCGAGAAGGTCTGAAAGAGAGCGATGCCGATGCAGATCACACCCATGGTCACACTGCCACCGATTAGGAGCAGAAAGCAGACTCCGAAGCCCAGGCCGATCTCTGTCACAATGAACCGGCAGTCGGAGGTGTAGAAGCGGTCAATCGTGTCATGCCAACCCACTGCTGGAAGTGTGGACAGGATGAAGGAGACCATCCAGATACCCATCACTGTGTGTACTGCCTGCTTCTTTGTGTTACTTAGCCTGGAAAGAGAACAACAGATTTTTTGCAGGAAATCAAGTGAAATACCCATTGGCTTTGATTTCTGTGTCGTTCATTAGAGTGTAAAACCTGTGGATCCTAACTTGTCTGATCTTTCCAATCTGATCCAAAAATATATACAAGTACACACTATAAAGGAGTTTCTAACAAAGAGAAATAACAAAAAATGGAATGCATTTTATCTTTTTTTAAGAAAAAGGAAATTGTCTTTAATCACAGTCATTTGATCCTTATTAGATTCGGAACAAAATAACCTCAATCACTCTAATGCATTTCAAAGGCGGTCTTTACCTGGATAAACATTATAGTTAACAGCATGCTATAGCCCTGCATTTACAGTTCCAAAGAGCAAAAGCATGACACATTGATTGCTACCAAGATATTACCCATCCTGTCTTTACAAACCTGCACTGACAAAATATATCTAAATAGAAGTCTATCTTACCAATCTTTGCTGGTTTTCTGTTTAAGAAAGCATACTGAACTATTTTTCTAACTTATATTATGTCTTTTCTTTACTGGAATTATAGAATAGGACACTCAATCCTTCTCACTTAAAACAAATTTTAAAATACAGTTGTGCGGATTTCTGCACAGAGTTTTATTTATCCATTCATTCATTCATGCATTTTAACTGTCTGTGTAGCTCTGTAATTACATATCTACGTTACTTGGTGCAGATACCACTATGCTACGGTGTTCACCCTCTTCACATACTTCAAACTAAAGCTGAGTGTTGATTCACTGAAGAGTTGATGAAAATTGTAACTAAAATGACTGTGCAGCTATAAAAGAAGAACAACACAGCCCATTCTGCATTACACTTTGTTTCACAGAAAAATGTGTAGGCTGGTTTTAATATTGACTTGTGTCTTTGCTCGGTTTGTTAACAAGTACAGTGTGGTCTGCTCTGACTGTACTAAATTAACTTATGAAGCAATATTGCAATATTATTAGTACATGGAGGATTTCAGACTCCTTCTCATAATCATTACACATCAGAGACACACACTATACAATATTGGCAAACAGTGCACCTACAGTAATTGCGATCTGTCCTCAACAATTCAAACAAAATGATTCAAATAGAACACTGATAACAAGGTCTGTGTTTGACTTTTTTTCATGGTCAGGAAATCTGACCAGTATTACAAGTGAAACAGACCCCAACCATGGAAAAATACTGTAAAATGGCAGATATGAAGCTGGGATACATAAGCTGATAAAAACATCAACCCACATAGGCACAGCTTAGATAAACTGAAGATGAATGTGGAAGAAAATCGATTATCTGTTGATGGTAAAAGATTGCCTTTGATATCCCTCGGTCTATTTATCATGTAGGTCCATTTCAACACAAAGAGATTTCTGTTTCCTCTCACCTCCAAGTAATTGTTACAGTCGAGCAATTTGCTGAATGTGTTTGTGACCTCTGGCGATGTGGCACTTTTCAAGGTTTGCAGAAACAACATACATCTAAAAATATATCAAGCAGTGACTGGCGTTCTCATTTCCCAAACATGACGAAAGAGTACGCTAACCTGCCAAAACATTTGGCTAGATTACTGTATTCAAGTATGACTGAGCTGTTCCAGACATAAGCAAAAATATACACACACACAAATATAGGTGTGTGTGTGTGTGTGTGTCATACATAAAAAAAAATCCTTTCAGTTCCTAGAACATGTAAGTATAGACTATTTTATGCCTCTATTGTGTAACAAAGTACAATTAATATGGTTCTACTGGTTCATTTGTGTGGTAAAAGATGCTTTAATTCATTAAGCGTCAGCTTAGGAAGCCAAATATACCTCCCAATGAGAACCAAAATGCATATCACCAATTCCCTTCTCCATTTCCATAAAAATGCTTTGGGGGCACATTGGCTAGAATGGATGGCTTTACATAAAAAGCTTGGCAAAATAAAATGGAAAACATTTGAAGGTAGTAAAGTATAAGCCTACATGCACTGACGCAATAAGAGTACTACAATAGCCTGCAGTCGCAGTAGCAGTAGTACTGCAGTAGCCTCCATCTTTGCACTATGGCTTCATTCAAAGACAAGTAGGTCTTGTTGTCACAATGAGTAATAATGCTAGCCTTTCCTGATTGTGCCTGGGGTACATGGGGACAGTTACATCACCAAGCTGCATAAATCTATTACCAGACTGAGAGCATTGTGAGTGGAAAAAACCCCTCCTAAGAGATAGTGAACGCAGGGTGATGAGCACAGCTGCCTAAGTACAAGGTTGGAATTCATAATTCAGGCCTTCAGTGTATGTTAATGTCAGAGTAAAGGCAGCCATGCTAGCTCAGCAGGGCAAATGTGGAGCGAATTAAATGAAAGATGAACAGCAATTATACGGTGCATCACCTGAGCTATCACTCCACTATACTGTTGTTAAAGGTGACTTGAACACAAGAAGACAAGCTGCTGAGTGGAAAGTGTTCCCAGACAGGAGACCAGAGAGACTACAGTCAGATGAGTGAGGGAACAGACGAGGGAGATAAAAGCATCTGTGTAAAGCTTGATATCACTGTGTGGGCATCGGCCAATACTGGCAGCTGCAGAAGCAATATAGATAGCAAGATTGGGCTTAGATTTAAAAGGAAGTTTGCATATCTTATTTGAATGTCTGCTTATCTGCAAAATTGGCCAAGTTGAAAACATGTTTAGTATCTGCAGGCTTGATGCCACAGGATGTAATCGCTCGTAGATTTTCAGCAGGAGAGAAAGAGTGATAGAGCAGAAGACTGATGTTCACCACATGCACCACATTTTAGTTGGTATGTGTTCTGCAGATGCGACAGCTGATTTTATAGGTTCTCTGGCTGTTTTCCTACAGTATTTGCTCTCAAAATGCATTCGACTGCAAATGATTATGCTGCACCTGATGGGCAGAGCTTAGAGCTCTGAATGTAACAGCTAAATTGCAACAAAGCCATGGCCTCTGAGCTGTGCTTCAAATGTTCTTAAGATGCACCAATTACAAACCTTCACATTAATCATTTAAACAGTCAATATGGTCTGCTGTGCAACTCATTATCATGATAAATTACAATCTTATCTTAGAACAAATCAAGAGGTGCTTCTTAATAATCATTAGCATGTGTCAGTTCAGAGCAGCACTGGTACATATCAGAAGAGATACAGCATCCAAATCTCACATTAAAGGAAAGGGAACCTTTCCTTAGAACATCTGATTATGTGTGAACAGCAGATTTCTTGGAAATCTTACAGGACCAAAATGGTGTTGTTAGTGTGAGGTGAACCTGATCTTTATTATTCAGTGTTACTTAGTATTATCACATGTTATGAGGAGCCAAATGAAGGTGAAAGCTAGAGCTGGCAGATGCTCAGTCTAGAAGGTTTCACATGGTGTTACCCCAAATAGCTGCAACCAGCAGATGTGTTGGCAGGGGACAGTCTTTGCATGATGAAGAGCATCACACTCAAAATCAAAGGTAAATAAGGTGATGGGCCACAAAAATTGAAATCTATCTATATCCTATGCGAGAAGTTGTCAAAGGAAGAGGCCCAAAAGAAACCTGAAGCTTAACTGTAGAATTTTTCAAGGATTGAGTGCGAGCCTTGCAGGAGATTAACATCTAAAAGTGCCTTTAAACACATTTATGTTTTCTGTGCTAAAGATCACACTGCATTTATTTATGTTATTTTACTTTTAAAAACACACATAATACTGTATCCGCTATACTGACATTTCTGTGTTATTCAAGCAAACCTAAAGATTTGGTTCCCCCTAAACTACAAAACAAAGTATTATTTCTTACTTTGGTCTATTTTTATCTGGAGATAAAACTAGACAACAGCTTATAAAGCAGCCATTTCTTCAATAGAAAGTACTTCCAGTAATTCTCCAAAAGTTGATTTTGTTCATCTGGACGTAGCGTTTTGTGGGAGAAACGTTTCGTCACTCATCCAAGTGACTTCTTCAGTCTCAGCTGACTGCAGATTTCCCCAGTCTTATAAACAGTGCATTTGCACATAATGACTGAAACCAGCCCAGTGAAGGAACAATGGGCTGGGAGGTCAGTTCCTTAATCATAATTATGCAAATTCTCATGACCATTGATCAACAACCACTGATCAAAACCCACTGATCAATGGCCATGAGTACCATTCACAGACAGTTGGGGAATGGCTGCAATCACAGCAATGTAAGATGGCGAAAGATGTACCCTTAGGCCCCCTCCTCGATTCAGAGATGGTCTTTCCCTTTTCACATAAATGTCCTCTTTGACTCCTAGCTCAAACCAGCGGTCCTCCCTGTCCAGGATGTGTACATCCTCATCATTGAAAGAGTGTCCACTGGCCTGTAGGTGTAAATAGACTTCAGAGTCCTGGCCTGACGAGGTAGCTCTTCTGTGTTGTGCCATCCGCTTCACCAGAGGTTGTTTGGTTTCCCCGATGTATAAATCCTGGCAATCCTCCTGGCACTTAACAGCGTACACTATGTTACTCTGTTTGTGTCAGGGGATCCGATCCTTGGGGTGGACCAATTTTTGGTGCAGCTTGTTTTGGGGTTTAAAAGCCACAGAGACGCGGTGTTTAGAAAAAATGCGTCTCAACTGCTCCGATACTCGGATACTTACTGGATACTTCCAGTAATGACTGTTCAGAGTGAGGAATAAAATGTACTGGGTTGAAAAAACATCAGAAGCAGATGTGTATAAACCATAGCAAATAAATATTGAAATATATAAAGTGTAATACCTTGTTTGAAACTGAAATTTGGATGAAATGGCCATTTAAAATTTAGGCAACCTGAATAAAGATTATAACTAGGGTCAGTCATAAACAACAAACAACAAAATCAATTGCCTTACCTGTAGTTTACAGGCCAGCGAACCATCCACATGCGGTGATAGGAGAGTGAGGTGACCGAGAAGCAGGTGACCAGTGTGAGAGTATAGAAGGTAGACACAAACACTTTGCACAGACCCTCATTCCACTCGTAGTTGGAGTGCTGACGCCGCAATGTTATGACACAGTACATGGTAATGGGGATGGCCATGTTGAGGATATGTGTGCCCGCCAAGGTGCAGATGAGAAACTCCAGCGGCTTCCACTTCTTCTGCTTGGCACTGACACTAAGGATACTCCAAGTATTGGCAAGAATGGACACGCCCGAACAGACCAGCCAAGCCAGCGTGTTGGCGTTGATGACATCATCCTTCATGGTGGTTAAATCATCCACCATGTTGTAACGAGGCAGGGTGGAGCCTGGGGGGCCGCAAGGAACTGTTGGCAAGAGCAGGTACACACAAGGAGAAGGAGGAGGTGGTAATGGGCAGGAGGGGATGCAGGGCATCAAGCAGAGCAGGCATCCTATCTGGGTGGGTGTGTACTCTCCATGGGTCGGGCACAGTGGGGAAAGGACATGACTGTGGTGCAACGCAGTGTGATGTTAGAGGATGGCAGAGCTGGGCCAGTTCCCTTACAGTCCTAAAGCTGAAGAAACGGGGTGAGAAACGACAGAAGCAAAGTGGTCAGAGGGAGAAACTATTTTAAGAAATTACATTGGTCGATCTAGTTCTAAATAATCCTTGACCAGACATAATCCCTTATCAGTGAATTAATGGGGTTATTTTAATCACAACAGATTAACTCTATGTGTTAAGCCTGAAAATTTTCCATTTAATGAGGTTAAGAGAGAACACTAATTAGTAAACAGGTCTTATTTTAAGAAGTCCAGTTGACACAGATTAGCTGCAGTCATGCAATCCACACATCTCTACTGGTGACAGTTATTCAGGGATATTATAGAAACACTTGTGACATCCGTAAAAACAAGGATCAAGTTATATAACAACAATGAGTAAATAAAGTACTAACAAAAAAATCAAACATTAAAATACTGAGATAAATATCAATACCACAGAAGTGCACACTTAGGGACCCACTCAATTACTTGACTTTCTTGTATAATTAACAAAGTAGACTAATCAGTAACTTTGACAATCAGCTATTTGTTAAGTTGTTAATTAAGAAAAACAGCTGCTGCTTGCAGCTCATTAATTGTGAAAATTGACTGTCCTTTTTTTTTTTACATTTTTTTTTTTTCCTGAATGAGTAATTCATCCGAGGTTCTATTAAAGTTGAGATGGGAATTTAACTTTCTTTGACCAATTTACAAACGTATAACTAAGGCAACAGAGGGGTTTTTTTCCTGCGACAATTTAGACAGTAGACCACTTTCAAAAGGACAAAAACATAATGTAATTATATGCTATTTTTTATATGCAGTTTTTGAAAGAACATGAGAAATAGTTTGCAGCAGTTTGTTCCTTTTTTAAAGGTCATTTCCAGCATAATACACAGAGAGAATCATCAGCAGATGAGAGCTCTTTGTTCCCACACTCTCCAGTGAAAAATGCTTGGCACAGCTGGAGAGTGTTGTCACATCTATGCCCTGTCTTTTGGCTTGTCCAAACACTGATATGCTGTAGGCAAGACTCTCGGAGGGGACACTTGAAATGACAAGTATAGCATCATCATAACCCTGTTCTCTTTGGTGTGGCATGAAACAACGTAACCAAAAAAATAGTATAACATCAACACCTAAAATACTGGACACAGTGCCTAAAACACATTGATGCCTCGTGCATGGAAAGAAGAGAATTTCCTTGTTGATCACATCACCCCTCCTGTCCCGCTCCTCCACTGTATGTCAACCGAAGCCCTTTTGTTAAATGTTTATACAGTGCATCTGCTGAACAGGAAATCAGATTTTATTGGTATATTCACTCATCTCTTCAAGTTCACCAGCTGCAGAGGAACAGAACAGAAAAGCACAGCCAAAATGAAGACTGAATCCAGAATCAGCAAACTCACTGACATACTGGGTGCCTGCTATCAACAGTGGCTCCATCCATTATTATTTTTCATTGCAGTGATGCTTTTCCTGCTTTCACAGGTAAAAACATCTCAGTGATAATGTCAGAACAAATGAGCGCAGTGTGGAGCTTCTATGGATTCTTCAGTAGTGCTAAATCTTTCATATTATGGAAACTCATTATTGATAAATGTAATGAAATAGATTTAGCTTAGACAGTCTGGGAAGCAGTACGAGTATTGACTCCGCTTTTGGGGGCAATGGCAATGGCCAACCAACCAATTTGGTTGGTTTATATACAATTCAAAACTTTGTGGTCTCTTTTAATGAATGTCAAATGAAGTCCCTCTTTTTCTTCACTGCCTACCTGCATCCAACGATCAATAAAAGACTAGAAAATGATTACCAGGCATGCAGGTATCTCTTTATTGAGGTTGAGGTTGAGGTGACATTGTCATATTTTGTGTCAATCATAAATTCAGCCTTTAGTGCTTATATTTCTATACATAATTGTGCTACACAAGAAGAAGAACTCAAGGGGACATGACAACCGATGGAGCTGCATATTTGGCAAAGATTTTTAAGCCAGACATGCTTCCTGATGCAACCCTCCACACTTTATCCACACTTGGGAGAGCTGTAAACTACCTAGGAGCACACTAACTTACAAACACCCGAGGTTGGGAATAACTAATGTGCTATACCAAATATATTTAAAAGGACATTTGTGACTGCATTAGATAATTTTGTAAATGTAAAATGTATAAGACATTTTACTGGTTGCTAACAACTAGCTAGGTAACATTAGCATGTATGGAATTTGTTAAACAAAATCACAATCTCTATCCAACCTTAACCAACGTGTTTAGTTATCTAAACTATGCACATTACAGTCTCACATTTGCATTAACTCCAAAATAGCTCAGAAATGCAATGCTTATTAAAGTGACTCAGGCAGCAAACACGCCATCTAAGTCTGTAACTGGATAAAAATGTTGCATAACATGTAATTTCTACTGTATAAGTTTGATAAATCACCACAAGCCAGTTGTGTTTTTAACGCATTCTGAAATAACTTGCATTGCATGAGTCATATTTGAGCTCTTGAAATGATCACATCATATAGATGACTCAGCTCCCCTTTTTGTGAGTCGGAAGTCAAAATGTATCCTTCAGTTTTTAATGGTTTGACTCATTACTGATAAGAAGCACAATTAACAGTCTTGATTTAAAAAGTCACAGCTGATGAACAGCTGACAGTTTAACATGATGAGTTTAAAAGACTTCATTATACCCTGCTTTTATTTGTCAAATAATCAATTTATGATTATATCATCTTGTGTTTGTCATAATTTTGTACATATCGGTTTAGTATGAGAGAGAACAATTGTACAAAGAAAAAAAACCCAATTTCAGTCACAGTTAAAGAACTGACTTTTCTGAGTCACAGACATACAAACAACTAAAAGTGTGTTCCATAATAAAGATAACTTGTGTTTCACCTCAGGCAAAAAAAAGAATTATTATTTTTTTTAAACTATTTCTTTTTCTGTTTATCTAGTTGCATTTGTAATTTTCAAGTGTAAGATGAGAGCAGTGACCATGAACCTGGAGCCCTTCTGCTTGGATGACTCACAAGACTCAAGAGGAACAGCAGCTTTCCATTCAATACAAGAAATTGTGTTAAGCTCTAACATGTTTATACCAGGGTCTTTACAGCCAAGTCCAATTTTTTTTTTTTACCTCTGGGAGCAGCTGAAGGTCATATGGATATTATTTTAAAAAAAAAAAAACGCATAGATTATATTTTTTTATGTAAACTTGAATTCCCCTTTTGTACCATGACAATGTAAAAACCCAACTTCAAAACTGTCATTCTAACTTAAGTGAGCAAATGTTTTAGAAGAAACTGAAGTACCCCAAAATATAAAATTTAATAACAGGTATTAAAGGCAGCTGAAAATGTTAAGTACAGAAAAATTCAGATAGCAGTTTTCCTATGTAGCAAGGTAAGCCCACTGCCACAGTAATCCAACTATACAGTGTGACATGACACCTCAAATTCAGAGGTTTCACTTTAACTGCTGTATTATGGAGTGTGCATCCTCAAATGTGCTAGGGTTGTTCCACATGACATAAATTTCAAATTTGTGCTTGGTGGAATTCTTTGTCATTCTTACTAAATCTCAATTAAATTTCAATTAAGCCTGCAAATCTTCTAAAGCAGCAAATAACAAGGTTAAAAAATGATAAAAAAAAGTTCATTAAATTGCCCTTTGGCACCATGTTCATAAAATAAAAGGTAGTGTCAGTTAATTACATCTACAGGGTGGGTCATTTATATGGATACACCGTAATAAAATGGGAATGGTTGGTGATATTAAAGTCCTGTCTGTGGCACATTAGTATATGTGAGGGGGCAAACTCCTCAAGATGGGTGGTCACCATGGTGGCCATTTAGAAGTCGGCCATCTTGGATACAACTTTTGTTTTTTCAATAGGAAGAGGGCCATGTGACATATCAAACTTATTGGTAATGTCACAAGAAAAACAATTGTGTGCTTGGTTTCAACATAACTTTATTCTTTCATGAGTTATTTACAAGTTTCTGACCACTTATAAAATGTGTTCAATGTGCTGCCCATTGTGTTGGATTGTCAATGCAACCCTCTTCTCCCACTCTTCACACACTGTGTGTGTGAAAAGTGGGAGAAATGCCAGCGCAGGAGAAATGCCAGCACATGCATCCAGTATCTGTAGTTTCAGGTGGTGCACATCTCATATCTTCACACCATAGACAATTGCCTTCAGATGACCCCAAAGATAAAAGTCTAAGGGGGTCAGATCAAGAGACCTTGGGGGCCATTCAACTGGCCCACGACGACCAATCCAGTTTCCAGGAAACTGTTCATCTAGGAATGCTCGGACCTGGCACCCATAATGTGGTGGTGCACCATCTTGCTGAAAAAACTCAGGGAACGTGCCAGCTTCAGTGCATAAAGAGGGAAACACATCATCATGTAGCAATTTCAAATATCCAGTGGCCTTGAGGTTTCCATTGATGAAGAATGGACCCACTATCGTTGTACCCCATATACCACACAAACTATCACTTTTGTTGTTCCAACCGTCTTGGAGGGATCCATCCAATGTGGGTTAGTGTCAGACCAAAAGCGGTGGTTTTGTTTGTCAACTTCACCATTCACATAAAAGTTTGCCTCATCACTGAACAAAATGTTCTATGTGAACTGAGGGTCCTTTTCCAATTTTTGTTTTGCCCATTCTGCAAATTCTGTGCGCCGATCTGGGTCATCCTCGTTGAGATGCTGCAGTAGCTGGAGTTTGTAAGGGTGCCATTTGTGAGTAGCTAATATCCGTCGAAGGGATGTTCGACTAATACCACTCTCCAGTGACATGCGGCGAGTGCTACGCTGTGGGCTCTTGCTGAATGAAGCTAGGACAGACACTGATGTTTCTTCATTAGTGACAGTTTTCTTGCGTCCACATTTTGGCATATCCAACACTGAACCAGTTTCACGAAACTTAGCAAGCAGTTTGCTAACTGTAGCATGGGGGATGGGTGGTCTCGTTGGGTGTCTTGCATTGAAATCTGCTGCAATGACCCGGTTACTGCGTTCACCAGATATCAACACAATTTCGATCTGCTCCTCACGTGTTAACCTCTTCGACATGTCAATGGGTGTGAACAAAGAGAAACTTTTAAATAACTCATGAAAGAATAAAGTTACATTGGAACCAAGCACACCCTTGTTTTTCTTGTGACATTACCAATAATTTTGATGTGTCACATGACCCTCTTCCTATTGAAAAACAAAAGTTGTATCCAAGATGGCTGACTTCTAAATGGTCACCATGGTCACCACCCATCTTGAGGAGTTTGCCCCTCACATACACTGATGTGCCACAAACAGGACTTTAATATCACCAACCATTCCCATTTTATTACGGTGTATCCATATAAATGGCCCACCCTGTACAATGTGGGTAAAATGCAGTGCAATTTAAAGTACTTGAAACAATTCTCTTGACATCCTATTTAAAGGTGCTCAAAGTGCCCTACCCTGAACCTTTACTTAATACACTGATATGAAATACAAATTAAAAAAAAGAAACCAAATAATTATTAGTAAACATAATATGACTAAAGAAAATGCTATTAGTATTATTACTGCTGGTTCTACTGTTACCACGTACTGTAGTTTTACTGTAGTTCAATCTGCTATTTACAAAAGCTCGAAACCTTGGTCTCAGTGTTGGGCTTGTGTAGCACCATGTATAAGTTTGTGTATGCATGTTGTGGTTGTTAAAGGAGTATTTAGAGGTATAGCAGGAACAGCAGTGGTAGCAGTCGTAGTATTTGTAGCACTGGTTTTATCCAAATGCTTGACTGACAAGCTTCCTAACCAGAGTGAAACGATCAGCTCGATCAACCACAGTCCCTCAGGCCTCAAAGCCAAATTAGTCTCAGTGTACACAAGAGAAAATACATACACATGACGCAAAGACTCTCTCTAATACCAAGATACTTAATGATGAGTTGTTAAAATGAGTGTCTAGTTCATCATAGCACTAAAACAATAAAGATCAGAAAACATAAAAATATATCCTGTATTTTAATAATTAATTTAATTATTTTACAATCTTTTTTTCCCCATTATGCAATGCAAGGTTTTATAGCGTAATCATAATTACAGTATGACAGTAACTGTAAATGTGCCCTGGTCATGTTCTTTAATCCCTCTCTGCAGTGCCTTCTACACCTGTAGCCCATATTATGAATTTGTATCCAGATTAATATAAACAGCAGAGGAAAACACACGAGTGAGCTCTCAAAAAAATAAAAAAATAAAAAAATAAAAAACACGACCACAGGTGGTAAATATTTTCCATCTTGTTTAACTGAGTTTGAGCACCAGTGATCACTGCTGTTAACACAGGGTCTGCCTTTCTCATCCCACTGGAGTCTTGTGTTCTCTCACAGTAGAAAAATCTCTCTAGGGGTAGAAATTGCAGAGTAACCCACAATATGATATAACACTATCATGATACAATATGTTGCTCAAACCAACAACAGTTTGAGGATATACAGAATACTGTATATACACGACAGAGTTCTGAAGGTGTGCTGTTCTTTATTAAATCTTGTGTCGTCTGTAATTGTAAATACTACTTGCTTATTCAACAAGGATGAAAAACAGCAAAGGGAGCCACTGGCTGTCACATCTTCATGTACAGCCAATACCCTTTAACAGTTTTCAGGCAAATGTGAAGAATCACTTCACTGTCCCACAAAGAATCACCACCTCAGTGTGTTACACTGACACCCTCAATGTGATGTTCTTACCTAATTTCCCATCAATCTGCTATTAATGGTGGCATTAAAAACAAGTTAGCTTCAATCCTCATTGATGGGTATGGTACTTTTGAGTATCTTCCAAGTGATGTTGTTTCCAATATTGTGTTAACTGACCAACCAACCGATCCGAAATCTCACTCATTATAACCTGCATGTTTCAGCCACGATTTTACACCAGATGTCCTACCTGACACAATGCTCCCCATTTACCCGGGCTTGGGACCATCACTTGGAGTACACTGGCTTCCCTCTTGTCTCACTCAAGCAAACTGGTGAGATAACCTTTAGTGCTACAATATATACAGGTAATAAAGTAACAAAAAACAGTTAAATATGCAAACTGCTTAAATATGTTAGTATTTAGAGTTATTAGTTAGAAGACATGACTATCTAGCTTAGAAATGTTGAGTAATACACAAGATAATTAAATCTGCATCCTTATTGAGAAAATGGAGAAATATTAGCCAGACTGAATAAATGCTAATAGTGTACACATATTATGCACTATAGTGCTTGCTACCACGATATTATGTGTATATTTGAATATATATTACACATTTATTACCACAGTTTCTCTGTCAAAGACATTCGTAGAAATACTTTGTGGTGGCCTTGTGAAACTGCTGTATGAAGAACAGTGCTTTTTTTCTGCTGGATGACTAACTTATCACTTTACACATGAGTCATATTCTGGACTACTAAAAAAAAAGGACCAAACACTTTTTTTTATTCTTCATCTGAAACTATAATCAGCTGAGATACAGAGAGAAGAGGAGACAAGGTTGCCCAGACACATTTTGGCAGACATTAAGAAAGATTTATCTGTTAAAACAAAGGCCAGAATAGATGACAGTGTGTCTAAATGAGATCAGACGAATAATTGCATCGAAAAATGTTCCAAGGAACATGATGATTTTCAAGGATGCATCTAACCATGCTCATCAGCACAATGTCAGTGTGTGTGCGGTGCAAACTGAGAGCTGCAATGCATGTGTGATGCTGACCCATATCTCTTAGCTTCACATAAACCAGGGAGTGGGCCACTTTTAAAAGCTCCCTGCTGACAGGTGTGATGCATGGGGTCCTACTGCCAGACCAGCCATTCATCCCTGGAGCTGTGAGAGAGGAAAACATTTTGCTCTGTTAGACAGTACTGCTCTACCCAGTGCACTGCAACCCTCACCATTTAATATTACATCAATGACGCTTACAGATTACAGCTCCTTTACTTTGAAATTAAAGTCAGCAGGAATGCTTTTCCTGCAGTAGGCTATGCAGCATCATACACAACAAACTGCGATGTATTGTGCATTCAGAAAACTTTCTATTAGAACCAGCATGAACGTTTTGGGGGGAAATTTGAGTTACAGCAGCTTCTCTGTTGTATTGGACCACATGGGCCAGCCTTTGCTCCCCATATGCATCAATGAGCCTTGGCCTTTCATGATCATGTCACTGGTTCACCACTGTTCCTTCCATGGACCACTTTTGATAGATACTGACCACTGCAGACTGGAAACACCACAAATGAGCAGCAGTTTTGGAGATGCTCTGTCCCAGTCAACACAATCTGACCCTTGTAAAACTCACTAAAAACTTGTCCAACACATCAACTTATAACATACTGTATCACTTGATTGTATGTTTAGGTGCCATGATGAAGAGATAATCAGTGTTTTTCACTTTACTTGTCAGTCGTCATAATGTTATGCTTCATAAAGGCACATTAATTTCCATTAATGCATTTATGCATTATAAATGAATAAACCTACCTAAATTATGGTAGATAACTATCTACACTACTCTCATATCATTCCAAAATATGATTTATTTATACTGTAGGTGTCACTATTTAGTATTGAATGCATTTATTATTAAATATGTTTGCAATTCAACCTGGAGAAATATAATTTAAGAATATATTAACAACTGATAAGACACAAGAAAACAAAGCTTTTAGGCAGGTTGTCTTGGTTTATGTCAAATGCAATCTCCACAAGGTAACAAATTGGAAACGTGACTCCAAGACCTCATAACCGAGGGAGAGGGTAAGAGTATCATTAGGCTATTAAATATAAGAAGCAACATAGCAAAATTGGGTAGCACTGGTAAAGGAAGATCCATATCCCAGTAACAGAATGTACATGGCCATTCTAATCACCAAGCTGAATTCACTATGACATATGGATAAGCTCTTCTATTTTGGCACAACTGGAAACTGATGTTTTAGAAATGGCTCACACAATGCAAAGCACACATTCATGAAGTCATGAACGGCTGTGGACGACATCCAAAAAGAAAATGACTGCTCACAAATATACATGATTAAACTTTGCCAAAAAAAAAAGAGAACATGTGAATGAGTATTCAAACCACATTTTGGTCAAATGAAACCAAAATCAATGTGCTTACATGCAAATCAGCATGTTTGCCATGGACCTGAGCAAGACTGCCAGAATGACTGCAGGGTAACAACCATAAAACATGGAAGTGGAAATTTGCTGGACTTCATGAATACAAAAATATTTGAGGAAATAACTTTTTATATTTGTGTTGCTGAATACTAAAAAAAAAAAAAAGAGAGTAATGTTGGAAAGAGAGTAATGTTGCAAAATTACCCCCATCCCCAATTACATTTTTTCCCCAAAGAGTAATTTTACCAGAAAAAACTTTGAGCTGCCCAATCTTATAAATATGTACATCAGCTGTTGAGGAACCAGGACACACTGATGAGAAGTGGGCTACTGGAACAAGAAGGTATAAGTGGGGAAGAGATGAGAGCAGAGTGTTGTTGGAATGCTACTATGCAAGTAACCCCAGTGGAAGAGGTTACATAAAGAGAATGTGAAACCTCTGGAATCTTCGATACCCAGCATCCACACTCATGGTGAAAAAACTAGTAGCTCAGTGTTCCAACATTCAGAAGAACAAACTGCTATCACAACTGGAGATTGATGAGGTACAACACAAATGCTATAGCAAGGGGGGGCCAGGAAGTCAGGTCATGGTGGATCATAGCGAAGCTGGAAACCTGGAACCTCCGGAGCTGGTTACCAAAATTAAGTGAAGTACCCTCTGAAGGTCTACTAGAAGTCATCTGCTCCATGGAGAAGAAGACAAGACGCCAACATCAAGGTAGCATGGAGGGAAGTTAGCCAACTATTGGAGCTGGAGAAAGATGCAGATGCTAAGAAGTACAGCAAGGTGTCCATGCCTGAGGCCTTGGAAACTTCAAAACAAAGACTCACAGCCTTGGCCAGCCACTTGAAGAGCCAGAGAGATAGAAGGCAGAATAAAACAGCTGTACTCTACTGAATCATCCAAGGTGTGCTCTTGGTAGCAGGGAAACAACATAAGAACAGTACCACCAAGGCTGTAGATGAGAAGTACTGGAAGGGAGAAGGACGCAGCCATAACGGCAAAGCTCAGTGACTAGTGGATCTAAGAGCAGACCACAACAACCTCTCTGAACAGGGATCAGTAACCATCACAGTGGCAGACATCCAAGAACAGGTCTGCAGCATAAAGAATTGGACCGTACCAGACCCTGAAGTTGACTGTACTCCATGAGCATCTGTCAGTACAAATGAACCAGCTGCTAATCAACAAGAAACACCTGGAAAGGCCAACTGAATGCCGAACAGTCCTACTTCCAAAGGATCTTCAGAACGGACTGGTCCCAACTACCAGCTATTAACCTTCCTCAGTACCACATAGAAGCCCTTGTCAGGCCTCATAGTGGCTAAGATGAACAAGCACATGGCAACAACAAATACATGAGTGGGACACAGAAAGGAATCAACAGGAATACCAGAGGTGCAAAACATCAGCTACTGGTGGACAGAATTGTTGCTCGAGATTGCAAGACCAGCCTCACCAACCTAAGCATGACCTGGATTGATAAAAGAAAGCCCGTGACTCAATACTCCACACATGGATCGTGGAATATCTAGAGCTATACAGGATTAACAGGACTCTAAAACACTCATAGGACCCTCACCATCAAGTGTGGGATTTACCAGGGAGACGCTCTGCCCCAGAACCCCCTAAGTTAAATCACTGACAAGACTGGCTATGGATACCGACTATGAAATGGAGCAACTGTCAACCATCTCCTCTCCACATGGTTGACATTGACATCTGCAGAGGGTCACGTAAGTCCTAAAGAATCAACTGAACAATAAAACCAAGATCGTGGTAATCAACACCTACGCTTTGCCGGTGGTCATGTACTCTGCTGGGATATATGCTGGCCAAAGGAGGAAGCCACCAAAATCAAGACAAGGAAGCTCCTGACTATGCATGAAGGGTTTTACCCCAAATCCAGCACACTGAGACTGTCTTGAGACTGCAAGATGCTAGCAGACAGGGCATGCATGGAATGCCAAAACCAAGTGGCTGGCATAGTATACAGGCACATCTGTGCCGAGTTTGGAATGGAAGTCCCTCGGTCAAAATGGGACACACCCCATAGGGTGGGTGAAAATGACTGAGCTAAGATCCTGAGGGACCTCCAAATACAGACAGACAAACTGATGAGGGGTAACCACGCGGATATAGTAGTGGTGATGTAGCTTTGTCTTTCTTTACATGCTGCATAGCAACTTCATTATTAATATCTAAAAATATAATTTTATTTTGTGTGTGTATATATATATATATATATATATATATATATATATATATATATATATATATATATATAAAATTTGCTTTTAATTGACTATACTACTTTAGATATATGGAAGTAATTAAGACTTGAGTAGGTAGATAGATAAAAATCAGGGGGATTTTTATCGTATTATTTTTTAGCAAAGTATAAGAACAATATGTCAAAAGACAACTTGCAGAAGCTCTCAAAGCTCCTTAGAGGAAGGCACATACAGTATGATGTTTATTAAATGTGACAAAGCTGACAGGAATTCCAATTGATGCCTAATGCCTATAAGACTGAATGGAAGTTTTATGGGGCAGCCAGAAGCGAAATTTTGAAAATCAGTGAAGGTGAGGAGAGAGTTTCTGTGTTTAGAAAGAGGCTAAAATTTGTAATCTCTCTGTACCTCTTGTTGCTAAAAGCCATTACAGGAGTACTTACTTTAACAGTGCGTTCACATCCCAACCAAAGGAGAAACCATAACTGACTGTTAGAAATGTTTTAAAGCAGCTTAAGAAATTGTTGATCTACTTTCCCTTCCCAACCATCACCATGGTTTACCAAGTATGGTTCAAAAAAGAGACAATATCCAGTGATTGGCAGTTCTCCAAGGGAAAATACCTTGTCGATGCCAGAGGTTAAAGGACGGTGGCCAGACAGCTTTGAGCTGATTGGAAGGCAACACTAAGTCAACTATTTGTTACAAGAGAGGTATGCAGAAGACTGTCTCTGAACACACAACGCGTCAAACCTTGAAACAGCTGGGCTACAGCAACAGAACAGACAAAGTGCCACTTCTATTTGCTGACAACAGGAAACTGAGCAAGGGCTCAAAAACTGGACAATAGAAAAACATGGAAAAATGTTGCCTGTGTCAGCACACCAGTGTGATAAAAGATCACGCTGGTGTGCTGTTTGATGTTCCTGAGACATTTGTGAGTATTAGTCTTAGCTGGGTGGCCAGTTTGTCACAGAGTAAGGAGCTGAATTTTCCATTACAAATACAACCCTTGAGGCTTTCTTCCTGTTTATGTTAAGCTACCTCCAGCTATGACTGGAGCACGATCACTGGGCACCATATGGCAGCAGAACTAGTGTTTTTCTTGAAAACAGGCATCTATGGCAGTTTAAGCTAATCAAGTAATTAAAGCCATGCATCACATTATCAGTTTTAAACTTGTATAAGCAAACTTAAGCATCTAAAAAATATCATAAGAGTTAAAGATTATCATCAATATCAATAATGATGGCATCAACTACCATATAACGGAGCATGGGAAGGTGGCCAATGTGTTCCTGTAACATTCGCATGGTAGGTTCGTTGAATCAGTGATTAAGGCTGCTTGCAGTGGTGTAATGATGTGGAAGATATTTTCTTCGTAAACTTTGGGCACTGGTATCAACTTAGTATTGTTTTAGTGTGACAACCTATCTGAGTATTGTTCCTGATCGCTTTATGATCACAGTGAACCAAACTTCTAATGACTGCATTAAACAAGACAGCATGCCATGTTACTAAGTTCAAATCAAATCAACCTGGTTTCTTGAACATGACAAGAACAACATTCACTTTACTAAAATGGCCTCCACAGTCACCAGCAGACCAGTCAAACCCAGTACTAGCAAAGTGTACCTAATAAAGTGTTTTCTGAGTGTATAGCTTTCTCACCACAAGCAAAACCCTTTGACCACAGTAACCAGCTGTTTTCAACATGGCACCCATTAGCTAACAACACCTGACAAGCCATTATGTCTTTATGAGATAAGCACTATCACGTTAGGCACCAGACTGAATGTCTTTCTTTACATGCTGCATAACAACTTCATTATTAATATCTAATATATATATATGAAAGACATACATCATAAATTGAAATATACATTTAAAAAAATATGTTTTTAAAAGACTATACTCATTTAGATATATGGAAGTAATTAAGACTTGAGTCTCATTCTAAATATATCACATTTTTTAAAGGCTGAAGCAGGTATATCATACAACATTTATATTCCAAATTGATATGATGTGATGATTAAGGGTAAAAACACTGGAAAAATAAGAATTACTTAGATCAATTTCCCCAGAGCTTTGGTACTAATGTATGCCACCATTTTGCTTCAGTCTTTTGGGGTTACATGTGAATTATACCTCTACATCAGAGCTATGTTGTAACTTACGCAATAACCACAACCCCATTTAAACCCTATGCCACAACCTTCTATGTAACCTTATGTGCACCTCCAAAAAAAATTGAACTATATGTCTGTTCAACGCAAACCAGAACAATTTATATGTGTAGAAGGTTGCGGTGTAGGGATAAAAAGATTTTCAAGTTGATACATAAATTAGAACATTGATTCCATGTGGAACTCAGAATCAAGATTTACACCCATTTACACAAACGCTCTCACACATATGAAACTTGGTGTTCGAGTCTTAACTAAGGATACTACAGGTCTATATAACTCTTGAGTCACAGCTTCCCTAGTATGTATGAAAAACAGTTTGAAGCCAAATATCTGTATAAAATCCTGTAGTCAGCAACACTCCATAGTGTCAGTCTGAAGATACTTACAGGCAAAACTACAGACAAGAAATATGCAAGTACATATACTCAAGCACTGAAACAACGATGATAACATGTTCTAAGCACATACCCCTTCCACTTAATCACAGCATTTCACTAATGCACAGCAGGGTGGCAGAGCTAGTTGGCAGCCGGCTCTCTAACCAGATTCTAGCCACTGTGCCAGCCCTCTTCGCATGAAGTCTCTAAACCAAGCCAGTGAAAGGCTGCCAGCTCCAGTCAGCAGAAAATAGGAAGGCCCAGAGGTGCTTTGTGCCCTTGACCTTTGATCCTCCTGCCAAGGTAAGCTAAGATCATGTATCTATTAAAAAAAAAAAAAAAAATCAATAAAAGTGAACTAATCAATAGAATAAGACCACTGTGGTTTTTGGTTGCATTGTGTGCGGTGGGTATGAACAAAGAAATCATTACTTTTATTTATATTCAGTTTTATTTATTTGGATTCAGTGAATAAAACTGATTTAAGAGGATTAAGCCAGTTGAGACCACTTTGCTTGCATTTAGAAAATGGACAAATCAAGGACAGAATAGAAGATGTGCCATTTTCTCTAGCTTATGACCATCTATTCAAGTCAAGCTTGACACTATATTCTTCAAAACGACATGCGGTCAATACAAAAAGTAAGCTTCCCAGACTGAAACAGCACACCAGTGTGATAAAAGATTACTCCGGTGTGCTGTTTGATGTTCCTGAGACATTTGTGAGTACTGGTCTTAGCTGGGTGGCCAGCTTGTCACAGAGTAAGGAGCTGAATTTTCCATTACAAATGCAACCCTTGAGGCTTTCTTCCAGTTTATGTTAAGCTACCTCCAGCTATGACTGGAGCAGGATCACTGGGCACCATATGGTAGCAGAACTAGTGTTTTTCTTAAAAACAGGCATCTATGGCAGTTTAAGTGAATCAGGTGGTAGATTAAAGCTACGCAATACACTTGTATAAGCAAAATTAAGCAGCAAGAAAAGCTCATTACTGTTACACGCTATCGTCATTGCCATTAATCACGACGTTCCATTACCATATAATGGTGTGGGGAAAGGCGGTCAACGTGTTGTGGGCGAGTAAAAAATAGAATAGTGTGAACACGGGCTAGCACGGTCACAAAATGACAGAGCCGAACGTGTGACAAACAAAATGTCACACATGCCCTGCGAAACACTGAGATCTGTTGTGAGGTTTTGTGGTGTAGAAGTAACTGTCACATGCAGGCTACAGCAGTTTCTCTGGGCAGTAAAAGTGATCATTGGCTTGCATGGCCACTTTCTGACCTTTGACAGCATGCAATAGCTCCTCGGTTAATAATTATCTCCTTTGGATAGTGTATTAAAATAGCATTTGAAAGAATGTCATCAGATTCCTGCCAGTTCTCTCTCGATATCAGGGGCTGTAGAGCAAACCTACACTGGTAATGCTGTTGTATATTTAATATATATTGGACTGCACATGTTTAAAGTATAGGGCCACTTTTGTTCAAAGTTATGGCTCTGGTAAGAATCTTATGAAAAAGAACAAAAAATGTAGGGGTTTTTTGTCTTAAAGCTTAATTATATAAAGTGTTGAATAAATGACTTGGGAGGAAAACAACGCTATAAATCAGGTTTACTGATTAATTGCTTTTACTTAGTTAAGCCATTGTGTCACAACACTATGTCTCACAAACACAAAAAACAATATATATATATTATTTAGGCTTATTTTTTTAGATTTGGAAACCAGTGTATATATACTGTACAGTTATATACAGCTTTTGTTTAAACAAAATGTCTGTAAAAGCACACGAAATGCATGAGATTTCACAAACTAAAACAAAGAGCAGACATGCAGAGCACAGCTTAAATTATGTTAATTTCGCACAGAACATTTTAAAAATTGCCTAAGGAAGTTTACATGCTCTCTGCAGGCGTGTGAAAACCAGTGTTCAGTATTGTTTAAGTTCAACCTTGTGCCTGCACAAGTACTGTATCTAGGTTACTGTCCCTTTTACTGATGCGTTTCTTGTCAATCAGCGCCAATGTGCACTAATTACCACACTTACATCACATAGATTTACTGTAGGCCTAAAAGCTGCTCGCTCTGTTAAGTTAGTGTGCTGCTGTATAATAGTTGACAGTAGCCATCGTAATAATTGTCATTCCATCTTTCAATTAGGTCACTTCTCCATCCGCATTTGTCTATCAAGCGTTTTAATACCAATAAAATCCTCGATCTATAGGTCAGTTCTGTACTGCGGGTCCACAGGAATGTCACGTTTCGATTCATAAATCCAGAAATACACTTTTTAGTATCACCTGTTCCTGCTGCAGGACACCACCTGTTTGGATGGAGCTCTGTTGTTCTCCTTGTTTTTTGTTTTGTTTTTTGTTTTGTTTGTTTTTGTACACCTACGCTAATCACCGGCGAGTCTGACGTAATTATAACCAGCTGTGCGGGTCTTGGCTTACCTTTCACGAAATGTTGAGGCTCCTGACTGCTCGTTGTTTCCGGGGGATGAAGACTCTGTCGGTCATGGCTTCAGGTCCGTTGAAGTGGCTTCCAAAGCATTCCCATCCCTGAACTGAACAGCGTCGGGAGTATCAACAGCATCAGGTTAGAGGAATGACCTGCGAAATGAAGGATGAGAACCCGAAACGGCACATCACCACAGCTGCACTCCTCTTTTATCTTATTGCCCTCTTTTGTCTCGCTGACTGTGGAGGGGGGGAGATAAATTATCGAGTAGTTTGGCAAAATATGTCACTTTCTTTTCCACGAAGCGGGCGGTCGAGCGATAGCACGAGAACTAAAATAAAACGGTTTATTTTAGCTAAAAGGCAAAATTCTTCTTCTGTTTTCCAACACTGACGAGGCGAGCGACGGATGAGGCATGACTGCTGCGCGCTCCCGACAGCGTTGGCTCGTTCTCGTGCAGACGCTCCGTGGTCGTGGGAGTGAACCGCAATAAGAAATAATTCATGGAAAAATAGGTCGGTATTTTAGCAGAGCAGAGCTGCTGTTGCGTGCTGAACATTTTCTTTGATTTTTTTTACAGGCCCTGCAACCTCTGAAAGAACATCAAGAGCTTACTTTCATCAAAGGTCTCATTTGAATGAGTTAAAATAAAGATCTGATGCAGTGCAAACAGAAAGGGCATTGTTTTAATAGCTTACTACAGTTGAGTGTGAAAACATGCACGAAATCTAATAAATGTCGTCATTCTTAAGACTTTTCTGATGGATCTTCTGTTATTTATATCTCGCTGATGCTCTTTTTTTTCCTTCATGCCATTCATGCTCCTTTTTAAATGGGTCTTTTAATTGACATTATACGACTTGTTACGTAAGCCTCCTTCCTTGGATGATTCTGTAAGAGCGGCTTTCCTCCCGCAGGGTGAAGATTGTACCCAGTGAGAAAACTGATAGGCCCTACATGAGAGAAGAGACACAGAGGTCCCTGTTTCCCTGGTTTTTGCCACTATAAAGATTATTTTTCATTTATTCACCGGATGGTCTGAACAGCAGTGCACAGCTTCCCATTCATTAAAACAGATACACAAAACCACACCTGGGAGCTGCCCGTGCAGGGCACAGCCAGACTGTTCAGTGATGAAGTACGTTTTAAAAAAAGCTTCTCCAGACACTGAGTAAGGATTTCTTCACAGCTAATCCAGTCACCACTTAGAGCACCTATATGTATATGGCTCACAATTTAGTCACATTTTAAACTGGTAGTTTATTGTTAAAAGGTAGTCATGTTGTATTTGAAGTATTTATTTTGGACCAGCTTTATTTTTCTTAGTCTTGCCTTTGCACAGGCATATACTCCATCAAATAGTTAACATTTCTCAGATTTATTATCCAGACTGTGTTGTTTCTGTTGCACTATAATCTGCTAAATTAAAATGCAATCCTTGCAGCTGTAGTGGGGGTTTTTTTTCACCAACTGAGAATTTCATAAAATTCCCATAAAAGAGCATAAATAATAATATATTTTATATATATTTATATTTATTTGGATTTGGGACAGATAAAGTATTATCTTTGCTACTATATCAATACAAGTCAATATATAGGTCCTCATGTTGTACTTCTGTTTGACAAGTATGTCTATACAAGCAAATCATAAGAGCAAGTAATCAAAAACAGTGATTTATCATGCAGAAAAAGCTTGGCCTGCCTTGCTTCCTGCGCTGCTGCATAATATAATGCTCACTGAGGCATTGGAAAATTAAAACATTTCATTTTAGAAGAGCAGTAGCTAAGCTTGCCAAAATTGTAATTTTACACAGCTTAGCTGTATAATTAGTTTTTGCTACAATTTCTTTCACTAGTTTCAGTGCTACTGTTGCAGATCATGGTTGCTGTGTAAAGCACCAGGTTTTAGGAGACTGTGATCCAGAAAATCATCACAAAATAATTCTATTTTACTGGGAAAAACTGGAGATTTCATATAAAGCCTGCCTGGCTGACTGAGCACCCATGTTGCTCACCCTGTTGGATTTTACTAACTGTTTCTAGAGATGTGGCTGAATTCTTGACTTCAACTGGAGGTAATTTAAGCAGCCTATTCCAAGTTGATTAAAAATGACTATTCGTTTTTAAATTGGAATAGGCAACAACCATTTGCTATTCCAAGCAAAGGGAATTTCACCATTTCACATTGAACCTGTGAATATAAAAACTGCTTTGACTGCATTTCTTGACCAGGTAAAAGAAAGAAAGAAATAGCAAAAGTTACAGCTAAATCGGTTCACTTACAGCTCATAAAACATTTGCACACAGTGCGTGGATAAAGAGTAAAGAACTATAACTGTGTAAACACTACATTGTGTACATGTTTTATTTTGTAAAGGTTTGGTAAGGGAATGATTCTACATTCACTGAGTCTCCTTGTCTGTGTTAGGTTTTCTCAAAACTTCAAACAGCAGTAGCAGAAGAAAAGGCACATTTGATAAAAAACACCCGGAGAAGATTTCAAACATGATAAAAGAAGAGAAGCTGATTGTGTTATGATTCATGGGAGAGAAGAGCTGAATAGATACATCACAGACAAATCTAACTACAAGTGAGCTTAATGAAAGCTGATACAAACTTCCAAGATCATTCTAATCCTTTTTGAAAAACAGAAGAAGTACAAGGAGGTCAAACAGAAGGTAAACAGATGAGCAAAGAGGCTAAACTATGTGCATAATGTTTTGACTGGACACAGGTGACATTAGCGAGAGCACGACACACAGTCACATGAAGAAAAGGAAGCAAAAACAGATAATCAGTATGTGGCTCTCGGTGGTTTTTGCCTAAAAAGACTGGGAATTCTAAAATATTATGGCTTCTACTTGGAGCGCAGGTGCTGCATCTTTAATATGAAACATTAAAGAAAAAAAAGTGGACCTCACTAATGTCTAAACTGGTTTCAATCCTGCCTAGAAACAGGGGGAAGCAAGTCTTGATAATAAGACAGGCAGTAACTGAAACAAAAAGACAGGGAACAGAGGAAACTACAGGAAAGCACACAAGTCACTTGAAAATAACATTAGAAACAAATAAGGGATACAATAGAGACCACGATATGTGTGCCTGTGCGTGCATACGTGCAACCAATATGCATGTGTGTGTGCAAAAACACAGAGAACAAAGAAGAGGAAATGAACAAAATGAGATGGCATGTGCAAAGTAAATGGCACAATTGGATTAACAAATGTGTCCAAAGCATAATTTTAGAGAAGAACAGTGTTACATTTGAACAGTGTGGCTCTGCTGGAGCACACCCAAATCTACCTTTACTTCACAGAGTCTTTGGTATGTTCATTATTAACTTGTCAGGGTAAAATGAGTCAGGACTGATTCAGTGGGTGCATGAATTAGCAACCCATTTACAACACTACAATGGGCATCAATTAATGCTAGGCTGTTGGCTTGTGGAAAACAAGTCCAGCTTAGTTTGAATAATTTGTGATTTGATTTGTGTAACAAAATCTGGAATTTGTTATTTTGTGTTGGTCATGAAGATGCATGCAGGTGTAACCTGTTACTGATGTTGTTTTAGACTCAAGTAAACCCATTATCAGTACTGGACATGGCAAGGGAGCTTGAGTTTGTGTGATGCTAGGTGACCTGGAAGTAAAAAGTAACAGAAGGCATTCCCGCCCACTGGCTTCAGTGTCACTGGGCTGCCCCAACTACCACCATCAGCTCCAAGATATGTAGGCACAGGGACAGCATCTTTTTAATACTTAATGCTGTTTTCAATGTCCTATCAATATGCTCTCTGAATTTTTCCAGGGTGGCCACCACTCTGTGCATCAAAGTTTGTGTTCCTTACACTCAAAGTTAGCCAAATTTAGTTGCACCCCAAAAGGTCCACTGTGGCTGTAAAAACAAAAAGGGAGGTTCCAAGCCAGACAAAGCATGATCCATCACCTACTCCTCCGCGAGGAAAGCCCTGCTGGCTCCAAGCCCAGATTACACAGGATGGTTGAATGTGATGCTCATAACTCAGTTATTTGAAAATGTTCCAAGGAAGAGTTTTTTTCAGATATTTTGCTGTTAAAGTCTTTTGTTCTTACACATCAGCAGCTTTTGCCAACAAACTTAGCAGAAACATTGTCTCATGCAAATATTGACAGACATATTTACAAGCGTGACCATGAAGTGCAAACAGCACATTGTTCAGGTTACTGAGTTTTGTCTCACGTGTGAAATCAAGGCCTCGCTGCAAGAAAATGACTGACGAGAGATTCTTGAGCTGTGAGCACAACGAGCAGAAAATGCAAAGGCCACTCAGGAATAAAAGCCAAGTCTTCTGAGCACCACCTCGCTTTATCATTTATCCTTTGCTCAAAGTACTTAATGGTTCTTGTGCCGCACCAGAGGATCATTCATCTAAGTAGCCTCTGCACGGGTATACAGCGTTGAGAGCACTGCTGTGCTTTCATTTATATATGACATGCAAATATGTTATCAGATTTTGTCTTTCATTCGAATTTTTCTGTTATTCTCAGTGAGAAAACAAGTTTGGTATATAGCCTCATTCAGTATCACTGTTTTTAACCTATTAAATATATACTGTAGGTTTATGTCAGTTGGACACATAATTTATCTTCATTAAAAGCACACTGTTGCTGTTGCTGCTAGCTGAAAGAGAAACATCTATTTTAGATAATGACATTGTCATGATACTGTACGTATGGCGAATGCTTTTCAATGAGTTCATATTTCTCAGAAGTCTCGTCTTACCATATGACATGCATACTGTCTCACTGTATCGTCTTCTCCCTTCCTGTGCTCGCCTCCTCTCACAAGACGCTTCTGCATAACTAGGGTTAAAAATAGATATAGCCCCCAGTGCAGCTTGGGCCTAACTTTATTTTCATGGGGGAAATGAAAAGCACACATACTCTGCTGGCTGGAGGGACAGAGGAAAAAAATAACAATAACCTTCATGATCCAATGACAAATCATTTTCTGTCCATGTCAGAAAGGCAGTATGAGGAGGAATCAAGGTCCAAAGAAAAGAAAATTTACAAATGTTCAGACTTTTGTCACTGTCTGAGCTTCCACATTGGACTTTAATAATCTTCAGTTTCACTTTGGTTTTGATCCGAAATTAGTCCCTGTCGTCCAGTGCGCAGCCCTACCTACACCTCTTGATGAATCTGATTCTGGCCTAAAATGAAATAAAATGCAAAATAAATAAAAAAAAGAAATGTAATACCATGGTATTTATGGCTGGTTAATGATCACAGTGTTCAGTCTGTGATCATTAACTATATAGCTATATGGCTATATGGCCATATAGCAATGGCCATGGTAATATTGATTTCTCACTGGCCCAATTTATCTTTCTGATTTTACCTTGTGCACACACGCACTTACAAAGGACAAATGGAAAGACACTAATAGAGGCATTTTTTTTTTATCCACTTCAGTTTGTTTATCAGACAATGATGAATCCTCAAATGTCATCTGGAGACAAAGAGAACAATATGGGTACAAGAGGGTACAAGGGAGACAGACAGGTAAATAAAGAGAAACTCAGGAGCAAGAAAGCAACATTATGGGAGAATGGAATTGGATGAGAAGAGGTCGTAATGAGGAGAGGGAAAAGAGAGTGTGGTAAGGCATAGTGTGATAGACAGGCAAAGCAGGGTGAGAGCAGAGAGGAAGTGGGAGGGGGTGATGTGGGAGAGATGCAAGTTGAGTCAAAACCCCCAAGCTCCCCTGATTTCTCTGTGAAAGACACAGTGCTGAAAAGATGGATAGCGTGTGCCCTCTGTGCCAAGGCATGCCCAAGACAATGACATCACCATCATCAAACTAGCAAGGACACAAGGCGAGAGCCCCAGACTAGCACTTGGATCTTTTATTCATTATTACTCACTCGCTTATTCATCAGTTTCCTTGTGCTCAGATTATCACTTTAAACTGACATGATAATTAAGTCTTCAGATCTTCCACAATCAAAATAGTACTCTTCTACACAGAGACAGGAGACAGTGATCGAAAAAAAAAAACAGTCTTCATACGTCATTAAAATTCTCTCCAAAATATATTATGTACTCTTACATACATATACAGTATATGTGGATACTTTGGTGTAGCACAGGAAAAAAAATCACAGGTTCAAGTTCAAGAGAAAGCAATAATCATAAAGCAGAAAATGTTTACTTTGTTTTCTTCATACTACATATTGTGTGGGGTTATTGTATTGTTGCTGCAGGTGTTAAATTCTGAGTGGCAGCGTCACTGCCCGCGCGTCTTATCTGACAGCCTTTTTTCTTTATTTTGGAGGTAACGTGCTTTCCCCTCGTCAAAACGTCTCTGCTCATCCTCGCCTTCAACCTAGAGGAAAAGAAAACAGACAAAAATATTTGTTTCCAGACACATTTATCATCTACACACTGGAATGTTTCCCCTCTAATTATTATATTAACCGTGGGCATGAAGCTCTGATCTAATTGACTTGACAGTGCTGCTGAAATTGCCATTCATCTTCTAGGTGAAATATAGAACAAATGCGTCTGACTCTAGGCTTGTAAGGACCCAGCATGATATACAAAATATATGAAGAAGACTACATATAAGTGAAGTTGAGTGAAACCACATGTGACATATGCAGGACATTGCCACATATGAAATTTCTGCATTTTAAAGGTGTGTGAATGCGTTTATCGCCAGCAACACATTTTATATTAATGCAACACTAATAGCAAGACTGGAGAATGGTGATGAGTCAGCTGATCAGGTTCATGAATCCATTTTCTGGTCATAGTAACAACATCTACTCACAAGGTTATACACAACCTGATAATTAAGCAAATAATGCAGTAGAAGTACATAAAGGGCAATTCCTGTAATTTGTGGTGAGTGTTAGCCTCTCAACTCATGTCATCATCTCATCAAACCTTCTCTTGACCAACCTTGACCGCACATTTCCATGATAGTGTGTTCTATGCACAGTACCAGTGCAGTATTATTGATGCTGCAGGCCTCTGGAAACACTCTATAGATTTACAGCTGTTATGAATCATTTTTACTGTTTAATTCTGTGCAGTTGTTTGTTTTGAAGCTAAATGTGGCTGCTGATTTATAGGAGTAAGCACTCAATATTCTGTACAGTTTAATTTGACTGTTGGCCAACCTTATGATTTGCAACAATACCACCACCAGTGACCATGTCACACTTTCTTTGAAGGTGCTGACTGATTTCTCCTTTCCTTATCTTCAAAGCGCTGTAACAAAGCAGGGTACGTGAACATGTTTGTATTTCATATATAAAGCGTACTGTTAGAGCTAATGACATGTTCTGATGGAGGCTCTTTGCTGCGTACACACCAGGTGGTTGGCAGATTCAAGAGCACCTGCCACTCACACAAACAGGGTGCAAAACTGACAGATGGCACCTTAAATTTAAGGAGAGAGCAGGGTGGTAACAAACATGACAAAACATAATGCCGGGGACAAGCCCAAGGGGGTCATTACTCAAATGTGACGAGAATATTAAAACAGTGGCGCTGAGCTACAAACACAACACCAGTGGGAATATCTTATCTGTAGAACAGGTTCAGGAGCATACAGCTGTAATATTGGTGTGTTTGTTGTATGGCAGTTATATAACAGTCAACATACTGCTCAGTCAGTTTTGCTTTTGCCATTCAACTGAAAGTAATGGATAATTCCAGTTCATTGAGTTTAAAAAGAGAGAGAGGGGGAAAGAACAAGTTTTTCAGAAAAATAATATAGACACATATAACATACAATATCTGGGCGTCATGTAATATAACCAAGGAACTAACAAGTCATGACCATCAAAATGATTGCTTACGTATCTTACATATTCACATACTTAATACCTGCTGAAAACCACATACTGTGGTTCTGTACATAATGTAAAATGTAAACGTGGTTCTGTTCAGTCAGAATATCTACACAGGTAGGTGAATAGGCTGCAAAAAAAGTGAAAAAAAAATTAAATACACAAATAAAATTATTTATAATTATATAAGGTATGTGTATTTATATAAGTGATTACTGGTGTGATGAAGTTCTAACTGGATTGAGATGGGTTACAGACTGTGAGTTACAGAATCAGGCAGGGTGGGTCAGATCAACTCTAAACAAGCTTAGCCATTGCTTTACACCCCAAACAGCAACCAAATGTAGTGCACTGTGATCGTAATGACCTCATATATGCATGCATACACTGTTGACCAATGCTGATCCCATTTTTTAATTTTTGCATCAAATGTTCCCGTGTTTTACAAATTTTAAGGTCTGTATTTTACTACTAAAAATACTACTATTACTACTACTGTTACTACTGTAGTATGATTATCTTTCTATAATGCAATGACACAATTAAAAGGTTTTGAGATGTTCTAGCAAAACTTTATTTATGTAATCCATTTCTTTATAGGTGAAAAAAGCATGACTTAAGTTGCATTATAAAAAAAATTAATTATTAGACATAAGTAAGCACAATTAAAACAAAATTTGAGTTAAGGACCACAAATAAAATAAAATAGTTAAACGCAGCCGTCGGCAGTAAAAAATGAAAATGAAGAACTACCAGAGTAAATAAAATGATTATAAGCAGAACTTATGCACACAACGTTCTGCTCCTTTATTTAAAAAATACATTGCAAAGTTTACTATATTTAAGTGTCTGTACATTAACTAACTGTTAAATGTTAAATGTTAAATGCTGGATGCTCCAGCGGCATCTGTAGCGTCTTAACTGGTATCTCTGTGTTGGCAAAAAGTTAGCATATTATCTTTTTTTGTATTCTACAAGCTCCAAGTCTATCCCAGCCACCATAGGGCGAGGCGTAGGGTAAACCCTGGACAGGTCGTCAATGTGAAGCTGGGCTTATTTCTGACGTATCTGTTAAATATTAGCATACTCTATAACCAATGAATTTCATTTCTATTCATTTAATGAAGTATTTGTAAATATGTGCCCCCATATATACATATAATTTTTTATTTAGTGGTTATTCATTTTCTTCACATAAGACAAATATAATGACATATATTTAATTTTCAAGTCACAGTTACTCAGTTAAATGGTGTTTCCTTTCTCGCTGTTATACAGTTTATTATAAAGGTGGTTACAAATGATTGCCTGTTGCAATGTTGGAAGGCAGACAAATACACAAACATGACCTATAATGTCATAATTCCTTTTGTCTAACTCTGTGGACAATCTATTGCCTAGCCTAACAATTCATTGAGTGCATTAATGAGACAGAGGCATCTTGCTCTATCTAGTTAACACTTTGAGCTGTGCAGGGAGCTGCATTATAGCATTACTGAAATAACCCCCAACAAGGTGATTTAGGATCCTAACACCAATTAGAGGCTTATAAATCATCCTTCTTGAACAGGCTGGAACAATCCAAAGACATTATTGTTTATTTATTTAAGTCTGAAAAACTGCAGCCATGATATCAAAGCAAAAGTAAAAAGGTTTACATGGTGAGACTGTTTATGATCAGACAGAACCGTAAGGTTCAAATTAATTAATTAATCAAATTAATTTAAAAAATGAATTAATATATTTTATTTAACTTTTTTAAAGAATAAAAATTGTACTAGTAAATAGTAAAAATCACTCTTTTTAAAACCATATCGATGTACGGTTTGAGATGAGTTAACAAACAGCAAAACGAAACTGTATACCTTACTGCTGCGGATGAATCATAGCTGCAGACTGTCTGACAATGACAGCTAAAAATGATTCTGGCAGGAAAAATGTGAGCTTCGCTGTCTGGCTGAAGAAGAGATTTATGTAAGCTTTGACTATTAACATATCAAAGGTTGTTAAAATAAAATAATAATTATTATAAAACATTTTTAACGTGCAATTTTTCCTGCACAGCTTGAAATTGATTTGAACTAATTACATGAATATTTTGTTATTGAATAATTGATTTATATTTCCAGACACCAATTTGTACATTCAGCTTACCCATCCAGTAAAAACAAATTCCTGATCACTGTTCAAACCTTGTTTTTTTACCTTTATTACTTAATAGTCAATAATTACAATAATAATATTACTAATAATAATAATAACATGCACATATGGCCGGTGCACATCCATCTACACACAGTACCACAGGTTACGTGTGTCGTGCGTATGTTAACCATTATGTTAATTACATTTGCATAACTCAATGAGGCAATTCATTTTCTTATTAAGGTCCTTGTTGTGTTCTTAAGTAATTTGTCTTCCCTACAGAAATAAAGCAGAAATATGTAGCACTTACGTAGAGTTATATAAAGTACCAATGGATAATTACCAAGGTGATAAGTAATTTGGGCTAGTATCAGAAGACTGAGAACGACTCTTAGAGCTCTGGTACACGAATGGCAGAGAAACCAGACAAACACAGTTGTGTGGCTTTAAAAGTACTTTAGTGACGTTAAGCTTTGTAAAATAAATTTGTAAACAACACAGTATTTCAATAGGTTTTAACAGAATGTCAAGTATAAAAAAAAATTCCCCCAAAGTAGCAAAAAAATAGAATAAAATAAAATTGTGCACAAATAAAAGAATTAGTCTTTTTTTTAAGTCCAAATGATACCGGTGGGGCCCATGACAAACGGGTGTATGGCAAAAGAATTTGTCCGACAAGGAGTGTGTGTGATTGTCTGTCCTACCGTACTACTTGTACAGTAGAGGATTATAGTCCATGTGCGTGTGAGTGTGCGTGTATATGTATATCGTCTCCTAGGATCTTGGGTTGGCTCGCCATCCAATGAACACTGGAACACTCTGGGTTCTGGAATCGCTGACCTGGTCTTTGGATTCGTCCCATATAAAAACCTGACCTATAAACAATGGCCAAATATATGTCACGTCCCCTTTAAGGATAACTCTCACAAATTAACTAAAGTAGTGTCACAGTGCAGTAACAACTATTCAGATCAGCTATCATCAATTCAGTCATCAATCAATTCAATTCAGTCATGTTGTACAACATTAAAATATCAAGTTTCAAAGTTCAAAGTATCAATATCCAAAATTTCACAGTATCAAGGTTCAATTATTTGTAACCTGCAGTAACATTAAAGATTATCTGCAAGGTTTTAAACATTCAGGAATTATAGTCACCATATAATTCATTTTCATTGTAAACATCAATTACATCCATCAAAATACTCACTGTACACATATATATATATATATAAAATCACAAATAAATAAGTATATTACCCCTTTTAAGAAATGGAATAATATGCAAATGCTTATCAGAAATTGAACAAAGTGCAAATAATCAATCTCAATAACCTGTAAACACAAGGACTCAAATAGGAGTATTAAATAGACGTGCTTAATCCTACTTGTACCATAGGCCTACTAGTACAAGCGGAAATACACTAAAAATTACCTCCAAGTATTCAATACTGAGTATAGTAAAACAACTGATTGACATCAAAAATTAAACAGGAAGCAGGATAAAGTCTGCTTACAATTATCTCTCATAAAGTTATTTTTAGCTGCTTTAACCATTTACAGCTTTTCACATGTTAATAACTTAGATTATTAACTAACTAGATTAACAACAGTGCGTTTCAGAGACATCCAACAACTGTACCCACACTCCGCACATCACGTGTCTGATTAGCCACATTTAGCTTACCGCCGTCGAGTGGATGCTCAGCGTTACGTGAAGCCACAGCTCAGTAAACCTTCCGGTTTCGCTCTGCCCTTGACGACAACAAGTGCAAACCCATAATTTGTGAAAAAATATCAGTTTAGATGGTATTTTTTTAACTCGTTAGATGTTAATTTCTCCAGCTTACCGATAACAAAGTTTTAGTCCGTCTGCTCTGTTTGGCTGTAGAAGCAAGAGACTGAAAACTTGGGAGCTGGTACTAAGGAGGGACAAGAGCTGCCCAGAGCTTCACCGATTGGCTGACATGCGAGGAGTGGAGTAAAACAATAGGCTCTCATCAGAGCTCATCAACCCTCTGAGAAAACTTAACCCTTGTTTGACCAGAGCATATCATATATAATCTGCGTCCCTTCTATGTTTGAATAAATATTTTGATCTTGTTTCTCTTTCATTAACAGGGACAGTAAGAACGGAACAATGAACATTAAATGTTTTCATTTTTCTTCTCTTTTGTTTGAGATGATTTTAGGAACTGGGTTACACCCTCCCCTTTTGAATTCATGCAAGTCCCTTTGCATGTCCACTGCGAACTGCATCATCTAAGAACAATAATTCAGCTTTAGCATTTAAAGAGTCAATGAAAGCTGTGGTTAAACCCTGAAATAATGATTTGACCACAGTGACAAGGGGATTTCCCAATTCGGCATAGTCTAGCCTTTTTGGTGGCTGGCGACTTCTTTCAGATCGTCGGACAGGAATTTCTTTGCTTATTTGCTCATCTCTCTCTTTGTTTACTGTTTCCCTGTCAAATATCAAGTCCTCTCCTTCCTCATCACTCCCTAACATGTCTGAGAGAAGTAGGATTTGTTCATCCCTCATGTCAGGGCGATCCGTAGAAGGTAAGTCTTTTTCCTTTTCAGATTCGTCGTTTCCAGGTAAGTCTCTTTCCTTTTCAGATTCGTCATTTCCAGGTAAGTCCCTTTCCATTTCAGATTCGTCATTTCCAGGTAAGTCTTTTTCCTTTTCAGATTCGTCATTTCCAGGTAAGTCTTTTTCCTTTTCAGATTCGTCATTTCCAGGTAAGTCTCTTTCCGTTTCAGGTAAGTCTTCCTCATACGAGGCTTCTCCATAACTTGCGATCTGATTGTCATAATGTTGGTTATGGTCAGCATGACTGGCTGGAACAACATCGGATATGGTGTCTGTACAAGCTGAAGTATTACCAGCCAACTTGTCTTGATCTGCAATCACATCATCCCGACCAAGACTTGATTTATGAGTCAGCAGAACATCTCGCTTGACAATGTACACCGAGTCATTTGGCACTGATCTATCTGCAAACCAGTGGACTGAAACAATATCATCCTCATCCGAGGGGTGATCTGCTCTTTCCTTGTCTTTGTGAGTGGTCTGTCGCGTTCTGGGCCTTTTCTTTGGTTCTGGTTGTTCAGGTTTCACTTCCTTGGCTGCAGAGAGGAACCCACAAGGGAGTAAGAGGTCTCTGTGTAGGGTGCGTATGGGGCCATTCCCGCCCTCTGGTTTAACAGTGTAGACGGGGAGGTCTCCAGCTCGTTTTACCACCACATAGACGGTCTGCTCCCATTTATCGCCGAGTTTGTGTTTTCCTCGAATGCGTATGTTCCTTACCAGCACTCGGTCCCCGATTTCCAAGGTAGATGTGGTCACGTTTGTCAAATCTGGTTTTGTTCCTTTCGGCTACCTTTGCAGCACTCCGTGTAGCTATTCTATAGCTCTCCTCAAGATGGGATTTGAGGTCCTTAACATATTGGGAGTGTGACTTGTTTTGTTGTTCTCGCACAGGTAAACCGAAAGCCAAATCAACAGGCAACCGTGGCTGACGCCCAAACATCAGCTCATACGGTGTGAATCCAGTTACCTCGTTCTTGGTACAGTTGTACGCATGAACTAAAGGCTTTACAAAATCCTTCCAATGTGACTTGTCTTTGTTCTCCAGAGTTCCAAGCATACTTAAGAGTGTTCGGTTAAAACGCTCCACCGGGTTGCCCCTGGGATGGTACGGCGTAGTCAGAATCTTCTGTATGCCTGCTACTTCACACAGCCCCTTGATCAGCTGAGACTCAAAATCAGGCCCTTGATCGCTGTGTAATTTTTCAGGAATGCCATAGTGTACTATGAAATGGTCCCACAGACACTTTGCAACAGTCCGAGCTTTTTGGTTCGATGTTGGGATAGCGACTGCATATTTAGTAAAATGATCTGTGATGACAAGAACATCTTTCACATTACTGCTGTCTGGTTCAATGGATAGGAAATCCATGCAGACTAACTCGAGGGGTCTTGTCGTCATGATATTCACCAAAGGTGCAGCCTTCTCAGGTAACGTTTTCCTGCGTACACACCTGTGGCAGGTCTTTATCTTTTTCTCCACATCTGAGGACATTCTCGGCCAGTAGAACCTGGCTCTGACCAGATCGAGTGTGCGCTCTATTCCCATATGACCCATGTTGTCATGTAGGCTTGTCAACACAAACTCTCGCAGGTCTTCAGGTAAGACCAACTGGTAATGTTTATTATTGCCTTCTCTTCGTGTTCTGTAGAGAATGTCATTGCACAGCTCAAACCTGTTCAACTCTCTCAGCAACAGGACTATGTCTGGAAGTTCTTTCCTCAATGTGGGAGGGGGTTTCTCCCCACTCTCCATCTGAGTAATAACATGTCTGATGCACCGATCAGATCTCTGGCTGTCTCTGAGATCTGCCTGTGAGAGTTTGGGAATGGTGTCTAGGCCTCCCAACGTCTCTTCCTGCTCAAAGCTGTCAGGTACAGCATCTCCAGAAATGGCAAGACTTTCGACAAGGGATATACCTGCATCATCACCCAAAGCTTCAGAGGTGGTTGAATGATAAACAAACTGTCTCTCACAGATAGCATGAACAACATCCTGATCGACTGAGTCAATATGGTCAGGATCTGACAGATGTTGTTTTGCGAACTGGCATATCCGGTCTCTCTCTTTTTGAAATGTAAGGTCATCAGGTAGCTTGCCATGAGGACGACGTGAGAGTCCATCGGCATCTCCATTTTGTTTTCCAGAACGATACTGGAGTCGGAAATTGAAGGTAGAGAGGGCCGCCAACCACCTGTAGCTGGTTGCATCGAGTTTTGCTGAGGTGAGGATGTAGGTCAGAGGGTTTGAGTCTGTGACAACGGTGAACTGATTGCCATAGAGGTAGTCACTCAGCTTCTCTGTTACAGCCCACTTTAAATTCAAAAACTCGAGCTTATGTGCTGGATAGCGGGACTCACTACTTGACAAACCTCTACTTGCGTAGGCGATAACCCGCAGCTGTCCCTCCTGCTCCTGGTATAAGGCTGCTCCAAGGCCCGTAGTGCTCGCATCTGTATGAAGGATGTAAGGCAGCTTTGGGTCAGCAAAGGCCAGGACTGGAGGCGACGTTAGCTTGTCAATGATAGCCTCAAATGCTTTCTGGCATGCAGGGGTCCACCGTTCGTAAAACAGCTCTTTTGGATCATGATACTGATTACTCCTCCCTTTTGATTTGCAATGTTTCCTCAGTGGTGGATAACCGGACGTTAGATCGTTCAGCGGTTTCACAATACTTGAGTAGCCTTTAACAAACCGTCTGTAATACCCACAGAACCCAAGGAAGGATCTCAGCTCCTTGAGGTTCTGAGGGACTGGCCAAGTTTTAAGTGTGGCCGTCTTTTCTGGGTCAGTTTCCACCCCGTGCTGTGAAACAACATGCCCCAAGTACCGAACTGAGGACTGGAAGAACTTGCACTTTTCGGGAGACAGCTTTAACCCATACTCCTTTAAGCGTTCCAGGACTTTCATGAGTCTGGCTTCATGCTCCTCAAGGGTTTTCGAGAAAACTATGAGATCATCCAGGAAAACAACAACTTCCTTGAGATTTATGTCTCCCATGCATCTCTCCATAAGCCTCTGAAAAGTATTTGGCGCGTTTGTCACTCCCTGTGGCATACGGTTGAACTCCCAGAAACCTAGTGGACAGACAAAGGCAGTCTTGGGCTTATCACTCTCTGCAACTTCGATCTGATAATAGCCGGACTTAAGATCGAGTGTACTGAACCACTTGGAACCTGAAAGTGCGGTGAAGGTGTCATCCAGTCTTGGGAGGGCGTATGCGTCTTTCACTGTTTGTAAGTTTAACTTACGGTAGTCAACACACAGACGTACCTGACCGTTCTTCTTCCTGACCACAACAATTGGCGAGGAGAATGGGGACTCGCTCTCGCGAATTACTCCAGTTGCGAGAAGCTCTTGCAGATGCTTTCGAACAGCCTCTATGTCGTGCGGGTGAATCGGTCGGGCTCTGTGTTTGAATGGTGTCTCATCTGATAGCTTAATGTGGTGTTTGACCTTGTCCGTCCTTCCAAAATCCAGATCGGTCTGGGCGAAGACCTCTGGCACACTGCTCAGCTTTTGAGTAATGCGGTCTCTCCAGTCAGAAGGGATAGGAGAGTCGGCAAAGTCAAATGTCACACTAGAGGTCTTGGATGGTTCACACTCTGATGGCTCACTCACAATGTGTTTGTGAGATAGGACAGTCTGTATTGCACTGAGTTCTGCAATCACGCTCTTAGCTGGGATGGTAATGTCATGCTCTGACTCATTGGAAACTACTACAGGTAGTTTGCACGACTGGTTGCTCGGCAAGTCAAGGAGACAGGTTTGTACTAAAAGCCCCCCAGGCAGGGAAGATACTGAAGGATATTCCAACAGGGCAGATCTCTCAGTGTAAAATTCCTTGATTGATACTGTCCCCTCAAGAACGACTGTTTTCCCAGCTGGGACGATCACTTCATCCTTTCCACGCATCCTCACTAATCCAACGTTTTCATCTGGACATTGCTTTTGCCGCAACTCCAGTACTTTGAGTACGGTTCTGTACCCATGAGGAATGGGTTGGTAGCCCTCTGGGTTTGCCTCTGTGTACATTTCATACACTACATCAAGAGTGTTTGTTCCAATCAATACACAAGACTTGGTTAATGTCCCGGTGTCTGGGACTACTAGAGCTAGTGTTTTGACTTCTAGTTCAGCACCAAGAAAGTCTTTAGGAAAGGTGATTCCAATCTCAACATAACCCAGGTAAGGTACAAGCTGCCCATTGGCCCCTTCAACTTCCAGAAGGTCATGTAGTGGCTCTATCTGTTGCTCAGACAAATACTGGTCATAGTAGGACTTGGTGACAGTGGTCACTTGAGAACCCGTGTCAAGGAGACAACTGCACACCTTACCTTTGATCGTGACTTGACCTGTACTCTTTGTGCCTATGAGCCTCTTAGGTAGTCTGAAAGGTTGTTCTCCAACATGGGATTGCCTCAAAGTGGCCTGTGCTCCTGGTTTAGCTTGACTTCCAGATTTAGCGGGACGATGTTGACCTGCTTCAGTCCCAGTTTGCCCCACAACTGAGACTGCGTCTAAAAATCCTGGTCAGCAGATGGAGTGTTTTGCATCTCCCAAATGCGACGCTTCTCTCTCAATTGCTTCCTCTTATCAGCGACAAGAGTGGGGTCTGGGTCATTACTGCAACTTGCTGAGATGTGGCCATCCTGACCACACTTGAAGCAGTACCATGGTCTTGGCTGGGTGCTCTGCCGCAAGTTGGCAGGCTTCGCACTTGTGACCTTGATGCTAGGTGTTGCCATAGCCATCTCACGTAAATCACACTCAGCCCTGTCCTTAGGCTTCGAGCTTTTCTTCTGTTTCTTTGCCATCAAATTAGTAAGCTGACTCTGTAGGGATGCAACTTGCTTCCTCAGATCTGTCAACGGGTCAGAATCAGATTGAGTCACTGTCTGTAGCTCACTACAGGTGCAAGTCTTTTGACAGTGTGCCACAACCCGCTGCCGGGTTGAACCAAGGTGTTTCTTCATCCGTGTGGCTTTAGCTGCCAGTCTATCTTCTTCTGTTCGGAGCATTAATAGAAGTTCTGAGAATGTTGGAGGTTGGCTTTTCTTGTGTTCAAGATTAAGATCTGAGAGCAAGGTGTGGTCCCAACATCCACGACAAAACTGCTTGAGAATGTGTTTATCGGCATCCTCAGCAGAGACTTCTCCCCTCTTCAGAGTGAGGTTCAATGCGCCCTGAAGACGGCAGAGGTATGCAGAGGCCTTTTCACCAGGATCCTGAAGAGTGTTCATGAATTGAGCGAAAAGCTCCTCTCCGTCTTCCACTGTTCCAAAAGCTGCATCCAACAACTGAAGGTAAGTTTCAGGTGTAGCTTCTGGGCTCAGTCTGTTGACAATGTCAGCTGCAGGGGACAACAAGCTCTCAAAGATCTTTCTAGATTTTTGAAGTTCAGACATGGCAGTGTCTTTCCTGAGAAGTTCAACATGTGAACGCCATGTGTCATAATCCGTCTCACCGCTGGGTTTGGGGATCCTGCCAGAGAATGAGCGGAGTCTCATTGGAGAATATGAATGTGCAATCAAGTCATCTTTCTTCACGATGTGTTCCACAATGACTTTCTGAATTTCAGGTGGGTTGAAACTGTTTGCCGCACTAAATGGGCTCTTTTTGAAATCAACAGGTAGGTGGGGCTCCGTACCACCTTGAATCAATCCTACCTGTGGTAGATCTTCAGACAACTGCTGGCGTGCAATCTCAGACGTTTCAAGAGAGGGGTGAAGCTGGTTCTCCCTGTTTGGATCATCAACTTGCATGGAGGAGAGCATACATTCATCATCGGTCTCTGAACTCCCAATGATTTCACTGATCTCTGTCATCATCGACTTCAGTACCTCTTCAAAACTTTTGCCACTCAGTTTTGCCACCTGCTTTATTTCATCTAAGTAGGATTTGGTAGCACTGCCTCCCACCTTGGCAGTGTAAACGCTGGAGAGAGCTCTTACATGGTATTTTACAGCGGGCTTCCCTTCAACTTCATATGTGTATGGCAAAAGATCAGTTAAGGCATCAATGGAGTTACCACTTCGGTACTCAACGATCAGGTTTTTGAAAAATTCTGAGTTTGGATCTACAACTGGGACGGCTCTAAAGGTACCATACTGCTTCAAAAAGTCAAGAACCTCTTCATCATCCGATGAATTGAGTGTACCACTAACAATTACTGCATTGGGGACTTTGATACCTGAGCTCAATACAAAATCCATCTTGTGGCAATAGCAAAAGATGTTTCAATGACAATACACACTTTAAGGAGGTTTCAATGCTGATATTCATGCACCAAAGAGCTCCTGGCTGGCTCGCCACTTTTGTAGCACTTACGTAGAGTTATATAAAGTACCATTGGATAATTACCAAGGTGATAAGTAATTTGGGCTAGTATCAGAAGACTGAGAACGACTCTTAGAGCTCTGGTACACGAATGGCAGAGAAACCAGACAAACACAGTTGTGTGGCTTTAAAAGTACTTTAGTGACGTTAAGCTTTGTAAAATAAATTTGTAAACAACACAGTATTTCAATAGGTTTTAACAGAATGTCAAGTATAAAAAAAAATTCCCCCAAAGTAGCAAAAAAATAGAATAAAATAAAATTGTGCACAAATAAAAGAATTAGTCTTTTTTTAAGTCCAAATGATACCGGTGGGGCCCATGACAAACGGGTGTATGGCAAAAGAATTTGTCCGACAAGGAGTGTGTGTGATTGTCTGTCCTACCGTACTACTTGTACAGTAGAGGATTGTAGTCCATGTGCGTGTGAGTGTGCGTGTATATGTATATCGTCTCCTAGGATCTTGGGTTGGCTCGCCATCCAATGAACACTGGAACACTCTGGGTTCTGGAATCGCTGACCTGGTCTTTGGATTCGTCCCATATAAAAACCTGACCTATAAACAATGGCCAAATATATGTCACGTCCCCTTTAAGGATAACTCTCACAAATTAACTAAAGTAGTGTCACAGTGCAGTAACAACTATTCAGATCAGCTATCATCAATTCAGTCATCAATCAATTCAATTCAGTCATGTTGTACAACATTAAAATATCAAGTTTCAAAGTTCAAAGTATCAATATCCAAAATTTCACAGTATCAAGGTTCAATTATTTGTAACCTGCAGTAACATTAAAGATTATCTGCAAGGTTTTAAACATTCAGGAATTATAGTCACCATATAATTCATTTTCATTGTAAACATCAATTACATCCATCAAAATACTCACTGTACATATATATATATATATATATATATATATATATATATAAATCACAAATAAATAAGTATATTACCCCTTTTAAGAAATGGAATAATATGCAAATGCTTATCAGAAATTGAACAAAGTGCAAATAATCAATCTCAATAACCTGTAAACACAAGGACTCAAATAGGAGTATTAAATAGACGTGCTTAATCCTACTTGTACCATAGGCCTACTAGTAAAAGCGGAAATACACTAAAAATTACCTCCAAGTATTCAATACTGAGTATAGTAAAACAACTGATTGACATCAAAAATTAAACAGGAAGCAGGATAAAGTCTGCTTACAATTATCTCTCATAAAGTTATTTTTAGCTGCTTTAACCATTTACAGCTTTTCACATGTTAATAACTTAGATTATTAACTAACTAGATTAACAACAGTGCGTTTCAGAGACATCCAACAACTGTACCCACACTCCGCACATCACGTGTCTGATTAGCCACATTTAGCTTACCGCCGTCGAGTGGATGCTCAGCGTTACGTGAAGCCACAGCTCAGTAAACCTTCCGGTTTCGCTCTGCCCTTGACGACAACAAGTGCAAACCCATAATTTGTGAAAAAATATCAGTTTAGATGGTATTTTTTTAACTCGTTAGATGTTAATTTCTCCAGCTTACCGATAACAAAGTTTTAGTCCGTCTGCTCTGTTTGGCTGTAGAAGCAAGAGACTGAAAACTTGGGAGCTGGTACTAAGGAGGGACAAGAGCTGCCCAGAGCTTCACCGATTGGCTGACATGCGAGGAGTGGAGTAAAACAATAGGCTCTCATCAGAGCTCATCAACCCTCTGAGAAAACTTAACCCTTGTTTGACCAGAGCATATCATATATAATCTGCGTCCCTTCCATGTTTAAATAAATATTTTGATCTTGTTTCTCTTTCATTAACAGGGACAGTAAGAACAGAACAATGAACATTAAATGTTTTCATTTTTCTTCTCTTTTGTTTGAGATGATTTTAGGAACTGGGTTACAAATATCCTTGCAAAAACCAGCATGCTTGTTATATTGTGTTTAAGGCAACTGCCTATACTCCAGCAGTGTCAAGTGACAATCACTACATGCATTGGCATTCGGGTAAACTGAACCATTTCATGTTTCATCAAGGTTATTTATCTTTACAATAAGAATGATAGCTGACCCTAGCTGATTCAGCGTCTATGGACTTACAAGAAGCTTGTTTTTGGTTTTTGGTAAACTAAATGCTAAAAAAAAAAAAAAAAGGTTAACAGCGATGTCCCTAAATTCCCATCTATTCTGTTCATAAATCAAAGTATTGAACAAACAAAAAATGTGATTGTGACTGTTAAATCATCATTTTGTTCAGCATAACAGTTTGTCCTTGTGTTGGTGCTCACTGAAAACTCGGAAAATTACTCATCCATTATTAGTCTTGATCATCAATGACTTAACAGGCTGGCATTGCCATTTCTTGACCCATGCTGTTTATCTGCATATATAGATATGATCAGAAGAAACATGATGAAGATGATACTAAGGTTAGGGTAAGATGGAGGCAGATGATCTGATGTTACAAGCCCAGAAGATGAAGAAGAAGAGGAAAAAGAATTACTCTCAAAATCTTCCAGCGAGATAATATCAGAGCCCAGAACTTTGGCTGATTGGGTCAAACAGCCAGGACAGATGTTTCACCTGTTGTTAATTAAGTCCAGTAGGTGGACAGCTGAATGGAGCATGAAAAACCAATACGGTGTAAATGTGGAACAGGGACAATACATGTAAAGGAGATTTGCTCAGACAATGCCAGCAAAATGCCAGGTGGGTTCTGTTGTGTTGGCGCGAGCTGTTATTAGAGTGGGCAAGGGGCATCAGTGGCACTGGCAAATGTCACTGTGTAAAGGTAGCACAAAGCTGTAAACAGCCAGCACAAGACAAATAATAGCCATCTGGACTAGAATGAGCCTGGATACTAACCTATATATCTGTGTGTGATAGAGGGACCGAGAGGTATACACAAAGGATGACATTTTAGACAAAGCTGAAAGGTATTTCATTTCTAGTCATAAAATGAATCCTTTTATATCAGCCAGGCTCTTCTGGATGGTGAAAGGAGCTCTTCCAGTGGATCTTTTCATTTAGTCATAAATGCTTTGAGTTTTTTCACTGCAGCTATCTGATAATACAGACATACCACGTTCTTATGGGCTTCATCGCAGCTTTAGCAACAGCAATGAAGAGTCTGAAGTATACAGCCTCAGTTGGATCCTATTTTTCAGCAGTTTACTAATGTAAGATAGCTGAGAGAAATTATACTGAACTTTCTACTGTAGTATGAAAGATTGATCAGGTAACTTTGAGGGAATTTTGAGGGAAGTTGTTGCTTATGTAGCAGTTTAAATACTGCATTACATTTGCATACTTTGCAAAAGGGTTTGTAATTTAATTTAAAGAACAAGTAATTTGCAGTTACAAGAAAATTAGAAGTGACACTGATCTCTATCAAAGATTTTCTGAAAGTACTGAATTTTGTTCTTTTTTAATAAGACTCATATTATAAATATGCTAAATTACTCTTTCTAAATATAACAAAATTATACTTTTTCATTATGATTTAGTATCTAATTTTGAATTTGATCTCAAATTAAGGCAACAACATGACAATACAACATCACAGACAAAACTTATTACCCTTTTAATCTTCTTTTGGGTGCTGCTGACAGACAGATGTTTATCGGAAAGTAATAAAAGTTGAATAATTTTAACCAAAAAATATCTAAATCATGTACTGTCAAAGAGAAAACTGGGTTTCACTGAACTGAAGAGAATTTAGTTCGAGCTGTGAATACACAATATTTAGTGTATGACGTAGAATGATAACCCCCTGATGTGCACATTTAGCAGTGCCTTACAGATGCAGGCATGATCTGGGCGTTAAGTTTAACGGGTGTACCCGTTAACACGGTTCTGATTGTCTTAAATGGGAGGTATCTAAAAATAAACTTCATGTGAACTACATGAGGTTGCCATGACGACCAGGCTTGTTTTCGTGTCAAGGGAGGCCAGCTGAGTCTTTGCCAGCGAGGAAGGAGGGAGATGGAATAGAAGGAGGAAGGAAAAATCAGAGGAAAGATGGAGCAAGAAGGCAAGAATAAGAGAGATATAGTGAAACAATACTTAAATCAATAAATGGAGATATGCAATAAAGAAAAACACACATACACAAAGACACAAAGCTTTTCTTTGTTCAGCAGGGATGAATGGTGGACCTATTAATACTGTATTTTTACTAACAATGCATTTTTTGTGCTTGCTGTTTTGACCAAAATCGTGGCCTAGCATGTATATACACTATATTTCAGTAATTCATTTTCAAGATTACTGTTATAGATAGGCAAGGCATTCCCCACTATCCTCTGTGCGCCTGCTGTCCTCATGCCCCACTTCAGCATAACCCACAGTATGCTAACATTAGTGACAGCCCAGCTACACATACACACACTCCCACCGTACCTACCTCCCTAGTGAGCTGAAACTGAAAAATCTAAAAATAGTGATTGCACTGAGCTCATTGGCAAGAAATCAAGGAAGGGAAAATGGGAGGGAAAGCACCTGCAGTCAAAAATAGCAGAAGTCATGTCGATCAGACTATTTATAGAGCTCAACTGGGGCAAAAGCTGCCATGAAATTATAATAAGTGATGGTTTGAGCTTTCAGGAGTGTTTTCAGTTTAAATTTCAGCAGTACTAAAAAAGGACAAAAAAAAAAGAGACAATTGCATTATAAACATAAAAGAGAAGCAGGGAGAATCACCTTTTTTTTCTTGGTTTTTGTTTGTTTGTTTTTTAACAAACGGAGAACAAAAAGAATCAGAGAGACAAAAGAGCCCTTTTCAGTATTCTCTGATGAAAAGGGCTATGGGGTATTAGAAGATTAAATGTATAAGAGGAAGCAAGTTTAGTATTTGGGGAAATGAAGCTTAATTAAATTTTATGCCAAGCCAAACAAGCTTTTTTTTTTTTTTTACTTCAGTCAAAAGGTTAAAAACAAGAAGCATTGCACTGTTCATGGGTAACAAAATTACCCATCTCTAAAGGTCAAATTAAGTTGTGGTCACGTACAGGAGTATTTTTAGCTGATACAGTGACTTTGAGGACTCTTGAAGTAGCAGTCTAAGTAACACCAAGTCCCACTGTTGAGCATTGGTAGATAGCTTTTGTTATGTTTAGTCAGAGCCAGGGTGGCTGCTTCAAGGTTTCCATTCTTTGTGCCAAACTAACTGCTAACTGTCAGACACGTTTTGTGTAATCACACTTTCATGCTAGCTCAGAAGAAAAGGTTTTAATTCTCTGGAGGATCTTTAACACAGAGACAGTAAATACCACGGCTTACTATTTCTGGGAAATAGCTGATAATACTATTTTGTACCATGCAAAAGTCTTGAGCCAGTCCTTGTTTCTTTATGCTTTGCTAGGTAAACCTGGCAATAGGTGAAACGATTTACTGAAACAGGCAAATGTACATGTACATAAGGCAAAAATAGAGTTTGTACGATTCTAACAGGCTTGAAAGTCATTGTTTGGTACGACACCTATATTTCTACACAGCCTGAACACAAGAGTTCTTTCAATTTTTTAAACTAGTCTACAGAAATAGTTCTCTAGTCTTCTCGAAGGACATTCTTATTTGGATGTTGTGTGTGTTGTAGACACTGATTATTGTATCTCCTGCAAAGACACTGATGACGACTGGACCCAAAAATTTCAGATTTATATTTTTCACTCAATAAGAACTGTTGCCACTGATTTTCAGTTCTGTTCTTTTAATTTTGCATACAGCCTTTTCTCCCTGTTTTTCTTCCTTAACAGGGGCTTCTTGACAGCCACCCTTTCACTGAGACCATTTTTGATGAGGCTTCACTGAACATTAGACAGAGGCATCTTGCTCCTCTCCTATTTCCTTTGTTTTCCACTTTTGCAGTTTCCCCGGATTTTTTAAGGACACGCAGCACACTAATGCTAATAATATTTGGGGAATTAGCTTGTTAGTGCCAAAATACTATTTTATCCCTCTCAAATGGTACAGGTCCCAAAGTTTTTGCAGTTCATCAACCCGACCATGTTCAAAAAGTGAACTTTTTTTTTTTTTGCCTTTGCCATCCGAAGGTCATGACAGTGTGACCTGACAGAAAATGACAATGAATCAAGATTTTTGCACAGATTTGACCTTTTAATGGCATGTGGTCCTAATCTTGATCAGCTGTTTCAGTTTTCAATAAATTGCATGCTCGAAAAAATGTTTTGTCTCACTCCCATTTCTTCTTAATGCATGTTCAAGGTCTATTGGAACCTTGTTAAGATCCAACCATGCAAAATATGAATTTTTGCCATTTTTCAAGTGGTCTTAAACTTTTGATTGAGACTGTATAATCGTTAGTATTTTAGAGATACTGATTCAACAAAAGAACTGGAAACAAATGATATGTTTTTGTGCCTAAAGATATAATTTAAAATAAAATATTTGCTATTTTGTTTGGTGTGTGCAGACAAAATGCTTTATTATGTCTATTATGACTGATTCACAGGTCAGTATTAAGTTACCAAAAAAAATAAAATTCCACTAAAAATGGTCGGCCTACGTTTATTACTCAACACTATTTTAAAAATTACAAGTCTGGCTCTTTAGAAGCAGAATATAAAGAAATGAGGGGGGAATCAAGACTTTTGCACAAGACCTTTTATGTGGCCAAAATGTAAGGATGTGGAGGCCAAATACACACAAACATTTCACTTCCACATCCTTCCATTTTGATTTGTTCTGCTCACAATCATCTGACTTACGATGCTTTTTTTGCTTTTTGATCTGTGTATTGTCTTTCCAACTCCCATGGTCCCATCTCTCCTGTTAGGGAAAATTTGGGTGTTAATTGGACTGACGTGTTGAACCTTATTTCCTGCACATGACGTTTCTCGTGTACACACCAAAGACCAACAATTATGAAAAGGTTTACTGCCATCAGTAGAGTCAGAGTCAATCTCATCTCATGCTTATGCCCCCAGTAAATAGTCATAAAGCCAGAAATAGCACCGATCGAGCCTTGTCCTCCTCCTCTTGCTCATACAAATAAACATGCACGCATTTGTGCTCAATGATCTGTTCCATGCATGTGCACATTCACAGGCAATGCTCATTCTAACACATGCAGACCTACACACAAAGGGCTCGTGTTTGTGTACATGCACTTTCTTCATAACTCATTCACACACGCGTTTCTCTTTTGCCCTGCCCTTGTTTATTTGACAAGCTACATCAGATCCCTGGCAGCCTAGGCTCCATTTAGATTTCCATTTATAGTGTTGAGGATGAATTATTAAAATCACCAGGAGATTTTTTAGCCTCTCTTTTGATAACATTGAGGTCTGAATAGAAACTACAATGAGTCTAATAACTGCTACAATTCCCTCCTATTAAAACAAAAGCAACGAGCAGCTTACGTGAGGCAGAAAACCAGGTAATGAATGCATGGAGGGAGAGGCACACAATGGGCAAACCAAATGCAGGTTTTGTGAAATGGAAATCAGGGGACTGACAGACACTTTTGAAAAGGCCAACCAAAGGCGACATGCATTCGATGAACACTTCTATCTGCAGGGGCATCATTAGAGAAGTCTTGAATAAATGTGCTGTGGTTTATAAAGGCTAACACTGCACCTTCAACTGTGACCTGATGGTCAAATGAGTCACTGCTGCACTTGTGGCATGACAACACACCTATAACAATCCTTTTTCACGCTTCACTCTCAACCACAGCAGCTTTCTTCCTGCAAATTTCTTATTACACGCTCATGGTACTTAAAACATGGAAGGACATAGTGTCATGCAGGCGGGAGTTAAAATGCATTTTTGTAGAATACATGTGTTATTTTCAAAAATCAAAGATTTATTATTTCAATTTGTACTTATTATCATACTATTTGTTTTCTTCTTTGTTCTTCTGTTGCTAGTATTATTGCCTTTGGTTTTTTCAGTATTCTACAAATACTTCTAGTTTAATTATAAGTTCTGGTGTAAACTCTATGAAATTTGTACAAGTGTGCACTTGAGGGAATAATGACCTGCTGCTGGTCGGCCAAATTTGAAACTGCCCACCCATCTCATGTCATTGTTGCAAAGCTACCAAATCAAGAAAATGGAGTGCAGTACATCATTAATAACAATAACACCAACAACAACTCAAACAAAACATTAGGTAGAATTTGAATTGCTCAGTTATAAAATATGGAGTGAAAATCTTAATCATGACACTTAAAAATAATGTGAACCTTAACACAAACTGCATTGCAGTGTTTAGAATACGGTTTTAAAAGCTCCTCGCTTGTGCAAAATTGCAAAAAGATAGCTTCTCATTAATATTAATGACTTAAACAGATGGCGCATGAGCTCGGTGTTTGCATAAAAACAAGGTTTGGATCGTTATGTGTTGGAGAGCCTGAACAAACAGCAGGCATCTCTCTCCTGTCTGCAGGTAAGCATGCAGTCTTTGCTTGCTGACAGTAAGTGCTGAGTCAGGCATACTCATCCCAGAGATACTCATCTCGGAGATGTTGTGGGAATAATATCATTCAGCCCTGCTCACTGCTGAAGGATAATACCCAAACACTACGAGGATTTGAATGCTTTTTAAAGAATCTGAAATGTTGAATTCCTAAACAATGGGCAGTATCTTTGAGCTTTCCAAAAACCATGTCTGTGAAGACAGTCTTTAATATATAATCTTAAAAGTATTAGTATACTTTTTCATATTTGTGATTTATTTCAGCTATCTGGAAAATTTTACAGTGGTTTTGGATCAAAGATCAGTCTGACCCAACTCAACATTTTCTATATATGAAGGCTCCATTGATCCAGTCTTGTAATGGCCCTTTTACGTGTCACGATAAAGAAAAATTACTAATGGAAATGTTATCAGCAGTTAGAAAAGACCAAGCTAAAAATAATTAGCCTTTAAAAGATGATATGGCAGCAAAAAGGCAATAAAATCCATGCCTTGATTATTTTCCATTACAATACTGTAAAAAAAACAGGCTTGACTGTCAGTGTTTGTGAATGTAATTACTCTGTACTAAGGGATATGGATATGAAATAATGTATAACATCACAAATTATGTATCAATGTTTTAAAAGACAGGCAGACTTTAGAAGGAGATTGGACGATACCAACCTTAAGGGCAGGGACAGGCAGGGGCTTATTGTCCTTGTCCAGGGAGATGAAGGTGAAGAAAGCTGAGCCAGCACGATATTTCCCCTTCTGTGCCTCCACTATTGAGGACACGTCTACGAACACCTCAATCTCCATTGATTTGTTACTGACAAATGTGAGTCGTCCCGTCACCGTCACCACACACCCTTGGGAAGAAGAGGAAAAGGATATTGAGCACTCTGATTTTCAGTGTTTTAAAGTAAAACCTAAATATGTTGCCATTTAGAGACATTTTCATTTTTTGATATTTACCATAACATTTTCTACCATTTCTCAGACATAGCAGTTATTTTAAGGCTTCACTTAGTCTTATAAAGGTGAAAAAAAGAAGTTGCACAAGGCATCAGGTTTTCACAAAAACACAGCATTCCAACCGCTACATCAAAATACTGAATAAATGTAAGTAAACTCATGCTAAATAGCTTTAATTACACTGAATATGATCTATATAATAAACCAGCAGAGGAAGATTTCAGCTCTGGTCTTGCAGTCTCTATCGCATTGTTGCATCATGGAGTTTTTGAGACAGGCCGGCGACCTCTGGCTAAAAGCTCACGCTGAAGTAATATTGAAGCTGCACTTTCTCAGATATCTAATCAACCAACCGTGTTTCACTCAAAAATGTGCTCTCTCCTGCTTTTGTCACTGCAGCGAGGTGGGAAAAAAAGTCATCAAATAATATTGCAGAGCATTGTTGATGTATTTCATTATTCTCTTTGATGTGCCTGTACTGTAATATTACTGCAGTTGCCATAGAGACGAGGAAAGAAGGTGTTACTCCTGCAGTCAGGAACAGATCGCAAGTATATGAGTGAGATCTTATAAAATAGTCAAAGTCCTAAATAATAAATGATGCACATAAAAAAGGGGGGAAAGGCTTTTATCAGTGTATGAGCTGCAAAGCACTCTGACACGATAACAACAATACAAGAATTCTACCAGAATTAGACTTGACTGTTGTTCAGTTACAGATCTCGTATTCATGCAGGATACTCTGCAAAATTCATGGGTATGAGTTTGGTTTTCTTGACAAGTAAGCCTCTGTTAAAAGATATGCTTATAAAGTCAATAATTAGGCTTTTTACAGTAAACCCAGGTTTGTTACCCTAACCCATCCATCCATCCACCCTCTTATCCAATTCAGGATCACAGGGGCCTGGAGCATATCCCAGCTGTGACAGGTTGAGAGGCCATGTACACCCTAGATAGGCTGTCAGGCTATCACTTGGCTGACACCAAGAGACAGACAAGCATTCACGCTCACATTCGAACCTAGGGCCAATTTAGAATAGCTAGTTACCCTAACATGAATGTCTTTGAAGTGTGAGAGGAAGCCCAGAGCGTGTGGAAAGAAAACACACACAGGAACAACGAGACTACATTTATAAAGCAGTTTTTAAGGCTTTAACAAACAAACTTTTTGTGTTTGTTTTGATTATGGCTTTCTGTGATGCAGCCTAGAACTGAAGTACTGAGGGTAAAAAGAAAAAAAATGGAGATGGCAAAGAAATGCAAAACTGCACACGGGTTCAGCGTAGGCACACCTGAGAAAATAACACAGTCAAAGTTTATGACATGCAAAAAATGTCCAAAATCTTAAATTACAAACAACAAGATTTCTAATGATATACGGAGCTTAACAAATTGATTATCACCACCAAATACAAGGTTTAAGCCACAGCTGCCTTAAATTAAATCACTTTTAAGTTTCTGTAATGTTTAATCCAACAATATGCACAAGGTCTTTAATCAAGTTGAGAAAATTCAACTTTTAGATTTAGATTTTTATATATGTTAAGATGACTATTACGCTATCATTATCACACATTCAGTAACCTTGGATGCTGACATATTTAGGAAATGGCAACAAGGTGATCATGAAAACCCATATGGATAAAGAACTTTAAACAGATAATAACGTGCAGTAACTGCGGTGAGGTCTTTTCAGCATACCTGACAACCGAGACCACAAATTTAAAGCATTTCATTTCTCTCTTGTCGACTGACCTCTAGAGCCTTTTTTTAATGCTCCCATGTGTCAAGTCTCATTTAGATAAACTATCTCTTACTAAGATTTATTAGGCTCAGTGAAACAACCTCTGCTCAGTGACATTACACAAAAATGAGGCTTGATGATGGGTGAGTTTGAAGACCTTCAGATTAATGCAGAATGTAGCTCTTGACTTGTGCAGCATTGGAGGTCAGCCAACCAAAACAACTGGCAGAGACCCATGTCTGAAGAGCTGGTAAAGCTAATCTGCTTTGATGAAGGTACCCAGTCCACGTCCAGGCTCAGTGCTGTATGCATGTAATGTAATACCTCACAACAACAGATTTGTTATTTTAGCGGTTGAAGATGGATGGATGGATGGATGGATGGAGTCTAGGCTTTTCTATTAGTCTTTTCACTGACTAACAAATAGCACTGAAGACAAAAACACATTTGAGTGTCTTTCCACAGGTCATTTTTTTTCTTTAGCTAAACAGTACATGGAAATGTCGGGGTTTTAACAAATAATGCTTTCAGTGAAATGAAATGTACACTTAATAAACAAGAACAACATTGTAACCACTCACGATGACACACTGGTCCTTTTATTTTTTCTTCTGTATCACATTTTCACTCTCACCATCAGCGCTCCAGTCCCCGTCTCTGAAATGTCCTTTCATCCAACCTTTTGAAGTTTCATGCCTTTCTTCTCATTATTTGTATCTCTGGTTGTTTTGCTATAATGGATCACAGAAAAGACCCCTGCCTGAACCCTCCTATGGTACATTATTGACTAGTATATTATCACCAGTGCATCCTCATCAGTGCCTCAATATTTGAATTATTAAGTCTGCTTTTTTTCTATAATTCTGGTGTTCTTTGTGTCTTCTGTGATTTTTCGAAGGTGGACCTCTGAGGCAGTTCAAATCAGTTCTTATCTATGGTGCTTAAAGTGAAAAGTCCACCGTCCTCTTGGGTATCACAACTAGGTAAATTTTTGTAATGTTTCTACTGTATTACCACAATTAAAATTAAGCTATCCAGATGTCTGGCACTTAGTGACCAGGACCTTAAAATTACATTTGTTTGTTCCTTTATATATTTATGTGGCAAAGGTTGAAATGCTAGCACCAAACAGTTGGGAGCAATTCAACTGGCAAAAGAAACAGTAGCGAGATGAAAATGCATAAAAATAAAATGACAAAATAAATCCAGAGCTAGAGTCGACAAAGCTAGTGGCTGTTTTTTAGGATCCTTTTTGTTTTGATACTTATTTCCATTATTTCCCTAAACTTAACTTTTTTTTTTTTTTGCCTGACCAGCTAGAGCAAAAATGAGAACTGTAGAAGTGACATAACCCCTAAATCACTGTGGAGCCAGGGGAAATCATGTCAGCACTAACTGAACTGTGAGGACAGATGAAGGTAGCAAGTGGAGCAACTAGGGGCAGATGAAAGATGTGGTCATGGATCTCCACCACTCTGTGCTGTTCAGTTTTCTGCTCCTCACACCCCTGAAAGGAGGGTTTTAAATGTTTTAAAGGTCCCAACTCCTTCACATCCTGCCACTCTGTCTGTATAGTTCAAACTGTTGGGAAAACAGTGAACTGAGCAAATGTTGCTGCATGAAAGTTGTATTTAAAAGCACATATACTGCACAGCTGACCTTGTACACTTATGCTAAGCTGTAAAACTATTAATTACTCAATGGGGTTGCAGAGATGTAGCTGGTCTGTTGTTTTCAAATGATAACCTAACAATATGAACATTATGTTTAGTACATCAACAGATAACAGACACTAAAGATGCTCTTAGTAGCTCCCTTATTTCAGATGCATTTTTGATTTGCCACATGTTGATGCCAGATGCCCCCCCCCCCCCCCCCCCCCCCCCGACACAACCCATTCACCAGCCACCACCAGCACTAGTATTTTGGTTCCACTGGCACAAGTCTCTTTGAAAAGACGCAGTCACTTCAGAGGTGTTCAAATTCCACAAAATGACAAAATAACAAACTGTGCGAGTTGGTGGAACAGCTAACAGCACAGACAGAAGATAATGAGGCTGTAACATGCAAGATAGATCACAACCCTGAACTGAACTGAGGAGGTTGCAGTTATACTGTATTGTCAGACATGTATCATCTGTTATGTGTGCCTTTTGTGGGAGACTATGTTCCTGCCTTCTTAGAATTGCTTTTATTATGACTGTCCCTGAAGGACTTTGGATAAGCTCGCTTATCCAGGAAGTCCTGGCAAAAAATTCTGCACTCCAGTGTTCAACTGGACACATTTTCCAACTGAAATATCAAAGGCTACATGGATAAAGGTATTTAGAGGCTTAGAATTTGTTCATCTGAACCTTTCAGACTGTGAGGCGCTTACAGCAAATACAGTATAAATAGACAAAGTTTGGTAATGGAAAATAGTTAGGTCATTATTAACAGTGGTGTGTGTTTCCAGATGTAGTGGCAGCTCTACAAAACACAGTTGGCCTTGGATAGCAACCGTGTGACAGCTGTTAACGTTGGCTTAGTTGATTTAAAACAGCACCGCCAGAGGCTAAATTGAAAAACGCTTTAGAGTTTCCATTTCATCATCTCTGGTCAAAAGGCGAGAAAACATTTTGCAGCATTCCTCTTGGTAAAGCAAATGGACAAGATAAAAAAAAAAAAAGCAATAATCACGCAGAAATATCTCCCTGCATCTCTGGATATTTGTAAGTATCAGAGATTTAAAAGTATGAGTGTATTCTCTGTGTTTTCCTCACCTTTCTTGATCTTGTGATGGAAATTGATGGCATCCACTGAGGCAGTGACAATATTGGTATTGCAGTGACGAGCTGCCACAATGCCAGCGACCTCATCCATCAGCTTCATGGTCACACCTGTGTCAAACACACACACTTTTAATTTATTGCATGCAGTCCAGCCAAAAAAGAAGCTGCGTAGATAACCCTTTTGCACCACCCTAATCAAATTTTCTTACTCGACTGTGGCTCTCTTGAACAATATGACACTAATGACGCCACCCGTCCATCAGTTCTGTAGCGATGCTACATATGAATATTAGCTAATGTGCTCCACGCTCTGCTCAAGCTACAAAATAGCTTTGTTGTTTGTGAGTAATAAAAATACATTTTCAGGGTCAAGAATGAAGCAAAACTGACCAACATGTGATTGTGAGCCTGTACAACCTGTAGCATCCAGCACTCTTTTCATCCCCAGTGAAACTTGACACTCGCTTGTCTTTAAATCGACAAAAGCTTTTAAAAGAAAATGTAGTCATCAAGTTGACGCCAAGTTCGAGACACGGTTTCACTGAGAAGAGATTATTGGATGTGGAAGCTAATGGGATTCCTAATGCAATTAGAAAACTATCCACCTAAAGTTAAATGGCAAATAATGAACAAGTCTGCTTGCCATTTTCTCAACATTACCTTTTCTTTCAGACGCATTAGTCTAATGTGTATGAGCTGACTGTCTACCAGAAGTGTTTCCAGTCAGCTCACTGTAAGCTGAAAGATGTCATCAGGACTCAATTAAATAAAAGCCATTATTTATTTTTACATTTCCCCCATGTTTGGTAATTCTTCAAATTACAGCTTGTTTATCCACTGTAAACAACATATAATGAAAAGGCAAATTGAAAAAACACTTACAGACACTACACGGGTCATTTGTCTGCACCATTAAAACAGGATAATTATATTACATTTTTATTTACATTTTAAATTAAAACAGGACAGAGTAACATTACCAAAACCTATTTTTTTTATGTTAAATCTAAGTAACAATATTTTCTCAAATTAGTACATACAAATAGTTTACAGGCAGCAATTGTGCCATTTTTCCTTTATTGCAATGTTTGACTGTATACAGTAACCACTGGTCCTGCACTGCTTTTTGTGAGGCACAGTGTGAGTCTAATAAAACGGGTATAGTAAAACTCACTATATATTCAGACAAACACCATAAACTGGCAAACTGTTTATACAGCCCTGCACATAGTGAGTGTCCTAAGAAGCCTGAAGAGATTGAAGAGTGTAAAATTATTATTCCTGCACAAAACGTCTGAACCGGTGTTGGCCAGGCAAGAAGCACAAAGATAGGAAAAATTGCCGTCTGGCCAAGATCTAATTTCCAGTAAACGTGTCGTCGTTACTGTTACAGATCAAATAAACATTAATTAGTGAGCTACAGTCACGCTTCCGACAGAGCCAGTAAGCCCTGCGTGTTTGAAACGCATACAGAGATAAGTGTTTGTGTTTGCTGTGTGCAGTCAATGTGTTTAGCCCAATCTTGGTAAAAACAGGGTGCTTGTAAGTATCTGGAACACAACCTGCACAAAGACAAAGAGCTGTTTCTCAAAAAAATGAAAACATGTGGTCGTAACACATGTGAAGAAGACTTGGATAGATTGTTTGCCGAAGTTTGTTATTACAGTCGTTATCAATGACTGGGTACTCAGTCTCAGCCCTGCAGCTATTCCAAAGTGCAACAGTGAAGTCTGTTCTCTGTGAGAGATGAAACTACAAACGCTCAATAGCCTCCTTTTAAAGTCAACAGGAAGGTGTGCATTTGATTAAGATGTAGACAGATTGAGTGAAAAGTATCACATTTCAAACAATTCAACAACAAAAAAGTTTACAGACCACCTTTTCACTCGCAAATAAAGCTTGGAAATAGTCTGATGTGCAAGAAAACAGTTTGAAATCAAAGTTTAGAGATTACACGAAAGCTTTGCCGTTTATACAACACGCAACTTGGCAACTTGTGTCAAATGCAAAGGAAGCAGTTGTTAGTTGAGCTCTCGCAGAAAGCAAGTGTGTGGCTTAAAATGAACAGAAAAAAGAAAGAGGATGGCGTCTGCTTGTCTTCTCTGTTAAAGAGTCTGTGCACTCTGTGAAAGAGTGTGTGCACTCTTTCACATGTGCTTTTGTGAACCTACGCTCATTTGAAGACAGACGTACCCTCCGCTAGACACTCCGGTTGCCTCAGTTGTTCCCTCTGAGCTGCTTTTTGTATGGCTTGTGTTACAGCAAATCAATAAGTGTGCTTTCTGATTGCTGATTTGGCTCCCGAGGGTTCATACCATCTGCACTGTGTAGCTCTGTTTGTGACAGCCAAATGTGTGGGAGTACAAACAGAATGTACCGCTTCTCCAAAAATCAGCATTCACTGTAAAAAGTGGGCCCACTGAGTTGATTAAGAACTAAACACGCTATTACTGAGACATGCTCTTACAACAAATCATGTTCAGAGAATAACGGTAATTTTATTTACCGTCCCAGTGTCTGCAAAGTGACACTGTCCAGCTAAGTAGAACCATTACAGGCTGTACTAGTTCATGACTTTCCAACAGGACGTTTTAAAATAGAAAATGGATTAGCGCTGACTCTGATGTGTGATTATTTGGTTCAACTCAAACCCAAAACAAAAAACGGCTGATTGATTAAGTATATTTGTCAAAAGTGCTCTCTGACTGAGGCTGATGATATGACTACGTTTAAGGAAATGCTGTTGCCACACATAAATGGGACAGTAGCATGTTAAGCTAAAATGTGTTTGGGCAAACAAAATTATGTCCTTAAATCTGTTGCAAAGTTGTTTTTATTGTTTTTTTTTAAAGCAACTTTTTTTAAATCTTGTTTTGTGTTTTGCTTTGTTTTTGTTTTTTTCATTTCTGCTATGTTGTGAAAATTGATGGGATCTCACCTAAGATAAGATGAAAATTTCCCCTGGGTACAAGGCACAGCAGGCTACTACAATTCAAAGCCTGTAGCTGTCGTGTATGAGCATGTAACACTTAATGGAGATGGATCCTGACCTGAACAAGATGATAAAATTGAAAGTAAATGCCGCTTTACATCAAAGTGGTAAACTTCCCGACTTTAGTTTGTTAGGATCCCCCTCTAACTGAAAGTTCCTCTCAGCTCACTCCATTTTATCTACCAACAAATTTAATCATTACCTTATTAAAAAACAAAACAAAAAGGGAGACAATAACATTTTTTCATAGTACTGTTTGCATGCAAAATAGGTCACATAATCACCCTAACATTTATAACAACTTCTAGCTGTTGTTTTGGATTTCGGCTGCATTTATTTTTTCCGTCTCACAGCTCTGATCGATGTTTTTAAACAGAGGAAGCAGCTGTTTTCAGGGAAAATCCCCCACCCAGGACTAGACTACATGCAAAGTTAGTAACCGGCTCATTAACAGAGTGAAGCATTTAGCAGCAAAAGGCCAGATATTTCCCTGTTACAGAATCTGATCTGAAATATCAGTTTCTGTAAGTAGATATTAAAGATTCTACACATAGTAAGTAAACAGCTGTCCTTCCCTTTGCTACATTATGTGTTTTATCATTTAGGATTTTAGGAAGACTTTTTATTTAAAGGTCATTTCAGTTTTTGAATGATGAGCTTCTTAGTTATAAGAATATTGATATTTGGCTTAGCAAAATCTTGCTTCCCTGACATAAACTGATAACCATCCAGGCATCGGGCTGTTTTTCAGCTGTTAATGAACTGCAACATTTTATGTAAATCTTTTCCACTAAAGTTAAGGCATTTGGTAGTGAAAAGATAATTTATTGTATTATACATCAATCATACACTCAGATTTGTTACAAGGTTATTACAATTGAAGCTGAAATCTGAGAGTAGAATTTAAGGCAGCAATCTAACTGAGCCAGATAAGCAGTAAGTAGATAGTGCAGCTCCATTTTCTACATTAATGTCTTGTTTGTCGTCATTTCAAACAACAAAGTATCCGAGTCGGAAGCAGCCGTGCGTCAACAGATAAACCCAGAGACTTCTGGCGGCTAAGAATAACTACAAGCACTTTTTCGCTAGAAGTTTAATGGCCTTGCTGAGAGGCATTTATGAAGAATCGTCAACATTATCTACATTTTTAAAATTTTGTTAAGTTTACTTTTGTTTTTTTCCACAACATATGCTTGTCAAATTACAGGAATATGCTTTAGCACTTCCCAGACTAGTTCATTAGCATTACTCATCAGCAGCAGTAAAGTTATAGGCTGTATTTACTTCAGAGCGCTGCTATTAAATTAAGTTGTTGTTGGGGAAAAGCAGTGCGTGCCAGTGTGTATAAAGAACATGGGGGATGCTAGGACCCCAGTTGTTTTATTAAAAAGCTGACCAGAGCTACAAAAAAACAAAAAAACAAAACCTTTTGTTACGTGGACAGGACATGATGGATAGAATAGAATAGAATAGAAAGCATTAAATAAAGAAAACATTAAATATATAATAAAAAACATGTTTTATACGCATAAAATCAATAAGATATAACTTCTTTCATATAGCCCTTTACTTTTTTCATCTGCATCCTACTACATGCCACCTGTCGCCTATTTAAAATGCTTACTTACTGTGTATAGTTCCTTATTAATCCAACATTTAAGCACATAAGTGGCTGTGTAACATGTGCATGAAATATGCAACTTTCAATGTACATGAACTACATGAAAATGTACATAGGAGGAACATCATGGACAACGCATTATTGACACTTAAAGGTTAACTTCTGTCTGGCAGACATTTTTTGTACTAATTGAAATAAATTTTAAAAGCTAATTTTAAAAAAGCTAAACTGCAATTTTGGTAAATGCAGTGTCTTATTTACTGTCCACAGAAGAGACAACAGTCAAAATCAGGTAACTGCTGACAACTCATTTTAGCTGCACATATTCCACATTTCTTGAACCCAAATAAATGTTTGCATATCATTTATTTCTTCCAAGATCAGCTTGGATTCCCAAACTACCAAGTGCAACAAAACCCTATGACTACAATGTTGTGCCACATCAAGTTAAAGACTGCACTGTCCTTGGGGACCAAAGATGCTTGTCTTGATTAATCACTACCATCAGAGGAACTGCTAATGCAACTCCTGCACAAATCTCTCTGTACAGTCAATGTAAAAGGTTAAAGTGAGGCTCAATGTGAGACTGCAAAAGAGGACATGCAAGGCCAAGTCAGCCCTGGGCCTGGCGTTACACATTCACAGAATGACATGGCACACTATGACTCTCCCTTTGCCGTAGGGTGGGAACACAGAAGGCGGGAGGGGGAGGGGCAGCGTGTGTGTGAAGAGGAAAGACAGCTCACTCCAATGGGGAAAAAAGGGCAATTAGCAACCAAGTCCGTAGTGCAGCCCAGTTTGCCATGGGGCAGAATACCTCAGTGATTAGATTCCTTGTGACGATTTTCCCAAATCTTCACGGACAATGCTCTCCATAGGCAACAGGCACAATGAGAACAATGAAGGAAGTCTTCCAGGCAGCTCTTGTTGCCCATCAACTCTCTGTACTAACTTCAAGCACTTTTAATTAGAACCAGTTCCGCACATTACGCAAGGCACCCATGGATGAAAGGCAGAGACGTGTGAGACCAAAGGATATCGACAGCAAAGCATGAGAGGCCTCAGCCTCTCTTACGCGTTCTCTCATGGCCTCCTATACTCACCCCTTCAATAACTGCGTCTTTATTTTTTTCTGTCCTGCATTTTGTCTGTCCTCATCTACAGCTGACAATTTTGTCCACAACTCGGCCCCCACCCCCCAACACGTGCTTTAATCATGGACAGTATCAAATGGTTCAAACTGCCTCCTAATGAGCTGTTACTATAGAAACAGCTCTTGTTAACATTACTGCCATGCAGCAACCCACCCACATCTTCTTACAAAGTCCCATACGCTACATTTTTTGTATATTTTAACGTTCTGGGTGAGCTTTATTAAACAGTGTGGCTCCTAAAAAATGCTATATGTGCTAATTACAAGCACGGTCATAGTTACCATTTACCTGATGCCACAGAAAATGACTCATAAAATTCCTGTAATGGAAATTCTGTAAAGAAAAACCCAAAAAAACAAAACGTGTTTTTCGATAAAGGGATTCGCCACCTATGAAGGTGTGTTTCATCTTCTCCTGTCAATTATTTTTCAACATTTAAACCTTGGCCTTCATTAGAGTGATTGACATGGCTGCTTTCTGTTAAGAAATACCTACTAATTAATGATAAGTAACATACGAATAAGCACCATAGTTTGGAGGACAACCATAAAAATGGATACATGTAAGATTTCTTATAATTTCACCTGGTGAGTTATAAAAAACAAAATTATATGAGAGGGAAAACTATCTATAGAGACTAAAGAGCTTTTTGAGGAGCTATAAAAAGTTCATTTCTATTCATTTGTAAATTTGGGCATTATAAAGTGGAGGTTTCTGGCCTGTCTCAAGTGGCCTTTCCAGGAACTACAGTTTTTGATATTTTCATCTTTCCTTAATTCATAGTTTTCACCACTGCGCTATTTTGGGTTACCTGTATTGTTCCTTTAAGATGCCTCTCTAAATACCTTGGTTGTAACATGGTTATCTTACTAACTGTTGCTTTTTGTATCAATTCAAAACAGTTCAGCTAGTCTTCTTTGACCTCCAGAGAGCTGCGTTCAATGTGTATATTTTGTCTTTTTCGGAGCACTCTCTTCTTATCCCTAGAGATGGTTGTGTGGGAAAATCCAAGTAGATCAGCAGTTTCGGAAATAGACCAACAACTGCTGAAGTCATTTAAATTGCATTTCTTCCCTTTTCGGTTTTAACCTTATTGGTTCATCTTGATTATATGGGCATACCTGAATGCACTGAGTAGCTGCCATATTAGAGTTTTGCTTTGACAAGCAGTGGAGCAGGTGTATCTAACAAAGTGGTCGGTGAGTGTGCGTATCCATGTGAATTGGACATACAGACATCTATAAATATACAAACTGGGTCAGCAGGAGACCATACGAACTGGACAGGAAACCAACTTTAACAAGAGACAATTGGCTCAAGTCACTTTGCTATTCCAAAAAAAACAAAACAAAAAAAGCAAAAAACAAAGATAAACACATAATACACTATATATTTGTTTGGCAATTTATGAGCATGGTCATGCTTTAAAATTGACTACACAAGTTAATGAATCGCCTCTTTTTATTTTCAGAGAAAGTCTGACCTGCTTAGACCCCACAATTAGTGCAACTTATACTTGAGGTATATCAGCAGAATTCAGCTGAGGGGGCAGAGTGACTTTATTGGGTAGGCAGAGATAAATAAACTCACATAGGATCCAACACAGGCTTGTTATACCAGTCTATCAGCTTGTGATGAGCTGAATCAATCGGCTGTAGTTAAAGTTGGTGCATTTTCTCTCTTCTATTGATTTCAAGTCATTGTTTAGCACAATTAAACCAACGCTTCTCTAACACTACTCCCTGCTAATGCCTGGTTTTAACATCATGTAGCTCCTGTGCTTTCCTTCTATGAATATGACCATAAGCAGTTTGAAATATTTTACTTGTAATTTTTAAAAAAAGTTTTTGTAATGCACATGTTTTTGAACAACCAAACAATCTTTTCTTTCATATAAACCTGCACAGTATTGGAGATTGTCTGATTGTTGAGGTTTTCTCTGAATTATTGTAGGGTCATTGCCTTACAATACCTGACAATACCACCTTGATATGACTGTTGTTGTGATATAAATAAAAGTAATTTGAAATTGAACTTAATTATAGATCAAACTTGATTTAAAATCAGGATTAAATATTTGCTTTCTTACTGTGATGCATTGGTTTAGCTCTGCAGGAGGGGTTTTCTGAGATATCATTGATGTTTTTTGGTTTTGTTTTTTGATTTTTTAGAGATTCGGACAGCGAAAGTACCTGTGCACAGAACCACAACGTGCAGATGCACGCATTAATCGGTGGCATGAGAGACACTCTGTCTATTAGCAGTCCAGGATTTCTTCATAACATAGCATTTGCGTGGACAAACATTACAAAACACAGCTTACAGTGTTGTCTTTTTATTTTTCTCTCGCTTTATGTTTTTTTGTTCTAGTTGTTTTAATCGGGTCGCAGTGGTGTCCACCTGTGGCAATCAGCTGCTGTTTCCATAGAAACAGGTGGCACGCTTCCTTAGAACACAATGGGTGGAGGGAGCGGGCAGAGAGAGAAGAGAGAGAGAGAAAGGGGGCAGGATATAATAACGAGAAGTAAGCAGATGGTAAAGAATAAGCAACAAAACAAAGAAAAGTAAAAAAAAAAAAAGAAAAGGAAGTCCTTTCACCATAGATTGTGAAAGCACCAGAACTGCATTTCAAAATCCACTGATGTGTTTTCTCATTTATTCCTGGCGTTATGTAGTCATGCATATAGTTTTGGATTTGTGTGACTAATTTTTGAGACATCTGTCTCTAAACCACCTGCTGGGATGAAAGGAACCAACTGTGCTTCTCAAACAGTGCTCTATATCACCACATACCTCAAAGGGACTATATTCCTCAGTAGAAATCAGTTTTAAAAATAAACTTTTGAAAAAATATTGGAAGTTTGTTGAATAATATCCAAACTACATTGCATCCGCATGCTAGAAACCAAAACAGGTCAAGATGTAATTGATTTATTTAGTAAACCAGCGGGCCTTCCTCTGCTGTTAGACATGGCTGTTTTAGGGTCAGGATTACCAGTTGATCTGGGAGTGACATAAGTGGCTCCAGCCAATCATGTCTAACAACTCAGGAACACCCACTCCTTTTCTGTACAGACTCCTTACCCAAGTGGAGAAAAGACTGTAAGGTTTTGAGAGCGTGCACCCTGGCTCTGTGACCTCACTTGGTTATGTAAACAAATTAAGTGCAGTGAAGGCAGCAGAAGCGAACAACAGGGAACACTGCCTAACAAGCAACGGCATGTACAGAAAGAGTCGGCAGCGTGTGCATACGTGCGTTCTAAATGACCTGCATGCTTGTTCCACATTTGATTTTTAATTGGGCAGAGTTCTCAGCAAACCCTCTTAATTAAAAAGGCAACCGTGACACGTGCGAGACTTATATGTCCCACCTTGCTCCCCCGCCCCCGCTGCCCCGTCCTGTCTCCTTTTCACCTCTCTCTTTCTCAGTCAACATCTCTCTTCTGCTTCTCTTCCTCCTTATATATACTGTGTCTCTCTGATGGCCTCTTTACATAGCTGACCTCAATAGAAATGTCAGCATGAGGCAAGAACATCGAAGCCCAAACAATATATCTCAACTGATAAAAGGCATCTGGTCTGCGCTGATAAAATGCTGTTTTTCTTTTATAGAAGGGCAGCCTGAATGCCTTCTAGTAAGAGTTTGCTTATTATAAGGTTGGAACATCAGATAAGCAGATTTTTGTTGTTACAGTTGGCTTAAACATCAAATCTGACTATGCTACCCTCGTGTTTGTCTTGCCTTTAATCTTAGTTCGCTTTCTGTTTGCACAGTGCTTTGTTTCTCTTTTTCTCTAAAGTACACTGAAAAAAGGTTGTTTTTAGGGGGAGTGTGGATAAAACCCAGCAGCATCCAGAAGGAAACCAAAAAAACTAAAAAGATCTGTTCAGGGTTGTACAGACACAGATTTTCAGTTATAATACTATTAAAAAAAATAATTTCTCTACATAAAAATGGCTGAATTTTTGAAGCAAGAAATTTGAACATGCCCCAAATCCAAGCACCTCGAGTAGCATGAAGTACAGATAACAAGCACATGTACCTCCTGTTACAAAGAGCTCCGCTCGCTGTTTCAGTGGTTTATTTCCTGCTTCGTTGTTCAGCATTTTGTTTTTTCCCTCATTGCATTCCTCCTCATAACACCGAGTGCCGTTATGCAAGTAACACAGAACGACAACCACCCAAGCAGTTACTTAAGCAATGCAACAGTGCACACATGCACATAAATGTTCTCCATTCACTTAGGACACCAAGAGCACTAAAAGCAAGAAAAATGCTTCTCAAGGACGTTTCTCCTTGGATTAAATCAGCAGTTCTTCGACTGTGCCTCTGTTAGGCTGGGGGTTAAAGGTAAAGTCAGTCGTGCTAATCCAAATGCTTATTTTTACAAATTCAGCAAATAGTTTTTCATGGTCCATAAGCTGTCTGTTCTAGTTCACACTAAAATAACAGGGATAGTTTTTGCACAAATTCCTCTACAAATGGGAGAAATAACATCTCACTCACAGACCTCATAGCTTAAGTCACAGCTTTGTGTTCCATCAAACTAATAACAGGGATCCTTCACGCTCAGAATACTTCTATCAATCCCTTTTCCACTTGTTTGACCAATCCCTTCTTACCAGTTTTTCCTTGAAGGATTTTGTCCAAATTCTTCTTGTATTTGATCTGTGTTGCTTCTTTCTCTGTCATTATTATTTGTTCTTTCAGGCGGCCTTTGTGTCCTCTTGTATGAACAGACACTCTTAATGTAAGAACAGACTCAAATATAGCACTTTTCATGGAAAAGCTCAAGGAAGAACAATGAGCCCAACCAGAAGAAACGTTCCTTTACAACAGTGTTGATTTTGAGAATTGTTTCACGTATACTTTTCTGCATGTTTCCAGTAACCCCCAAGCTAGGGCTAATATGAGGCTGAAAGTATAAACCTTGAGCCAGTCTCTCCACTTGGTCTGCTAACTTCAGACAGTTGTTTACTTGGCAGAGCATTGAATCTGGCAGTTACCCGTCTGATCCTGCCCACCAAGATTTCCTGGAGCCACTCTTTCATAATCCCCTGGGTTATGAAGGGGAGTAGAAGCCTCTCCTGCTTCTAAATGTGCTGGGCCAGCCAATGCTTTTCCTGTCCTTGAGTTTTTTGCCAGTCCATTTGACCCTTCTCATTTACAAATTAACTAGCAACTATTTGTGCATATGTGTCGGCTGAGGTTTTCCCTGTTCTCAGTCGCAGGCAGTCAATATCTGCTGTGTCACGGTGTTTGCTTCTGAGGAAAAAGTCCCCTTGCAGTCTGCCTGTGGATCATCAGTGCAGTACCTAAATCAATCTAACAGCTAACTCTCACTAATACTTGATGCTGTGCTTGAGTTCTTTTCTGTTGTTTGTTTGACAACATTACATAAGATGTGTTTTTTGGTTCAGCAATGAGAAAGAGACATCCATTTGCCATCTAAGACTGGAACATTCCTCTTTGTTCACCTGCACCTTGTCATGGTCCTGGGCCACGTTGGCCCAGTATTCTTGGTTTTCGTGTGTTTTGTATTTTGTTCTTTATTTATGCCATGGTTCCTAGGTTCTGTTAAGATGTTCCTTATTTGATTACCCTCTGTGTATCTGTGAGCCCTCGTTTCCCCTCCTTGTGTTTTATTCCATGTTTTCCCCAGCCCGTTATGTCTGTGCTCTCCCCGTGCTCTCTCTCCTCCTGTCTGAACCTCTGTGTACTTCCTGTTTTACTTTGACAGTCTCCCGTCAGTGTTGCGTTTACTCCTGCCCTGACTTGTTATGATTATCAGTGTCACCTGTGTTCCCCGTGTGCTCCCACTTCCCTCGTTAACCCTCTGTGTATTTATGTCTGTGTCTCCCTCAGTTCTGTGTCGCGTTCTCCCTCATTCATGGCTGTGTGTTTCTCCGTGCAATATGTTATAGTTTCCAGTTTAGTTTGTATGGTTTTTCTGTCCAGCAATAAAGCTGTGTTTTGAGTTCAATCCTGCCTCCGTGAGCTTGCATTTGGGTCCTCATCCTGCCTGCACACAGCCGCAACCATGACACACCTAGAGGTTAAAGTGGGACGGAACGATCCAGAAAAGCATTCCTGCGCCTTCAGTTAATGAGTAATTACATCTGATGGGCTTCATGTCCTGCAGCTATTGCCACCGAGGCAGTTAAGTCACCCAAGGGACCTGCGTACATTTCCTGCAACATTTCAAATAGCTCAACAAATATGAGCAGTTTGGCACACAGTGTGTCTCCTAGTTAAAGGTATAGTTGTTGTATTTTCCAGGCCAAAAAAAAATGATAATGTGTGTTATTTTACTCTTCGAGAAGGGGAAAGATGTAATAATGAAAGGGCTAGACATGAAGATGAGAGACTATTGTCAGTGCACAGCAGAGCACAGCAGGCTAAACTGGGTGATTTGCAGTATTGTTTACAGTTTTCAGTGATGGACTAGATGCAGTGGTGCAGGGCAGAGTGCGGTCTCCATGGTCACCATTAGGTAAGGTCATGGGTTGCAGTAGAGACATTATAAGAGACAGAAATGACACTAAATTTATATGAGAATTTTTCAACTGCAAAGATGGTGGCAGATACACCTTCCAGAGGAAAACAGCTTTTAAACCCGTATTTGTGAGATAAGTTGGCAAATTCTGAACAGATATTCTGCGCATGCAGTTTTTGTTTTATGTTTAATGTTAATCAAAAACTAATCTAAATAATCTTTCAAAATAAGCGTGTTTAAGTATGGCTGCAGGAATCGCTTCTAGGTGCCCTTTTGAAAGAGTCATTGATTTAAATTTAAACCAATAACGCTCTTTAGCAGCACTTGCCAAATGCTACTTTTATGCTGCCTTTATACAGGCTAGAAACTGGAAAGTAGCCCTGATGGTTGATGGTTGATTTAACATATGTATTGAAGAACTTAGCTGGCAAAATCCACAAAGAGCGTCAAACCTGAGAAACAGACTTATTTGTTATGGAGTCATTTCCCTCCAGTGCTCCAGTGTTCCCCCACCTGCAAAATCCCACTTTAACCTCCACCTACACAGAACCTACACAGACATTGGGTTACTCTGCCTTTACTTTAACACAAGCATTAACACCAAAAAACAAACAATATATATTATATTATATTTATGTCTTTCCTCGCTGCTATCTTCTTCTGCGCCTCTAAATCTGTCTCACTTTGCCCAAACCTGTTTGCCTTACTGTATGTTCTCCACTCTGAGCAGCTGTTTTATCCTCCACAACTCCCTGCAGAATTTTCATACTGTACTGAGGCAGTGAATGGGCTGACCTGTCCCTGCGTTGAATACTAAACAGCATGTCATTCGTGCTCTTTGTTTTACTTGCGTGAGAATGACAAAGAAGTCTGACAGACGCAGATGACAAATGGCAGACGGCAACTTGAAAACACTGAGCTCCGAAATGGCTTGTCAGCAGCTGTTAGTGAATCAATCACACAGTGTGAATAAAACTAAAAGCACTTTTAAAATTTCACTTTCTACTGATTTGAGCAAATAGCAAGTTTTGGTTGTTTGCTTACATTATCTTTGATGTGCACTCACCAGCCTCTTTCTTAGGTACACTTGATCAACTCAATAAACGAAATATCTTATCAGCTCATCACATAGCAGCAACTCAGTAAATATAGGCATATCAATATTTGAGTATCAGAAATGTGATTTAAGTGACTTTGAACGTGGCACAGCTGTAGGTACTAAACCACTCATCTACTGGGATTTTCCCACGCAACCATCTCTAAGGTTTAAAGAGGAGGGTCTGAAAAAGAAAAATATCCAGTGAGTGGCAGTACTCTGGAACTCTGCATTGAATTGATAGACAGGCACCAGTAACTCAAATAACAACCAAGTTATAACCAGGACATGCAGAGGAGCATCTCTGGAGACACAACAAAACACAACAAGCAGTGAAGCCGTGGGCTATAGCAGCAGAAGATCATACCAGGTGCCACTCCTCTCAGCACTGAACAAGAAACTGAGGCTATAGTTTGCACAATCTCACCAAAATTGTACAACAGAAAATTGGAAACATGTTGAATTCTCATTTTCTGCTGCAGCATTCAGATGTTAGGGGCACAATTTGGTGTCAACAACATGAAACCATGGATCCATCCTGCTTGTTTTAGTGCTTCAGGTGATGGTGGTTTAATGGTGCACGAGATATTTTCTTGGCAAACTTTAGGCTCCATCATTTAAATGCCACAACCTACCTGAGTATTGCTCTTGATAGTGAGCATCCTTCTATGATCACAGTGTACCCATCTTCTGATGGCTGCTTCCAGTAATATAACAAACCATGTCATAAAGTTCAAATTATCTCAAACTAGTTTCTTGAACATAACAGTTAGTTTCCTGTATAGAAATGTTCTCCACAGTCACCAGATCTCAATCCAGTAGAGCACCTTTGGGATGTGGTGGAACAGGATATTCACATCATGGATGTAGAGCCAATAATACTACAGCAACTGTGTGATGCTGCCATGTAAACATGAACCAAAATCTCTGAGAAATGTTTCCAACACCTTGTTGAATCTATGCCACGAAGAATTAAGGCAGCTCTAAAGGCAAAAGGAGGTCCAGCCCAGTACTAGTGAGGTCTACCTTATAAAGTATCCAGTGAATGTGCATAGAATACAGTAGCATCAGCTACTGTTGTGTGTAGGCTCTTCATATAAATAATTAGTAAGCAGCAGTCAACATGCAATCCATTCATTCATGCAATATAGCTTTGGATGTGAAGAAAATGTATATGCTTAAGACTGGATTAAGGCTAAGAGGAAGAATGAAGCCTTCATTAGTTTGAACCATGTAATGCTATGTTAATTTGCCCTCTTTGATAGTTTGAAAATGTATTTCTATCTTTAACAGCTTAATAATTTATTCTATAAATGAAGTTTATGACTAATGAGTCATGTGTTTAATAACACTGAGTTTAGCCAGACTGTAGTTAACCTAAATCTTCATCAAGAATTTAGTGTGTTTTTTCATGTTCCCTCATGCTGCAGTATAAAAAAAATGCTAAATGCTCAGCTCTCAGATACATATTAGTGGGAGACTCTGAAATTACCTGTACAACATTTCATCAGTGAATGTATCTAGAAAAAGAAATAGACTAACCTCCATGAACATAGTCATGTAGTGTACAGTCTGAAGGGCCCACCAGATGAATCAGACTCGACTGGCTAAAGCCAACAGTGTGCTTTTCTGCAAGGCAAACAGACAAACACACATTCAACAGAAAAATTAAAAAATAATAAACAATTTAAGGTAGAGCTTGACGAACAGGGCCAGCGTATCATTCGATATAAGCCATTTACCAATACATTGGTGCTGATTGTATTGCCAGCAGTGACAAATTAAGATTTGAAAAAGAAAAGAAAAGGGAAGGATGGGAGAAACACCCTTCGGACATCTTATGTGGAGTGGTTTTGCAGAGTTTGTCCACCAGAGGGCACTCTTGCAACTTCCCTGTTAGCAAGGCACTTAGCAAAGGCACATACACAACAACCAGCTGATCCAATCAGAACTAAGCAGAGCATAAGCAACTAATCCACAATTTTACTGTTATATTGTGTTAATAATGACTCAAAAACAAGTGCACATAATAAATAAACAGGGAAATATGTTTGTTTTGTGTTTCTGAAAGAAACAAATCTGTCTATCTGTATCAGTCTTAAAATATGTCTGTATCGGTCAGCCTAAAAAAAATTGAATTCATTTAAAAATGAGCAAAGCAAGCCAATGCCAACAATACCTTCATGCATAAATAGATTCTGCCATGCTACTTGCTGATCACATACCTTTTGGTGGATCCTCTGATGAAGCAGCGTGACAAAATTAGGGAATTTGATTAGAGTCTTAACAGTTTTAATATGGATGAATACATGTATATAGCACCTAATGATGAATACAATACTTTTAATGCACACCTGTAAATGTAGAGCACATGACCACTCAATCCTACAACATGTAAACAAGAAGCAGAGGCCTGACTACTTATAGAAAATACTACAAAAGAAGAAACATAAAAGTTGAAGAAGAAAATAAAACAGATGTCTTTGCTTGGACATTTAGTGAGAGTGTTGCTGAAACTGGTGAGATCAGAGTGTGAATGTTAGATTGAAAGCACTTAAACGGAGAAATAATTGTTGGTATGAATGGGTGAATGAGCCATGTTGCGTGAAGCACTTTAAGAGATCAAGTGGAGTAGAAAAGCGAAATATAAGAACCAGCCAATTTGCCATTCGTGTGTGAAGACAGTCAAAGTAAAACGCATACTTTAGTGGCTCTGAAAAAAAATCGGTTTAGGAGGTATTTTTAAAGCTAACTCAAGAGGGTATCACCCGCTGCCAGAGAAAGAAAGCCTCAGAAATGAGAAAAGAAGTGCCCACGCAGCAGTGTTTCCAAATGGATCCATTTCTGGGTTCTTCAAGTGCTCTTGTGAGGATGCTAGGGCCCACGTGTTTACATGTTAAATGTTTAAATGTATTCCTGTGGACGCGCTCTGAGAGCACTCCAGGGATTCTTCACTTGCTTGATTTATCATTGTTTTATCTTGATATTCAGCAATAATATCTCTGTGTTTTAACTTTGAAAAAAGCATTTGCTTTTGACTTCCTGCTGCGGCTCAGCATGAATTCATGGTGCCAGCAGTGAAAATACATCAAAAAACAAATTGCTTCTCCCGTCACTGCATTAATTGGGCAACAACAAAGATGGCTGTACAGTATTTTTAGTATTTTTATGGCATACTATTAGCAAACCCCATGAGGGAGGAAATGGAAGAAATTTCACTCATATCTGCATCATCACTGAAAACTTGTAAGATAGGGAAACGACTTCTATAGCTGTGGTTTTGTATCTGCAAACTGATATGGGACCCTAAGCTTGAATATATTACCTGGGTTGGGTGGAGATGGCATCACCTCTTCAGGCCTCGCCTTGGTCTCCAGTCTCTCCATCTTCTGAGCCTCATAGCGCTTCCTGCCCTCTTCCTCTTGTTCAGCACTAGCATACTGTAGAAAGAATATATTCAACATGCTGAACACTTGTGCATAGATCCACTCGAACACCACTCTCTGCACAAATGCACGAGGAGTAAAGCAAAGAATTGAAACAAGCAGGTATTCAAAACAAAGATGAGCGAAAGGGACTTTTCACATTGTTAAATGTCAGTCATTTCTATCTTGACCATATAGCCTTGCTCGTGTCATTTTAGATGTGGGGCTGGGGGAAGGTGGGTGGAAAGGTCACTGAGACACAGAGAAGCTAAAGGATAAAATGCCACAATTTTAAGATGCAAGCAATTTGAGTTTCCATGTACCTTGATGGGTGGCACCTCCATGATCTTGTCAACATTTTGCAGAGAGCAGGAGACGTACCACAGCACTGCCTTGTTGGCCAGCTTCTTGGCACCTGCAGTCACAGAGAAAAGGTTGAGTACATGTCCTAGGGAAAATGTCAGGGAACGCGTCATTTCTACCAAATGAAGAGGCAACGTTTTTGTGACCATAATCTAATTGGCGAGAAATTTTGACATCTTGATGTCTTTCAAATAAAACAACAATGGAGCAAAGAATTTTGAAACGGCTGTTGTCAAAACAGACACTTTTATTAATACCACAATAAAGGCCACTTCAGTTTTTAACAAGTCAATTGGCGCTGCCTGTTTGCATAAGATTTGTCTTTCTTGTGAAAAGAAAAGGAGAAGAAAACACTTTGTGTTCAAACACAATAGTTGTTGCCTGTTCAGAAAACAAGTACTCACAGTCACGTAGCTAGCTAAGCCCGGCGTATCTGTAAATCCTGAATTTTCTGCATTTCAGTGTTATAATTATGAAACCAATGAAACCATGGCAACTCATGCATCATCAAGTGTCTGCACAAATATGTATGTTGGTTATACCACGGTGTAATGCTTTGGCAGTTGGAGGCTGTAGCACTGACTCTGAATTCCTACAGAAAATTCAGAACGAGATGATCAGAAAACAAAACTCATAGAAGTCACATTACATCGCAATCAGCCAGAAAGGTTGTCATAGTGATATATCTGTTCTACTCTGCCCACACTTTTTCACTTAATTTGCTAACACAGAGAGAGAGAGAGGGGCTATTTTAGGTTGGCGTTATGGCGTTGTGGCACGCAGATTAAAGGCAGCATCGGGGAAGCAGGTTGAAGTGAAATGACTGTTTTAAAGGGTTTTTTTTACCTACAATATCCAATTAACTTTTTCAGCTTTCGAGCTTTGAAGTCCTTTTTGAGGCCTGAATGAGCAAAATGTTTTATTGAACGTCTTGCATTTTTATTACGATAACTTGAGTCAAATTTCATAAATGTGCATGACCACAGGCTTAAAAATAAGGCATCTTTACAGCCTTAGAGAAAATATGTCATTTAATATGTGTCTCAGCGGTGAACCAGCTGGGCTCTTTGCATGAGGACATGTGAAGTTAAGAGAAGAGAGCTGAGCGAGCAGCTTTTAACAGGCTACTCCTGGGAAAATAGCATTTGCATTTTACACCCGAGTTAAAAACTGTGCAGACAGCCAGGCCTCGTTGCCATGCCAACCATGCTTCTTTCCTCCTCCTCTCATTTGTGCCCGCCTTTGTCAGCAACCAGGAAGTTGCCCACAGGAAAAAGGGAGGGATATTTACATATCCTTGACTCTACCCAAGACTGAGTGACTCTACTCTATTATTAGCTACTGATGGACCTTGAAGTGAACTGTGTTTAGGGTGGAGGGAGAAACGAGAGAGAAGCGAGAAGGGAAGAAAGGATGGAAGAACCATTCCCAGTACGACTGATGCCCTTTTTGATCGAAAAGGAACCAGATAACCGGCTTTGAATTTAAAATCCCTCTACATCAAATGGAGACAATGTCAATGTTTGACCATATCCTCATCCAGGCTACAACCTTTTATCCTTCACAGTTCATCCACTGAAACAGCACATATTCTTTTGCATCACGCTTGCAGGCATAGCACATTTTGAAGGCAAGACAAATTTGAGGCAGACCTTGAAAATACAACAGTTTCACAATGTGCCCCTTAGGGCTAATTATTAGACCTTAAGATAACTCTGCATGCTTTTCTCAGGGACACAAAGTACACATATGATCCCATGCAGTGAAAGTTGTTTATTTTCACTGTTTCTTCAAGATTTTTATGTGCAGTATCAGAAGAAGCAGTCTATGTTCTGCCAAAAACAAAAATAAATTATGCAAAATCTAAAATATACCCTCAGCGCAATTAGAAAGCATTTAGATAACTTTCATTTAGCATATGTTGTGTATAACGGGGACATAGGTTAGCATTCACTTCACACCAGGAAATGTATGAGTTTGAGCCTTGCTGCTGTTTTTTTACTGTGTTTGGTGATTTTCTTTGCACCCCAGTTTGCTCCCACAGTCCAAAGTACTGCATGTTAGATTAAACATTGATATGTGTACTGTAGGTACAGATATGAGTAAGCTAAAACTTTATGTCATCTGTGAGACTGGAAAAGTGCAGCGCACATGTCAGTTTAGTCCTAAAAGTAGCAATTTATGTAATATAAATCAGTAGGTTTCCTCATATGTAATATGGTCTCCTTGTTAAAGGTATATATTTTTTTCTGTCACAACATCAAGGAATAAATAGTGCCCTTAAGTGTAAGACTGATCTTTGTAGGCAGGCACCAATCGCTACCCACTGTCAAGGGTACAACCGTAGATGACACAGCCCCACTGACGAGCTGAAGCAGCCTTTAAGTTGCTTTTTAAGGTCAGTATCGTCTGACTGTCTGCATGTAAAAGTGACCATTACTAGAAAAGTGGTTGATTTTGACACGTGTCTACAGACTCACAAAAGCTGGGTCTGAACTAGCAGGAGGGACAGCTTGCTTACTTAGTTTGGATTTACGAATTGCATAATAGGAAGATTTTTGGCTCCATGAACCACGGGCACAAATCTGCTCTGTCAAATTTCTACACTCTGTGCTAACGGATCTCGCTTGACTTTGGGGATGATTTTTCAAGTTCAGGCAGTGACAGCTTTGGAACAAGGGCCTCCATAAATGGTAAAAGGCATTATGACAGCTGAGAGAAATGGCACCTAGCAGTGGCAGGCACCTTTTTTTCCCCCCTCCAATATATATGGGGTGTCAGTGGAGCAAGACCAGTGCAGCGGTGCAGTGAGTGCTTTAATGTGCAAAATTGCAACTGCCTGTGCAAGAAATCACATTACACGTGATACAAGCCAACTAGTATCACTTGGCTCTTTTTACAGGAGTATATCACTAAAAGGACAGCTTCACCTTCTGAAGAGACAGGCAAAAATAAAAACCCTCATTATGGAACAAGAATCCAAAGGGTGTTGTTTTGTAAGTACTACACAGACACTCTTTGAGCATAATATGCAGCAGAATTCAAAACACTAAGCTGGCTCACATTTAATTAGAAATAAGAGCATTTTGGTGTTGATCTCACGGCTCACATGGGTGCTTATGTTGGTGGGGGTGGCAGGGGACGACGTCCCTCCAGCACGACTCATACATCTTTCAGTTCCTTTAATCTAAGTTTAAGGCATCAATCAGGACTTCATAGTAAAATTCACACTTTCTGTTCAAATGAAAACATTTTAGGCAGTCCCAGTCTGACAACCTCAGTGTGTGTAATTTCTCACCTTTCCTGCTCTTCCTTCCTGTCCTTTACCCGATATCTTTCCTTTTTCTTTCACCATGAGCTATTTCACTTGATTTGTGTCTTTTACTGATTCACCTCTGTGCTCTCCCCTTGGTCTCTTACTCACTCGCCTTAATTCTCTCTCGAAGCAGAAAAAAGACCCTGTTTTCTTTTCTCCTTTCTGAACAGCTTGTTCCAGACTCTGAGACAGTGCAGAGGGGATCGTTCTTGGTACTTGATCCCCATGATCAAAACCACAGATTTTCCATTGTACTCAGCCAAGGCTCCATTGCTTTTAATAATACTACATTTCCTCTCTGGGGAATTTTACAGCCTGATAGGAATAGATGAAATCATGGCAGCAGCGGAGTTTCTAACAGTGCTTTCTGAGTGAGGATTATCCGATACTCAATGTAAACTTTTTTTAATATTTGTTTGTGCTTAGCGTACTGAATTGAACATCGTTACTGCGAGGACCTCTCTTCTCAAGCAAAATAAAGATCTGGGAAATCCAGCTGTGAGACAAAAAGCTTTTGCACAGTTGACAGACTCCATTGTGAGTCCACATAAACAACTCCCTGTTAAACTAAACTAACCTTCATTTTGTTGTAGCATCATGTTTAACAGAAAAAAAAAAGAGATGCCTTCAAGTCAAACCTACCTTGTGCTTTATTGTTAAGGGGTTTTGTGTGGTATTTTTAAGTATATTTTTTTCTGTGTTAGATTTAAACACATTTTCTTCATGTAAATATATTAATGACAATTACACTATTACAAAAAAAAAGCATGATCTTTTTTTTATGTTGCTGAGCTGAATTTAAAGCTAAAACAATCCATTTTAGATGTGTTTGTATGTTCTTGTAGCACTCTGAGGATGTGCAGTTCTGTGACCTACAGGAACTATCATGGTTACAACATTTTAAAATGGTAAATGTAAATGGTAAATGGCCTGTATTTGTATAGCGCTTTTCTAGTCCCTAAGGTCCCCAAAGCGCTTTACACAACCTGTCATCCACCCATTCACACACACCTTCACACACACACAACATTTTAAGCATCAAACCCACAATGCTGCGCTCTCAGCTCTCTCACTGCTCATGTGTGTTGAACAGGAGGGATTTGTGTATGTCGTGTTCATGTGAATGTGCGCCAGAGTGAGCGTGCAACACAAGTAGCATTGCATATATATATGCGAGTCCCATTAGTGACTGAGCACAAGCACACTATATGAATGTACAGAGCGCACTTGTGTATGTGTGTGTGCATGTGTGTGTGTGCGTGTATGTGCACATTCTCTAAAGTGGCGTGTGTTTGTGTGTGTGTGAGAGAGTGTGGCATTTCATTATGTATGTGTATTCTCACATCTGCAAATCTGCACGTGCTGTAGTGTGGGAAGGTCTGACCGTGAGTGTGCATGTGTATGTTAGTACGCATGCGCAATCCCCCCAGCAGGGACAATCATCACGGCTCGTGCCCACAGTAGGCAGCCTTACCCTGAGGGTCTGTGACTGAGGCCTGCCTGACGAGATGCTGCCTGACTGACTGTGGAACCTGGATGATTGCCTCCTCCACGTACACACGCACACACACACACGCACATACATATTAAATAAATGCAAAGATCCTTGCACAAAGAGTGCAAGATACAAGGAGCATGCACATTAACATCTGCACAGAGCTAAAAAAGCATGCACGGCTGCACAAATGCACACCCTGTGATGTACACCAGAAAATACACAAAGTGCATATTATGGTCTACAACTGGTAAAATCCTTTGTTCTGTGTTCCTGTTTTAAGCAATCCATCAATCTTCTGCCTTGGAAAAGAGCTGGTCGGGAATATGTAAAACCTGCCAGTCCTGTCTCGGTATGTGTTCTCTTTTAGCAAGAAGGAAACTGTGCTCATTCAGTGTGGGTGTGAGAACACGTAGGTGTGTGATTTATTTTTCTGTGTCTAAAGTGTCCACATATGAGGCTCTGCATGCATGCAGGTCATCCCTGCACAACCACGTGTGTGTATGGGCGTGGTTCAGTGTGTTGGGTACGTGCATGCGTTGTGACGGAGAATGTGTGCAGGTACATCCACTTGGCATCCGTGTCTGACTGGGCCACATTGTGTGAGGCCTGATGCTAAGCCAACATGACAGAAGCAAATAATGTCTGCTCCCGTTATCTTCTCTTCCCTCTCTGCCCTGCAGGAACCTTTTAAAGGGCCAAACACAGACGAAAACCCACATGCATGTATGAAGTGCGCATGGAACATCCAAATATGCATTCAAAAAATGATGCACAAAAGTGCCCATCTAACAAGAATACAAACTAAAAACATGTGCTCGGCCACAGCTGAGCATACTGTATTCTACTGAGATTTGGACAAAAATAGATCCATTAAATGCATAACCATTGGCTTTTAGCAGCTGCGCCAACTCAAATGCACAACCATAGTTACAGTATACAAACACATATGACCCACTTCCTGTAAATATGACCTACTACACAACCAAGCTGCTGCTCCTTCTCGGGCTCTCCTTTAAATGTTTAATGAAGTCTTGCACATTGCCAGCTCACTTTACTATATGCAGGTTTTGATCGCTTCAAATGATTAATATCTGTAGCAGTTTTGTACTTTTGTTCTCTTCTCTTCTAAATAACCTGACCCCTAGCTACTTAACTGATCCCCTTGATCCATACAACCCAAAGAGAGCACTAAGATCCTCCAGCCAACTGCTCCAAATGCAACCAAGGTCTCGTTTAAAAACCAGAGGTGACCGTGCATTTTCCATCGCTGCCCCTAGACTCTGGAATAATCTCCCAGCCGAAATCCGTACTTTGGAATCAATTCAATCGTTCAATTCTCGTTTAAAAACCCACTTGTTTAACTTAGCTTTTGAAGCAAATTAGTTTGACTTTCATTCGGCCTGCACTACACCATGTAAATGCAATTTTAAGTATAATTGTACTATTTGATCTTTGTTCTGCCCGCACTGCGGTTTTTATTGTGAAGCGCTTTGATGTACACTAGTCTTTTAAATGTGCTATATAAATAAACTTTGACTTGACTTGACTTTGTTTTTGGGGGGGGGGGGGTATTTGTGACTGACATAAGTTGCTGTTAAGTGTGAACCAGGAAAACAGTGTACTTTTTACAGTACATAAAATTTAGCATACAATATAAACTAATTCTATTACTGTGCTTGGCCCACACAGCCTCCAGAGACCTCAGTAGCAAAGTTTAGTGTCCCAGAGGAACTCACCTCCATGCCTGCTCCCACCCCGGACTACAACTCCTCTTATTTACACTACACCCACATTGCCCTGACACTAAACCTACACTCAAACCCTCAGAACGAATCCTTTTTCTTTGTTTATGCGAGTATAGTTATAGATTTTTCACTCTCAAGAGAACAGAAAATTTAGAAATTAATAATGATTGAAAGTACCAGAAGATGCATTGTGTCATTTTCTATAACTGTGGACTACTGCTTTAAAACCTATTACATATTGCAATGCAAATTAGGATTTCTTAGCATGTTTTATAAGACAAACTTGATGTGACTAAATAGTGAATATAGGAATGGAAGCTAGATTCCATTTTATTGAAAATGCCTCCCCTGTTAGAAATGTTTGAACCAAACTGAACAATGCTTTGAGTCCATGTGCTTGCTTCCTGATCTCCCCCTCATTAGGGGTCCTTCCTAACGGGCCATTCACTGTAGAGGGCTGTCCATTCCGATGCCTGCACATATGTATGCTGCTCTCCACCTGTCACCTCATATCTGTGCCTCCGCCTCCGTCAACCTGCTTTCAGCCCAGCAACCAGCCAACCAACCAGTATAAGCCTGTTGCTAGGGCAACGGCTGTCTAGGGGATACTTCTTTTGTTTCCCACACCTCCTTTTCCTCATCCTTCTTTCTATCTCTTCGCTACTCTTGCTATTTTTCCTCTTAAATTCTCTTTGCTATCTTTTTCCCCATCGATATGTCTGTCTGCTGCTCTCCATCTGCCTCTCTTTCCATTTCCTCCTGTCTTTAGTTTCACCAGCTGAAAGATGGACACCACCACTGCACAACTATTAAAATTTGCTTTTCTTTCATACTTAAAAACTGCACCTGGTGTAAACTGCCAAAACTCACAGATAAACCCCTAATTACATACTTTACAGTGCCTTAAGATATTAAATTTGTAGAGACATTTATCACAGGCAGACTTCTGTCCCCGTGCCATTTAAAGGTTCAGATACAGCAACCCAAAGTGGTCTCTGCATCTTTACCTGAGGTACTCTGAGAATTGTGGGAGCCTGTGTGTTCAAGTTAACCTGCACACATATAAATAAAGTGTATTACGTGCATTACAGAATTAGAAACATCATCAGTTGCCAAATACTCTAGAAATCAGCATCCCTCTTACATTCTGTTCCCCTATCACAGCACATAATGCAGTCCCTTGTGAAAGCAGAGTTTCATTATTCATGCTGCCACAAGCAGTACCACTTACTATGTGCTGCCCTCTTGTGATCAAACAGCGGAATATCACAATGAAGTCATTTTTCATTGATCGTTGAGTATTCCAATTTTCCAGAAGTGACAAAATATTTCCATAAGAAGTCTTTCCCATTTAAGAAATAACGCGTGAAACACAGAGATAAATTCCAATTCATAAATATTTCTGCCTGACAGTGAGACAAAGAGATAAAGACAAAACTAATGTTTGACCTGCACAAATAACCAGACAAAAAGTTGCACCTATGCACTTTTTACACCATAAAGCTTACTGCTAAACTTTCACACACACGTTTGCTTTTTTGCTTTTTTTTTAATGTCACAAATTAATTTTTTGAATAATTAACAGAGCTCTTTGAGAACTGATTAAGATATTTCCCAGCAAAAGCTCCAGATAGTTACTTGTTCCAGATTCCCCAACACGAGATTATTAGTTGCAGCCCCAATTTTTACAGTACATGCTGAACATGCAGATATCTGTATATCTGTGTTTGTCAACTTTATCTTTCTGTAGTCAACTTTCTGTTTCAATGTTTACCATACCATTGGTTCTCTGAAATGATGAGAATGAGGCTAAAGGTGAAAAATGATGCACAGATAAAGTAGTGCATCAATGTTTACCATACCATTGGTTCTCTGAAATGATGAGAATGAGGCTAAAGGTGAAAAATGATGCACAGATAAAGTAGTGCATCAATGTTTACCATACCATTGGTTCTCTGAAATGATGAGAATGAGGCTAAAGGTGAAAAATGATGCACAGATAAAGTAGTGCATCAATGTTTACCATACCATTGGTTCTCTGAAATGATGAGAATGAGGCTAAAGATGAACAATGATGCACAGATAAAGTAGTGCATCAATGTTTAGCATACCATTGGTTCTCTGAAATGATGAGAATGAGGCTAAAGATGAACAATGATGCACAGATAAAGTAGTGCATCAATGTTTAGCATACCATTGGTTCTCTGAAATGATGAGAATGAGGCTAAAGGTGAACAATGATGCACAGATAAAGTAGTGTGACTCAAACAAAATCATCCAGGAAGCAGAAATCCTACATCAATGTGCATGCTGATGTGCAGTTAACCACTGCTGGTTAGATTCCACTGGACACATAAATCCCCTTTGGGTTTGTTTAGGACATAAAAATCAGTCAATTAAAAACATTGCAGATCTTTCCGCTGTGGTTACCCCTTGTGGCAAGGGAGCCGTCAAAAGTAGCTTGCTTAATGTTAAATTTATCTTATAACAAACAGTTTTTCTGTAAACAAAGCAGGATTGAAATCGTTTTCATTAACTGAAAAATGCTATCAAACGGTTCCCAAACCTGTATGTGGTAAAATGTGGTTTTAGTGACAGGGTTACATTTAGGTTATGGTTAGGTTTAGGCTAAGGTTTAGGGTTAGGCATTCATTTTTGAATATCACAGCGATTCACCTGTGAGGATATTCTCAGCCATGACTTTGACCTGGACCTCCAGCGAGTGCTTGGAGGTGTGCGTGATCTCAGCAGTGACGTGGGTGACCTCGCCAATGAACACGGGGGACAGGAACTCTGTCTTCTCCACCCGAACCAGAGCTGCCAAGCAGCGGTCCTATACAAGACAAACAGCAGACTAAAAACTTATACACACATAGTCACATAATCACAACATCTGACTGCAATGGCAGGAATCTGGAAATTGCTCTGCTGGAAGATCAGAGGGAAAATCTGGTTTTAAATCCTGAGTCACTGAGGTTGATTCCCCTAGTTACATGACTGTACACTGAGTGATAAAAATAATACCACTGAGCAAGGTTGTATAGTCCAAATGAGGTTAATGATGTGTATCAGCTACAGATGTCACACTCTGTGAGGCACTGTCGCCTCTTAGCAAGAAGGTCCTAGATTCAAATCCAGGCTGTGTGTTCTGCATGGGTTCACTCTGGGTGCTCTGGCTTCCTCCCACAAAGACATACACAGGGTTTCGATTAATTAGAGATTTTAAACTGGTTTTAGGTGTGAATGTGAATGATTGTCTGTCTCTTTGTGTCAGCCCTGTGATTGGCAGGCTATATCCTAGCCCAGAACAATGAATAAGTGGAAGAATTGGATTGGATGGATGGATGGAAACTTCACTAATTTGATAAATATGTTTTTAATGCTAGTATAACTGCAAGTTAGACAGAAATAACTCCCTTTTGAGATTTTGTATTTCCTTTATTGTGTTTTTAATTAATTTTTCACATTTTTTAAACTTTTTTTAAAATTTGAGTTGTAAAAGTAATGGTTATCATTTCTTAGTTTCTTGCATTAATTTCTGTCAATTTACACTTATAGTACAGAAGTTTTCAACACTGTTATTCACAACATATTTTAGTCTCTTTATTCAGGTGCTAAAAAAAGAAACATTTAGTACTGCAGTGCATTATATAAACGACACCTCTCTGCTACAAAAAAATGAACATTAGAGGAACTTATGGAGAACTTCCTTGACTTCATTTATCCAACAGTACGATAGCACAGTCCAGAATGACAGTGGCTGTTGTCTCTTACCCCGTTGTGTGTGTTGCAGTGCCGCGTGCCGACAATGCATCCGGCTTCCTCTATCATCTTGAGGATGTTGCCACCGTGGACGTTGCCCGCAACGTTGGCATCGTCTGGCCGCATAATCCTGCAAAAATTAATGAATGCATTACTACGATTCAATTCAATTGTATTTACACAGCGCCAAATCCCAACAACAGTTGCCTCAAGGCTCTTTATATGACCCATGACTTTTGGTCTGATGACACATTCAAATTTGTGTCATTATATTTTTATTACATATCACCAACTGTATTATAAGCGTTCCGAATAGTGTTATCAAGCAGTGCACGCAGTATGTTTTCCTTCTTGTTTTTCAGGTTAAGTCACCTTAAGGTTAAGTACCTACTAACCACTAGTTTTCTGAAACTTTGTCCAAAAAAACACAAAGACAAAAATGAGAAACTTTTTTTTAAATGCCAGAAAGTCACTCATGTGCTGCATCACAACTTAAGCACAGCATCATTATCGCAGACGGTGCATGAAGTGGCTCCACTTCTTTAGTGTATGGATAAACGAGTCGTACCAGTTATACCTGGTGTAATCACTTTACGCACTGTTAATCCAAAATGTACAAATGTCTAACCACAACAATGCAGTGCGCCACTGCACTGACTAATTCTGTGACACACACGGTTAAGATTTAGACTGTGTGTGTGTGTGTAGAACAAAAAGGAAGACAATGCGCATCTTGGCAGCATTAGTAAGCCCTTATGTAATAGAAAGGTGATCAATAACTTCCCATAAAACTTGACAATTCTCAGTTTTCTGTTTACTAGAATTCAAAAAAACTCCTCACCATATGTAGGAAATGACTAGGAACCAACACAAAATGATCAAAACAGACTGTGTGTGGGCGTGTATGCATCAGTAACCAAGTACCTGCTAAGATGATTTTTGGTACACTTCCAAGCTCCAGTCTTCTCACCCTCCCTGACATCTTTGCTTACTTGCTTACTTTGACTATGTAGCTGTTTCGCCACCACTGCAGTCGTCTTATCCACTTCCACTTCATCTGAAGCCTGACTCTGCTGAGCCCTAGAGCAATCCATCTCTAAACACAGACTGGCTCTCAGTCTTCGTCTCTCACCTACTTCCTCTGTGTATGAGCGATAAGAACCCAGCTTTCGAGATTTTGAGATCTGACGTTGATGGTCTGAGTGATGTCATGGAGTATTACCGCTCAAGCCACATTAACTAGTCAAACTGGATCTCAGCAGACACGCTGATACAAAGACAGACAGGAGTTAGCTAATGAAAGAAGTCATCATCACACTGAGGTTTGAGTCTTGCAGCTGACAGAGTTTGACAGTAACAAATCTGCCAAGATGTCCTGAGACACATGTAAAGCACCAGATGAATGAAACTTGTCTCAGATCCTTAATTTATGAGAATGTTTCTCCGCTGTATTTTTCTATAGTAAAGACTAAATTTAGAAATTTAGGAAACAAACTGAAGATAATTGGCCAAGATTACAACCACAGGGCTCGCAAAATTTCAAAGTCCCTGGTAGCCCTTCGGGCAGGGACTCTTCAGTTTTTGGAAGCCCAAAATAAATTTAAGTAGCCCGAATAAAAAAGAGAGCAATTTTTTGATTGATGTTTTGTTTCCTGTTTTGTTTCCGTTACAATATTATACATTAAAGTGTAATATTGTAAAGGAAACAAAACATTAATCAAAAAATTGTTGAAAAACAAATTACAACACTGTATAAAAATTACAATCATCAACTGAAATACTTGGTTCTAATTGAACAGAATTTTCTATGAACTTGTAAGAACTGTGTAGAACATGAATCAGTCTGTGTCAGATCCTCAATCTGAAATTTCCACTGAAGTCACAGGTAAGAGGCAAGTGGAACCAAGATCGAGGCCATTTGCTTTTTGAAGTTTGCAAAGACTGCTACATTTTGCCAGTGGTAGTTTACTCTTTGCAACATAGTATGCTGTTCTAAACTGATTTTCAGGTTTATTTTTAGTATGTTATTTGCAATTGGTGTTTAAGATATTGCAGACTGAACAATAATGCATTTCTTGCATTTCTCATGGGCTCTAATGGGGGCCTTTCTTAAAATTACTGGTCCCAGTAACAAAGGCGCTTGTCGACTCAGAAATCGAGGGAAAACCAACAACACACCCGGCAGAACATTATGTTATTTACGCGGGTGCACATAAGTGGTCCGCATGTGCGCATTCGCTGTCAAAATAAAAGACTCGCACCAGATAAGAAGTTGCAACGCGCGTTTGCGTCCATATAAAAGGCACTGTTTTTGTCCGCTAGAGTGGGATTTTCACGGCACATTCTGCACCACATCTCTGTGCGTTCATCGTTTGTTTGAAGCCAGCTCACCTCCTGCAACAACTTTTCCGAGAATACGCGCTTCTTTTGTGGTTCGGACTCCTTCTGACATTTCTTTGGAGGTGGAGGAAAACCAAAGTAATTGCTTAAAGGAGCTTCTTCGACATCTTTAAGAGTTCTAAACAAATGTCTGTCCTCCTCCAGAAAATCTTATGTACGCAAACACGCGTTGCAACTTCTTATCTTGTGCCCGTTTTTTATTTTGACAGCGAATGCGCACCTGCGGACCACTTATGTGCACCCCTGGTTATTTAGCTCGTCATATTGCAGCCACAGAAATTCTTTTGTCCATTAAACCATAAAGCTGCACTTTCTTTTTGCCTTATAGTCTGATTTGTCATAACTTTTCCGTTTTGTCACTTCTTCACCCTGACCTGTCTTATTTGGCTCAGCAGAACTAAAATATATATCCTGCTGCTTTTACACACGCACTCACATAACGCTCAGCGATTCTCTGCGCGATCAACCTCTCACATGTTTAAGCTTGCTGCGGGAGATTTCACTTGTCATGTTTGATAGTAAGCTAACGATTGATAAGACGACGTCAGAGGAATTGGTGCGCAAATTATCGTCACTCACCAATCAATACTGTCGCTCTCTATACACAGTTCGCCCGATTGCAAAGTGAAAGCAAAAAACAAGCGCAAATTCAAATGCGATTTCAATATGTCACATATTGACAGTGGCTCACCGATGCCAATGACATACAGTGGGGCAAAAAAGTATTTAGTCAGCCACCGATTGTGCAAGTTCCCCCACTTAAAATGATGACAGAGGTCAGTAATTTGCACCAGAGGTACACTTCAACTGTGAGAGACAGAATGTGAAAAATAAATCCATGAATTCACATGGTAGGATTTGTAAAGAATTTATTCGTAAATCAGGGTGGAAAATAAGTATTTGGTCAATAACAAAAATACAACTCAATACTTTGTAACATAACCTTTGTTGGCAATAACAGAGGTCAAACGTTTACTATAGGTCTTTACCAGGTTTGCACACACAGTAGCTGGTATTTTGGCCCATTCCTCCATGCAGATCTTCTCAAGAGCAGTGATGTTTTGGGGCTGTCGCCAAGCAACACGGACTTTCAACTCCCGCCACAGATTTTCTATGGGGTTGAGGTCTGGAGACTGGCTAGGCCACTCCAGGACTTTCAAATGCTTCTTACGGAGCCACTCCTTTGTTGCCCGGGCGGTGTGTTTTGGATCATTGTCATGTTGGAAGACCCAGCCTCATTTCATCTTCAAAGTTCTCACTGATGGAAGGAGGTTTTGGCTCAAAATCTCACGATACTTGGCCCCATTCATTCTGTCCTTAACACGGATCAGTCGTCCTGTCCCCTTGGCAGAAAAACAGCCCCATAGCATGATGTTTCCACCCCCATGCTTCACAGTAGGTATGGTGTTCTTGGGATGCAACTCAGTATTCTTCTTCCTCCAAACACGACGAGTTGAGTTTATACCAAAAAGTTCTACTTTGGTTTCATCTGACCACATGACATTCTCCCAATCCTCTGCTGTATCATCCATGTGCTCTCTGGCAAACTTCAGACGGGCCTGGACATGCACTGGCTTCAGCAGCGGAACACGTCTGGCACTGCGGGATTTGATTCCCTGCCGTTGTAGTGTGTTACTGATGGTGACCTTTGTTACTTTGGTCCCAGCTCTCTGCAGGTCATTCACCAGGTCCCCCCGTGTGGTTCTGGGATCTTTGCTCACCGTTCTCATGATCATTTTGACCCCACGGGATGAGATCTTGCGTGGAGCCCCAGATCGAGGGAGATTATCAGTGGTCTTATATGTCTTCCATTTTCTGATGATTGCTCCCACAGTTGATTTTTTCACACCAAGCTGCTTGCCTATTGTAGATTCACTCTTCCCAGTCTGGTGCAGGTCTACAATTCTTTTCCTGGTGTCCTTCGAAAGCTCTTTGGTCTTGGCCATGGCGGAGTTTGGAGTCTGACTGGTTGAGGCTGTGGACAGGTGTCTTTTATACAGATGATGAGGTCAAACAGGTGCCATTCATACAGGTAACGAGTGGGGGACAGAAAAGCTTCTTACAGAAGACGTTACAGGTCTGTGAGAGCCAGGGATTTTCCTTGTTTGAGGTGACCAAATACTTATTTTCCACCCTGATTTACGAATAAATTCTTTACAAATCCTACCATGTGAATTCATGGATTTTTTTTTCACATTCTGTCTCTCACAGTTGAAGTGTACCTCTGGTGCAAATTACTGACCTCTGTAATCATTTTAAGTGGGGGAACTTGCACAATCGGTGGCTGACTAAATACTTTTTTGCCCCACTGTAATTACCCAGCTACATTTCCGAAAGAATGCAAAAGCATTGACATATATTTTTCCTTCCTACAATAGCCCGAAGGGCAGGGCAGAGATAGATTTTGATAGCCCGACTGGAAAAATCGCTAGCCCCTGGACGTCGGGCTAGCGATTTTGCGTAACCACCCCAGTACCAACATAATACAGTTTAATATGTTCAACAGAATAGCAGGCTTAAAAAAGTAAAATAAAGAAAGCCGAGTCCACGAACCTTTCAAATCACACTTACACACCTCCAAATCAGGATGTAGTTGATTAATCACTTGCTTACTCATGTAAATCAACCAAAATATCTATAATACACAGATTACATACACAGGTGAGTACACACTAAAGCTGACGTTGTTTCTGATTAGAAGCAGCACCACTGGACTAAACATACAAACGATATATAGATGATAACTAACTGAAAATGCAAAATATTGCTGTTAATGGGTGCCTAAGACAAAATCTTCTGCCTGTTGCAAAAACACTCTTATTTATTTATTTATTTTAGTTTACCTGCGTGGAGAACAATGTTGGCTGAAAGACCGAATTATCTTCACAAACTGGGGTCTCAGTGTCATTTCTCTCCCGGCTGTCCACAGAACAAGATCACAGCACAGGTGTGAAAGTGATTTTGCATCCTAGTGTTTAACTGCAAGCATACTTACATTACCACGTAAGACAGGCATTTGGCAAACACACTCACATCCATCCACACATACATATCGCTGTATGCATAAACAGTAAGTCAAAGAATGTTGTCTTACCACTTGGTGTTCTCCTATTCTGTATTAAAAGTCACAAACTAAATTGTTTATGTTTTTTAGCTTTTCACAAAGCCGTTGTACAAATCTTCTAGAGAGGAACAAACTGAACTCTGAGCAAACAGTTGGAAAAAATATACTGTGGTGGGGCGTGGTCTGCGGTGGCGTGCAGGGAGGGCGGACGCACCTGCACGGCATCCGCAATCACGCCCGCCACGTTAAAAACACGGGGACTCAGGTGTGTGTGGTGTGTGGTGTTTTGAATAAAGATGTCTGAAAACACTGGACCCGCCGTGCCTTATTCCTGCCACAGTGGTGCCGAAACCCAGGAGGCGGCACGGCGGGTTCTTATCGGAGCCAGGGAGTGGAGGAGCTGGCCCAGAGGGTGGCCGAAATGGCGGCCGCCCAGCGGGAGCAGGCGGCGGAGGTGCGTCGCCAGCAGGCAGAGCAGCAGGACCAGTCCAAGCGCCACCTGCAACGGATTGGGGAGCTGGCGGCGCTGCTCTGGGCCTGGGCGCCACCCCCACAGGTGTGTACCGAGGACAGCGAAGCGGTGGAGGAGCCGCGTGGGGCACCTGAGCAGCCGGAGGTGGCAGACGGGGCACGCGGGGATCTGCGCCTGCCGGAGGAGGGGGAACAGCCGGGTGAAGGGCTGCTCCTGCCGGGAGCGGTGGACGAGCCGCTCCGACCGGAGGCGGCAGACGAGGCGCGCGAGGGTCTGCACCGGCTGGAGGAAGAGGAGTCGCGGGAGGGGCTGCCGGAGCCGCCAGCGCCCCAGCCAGCGGCGGACGAGCCGCTCCCGCCAGCGCCCCAGCCAGCGGCGGACGAGCCGCTCCAGCCGGAAGAGGTGGAGAAACCGGGAGGGGAGATGGCGGTCCCCGTGCCAGGGGAGCCTGCTCGACCTGTGCCCGAGGTCGAGGATCGAGCTGCCCCGGAGCGTCAGATGCGCCGGGTAGTGAGCCCCTCCCGGGGCCGGCGGGGTCGTGCCGGCTTGCCGGGTAGCCGGCCTCCGGACCGGTTTCGCCGCTGCTGCTGGAGGCGTGGCCGACCCCCGGACAAGGCTCGCCGCCATTGGAGGTGGGGGCGGCCTCCGCAACGGACGTTGCTCCCCCCAACCGGTGGGGTGGGGGGGAGTAGGTTCGGCCGGATGACTCCCCGGCCTCAATCGGGCGATGGGGGTGTGTGGTGGGGCGTGGTCTGCGGTGGCGTGCAGGGAGGGCGGACGCACCTGCACGGCATCCGCAATCACGCCCGCCACGTTAAAAACACGGGGACTCAGGTGTGTGTGGTGTGTGGTGTTTTGAATAAAGATGTCTGAAAACACTGATCCCTGGACCCGCCGTGCCTTATTCCTGCCACATATACCTTCCTAGTGTGTTGCAGAAAAGCAATCTGAAGTTCTTAATAGTGCCAAAATGAAAGTCAAAAAATATTGGATATGAGGCCAAATGAAAGCCAACAATATAAAGATCATAACGCTTCCAAATGCACTCTTAAACTAATCACGAGAGCGCTTGGATGGATCCTGTTTAGCTTCTTATTGCTGTGAAGAAATCAGAAGGAGTGCATCTTTGATATATAGTCAGTGAAGCTGACTTAAAGAAGAACTAGATGACTAAGTTCCTGTTAATGCACATACATCCACTTCTAACTGTTCAGTGACGTTAAAGATCATTGTGCAAAGACAGAATATCCAATGAATCAGTCAGGGTAACTTCTTAGGAAGACCTCAATCTAAATGACTAACAAAAAAAGCCGTCCTCTGGACTATACTGGGTGTTTACAGTCATAGTGTTGTGGTAAAGTGGCAAAGTGGACATGTTATTAAAAAGTTTTATGCAGTACACATTTTCCTTATGATTTGAATTTTAGCTCTGCAAATATTTATTCAGTCATTTTACACTCCATTGATTAAAATAGGCACCTTTTCTGAAAAGCTTTGATGGCAGAGGGCCATGCTGAGACGTTCACATAATAAACTTGCACTTCCTGGTCTTGCTCCCTGTCATATGTGCACAATGCTCATGAACTTGTTGACATCAACTCTGTAAGAATTTGTTTTTGAACACGTAGAGGCATTTGCCAGTGCAGCAACAAGAGGAAGGAGAGAAGAGAGCAGGATGAGTATACCACTAGGATTTTGGGTTTGAGCTGGGCTCTCAGTGACTTTTCCACACACACGGCCCAAAAGGTGACGTTCTGGTGATTGAATAGTTTGTGTTGGTCCTTTTGTAAAGGATTGAATCACTTTCAGCCCTTAAATGTTGAAAATATGCACTCATACTGAATTATGTGAGCAATTTATCTAGAAGCTGGTGCACTGAAGCATGATGAAGAATGATGTATTCGATAAGTGAGTGCACCTTTTATACAGTGAATCATCCAATCAGTCTGTGACAACCTGTGGTTGGTGGGATTCTTTTCTTCGCTCTTTGCTTTTAGACATTACATGGTTTTCATGTTAGTTTAGCGAGGCTAAATCTGTTTTGGGCTTGTGGTAGTGTAGCTGAAGTAGAGAGTGTGAGTTTATAGCATAAGCTTAAATAAATATGTTCACTGACCCAACCTGAATCAGACCCAATGTCTGAAGAAATACTTTTGAAGTTATGATTCATTAAAGTCTTCCGAAGACCGTGGTAAACTTCTCAGAAACTGAACACTGAGCAGTGAAAAATTAGAAAAGATTATAAAACTTAAATGTCCTATAAATGTCATAGCAGTGTTGGGGAGTAACGGAATACATGTACCGCCGTTACGTATTTAAAATACAAAATATGAGTAACTGTATTCCGTTACAGGTACCGTTTAAAAAGGTGGTATTCAGAATACAGTTACTTTGTTGAAATAAATGGATTACACAGAGGTACTTCCCTGTTTCATATTGTGGCAGGTCAGGACTGTTTCGGTTTTGTTTGACAGCTACGGTCTGTTGTTCCAGGCGGCAGCGTTACGGTTGCCATGGTTACAGGGTGGCTCTCTCTCTCTCTGTTTCCTGGGTGAGAGAGGCCTTTTTGTTGTTGTTGTGCTAAGCTAATAGGCAGAATGCTACCGGTATAGCTCTAAAGAATGTAGCATCATAGGCAGTGTAGTCCGTGCTGCAGGGAGAATGGACTGCCATACACTTTATGTGTCTGTGAGCGAGGGAGGGAGAAAAATGAAAAGTACGAGCTGTCATGAGCAAATATGGGAGCTGGAAGCATGTAAATATAATAATAACCACTGCAGCCAAGAAGAGTGCCTGACAAGCCCAGTTGTAAGTAAGCTATTAAGACTCGACTGTACACCGTGTTCCTGTTTTCCTCCAAAAACAATAAGTTCCATTGGAGCAGCCTTTCAACGCCTCTCTCTGTCTCTCGCTAGCAAAGTTGACCCAGACAACAAAGTAAAGCTAGTTTTCAGCTACGAGCCCGACACAGAACCCACTGTATTAGCCAGAGGTCCCTTTACTACGGTTCGGAGCCGCGGACCTTCAGTAACAGTAATAAACCACAGCAATAGTACATGCATGTAGTTGTAAACAGCATGATAATATATTAAGTAATCCAAAGTATTCAGAATACGTTACTCTCATTGAGTAACGTAACGGAATACGTTACAGAATACATTTTGGGGCATGTATTCTGTAATCTGTTATGGAATACATTTTAAAAGTAACCTTCCCAACACTGTGTCATAGTGACTTATATAAGTATCATATGTTGCTGTTTTAGAATAATTTAAATCTTCTTTTGATTGTGCATTTTTTTTCGTCTTTTTCGTTGTGTTTTTACTTGAGGAAATGTTTTATTTTCCTTTTTTCTTTTCTTTAAATGTAGGCATATATTTCTGACATAGCAGAGGTGTGCAAGAGAAGTTTGGCTCCATCTATGGACGAGCGCAATTACTACCACCTATTCTCTGGAAAATTACGCGCAGTTGAAAGGTATTTTAATAGGTCGCAGTCGTGCCCTTATTATCACAGATTAGTGATGGGATTTCCGGCTCTTTTTAGAGATCCGGCTCTTTCGGCTCGGCTCACTAAAAAGAGCCGGCTCTTTCGGCTCCGAACCGGCTCTTCAGGTTGTTTTGTTGCTTTAATTATTTAATCATTAACAATAATATAAAATTATGCAGAAAAGGAATTACTAATGTAATAAAAGTGGTTTTATTTATATATGTTTATATATGGCCCCTAGAGACAAAGCACGTACAAACTCTAAAACACATTTCTAGCGTTTACTGAACTTCCAAAACAGAGCTACCCAGATCACTTAAATTACACAATTGAAAGCATGTGTGTATGGTTTGTGTATTTATACACAAGCACTCATATATATTCAAATAATTAAAAAAGAAAAAAAAGTTTATTTACCTGTTACTACCACACACCAAATCCGGTTGTTGATACTTGCTGGCTTGTGTAGCCACTAGGTAACAAAAGCTCAACACTGCGCCCTAGCATCCTGGAGCACTTCTGTTGTCTTTTGTACGTGATTCTGAGTTTGTACATGCTTCTGAGTTTTTACGTGTTTTGGAGTTTGTACGTGCTTCTGAGTTTTTACGTGTTTTGGAGTTTGTACGTGCTCCTGAGTTTTTACGTGTTTTGGAGTTTTTACGTGTTTTGGAGTTTGTACGTGCTTTGTCTCTAAGGGCCCCCATAAATATACTTTATTTATTCACTCCACATAAAATGTAATAAATAAATCATATAATAAAAAGAACAACTATTTACATTTTAAACTTTTAACTATTTAAATTTTCAGCTTTTTCCTTTTGAACAAACTTAACGTGAAACAACACAAAACACTTGCAAACCACAACACAATTAAATATAAATTAAAATATTAAAACAAAAAAAAGATGCACATTCTCTGTCATATGGGCCTGCATGATTTCTGAATCCTTTATCATCTGGAACTGAAAATAGTGGATGATTACTATACCTTTCTAATGTGACGTTGTTGTCCCTGGCTTTCTTTCTCTCCCTCTGGCTCTGTTCCTGTGCTACTGTGAGTGTAACTAACGCCCCTCCCCCCTCTGCCCAGCGCAAAGTACAGGCCGCGCATGCGGAGTTTAGCGGAAAAAAGGGCGAGAGAGAGGGTGAGAGAAAGAAAAAAAAAAAACCTCACGGCTCCCAATAAGGAGCCGGCTCGCGTCGTTCACTTCAAAGAGTCGGCTCTAAGAGCCATTTCGTTCGCGAACGACCCATCACTATCACAGATGGCTGTTTGCTTTCTGGGCTCTACATCTGTTCATCATCTGATTAAATAAATAAAGGGGCAAAGTGCGGACTAATTAAACTAATGTCCAGACAAATTGAGTCACGCGATAAACTTTCACGCGATAAAGTGTTTACTTTTCTTGGACTTTGGGTAAAATGGTTCCGACTGTAGTGGTCTTCGTCCTTGGCCGTGTTTCGCCTGTCTTGTATGAGCTAACCGCGCTGAGGTCATCACTTGCGAAACGCGGCTGAGACGGTCCGCACCTCTGACGAAGCTCGCACGCTAAACATCCTGAAAAAACTGCGTCTCGTGTTTTATACAACAGCACACGTCAAACATCTTGAACCAGCGGCTGAACTCGGGCGATAGAGTCTGCGCAAAAATATAAAAAGAAGCAGAAGCGGATTATCTGGGTTATCGTCCTGTCAGCAGCTCTCACGCAACTACGCCGGTAGCCGCGTTGTTCTCCTCATTTGGCGACCAGCAGCACGTTATTAGCATGTGTGTGAAGGTAGCACTCGTGTAAACGTGTCTTATTAAACGTCCTACCTGCATATCTGAAGGGGGGATGCTGCCTCGCCCGTCTGCGGTGCCGACATGGTTCTCGTGTTGCAGTGAGATTCGTGTGTGATGTGAAGGGAAATCATTCTCCCGGCGTCCGCCGGCTGCTGTGGTCACAGTGTCTTTGCGAAATGGCTCGATTAGAGGAAATGTGCAGAGCTCGTAGAAATTATCTGCTAAATGTTTTGCAAAATCTGTTCTTTCAAATTGCCCTAAAATAATAAACGATTATATTATCGATATAATAAGCCAGAGAAGATCCTTTGCATTCCATAGCTTCCTAAATTGGTAAATGAGAAAGGCATGTTTGAGAAACAGAAACCTCAGCTATGTCAATACCTATAATCGCCCAGAGGGGGGCAGCAGAGACCGCACTTTCTCAAACTTCATCCATTCAGGAGCAGTATTTTATGCTGCTTGCTGTGGGCGCATTTGACCTCAAAATGCGTCCCAGAGTTTTTGCAGCCAGTGGCGTCAGTTTTGTTCACATCTGCCTGACAACTGTGTCATATAATACTTTGTTCATTAATTTAAAAAATGCATTCAATTCTCTACGCCACGTTTTAGCTCAAAAAACTGATTTTTTTTTAATGTACACATTGGTGCTGCATTGTCTGCTTCCTTCCTGTAATATAGGTCAGTTCATACTGCCAGTTTTGCTTTGCAAATTTGCTGCGTGCCTTGTCCTGCCCCTGTCCTTACAGTTAAATCACAGTCATCTTTGTGTGCGAAGGGTCCAAAGAGCGTTTTTCCTTTTATTACTGAGCAAACGATCCATATCAATAAACCTGTAAAAGACCAGAAAGTCTAAGCAAAAACACAAAGCGAGATCTAACTAGTTTATTTATTCATTTATTGTACAAAATATACAATACAATTTGCTGTAAACAGCAAAAATACAACACATCCCAACAGAGATACTCACTGCAGACATTTTATGTCTACAAAGTTCATCTGCACAGATTCAGGACTCTGAAGTCTGTTGTGCAAATTCAGACATAAACTGACCCTTTGGGTCTTACAGGGCTGTTTCAATGGCCCCTGATTACTTAGTCCGCGACGAGGACTAAATATTTAACGTATACATACATGCAGATTTTTTTTAAAAATTCATATATACACGACTGTCTACACTTGTCAGCTTGTACAGGACAAAAGACTCGCGCGCAAAACGAGTATACAATACTCAACCAATACGATGAATTGTTGCTTTTCATCACGGAATCCAAGCTCTTAATCACTGTGTGTATTTACAGGCAATGCTCTCTCAACATTATTCCCAACATTAAACACATTACAGTCTTTTTACAGCTGTCGGAGGACCACTTAAGAAATTTACCAAGGTCTCCACACTGCAGCGCTGGCAGTCTGCGAGTCTGACTGCGCTTGGTTGGGGACCGCTGCGCTGCTGCGTTGCTGGCTCTGCACGCTGGAGCTGAAGCTGGATTTGATGCTCAAGAGTCTCTGATGGATCTGAGGCAAAGTCATCGAGGTCTGGGCGCAGCAGCTCAGGCAGGTTGGGGTGACGGTGGCGGATATGGACTGCTGGACAAAGTCATTGACGCGCTGGTGTGCGTTTGGATCCAAGTTGGTTTGGGGAAGCAGAACAGAGACGCGTTTGAGGCACGCCTTAAAACCTTCCCTGTAATTCTCTGCAGAACCTGAAAAAACAGATAAATGTTAGGTTTGATGTTCATCTAATCTGTTGTTAATACATTTAGAAATAAAAGGGTTAAATAAGTCATAGCTAACTTACTTTTAGCGTTAGCAGGTTGAATGTCACCGAGGAACCACACGGTCATTTCCAGGATGTCTGCTTTCTCAAGCTTGGAGTAACGAGAGTGCTGGAGACAAAAGGGAAAAGAAGATGTTAGATGTACGAGTCAAAATGCTGTGCTGACTATAGTCAGTTACATCTGCAAAGTGAGCATACTGAAAATGTAAATTCAAACGACTTACATCTCTGCCTGTGAGGGGGATGATTAGGTTTTTTAAGCGGTTCAGACTTTCGTTAATACGGGCGCGTCTTCTTTTTTCCATTAGCGGTTTCATAGTCTGAAACAAAAGGACACATAGAATTTAGTATTCGCTCATTACAACATGTGTGAAGTATGCGGTAAAATATTTAAGGAAATGAAACTAAATTTAGCCACTTCGCTTACCTTTCTCAGTTCAAGAGCTTCTTTTCTTTTGGCAAGAGATAGCTTTGGGGAAAAAGATTGGAGAGCTTCGCATGTCATGTTCGGAGACATTTTCAGCGTCGTCTTTGTGCCAGAGTAGTGTTCAAAACCAAGATAGGCGAAGTTGTGCCTCTAACGGCCAAGTACTGGGGTATATATCCAGGTCCGTGGCGTCGGTTTCCGTGCGTCATGGGTACGCCCCCAAGCTGGCACAAAACGATTTGAACGGGACCCACATTCTACGAAAACAAGACAAAAGCATCAAATTTAGTCAGATAACCATCTGTCTTTTACTTTAATCCAAGCGTAGCTGCGGTGCGTGTCTGCGTTATGATCCATAGACCAAACAAAATCTGCGCCAAAAAGCTGAGGAAATCTGTGCGTAAAGAAGCTTCCAGTTTTGACGCGTCAAATGCTAATTCATCAAATATCCACTCATTAAGCCATACATTTGACATCATATTTTAAATATGATGTTTTAATACAAAGATAGATTCATTTTTTTTCTTACACAGTTAATGGAACTAAATTTTGTTTTGTTTAGAAAACACTACTGGTGCGTAATGACGCAGTGCTCGGAGATGCCTGGAAAGAAAATACAGGCTATAGAATTATTCATTTTGTAATTTAACTGTGAAATATAACAAGCTACGCATATAAAATCTCATTTTATCCGTATTCTCACTTTTCACTGGCTATTATTAAGATTTTCTTTACAGCTGAATTTCCTGTTGCTGTTCAAATCTGTTCGTTTACTGGGATATAATGCGTGCAATTCTGACACAATATTCTTCATATATTCTCTGCATGGAGCTGTGTTTTTAAAAATAAAAAATAACAACTTAAAACAAGAGGATGCAGTACATGCATTAGTCGCACAGGGGCCAGGCTTGCATTCAAGAAAAAAAGTGTCCACATGGATATAGAATCTTACTCCAGGCATATATACCCAAGCCACGCTACTTTCAAATAACATCTGTTCTTAGAGTTTTACAACAATGGTTTTGCATGTGACGTTTTTATGCAGTCTCTACCCAGGGGAGGTCTCTACCTGTAGGGTGTATCCCACTACAGCTAACGCATCATGCAGTGAGGTGGGGGCTTGAAAAAACAAAGGGTGGGTGCTGTGGGTGCATTTTATTAAATCACAATAGCCATAGCAAAATTTAAAAGGACACCAGGTTGTAACTTACTCACAAGGCATTTTAAATGTTTTTGTCCGTTTACCTGTCCGTAGTCTAAAAGTATTTAATAACCCATCAATCTGTCCTGACAAGTGTGAACCAACTTTAAGTGATAACTGTGATATTATTGTTGTTGTTTAAAATATAAACTGGAGAGGCATGACAACCCATCAAATACCACTGCACTCTGGGGAACCACACGCGCAGCACGCGCCACGGGGACCAGATGGCTGTCTGTTAAAGAGCTCCCAACTCTACCAACCCCCAACCTCCATTAATGACCCCCACACCCCGCATACTCCTCCTGCACCTCTGTAGCATCCGGAGTAGGGAGTCTCCTGGTCCAGTCTATGCGCGCGCACACATACACACAGAGAGACTGTTCCAAACATTTGTGCTCTTTTTCTATAAACCTCACACGCACGACACACGATCTCAACGCGGTTTTTGGCGTGGGTATCCCATCTGCAAGCTTCTAATAGGTCCATGTTGTTAGGGTCCAACTGAAAGAAGCTTTGCATCTATCCCGTTTTACTCTATGCTGCAGTTGTCTCCCATAGCTTGCCTCTTTGTTTTTCTTTTTTTAAGCGTCCACGCTATCGTGACATGGTTGTTTATCATAACTACACGATAACAAAGCTCAATCTTTTCACAGAGATGAAAGATGTTTGAGCAGGAGTGCATGACTCTGTCGATATCTTTTCGAAGGAGTATTATTTTGTCTTACCGGAGACAGTGGTAGAAAAAAATAAAATAAAACATGACTGTAAAATTCTCAATTCTACTACTAAATTCTCTAATATGATATATATCCTATCTTTCCACCTGGTTCAGTTTGAGTTAATATTTTTCTAACGCAATAGAGTATAGGTATAATATTGCAATGGGGTCGATTTGTTAAATCTTAGTTCAGCATTTAACTTCAAATGTAAACAAATAAATACTAAAGGGGTAAAGTATGGAGATCAGAAGCCTACAAAAGATCTTCAAACGAAGTCAAACCCTGTCCTGAAATTGAGAGGCACACTTGCTGCACGCGCCCCTCGCGCCCTGCTGGGATTGCAGGATGATGGTGGTGGGAGGGGTCGGCTCTTCTCTGTTTCGCTCTTACGGTTAGAGTCCTCTTTTGTGTTTTCAATCAAATTCGGCGTCGACAAACCATCTGTGCAGACCGATAACAGCGAGCCTTTGTCTGAAATGTACCGACACTTCATGGGAATTAAGGGTGGAGAGACTTTTTGCCTCATCTCGAGATTCGATGCTTTTCGACGGAGAGCACCAAATTCAGTATTTTTCTCTAACCATGTACAGTTCACCTATTTTAATGGAGGCTATCACTTCGGTGGAAACGTAAAAATATAATTTGTCGGTGAATGTCAAAGTTTGAAAGAGTATGAATATTAATTACTTCAGAAGAGTGTCAATTAGGCTAAACTCCCCAAACTGAGCTCTTACTACAACGTCTATATGTCTGCTCGAGTGCAGAGCGCCAAACAGGGAGTTAAAAATCTAAAGAGTAGTGATATGAATCAATATGAATCTCTTTTTACTACTTCATATAAGAATTTAAGCCGTTTTTTTCTGACACCTAAACTGTGAAGTGCTATGACAACTGACTGTTATCATAAACTGTTCTATGATAAAGTCATAACTATGGAGAAATAAATGAATTGGAACATTTTTCCATTTGTTCCAATTGGAACTGGAACAAATGGAAGTAAATTCTCGTACTTTGCAAAAGTTTTAGGCAGGTGTGGAAAAAATGTTGTAAACAGAGAATGCTTTATGAAAGATAAATAATGATTGTTTATTTTTTTTATCAGTTTACAAAATGAGCGAACAAACAAACCAGCATCAATTCTCATAGGTACACTTGATCAAATTCAGGGACTTTGTAGGATTACAGTCAGGTGATCAACCAATTATACCAAACAGGTGCTAATGGTCAGAAACAGCTGTGTAAGAGACCTAAAACTGGGTGATGAACAGCCAAACTCTGCTACCAAGGTGAGGTTGTGAAGGACACAAGGTAGTTTTACTGCATCAGCAAGGTCTCTCCCACACAAAGATTTTAAAGCAGACTGGGGTTTCAAGATGTGCTGTTCAAGCTCTTTTGAAGAAGCACAAAGAAACGGGCAACATTGAGGATCGTAGACGCAGTCATCAGCCAAGGAAAGTGCAGCAGATGAAAGACACATCAAGCTTATCACCCTTTGAAATCGGAAGATGTCCAGCACTGTCATCAGCTCACAACTGGCAGAAACCAGTGGGACCCAGGTACACCCATCTACTGTCCGGAGAAGTCTGGATGGAAGTGATGTTTATGGAGGAGTTGCAGTCAAAAAGCCATACCACTGACGTGGAAACAAGACCAAGTGACTTAAGTATGCACAAAAACATAAGAACTGGGGTGCTTTGGACAGACGAGTCAAAATTTGAAATATTTAGCTGTAGCAGAAGGCAGTTTGTTCATCGAAGTGCTGGAGAGCAGTACAATAGTGAGTGAGCGAAGCAACACCATGCTTCAACAGAAGCATGGTGGAGGTTCGTTGGAAGTTTGGGGCTGCACTTCTGCAAATGGAGTTGGATATTTGGCCAATTAATGTGAGGAAGCCTACATCCAAGTTTAGGATTAATCGTGTTCTTAATCCTGAGAAATACAGGCAGATACTTATCCATCATGCAATACCATCAGGTATTTGCAAACACACAGCCAAAGTCATTGAGAACTATCTTCAACGTAAAGAAGAACAAGAAGTACTGGAAGGTATGGCCCCCACAGAGCCCTGATCTCAACATTATCAAGTGTGTCTGGGATTACATGAAGAGTAAAATGGAGGGACAGTATCCTGGCATATCCACCAAACTGAAGACACAAGAATAATCCATATAGGAATGGGACAATTGTTTTTTTTTTAAAGCCTTCTGACACTAATAAAGCAGTACTTTTTTATTTCAGAGGCAGACAATGGGTAAATGGCACATGGTCATAACATCAGAAACATCTTTATTTGGCTACATTTGTGCACACAAACAAGGAATTTGCTTCCAGTTTACTTTGCTTCCTGCATGCAAAGAAAAGAAAAATCTTTTTAAAAAAGTAAGAAATAACAAGTCACAGAAATTATATGACCTGAACAATATAACAGTGGGTTATTTAAATGTGTTCGTCACAGTGACAGCCTGTGAGAAGAAATTGTCTCTGTGGTGGCTGGTGTTCGTAAACAGAGCTCTGGAGCGCCTGTTTGAAAGCAGCAGTTTGAGCAGTGTATGTCCAGGATGTGAGGGGTCAGCAGAGACGTTTTCTACTCATTTCCTTTATTAAAGCTGAAAATCTGAACTCCAATCACATCTTAATGTTTTCATGTAAAATGTACTGTGGTAGTGCAAAGAGGGATCATTGCAAAAACACTATCATTGTATCAGTGTCCAAATAAATATGGACCTAACTCTATGACTGACGTGATGGAGCTGTTCACAGCAATGTTCACAATAATGTCCATTTAGTGCATTTCATTTGTAAGCAAAGAGTATTTATGTGAATTGCAGTCATATACTGATGACTGGCTGGTGCTGGTAAGTGCTGCCTAACATCTACATAAATTAGAAATGCTAGAAATTTAATGGCAGAACAGAATTCATTCTCTATTTTTATGTACAAGTTTAATCAGAACGGGATGTCAGAACTGGCCTCGTGTTTTTCTTTTGGTTATGCAAAATGGCAAAACATTTACTTCCTAATGTTAAGCAAAAGTCTTTGCTTTTGCTCACCAAATGAGTAATTCCATGGAAATTCAATGAGCCTCCCATATAACCCCCTCCAAATCAGCATTTTTGGACTTTATCAAGTGTATTTGACCATTTTTGTAAACATCAATGTGTTTATTGAAAGTATGCCAAATTTTATCATCATACTATAAATATATCACATGTTCCAGCCCCCCAAAGCTCATAGAGATAGATTAAAACTCCTTTTTGAATTCTTTTGAATTTTTGAGCCTTCATAATTGCTTAAACGTGAAACATAGCCAGATTGAGTTCTCAGCACTGGGAAGCAAATTTAAGCTCTGTTAAAAACTGGAAACAAATCACTTTTATGCTATATCCAAGTGTCCCAGTCTAAAGCCAGAGTCTCTTTTGGTTTCTTTCTATAACCAAGTTTAAGTATCAGTGTACTGAAACTGCACCGATATAATATCAGTGACTAATTGTGACAGAAACAAGGACAATACATAGATGTTTTATCTGTTTTATGATAAGTCACTGTAGAAAAGCACATTTTGGTTAAACCTTCAAGGGCTGTATCATCATAAGGGATAGGGGGTTGATCAAAAAAAGTTATAGTATAAAAGGTCACCTTTTTGCTCTTTATGCCAGTCTCATTTTCTAGCCATGAAAATGAGACTGGCATGTCTTTTGGACTTTGGGAAAGACCTGGAGTAAGATAAGATAAATCTTTATTAGTCCCACACGTGGGAATTTTTTTGGGTTACAGCAGAAAGTGGACGGTACAATTTAAGAGCAGCAAAAAAATTACAAAAAAAAATAGAATAAGATAAAATAGAATAAAATACTATGTCATATCAGGGAAATTGCACTTAGTAATATAGCACATAAGGGAGACTGGGCGAAGGCTATCATGGTAAATTGGATGTGTGTGTCTGTCTGTCCGCACATGTGTGGTCATCTGCAGAGACCATGTTGTGGAGTCTGACAGCAGTTGGAAAGAAAAACCTGTGAAATCTCTCCGTCCCACATCCTGGATGTCGCAGCCTGCCACTGAAGGAGCTGCTCAGTGCTGTTGGAGTCTCCTGCATTGGGTGGGAGATGTCCAACAAGGATGACAGCTCATCCACCATTCTCCTGTCGCTCACCACCTCCACTGAGTCCAGAGTAGGGTTGCCAACCGTCCCTTAAAAAACGGAATCGTCCCGTATTTAGAAACAAAAGTACACGTCCCGTATTGAGCTGAAAAGGGACGCACTTTGTCCCGTAGTACAGTGAGAATCAAAAGTAGTCTATAAGTTTTAATGTAATTAACGCTTTGTTTGAAAACATAATTCCCAGCCCCGCTCCTGCTTTGTGACCAATGAGCTGACAGCACACTTATGACAATTCGAGTATGACATTCAGATTACCGCTCATCTCATTGGTTGAGGAAAGGTCGCTTGCGGAGAAAATACCGGAAGACAACAGATGACCACAACAAAAAGCATGGCCAAGAGGGAAACAAACGCCGACACTGCGGTGCAAGTCTCAAACGACAGTACACCTGAAGCTGGGCAAACACTGTGCGATTTTCAAACTGCACGATTGGCTCGCATGGGTTATAAGTTCGTAGGTCACGATGCAGGGTCTCACACTATACCGCCCGATGCTCTGATGCGACCCGAGTGCTCACACTGTGCCTCCATAAAATGAAGGTTATAACAGAAAATCTGTCGCTCGCTCTCCCTCTCTGTCTTTCACTCACACAGACACACACCACCATCAACTTTGCTAAATTGCTAATGAAAAACATGATCAGGCAGCTGTGATTGAGCAGCAATGTAAATCCAACTATTTTCACGGTTGTTGTGGTCGTGATAATTTGGTGATGCCACATCGAAAAGGCTCGGATGAGCTTTCCAAAGTTCTACAAGTTGTGCCTCCATCGCTTGTGTCCAGATCACACGCTGCACAGCCGCTCCGTCTTTTTCACCGACGTTTACGTGTTTGCGCGTGAGCAGTGTGAGCGGCTGCGGTGACACCCTCACGAGCGATTGATGAGCTGGTCATGAGGTGTTAATCGCTTCTCGTTACCCCACGTATACTACACGATGCACGTTGAAGGCCAAAATCGGGCCGATCACCAAATTGGTCGCACGACTCAAAAATCGGCTCAAAATGGGCCAAAACTCGCACAGCGTGAGCCCAGCATTAGACCAGCAATGTTTGTTCCTCTCAGAGAAAGAAAAAAGGCTGCAAAAGAACAGGGAAGAATGGGAAAAGGAAAACACCTATACATGAAGCACATGAAGAACATGAGGGGCGTGAAAGCTCGGGGAACCCTTAACCAATTTTTGTCCACCAGGCCACGGCAGAAGCAGATATGGTTTGTAAACACTGGTTTGTTTGTTTTTAAACCCTCTGGTTAAGGTTAAAATGGGCATGTGCAGTGAATATCAGCGCTATGTGGCCAGAAGTGTGATAATATAATTTATTTTGTGTAATAAACAACTGCAAGGATAGATGATTACAACAAATAGATGAGTAATACATAAAAGTAATACATAGATGAATAATGATGATGAGTTATGATGCGTAATCATGGGAACAAGTGGGTTTACAAACGGGAGCAAAAGCTGAAATAATGCCTCTACTGAAGCCAATTGCACTAAATGCACTAAATGTGCACTGTTACAAGAATATTTTTCTTTCTATTGTTTTCTATTAATTTATATAATTTTAAGTTAAGCAGGACAGAGTTCTTTTGAAGAAAGATTTACTTTTATTCTCAAAAGTTAAGCATGACAATCTTCCGTTTAAGAAAGACCTGTTTTATTGTGTTAATGTTGTCATTTTGAGCTAAAAATAAATGGCTAAATGATTTTTGTTTCCCATGTGTTGATATCACAAAGAATACGCATCTACTTAAATCAAATTCAAGTCAAATGGTTAAAAAAATAATTTCACACACAAAAAAGGAGCTAAAAAATTCACCACACTGGGAAGAGTGAAAACAACTGGGTCGCCCGGCCCTGGCCACGAGGTGTCCCTTATTTATTTCTCAGGGAGTTGGCAACCCTAGTCCAGAGGGCATCCTAGAACAGAGCTGGCCCTCCAGATCTGCCTGTTCAGTCTCTTCCTGTTCCCAGCAGAGATGCTGCTGCCCCATCACACCACACCGTAAAAGATGGCTGAGGCCACCACAGAGTCATAGAAGGTCTTCAGGAGTGGGTCTTTCACTTCAAAAGAAACAGGTACAGCCTGCTCTGCCCTTTTCTGTAGAGAGCATCTGAATTGTGAATCCAGTCCAGTTTATTCTTCAGATGAACACCAAGGTACCTGCAGCTATCTACAACCTGAATGTACAGCTGTTTATTGGTTGCAGAGGAGGATGTTTGTGCCTGTGGAAATCTACCACCAGCTCCTTGGTTTTTCTATTGTTGATCTGGAGGCAGTTCTGCTGGCACCAGTCCACAAAACCTTGGGTCAGTTCTCTGTACTCCCTGTCATCCCCATCAATGATGAGGTCAACTATTGCAGAGTCATTAGAGAACTTATGCAGGAAGCACTGGGTGGAGTTGTGAGAGAAAAAGAGAGGGGAAGACATGCGGCAAAGGGCCAGGGGTCGGACTCAAACCTAGGCCCTCAGCTTTCAGCCATGAGGCATATGGTTGCCTGCTCATCTGACTGAGCTAAAACCACGCCCAGAGAGAATCCAGAGTACCCAGTACCCAGAGAGAATACTCGCAATCACAAGGAGAACATGCAAACTCCACACAGGAGGGTTCCCGCTGGCTGGTGGAGTCAAACTCAGGACCTTCTTGAAGTGAAGCATCAATGCTAACCGCTGCACCACCATGCTGCACCACCATGCTGCACCACCATGCTGCACCACCATGCTGCACCACCATGCTGCACCACCATGCTGCACCACCATGCTGCACCACCATGCTGCACCATGATTCATTTTGTGTCAAAATTATTTATCATCAAATCAGATTTTGACACTCATGGATGTAGCTCAAGGCTATGAAATGGAGAAACAGCATAATAGTTCAGGTGAAACAACTGAGAGGTTTTCTCTGATATATTATCAGAAAATAGAGAAAACACCCGAGTCTCTCTAAGTCTGAGACCAAAATACAAAAGGTAAACATTTTTCAAAGTCACCATCAATGGGAAAAAATAGATGAAATACATGAAATAATAAGTTCATATTCCAATTGTTAAAATCAGTATTAGGGGTTCTGGAAAAGGCGCCAAATAACTAATTTGTTTTTATCACATGGCAGTTGGAGGCTGTTTAAACCTTTGATAGTTCTAGTGATCTCTAACATATAGAAGTGTGTGGATTCGTGGCAAAAGAAAATGTGCAAAGGATCCATTGATATGAGAGATATCACCAGGAAATGCTTTCTATAACCGGAGTACTGACAGTAATGTGACTGCATAGGAGGACCCCCAAATATCTTCTAACTAAAAGAATTATGCATGAAATAGTGGTCAGAAATTTGATTAAGCATTATTATAAGAGTCAAAAATACCATATGGAAATGCAGATAGAAGTTTCTAGTTTTTAAGAAAACATTTTACAATGTTTTATTTAGATTTCCAAATGTATACATTCTGCAGTATATATCCTTCTCCTAATTAAAAAAAATGCTACAACACCAGCAGCTATGCAACAAACAATTTAACTTAAACACCTGAAAAACATCAAATGCAAAAATAAATTCTTCAAATAAATGTCTGCATATTTCATCTCTATAAAGTACAACCATCTTTGCTCTTCACCAGCTTCTTTTTCATTTTTTTTTAAAAGACACATTGATGCTTTAGGTTATGCGCTGTCACCATATTGGTTGAAAACAAATTTTTAGTTAACTCCTCTTAGATTCCGAATTTTCCTTATTTTGAGCTCATGCAGGTCTAACAAAATTTCTACACAATACGATTTCTGCAAGGTTTTTTAAAACCTTTTATATTATCATTTGTATCTGAATAAAACATAATTATAAACGGTTTGCTCTTTTCACAAACTGAATGTAGATAAAGCACGGGGATGACATCTACCATCTACGTCACACCAAGTGCGTTTTCTGCAAAAGGTGTTTTATGGTTTTTCTGTATTAAGGTTATACATTATTTAAAAGCAATACAAGACATACACTGCACACACACACACACACACACACACACATATATATATATTTATTTTTTGAGTAGTCTAGTCTGTTGTTACTCCCACAGTAATCTCAGTGTGTTTCCTGTGACACAACCAGTAGTTATTCCCACAGATTTGGCGGCAACTAGAGCGGCGCCTCACATCAGCAACAATAGAGCAGCTGCTCAGCAGCATCAATGGGCTCTGGCAACACTGGATGACCTGTGGCTTTGTGCGTTTGCGCGCCTTTTTCCTTCTTTCATTTCACCCAAAATCGTCTCATTAAGGCATCCGGGGTCAGTGATAAATTTGAGGTCCTTCAATCACCGGAACAAAAACGATCAAACACCATAAACATCTTTGTCGAGCATACTTTTATTGAAAATATTTTGTCATTGACAAAACAGAAATGTCATAAAACGTGTCTTTTCGTACATAAATAATATATAATCCTAGTTAACACATAGTGTTTACTGACTATTCTGTTGCACAGACCAAAATACATTTAAGTCAATCGTGCAAACCTCAAACAAAATAACCCGTGGGGTTTACAAAAGTGTTGTCTACAACCCGTAACTCTGAAACCCCAAAGAGGATTGCATTTTTTTTAAGTTCAAAGCCTTCAGTTTCTTTGATATCTGTGCTCGAGTCTTCTAGCATTAAACGCAAAATGACTTAAACTTATATACAGCTCCAACAATTCTTCTTCACCTTACTCACTAAAACTACCTCTAATTTAGTACAAATAGTAAACAGCACAAAATAAACAGGCGTGCGATAACTGTGCATCTAATCTACCAAGGTCTCCACATAGCAGCGCTGACAGCCTGCTGGTCTGCCTGCGCTCTGCTTGGAGCCACTGCGCTGCTGCTGCGGTGCTGAGTCTCCAGCCTGGAGGTGAAGCTGGATTTGAGGCTCATAATTTTCTCTTGGATCTGAGGTAAAGTCCTGGAGCTCTGGGCACAGCAGTTCAGGCAGGTTGGAGTGACGGTGGCAGACATGGACTGCTGGACGAAGTCGTGCACCCGTTGGCACGCGTCCTGGTCCAGGCTTTTGGGAAGCAGCGCGGAAACGCGCTGGAGGCAAGCTTTGTAACCTTCTCTGTAACTGTCTGCGGAGTCTAGAGAGAGGACAGGAGATATTTGATCAGTGGCTGGGATTTTCACAAGAAGCGTGTTAAAAACTTGGAGGACAACAGTGTGCTATGCATGTCGTAGAGGTAATGCTCACCTTTGACAGGGGTGGAAGGAAGATCTCTGAGGAAGCGGACTGTCATTTCCAGAATGTCCGCTTTTTCCAGCTTGGAGTAGCGTGCGTTATCTTTGCCAACAAGGGGCAAAATCAGGCTCTTCAAATGATTGAGACTGTCATTGATGCGAGCTCGTCTTCTCTTCTCCAACAGGGGTTTAAGAGTCTACAAAAAATAATTTCAACACTGTTACTAGGCTGTACCGATAGAGTTAGCGCAGAACACATTTCCAGAAACAAAAACAGCTGCGTAGTGGTTCGTCTTCTCCTTACCTTTCTAAGTTCGTTGGCTTGTTTTCTCTGGGCCACGGTGGACCTTGCAGGGAGAGGCTGGCTGGCCTCAGTAGTGAAGCTGGGACTCATTCTGTTTGCGTTTTCTTGTTGTGCTTTTTGACGGGAGATATTTGCTTCTTGAGCGGCTGAGCTGAAGTGTGCCGCTGAGCTGGCGAGCTTCCTATTTATGTGGAGCCGGAGCGTCAGAGGGGAGGGAACACAAGCCATTGCAGCGGGGGGATGACACAGGGGGCGAGGCCCTTGGGAGACGAGTAGAGATCCTGTCTGGACCATCTGGCCCCCCGCGTCTGTATGTTGGTATGCGGAGTTTCGTGATGCTGCTGCGTTTTACTGCATTTAAAATTTAAGGCTTCAACGTCTATCCAAGATCAAATTACAAGTGCAGGGTATGAAAACTTGTTGTTTTTTTTAATCTTAGTATAGGCAGACAACCGCCATTGTAATTATCTACAGTGTATCATTGTTCTTTTCGTGACGTTGTTAGTTAATAACTTAAATTATTAAAAGTCGCCTATGTATCATTTTGTTTATGTTTGTATTAAGCACTTCCTACAAGTAAAGTCAGCATGTTTTTATGAGACCCATGAAAGTTAAACAGCTATAAATGAACAATTACACGTTAGATTAAAAAAAAACACACAAAGAAAACATCCTGCATAATGAAAATTAATACCGTGCGTTTATTTATGGTTTCGTTCCCGCCACAACAAAACAAAAAGGAGCTAGATGAATGAATTTGAGGGGAGGAGACTAATCTATTCCAAAATTAATAAACCAGATACCCAAGCCACGCCGTGTATGGATTAACATCTGCTTCTGGACCCTCAGCAGCCTGTTTCCAATATCGACAACACGGTGTTTACCTGTAGCAGTGGGGGAGGTGACGGACAGCTCGCAATGCAAGCAAAAGGAAGCGTGTATGTGCAATATAAGATCGCATATCATAGCCGTGCAATACATGTGCAATACAATACACATGTTTAAAGGAAGAATTGAAAAAAAATTGACTTAATTGACGCACTTAAATATGAATTTTGAATTATGAATTATGGAAATGTTAAGTATTCCCTACAAATTATGTAAATACAAGAATAATGCAATCTGTAAACGATAACTGTGACACATATAACATCAACCTCCAGAACTTTAAACAGCTTTTATTTAAATGCTGTTTTAAAGAGTGTCAGTTTCTCGGGCCTATGAGCTGCCAGTAGGATTCACGCGTTCGGCACGCGCCACGATCGGAGCAACAGATGGGACCCCCCACCCCACCTCACCCCCCGCCTTCCTCGTCTCCCGTCTCTATGCACACCCCACCCTCCCCCGTCTGCCGCTGCTGCACCACTCTCGCATCAGCATCCCAGCCCCTGCTCCAGATCATGTGTCCTCTCGCCATAAATTTGCTTCACTCTTGTTTTGTCTCTTTTTTTTTCCTTTTTTTTTGCGAGGGTGGGGGAGGGGGACATGACCGCAATGGTGCAATTGTTGTATTTTTGTAACAGTCAAGTTAAAACGACATGATGAGTAGAAAAGGGAGAAAACATCTAGAATACTCAGAACTAGGAGTTCATAATAAAAATAGACAAAACTGCAAAAATGCATATAAACTCTCTCTGTTTTAAATGATGTCAAATAAATTTAGTAATAGATCTTTTGATGTTTAATGTAATTGGAAGCATTTTGCGCAGGGAATTCCCAAGGAAACAAGAAGGAGCGAGACATGTGCATTACACTGAAGTAAATTTTTACGCACGCGAAACCAGATATACCGCACAACAAACTCATAATTTAGGCAAAGATACGCTGTCCCATCGACTGCAATCTGCTCTGCTCTATAGCTTCAGGGATTTAACCTTCCTATTTTGTCAAACATTACACATGCACGGCTTTGCACGCGCCCTGCCCCATGGGGCCTCAAATAACCGCCACCAAGTCCAGTATGGGAACTGGCACTTCGCGATAAGACGAAAAAAAAGTCCAGGAAAGGCTTCGGTTGGGACCCTTTTTTGTTTTGGTTTCAGCGTGGGTATCCATCTGTGCACGATCAGGGCACAGTGATCCTTTGTTGAAGGGTGTACAGAAAATTGGAGTCACTCAAAGTTTTACAGCAACTGTGTGGGAGATGCACATATTTTGTTTGTTTTATCCAGTAAAACTAGGTATTTACATCCCCATTTCATTTCTTCAACTAAACTAAATGAAATAAACTGTCAAATTGTTTATTACCGCGGAAATAAATCAATAAGAATACCAATTATAACATCTTCAGTATAATTTTGGACAAGGTACAATCTGGATGAAGAGATGAAACGGCAAAGAGCTATCCTGTGCATTCAACGAAAACATCTTTAAAACCCTAATCGCTGAGTTTGCGTATGAGATTTAATAGAATTTGGTTGTATAAACGGCATGAGACTGACACGAGCCAAAGCGTTCAGACAGATGGAGCTGAAGCGCACTGAGGCGTAAAACCAAAAGCGTCGAAGGACTCTGCTCTGCCAAAGGTGATCGTCTCCACTTCACGGAGCCACATGAAAATTTCCAGACTTGGAGATTTTCCAGACTTCAAATCGCGACTGCACCCTAAACGATGTTTGGCGACCCAAGCCAAATTCTACGCTACCATTATCCACATGACACGAAAGCATCTGCTAGACTCAGGACTGACCTTTCCGTACGGAGCAAAAAAACAAACAAACAAAAGAAAATATTTTACTCTATGTAGCCTAAAGTAGACTGAAAATTTATATACCAAATACATAACGGCAAGCTCAAAAATACATATTTTTGTGAAATGCTCAAAAAAAAAAAAGACACATCCAATAATCGTTTTTTCTGCCAGTTTCCATTCTTTCATTGACAAACTGAACTCTTTATTGTCATTGCACGATCTTACTTTGTGCAATTTACAACGAAATTAGAGTATTGTCCCACATCGGTACAAAAAGAAAGGCAAGAAGTAATCGCAATAAACAATATATATGAATATAATATAAATACGCAAAATGTGCAGAAACATTAAAGACGACAATTAGGCTATATATAAAATATCATCTTTTTGTTTGTTTTTATTTTAAAATATGCCCTTTCCATGGTCACTAATGTTTGGCTCCACATTAATTCTGTTAGAAAAATCTCCCACAAATACGTATTGTACATTTAGTTAAGAAAATAAAGCATATCATATTTTAAATTACACTAAATGTGTTTAAGATGAAACATAGAAGTCTTTGTAAAGCATGTTTCATACAAATTTGATTATAACAGTCAAAAATCTGATTGTAATCAATTATTAAGCTATTTACACACATAGTACAGATATATAAGCAGAAACTGTTTAGAAATTACAAACGTCCATCCATTTTCCTAAACATTTATCCAGTCCAGGCTGCAGCCTTTCCCAGTTGTCACAGTGCAAGGTTTTACAAAAAGCAAGCCACAGCAAAGTGACGGCAAGACCAAGAGGTCACAAGGCGTAGCAGAAGCAATGAGTCTTATTTTGATCTACAAAGTACCACAAAACACAAAAAGACTACAGTACCCTTCTGTTTGGCTCAAACAAGGACTGACTTTTGTTGATGTGATACTGTGCACTCAGTGCCGGACTCATGAGAGACATAAGACAAACATTTCAGTTGATGTTTTTTTTTTTCTTAAAAGCATATCAGCACTGGTGTATTTATCATTATTTCTTTCTTTTTTTCCTGAAAGCTTAAACAAAAATGCCATTCCAGATGAAGGCTGGTGAAATAAATATTTGATTCAATTGAAATGTCAAATATTTAATAATTCTAATTCCTTGACTGTGTCCTTTGTTTGACATGATATGACAACCTGGTAAATTGAATAGCTTGGATTTTCCAACAGATAAGACACAAACAAACTGTGCACTAACTTTGGCTTTGTAAAAAATTATTATGGGCTTTACTGTTTGCCATTTTCTTAAGAAAAGGTTTGATCCATGGTAAACTAAGTCATCTGCATTGCACACTTACTGTAAACTTTTAGTATGGTTTTAACACCATGACGATGTTTAAACCATCTAATTTTCTTTTACCATCCCCCTATATTCTTTGTAGTTTGTAATAGAATTCACATTATATGACTGAAGTATACTGGGTCACCTACACTACAGCAGCTGCTCAGCCATGGGAAAACCACATTCCAACTCAATGATCTCTTTAAAATGAACTATTTTTTTTAAGAAATGTAGCCACATTGTATGGCTAGGTGTTTGATTTTATATATCTGTGGCATTTTTGGTATATTCCAATACAGGAAACTGAGCTTAAATGTTTGAAAATAGAAAGCTTACACCTTAGACTTAACTTGCCAGCCAGACTCCAACCCCGAATTGAATTCTGTGTGAGTCCTTCTCAATACAAGACACATCAAAGTTTCGGGGGGGATGCGAGACAATAGCATAGACAATGAAGGTAACTCAGTTTCAAAAATTGGGAAGCTGTGTAAAAAGTAAATAAGAAAAGAATGCAATGATCTGCAGATCTCATAAACCTACATTTTACATTTAACCTACAACTCAAATCTTTACATTTGTAATATGTATCAATTTAAGAAAAATATTTAATCATTTTAAAATTGATTGAAACAACACATCTCAAAACCGTTGTCACAGTTTGCCACTGTGTAGTATCCACTCTTCTTTGAGCAACAGTCTGTAAACATCTGGGAACTAAGGGGAAAAAGCTGCTGAACATCTGGGAAAGCAGTGTTGTCCCAGTCTTGTCTGATATAGTGTTTTAGGTTCTCAGGAGTTCTGTGTCTACTTTGTCATGCTTATCATTTCATGATGCTCCAAATGTTTTCCATTAGTGAAAAGTCTGGACTGCAGGCAGGATAGTTCAGCACCTGGACTCTTCAAGTACAAAGCCATTCTGTTGTAATAGATGTTGCATGTGGTAAGGCATTGTCTTGCTGAAATATGTGAAGCCTTCCTTAAAGAAGGCTTCTTCTGGATTGGAGAATGTGTTGTTCTAGAGCTTGCATGTACATCTTTCACAACTGATGGTGCCTTTCCAGATGCACAGCCCACCCTTGTACCATCATCAGCATTATGCAGGCTTTTGAAATGAGTACTGATAACAAGCTGGATAGATTTCAAATTCACTTCATTTGTCTGACCACAGAAGAGTTTTCTTCTTTGCCGGAGTTCATTTTAAATGAGGTTCAACTCAGAGAAGATGGCAGCATTTTTGGATTATGTTCTTTGCATAGCTTCTTCTTGCATCATTAAGCTTTAATATGCACATTTGTGGATGGCACAGTGAATTGTCAATTAACTAGAACCGGTTTTATTCAAGTCCTAGGGTATCCCAGGTATGCCATATACACAGATATGATGAATAATGCGTTCAGCTTTAAGAGATGAGCACTTTCCTTTGGTTTGTGTTTCTGGTTTACATGTTTTGACATTTTTAAAATCCTGGTTGCATAACTACTGTCTGATGTAATCAGAGATCCTTCAGATTGTGTGTTTGTGCTAATGTTGTTTGGGTTTCTTGTTAAAAAAAAAAAGTCTTTCAACCCAATTTCAATAGAGTTGAATTCAACTGAAAAGGCTCATATTTTCCCTTCAACATATTGTTATGAAAAAAACTTCAGAGCCCTAGCTTACACACTGCTTCTTATCACCACCAACTTGTAGTAAGTAAGTAAGTAAGTAAAATTTATTTATATAGCACATTTCACAGATAAAAATCACAAAGTGGTTCACAGTAAAATCAGAAATACAAATAAAATAATATAAAGCAGTGAAAAAATTAATTAAAAGCTCTTTTGTATAAAAATGTCTTCAGCTGCTTTTTAAAGGAGTCAGTGGAGTCCAGACAGCGTAAATACAACCGCAGAGAGTTCCACAACCTTGGTGCCAGTGCCTGAAAAGCCCGATCCCCACGTGTTTTAAACCTAGTATGTGGGACCACCAGTAACCTCTGACCTGACGATCTAAGTGCTCGAGATGAAGCAGGAGGTTTCAACAGGTCAGAGATATACTGGGGAGCTTCACCGTGAAGAGCTCTAAAAGTTACAACTAAAATTTTAAAATGAACCCTAAAATTTACTGGCAACCAATGAAGAGAAGCCAAAACTGGAGTAATGTGTGAGCTCTTGTTTGTGCCAGTTAAAAGTCTTGCCACGGCATTCTGTACGGTCTGAAGGCAATCCAGAGCTGATTTATTGACACCAGTAAAAAGACTATTACAATATGCCAAATGAGAAGAGATAAAAGCATGAGTAATCATCTCAAGTTCTGCCTTTGACACCAGTAGTCTGAGTTTAGAAATGTTTCTTAGATGATAAAAACAGTTCCGGACAAGTTGTTTAAAGTGTTTCTCAAGAGACATGGAACTGTCAAATATAACACCTAAGTTTCTGAGACTCGGCTGGAATGAAGGGTCTAAAAAACTGATATGCTGCTTAATTTCTGAGGTGCAATAATCAAGGTTTCTGTTTTATCTGCATTTAACTGGAGGAAACTGTCATTTAACCATTGTTTGATTTCTGACAGACAATTATTTAAACACGACAATTTATAAAACTCAGAAGTTTTGAAAGAACAGTATAACTGAATGTCATCAGCATAGAGATGATAAGAAATATTATTGTAATGTCTCATAATTTGGCCTAGAGGGAGTATAAACAGCAAAAAGAGAATCGGACCTAAAACAGATCCTTGAGGTACCCCAGAAGGCAGAACTAATGTTTCAGACAACACATGATTCATACAAACAGTAAAAGATCTCTCAGATAGATACAACATAAACCATTTTAAAACAACACCAGTAATCCCAAACAAGTCCTTCAGCCTATTTATCATGACGCTGTGGTCAACAGTATCAAAAGCAGAGGTGAGATCCAACATAACCAGAACGGAGTACTCTCCAGAGTCTGCTGCCATCAGAATGCCACTAGACTCTTTAAGTAAAGCGGTTTCAGTGGAGTGCAATTTGCAGAAATCAGAGCGGAAAATGTCCAGAACATTGTTCTTTTCCAAAAAGTTGTTAAGTTGTTCTGCAACTGTTTTTTCCAATATCTTTGACACCAATGGTAATTTTGATATTGGCCTGTAACTGCTTGGAAGAGATGGGTCCAAATTTGTTTTCTTTAATATTGGTTCAACAATAGCTTGTTTAAAATAGCTGGGAACTGAGCCAGTATAAAGAGAAGTATTAATTATTTCCAGAATACAGGGGCCAATAGAGTCAAACACACTAATGGAAAATAATGGAGGAAGTACATCAAGGTGGCTTGAAGTCAGTTTCATATGACCAAGCAAAACACTGGTGTCCTGTAAGGTAACAGGAGTAAAAGAGGACCAGGTATCAGAGGTAAGCAAAGTGTCAGTGTGATACTGGGAGGATGATGGAGAAATATTTGACCTGACGGCAGCGACCTTATTAACAAAATAATTTAAAAAGTCATTACAGATTTGGTATAGACTAGGACATGGGGAATATCAGGAGAGAAAATTCTTAATTGTATCAAACAATACTCTTGTAGCAGCAAATGGCCGCCCCTCCCTGAGCCTGGAGGTTTCTTCTTGTTAAAAAGGTGTTTTTCCTTCCCAGTGTCACCAAGTACTTTTTCATAGGGGTTCATCTGATAGTTGAGTTTTCTCTCTATTTCTTTTTCTCTGTATCATTGTAGGGTCTTTACCATACAATATAAAGCACCTTGAGGCAACCACTGTTTTAATTTGGTGCTATATAAATAAAATTGAATTGAATTGAATTGAATTGAATTGAATTGAATTGAATTGAATTGAATTGAACTGAATTGAATTGAATTGAATCGAATCAAATTGAATCGAATTGAATCGAATTGAATTGAATTCAATTGAATTGAATTGAATTCAATTGAATGGGAGTTCATAAGTCCTCTTGTCTAATACGAAGAACACTGAATAAAAGCTTTATTTTAAAGTCTTACTTTACTGCAAATTTTTGAAATCCTATCAAATTGAAGATAAAAAATATGATATTCAAGAAACAATTTGAGTTTTACCGATAGAATCTTAATATTGTATCACTTGGGCTTCCTTGGCCATAAAATGTGGATGCTGTAATGCCTGTCATTTTGAAAAGAAAGGGCTCTGTTTGCCCAACCCCCACAAATGTGGCATCAATACAAAGCCCAAGATGTCCTAGTGACTCTACAGTAGGACTAAGATATATTGCATAAATTCTATTTGATGTAGAAGTTTCAGACTCATGTCCTTCATAGAGGAGAATAACGAATTCCAGGGTCTTGGGAGGATATATAGAATGTAATCTCTGAGAAGCTGACAAAGTAAAGTCAAGACTTTACAAAAATTAGAAATCCAACAGTCTCCCCTTGATGGCTGGTTGAGTGTAAAATCCCCTAGACATAGTGTGCCTGGGTCTCTCTCTCAAGTGGTGTAGATGAAAAGACTGCAAAAAAAATTACATTTAGAAAATATCCGACATTCTAATGTGTCTGTATAGTACACGCTGCATTGATTTCTAAGAAATGGCATCCTGGGTATAAATCAAAAGAGGCATCTCCCAAAACCAAAAATAATTCCTGGAAGGAATCTTGTGTCTTTTTTTGGTAGACAGCAACATGGTCACTGATCTCCAAAGAACAGAGCAGACCAGGACGTGAGATTCAACAACTTTGAGATGTTGCAAGGGTATCCTTTTTTCTGGTACTTTTTCTGATACTGCTAATGTCCACATTGCTGAAACGTGTAAAATAAAAACATTTGACAGGTTAAAGTTATGGTTTGGTGTCTGATTCTGTCTGTGCATTCATCAATCCAGACCTGACAATCCATAACACATTGCTCTTTGTGTGTGGAAAAAGCATTTTCTTTCATTTATTTTTTATTATTTTTGCATGTATCACATGTTTCAGATCATCAAATACATAAACCATCCAAACTTCCTTGCCCCTATTTCATCTTCAAAGCAGACACAAACAGAAAAGGAAATTATACTAAGATCATTATTAGATTATATTAGAGTATACTAAAGTCTCATTTCACTTTGTTAATCGGTCTGTGTGTCCCTCCACAAATAGTAAACAGCTTTGTTTGCGTAATAAAAGAAATGACGCTTTTTTTAGCATCAGATGTGGGGACAGTGCGCGTAATATGCGTATGCTAATGTTTTTACACAGCACCAGCGTTGTTTTTATACATGTCGTCAAAGCACTGATGTCACATTTTATCATCTGGGGACGCAAACAAACACGTATTACAATGTGCCAACAAGCTCCCCACGCTTAAACCAACGCCGCTTTCATAAGGCATCTGCGGATTGGGGAAAATCCAAACTTTTTTCTTTTTTTTTTACCATGCACGACGACCATTTGACGTCACTGAATCTGTCCCCTGAGCGTCCCCCCAGGTCACACGCTATAGGAGACAAAAGGTGGATATTCTTATATTTTTATTTGAACTTAAACTAACCTGTCTAATTAAAACACCACTATCAAGTAATAAGAAATCAGCCCCATCAAACTGTTATATTGGCTCTTTATTTATTTCAGATGTTAACTGTGAATATCAAAATCTACAATTAAACATGACAATAAATCATTTTAGCTATTTTCTAGTCAAATATTATGCTATGAGCGTTATTTTATTGCTACTGCCACTGTTATCAGTGCACAGAATGTATTATTTTTTTACACAATGGAATCATGGTTAAAACTGTGTTTGCACATAAGAATACGTCCATAATGTCATGTTGCTTCACTCCTGACAAAAGACAAAAGGATGAAATATAAATAAACCAACTGAATGAAAGAGCAGCTATGATTGCATTGAGCCAGTAGTTAATGTCGATTTATTAACTGTAACGACTTATTTATTAATTTATTTTATTATTATTATTTAGCTGTGCCCTCTTTAAAATGAAATCTATTGCAGTGCAAAATAGCAAGCCAGCGTCTTTCGTTTCAGAGGCGGGGAGATATTTTCGTGTAATTGCGCATTGCCCAAACCAAATGGATGGCTCAGACAGGATTTGAATATCCAAAGAAGCCTAACAAAGCCAAAAGCCAAGCTCCAAGCACACATCTGGTGACGCACATTTGTTTTGCTCTTCAAAGTTGACATAGGTAAACTTACAGCGTCTCATTGGCTTCTCCGCCAATAGCTGACGTTTCCAGCTCTGACACACTTTTCTTTCTCTCACTTGAATGAACCAGCACACAAAAACTCGATTGTGCGTCAGTGACATGTCATATGTATGTCCTATAGTATATAGAAGACCTAGCTGTAACTTAAAGACTGTGTCTTTCTTAATTCTTTAGTAAATAGTGAAGTATAGTGTGGATAAGAAAAGCCAGCAGCTTCGAGGCAGGGATTGGACAGGCAGGACATGCGGCGTGGTGGCGGGGTTTTTGAATATTGGATTTCTGATTGAGGGGAATCCATTGTGCAGCCGTATCAGGGGCACGAGAACAGCACGAGCCAAGAGAACAAAGGCACCAGATGGCTTCCTGCTTCGATACATTATTTTTTGAAGTTACACAGACACAGGGGCCATTAAGAGCTGCCCAAAGGGAAATCTAGAAGTGGGCAGTTAATCACGAAAAAAAAACGTAGAAAAAAAATAATTTTTACTACAGCAGTTCCAGAAATAGAGAAGTGGTCTTTACGAGGGGTTTCTTTATGTTCTTTAAAGTCTTTATTTGATTTGCCATTTATTATTTCCGCAGAGAATAATAAACCAGAAAAAATAGCTTAAAAAATAACAACAAAAGGCGAAAACGCTCGAAACGATTCTTCTGCGTTTCTTTATTTTCAGAATGCAAAAGCAAATTAGTACACTATTGAAATGCTCCCCTTATAGTCAAACTGATGAGACTTTAGCTCGCAGTCCAGCGCAGAACATTAAACCCAAACTGGGTTCAACTTCAGAGAAGTTTAAAACATTTAATCTTGTTGCTGTTTTCTATTTTTATTTCATTTTATTTTATATTATTTTTCTGTACTATTATAAGTTCCTGCACAGTCCTTCAACCAGTGAGTGGGCGTGGTCTGCAGGGGTGCCCGCCCACAGACAGAAGCGTCTCTGTCAGTGAGCCTCCAAATCTCGTGTTCTAAAAGGGCGCTCAATACAACCTTAGCCATCAGACTGACTACACGGGACTTGATCCACGAGCACAGGATCGGCGTGTCACACGTGGTATGTTTTTCACTTTTAATTTAAACGGCATCATACCCTTTCTGATTACAAAATATATAGATAAAGGTTAGATACAGTGTAGTAGTGTTGCTTTTTGTAGGAGAGCTCAGCTATTTATAATAACATTTGTCTGCTGCTCTTTTATTTTAATGGATGTATATATCTGAGATATTTGGTGTCACAATTTGAAGTAGACTATATTGTTTGCGCTGTAGTGTTTGGCCAACAAGCTGATATGACACCTATAACTAAAGCTGCTATAACACGTGACCATGGGGTTTTACAGTATCGTAGATTATCTTTAACAATGCTTAGAAAGGGAACACTGGGAGTCCATCTTTTGAGTTAGTCCAATTATGTTTATCTGCAGCAGAATAATATAGCTGAGCTTAACTTTTAAAATAAGCTTGTCTTTTTATTCGACTCACTAGAGCATCAGAGTGCTGCCAAGGCCTTTTTGAATTTTTTTGCTGCAGATGTTGCATTGTTAAAACGCCTGTCTTGTCAAATTAGTTGTCCTGTTTCTGTCCGGCACTAATGACCCTGAGTGTGAGAAACTCTGACCGCAGATATTCTCACTGCAGCTCACGGATGACTGGGTCGCTGTGGAGCAGACATCACGGCTGCAGGGTAAGTTCAAGGGGGCACAAGACGTCTACGTTTTGTCTCAAAGGCTGTGAGAACAACAGTAAAGGTTTAAAGAAAGGAACTTTAGCAATAGGCATTATTGCTAAAGTCCTATTGCATTACTGACAATAGGACTTGTCAGTAATGCCGTATGCTTAATATTTCTAAAAGTGCATTGTTCCAGGTATCATAATAATGCATATTATTCAATAACTATTACTATAATAAAAAATGCAGATTATCTTTTAGGGTCTTACAAGCCTGGAGTTTATTAGTCTGCGAGGAAAAAGGTATAATTTTACACAAAATCTGCGCTCAACCGCAGATGTTAAAAAGTAAAAACTCTTTAATATATGTTCAAACTGCAGGTGCACTCATATTTAGATTAAAAATACGAACATTATAGAGGAATTCCATACTTTATGTCTTTAGAGCACAAATGTTCATATTTTCTAAATATATGTTGTCATACCGACTTAAGCTGCAGAAAACTGAAGTTTTTATTAATATAGGCCTATACAAAAAACTTGCAGCTACAAATACAAAAGGGTTGCTAATTTAAATATCTGGAGTATGCTCTATTCCTCATTACAATAGTAATTCAATTACATTGTATCAATTTCAGAAAGAAAGAAAGAAAGAAAGAAAGAAAGAAAGAAAGAAAGAAAGAAAGAAAGAAAGAAAGAAGGCATTTGGGGATGGGAGAATGGAAAAGAATAAAGTATTTTCCTCGCTTTGTGTGTTGGTCTTCTTTCAGCAAATAAAGTTTATTTTTGGTGTCTGGTGTCTTTTTTATGAACAGTAATCTTACCACAGTCCTTTTGTGGGTTTTTTTTAATATTACATAATTACGTTGTTTGTTTGGGAATTTTAGATTTGACACGACGATGATAAAGGCACACCTGTGTCTGTGGTTGAGCATGCCCTGCTGCACACCGGAGGCCCCTTCCCTGCACGCGCCCGAGTTTACCCAATCCAAAGCAATTCCTCTGTGGCACGCGCCGACCAGCAGGCTGGACAGGGAGCTATTACTCTGGCATATAGCCTAGTTATAAACGGGTTTTCAAAACTGTGCCTCCTCACACGATAAACTGAGACTGAAAACTGAATGAATATATGGTGTCTTTACTAAAGATGATAACGCATTTATCGTCAGTATGTTAAAATGGTCAAGCTAAAGTTACAATTTCCAGTATTTATTGAGGATTCCCCCTCTTTTTTAATTAAAAAAAAACAAGTGTACTATCTGTGGCAGTCACTGACCACAGTAAACTCTCACGTCTAGATTATTTTGGGATCTTATTGTGTCAGAAATACTGAATTTTTCAGTTGTTGGGTTACAAGAGGTTGGTTTGAACTTGGTAGAGAATATCTCATTTAAATGTTCCCGCGCAGCAGCAGATGTGAACACACAATAGGTTAGATGGGGCCCACGCTCTGAATAATCGAGTCCAATTTGAATAACTGTCGCACTTCTGACGCGTGCAAGAAATATCCCAGCTTGCAGGCTCTGAGGGAGGGGAAAACCGTTGGCAGCTTCTTTCCAGTTCAATGGGGATTTGGCTCCTCACTGGTTGAGGTTGTTGGAATGTCTTTTAACAGTCTGGGAAAAGACTCCACAATTTCCTACACTTGATTAAACCCTGTGTTAGACCGATCATCAAAAGCTACAGCTGCAGCACAAAAGTACCCCGTCTTTCACGTCTAGAGTCCACATACCAAAGTGGGAAATAATAAGCCCAAAACAAGGAGATGGGGTTAGTGTGGCAGTCAAATAATCTATACCGTATTTAATAAACGGACAATCCAATTTTAGTGAGTAGCTAGAAGTTGAATACTCTACTATAAAAAGGTCGACAGTTTTTGAAACTGTGGGTCTCGTGATAAATAAAAAATAAACTTTATTCAGATTCAGCTGAGGTTATATTCAGTTGAAGGTCTTTTTTTTTTCTCCTGTGAGTCAGGGCAGTGTGTCTGAAAATAAACAAACAGTGCTAGCGTATGGAAATGTGCGAAGATTTAATAGTGCCCATAAAACGACCACAATGTGCTTTGCTTCCGAGCTAACGGACTTGTTCCACATATATGTACTTTAGACTGAGCCAAAAAAATCTTCTAGGTTAAATGACCTCTCCTCCCCCCTCGTTTATCTCCAGCCTGTTTGAGAGCTATTACTGTCCATTTCCTCTGGGGAATTGTAGTTAGCACGCTCGTGGGAATTCTCCTCCCCCCCTCAAATTGGCGCGCGGTGTCCATGACAGTTGGACCTGTGAGACAGATGGGCCAAAGAGGCACGCGCCGAGCACGAGACTCGCTCATAACCCGCCCCCCGCCACCAACTCCAAATACTCCGGAGTGAAACCACCCGCATACCGCAGAAGTTGCCTGAGCGGAAAAATCAATCAAGTTAGTCTGGCAGAAAGTTAACCTGGTGTGAAGCTTCATTATTTTTCAAAATTTGCCCCACATCTAATCATTTAAATACCCTAGTCTTAGGCTGTAACTATAGCATAGTCTTGTTTGAATCCTCCTCTGGCAGTGTATACCAAGACTGTATGTTTACAAAGCATATTGCTGAGTTTTGCTTATTTTTTGAGATAAAAATTAAGACTTTCAAATTTGTCGTTTTTAAGACATGTTATCTGAGTCTTCCGGTGTGCAAGCTTATTTAAATTTGTAATTTTTCAAATAACGTGAGGTATCAACACCTGTTCCAGGTGGAGATAAGCTGCAGAATACGAGGCTTTCCTGCCACCGTTTGGTGGTGAAATGTATTACAGTTCGTTGCAATATGTTCATGAAAATACAGACAGCCTATCTGCATCATTTGCATTGAAACTTGACCTTTGAAACTTTTGTTAAAACTGTCAGTAAGGCCACGTAGAAGATAATGCTCACCAACATGTGCTTCTATACCTTCCGCAGGTATAGCTGCTAAACGTTTAAAGTAGGTAGCTTTTGCGCTATGGACAAGAGTAGGCCTACTGAACATCTATACATTGCACCTACAGGAGCTGCTCAGCCCATGCCATTGAGCTCCCTGTACAGTTTTTGTGCTTACTGTAATGCCGAAGCAGGTTCGCAGCCCTGCAGTTACTGGGTCAGTAGAGCTTTGGAGACTTTTACTCAGTACAACGACCCTGCTCCATAACTTTACTTGGTCTGAAACTTTGTCTTAGTTGCTGAAGTTCCGTCAAATTTTCAGTAAAACCACTTACAATTAGTTGATCGTGGAACATCTTCCATGGGGGAAACATCAAGACATTTCAATGGCATCTTGTCACTAATCGTGCACCAGAAAGACCCATTGTTTCACAAATATTTGCCAAGTCAGAGTGCGGCTAGGTGCTTGATTAGACACTGAACACACATGAATTCAAAGGCTCAGTGGGTTTTCTCCATAAAGTGCAAGTAGGTTGGACTTCAGTATCGCTGGAAGACAAATTTGCATTCGTATATGTAATAAAAAAAATTAAAATAAAAAAAATTCACAAAACTGCTTTTGCAATCTTGCAATACGTTTCATTATGATGAATATTTACTTTCTCCAAATGTAAAAGATGAAACTTTTTTTAAAGAGTCCTGCATCTGTGCCTTATCTTGGTGTTGGATAGCTTGCAAGCAGCATTTTGTTGTGGTTGATTAAGGGAATGTTAATTTAAGCTATTTTATTTCATTTCTGGCACCCAAACAATGAAACACGCACCACTGGCGTAAATGCACTAAAATGCATAAACGATCATTGGACAGCGGTATAGGACTACTTCTCGTGATTTATCCGGTTTCAACATCAAGCTTTTATTCCTCAGAAATAACTTGTTCATCTTTTAATCTGCCATCATTTAAGATGTATAACTATTGCCAATTGACGTATTAACATGCGGTCTATAATAACAATCAAAATAGTTACTTTTTTTTTCATCTCAGTGAGGAACCTACTTTTATTGGGACATATTGGCTTGGTGGAGGGTGGAGAGAAAAAAGTCGTATGTCAAGAGTATATCAAGAGTAACATTTGAAAAAAGGAAAAAGCAGGTCTAGTGGCAGCTTACTTGCGAATTTCTACAGCGCAGTTATGTGCTCACCCAACAGGTGTTTTTTTTTGTTTGTTTTTTTTTTTTGGGGGGGGGGGGGGGTTACACTCCCGTGAAAGGCCACTAGATGGACCTCTGTAGTGTGCAAAAGTATGCTCGGATCATGTGATGCTGATTTCTCTGCCACATGTAATATTAATGCTGTTTGCAAACAGGATCTGGGGTGTGTTCAAAAAGTCCATTGCTGAATTAATGTTTCCTTGTGAGTCTATCTTGACTGGCAGCGACGAGCACCTTCACCCCAGCAGCATAATTAATGTATATCCAGAGTTGTAAGTAGCATGTACGTACTGCTCCTTTAATTTCTGAGCCGATTTCCAGAAAGCAGCAACCTGTAACAGGCTCAGTGATCCTCCCCCTGATGGATTATTTAACAGGCGCTGAGTCCCATGTCGCCATCTGCTATAGGAAGAAAAACACAGCGGAATATTCCCTGGGGCGCATGATACGCGATAGTTATTCAGCAGCAAAAAAGGTTAATAAACTAATTTGGGGGGAAAAGGTAGTTTAGACCGGCTGGTAACCCAGAACACAACTTGTGCAACAGGTGGATGCTATTGGAGACAGACAGCGGATAACCTACTGAGCTACAACGTCGGGCCAGACAAAGCCTAAGAAAGAGGTTAGTTTGTCAGTCGGGTATGAAGTTTTATTTCAGCATGTAAATATTGCACTACCTGGAAAACAAAAAACTATGAACGATAAAGGGATCTTTCATTTGAACAGCGCTTTGGGAAGACCCATGGAGCGATAACCAAGCGTCTCTCCCACCAACACCCCACCCCAAAATTAACCCGGCTACTGACATGATCCACTCATTTATAAATACAACTCTGACCCTATCCGCACTATCTGCACGGTGATCGGGTCAACGGAGGCAACCAAAGGAAGGAAGGAGTCGCGCAATCTGCAGCAGTCATGGTGGTGGAGGGTGACAAGACCCTGCTGGCCGCAAGGCAGGGGGACGTGCAGACTTTAAAAGTGCAATTAGCGGCAAATGCGCTGACCAGCGACGTCCAGGATGCGCTGGGAGCTTCGCCCGTCCACCACGCAGCCCGGGCGGGGAAGTTAACCTGCCTGCGGTTTTTGGTGGAGGAGGCAGGGCTGCCGGGCGATTGTGTGGCAACTAACGGGGCAAGCCCGGCGCACGACGCAGCAGCAACAGGCAACCTGGCATGCCTACAGTGGCTACTGACCCAAGGTGGATGTCGGCCAGAGGTGAGTTACTACAGTTGTAGCTGGATCGGTCTAAAAGTGTAGCAGACCTAACTCTGCTTCATCCGACTTGGCTGTCATTTCTCATCTGTGGAGCCTACTCCAACCCCTATTTGAATCAGCTCTCCTCCTTAAAACACATTATATCTATTTTAGTGCCTTAAACCTCCACGTTTTTCCTAACATACACATTAAAAATCCTTCTCCGTAGGAATAAAGTCTTTAAGCTTTTATTTTAACATAACTTTCTGTGGGGTTTGCAGGTTGTTTTGTGTCACTGTCAGATATTTTGCTCCCAAGTCCATTTGGTGTGCTCTAAATGTCCTGATGATGTTGTTAATTCTCTTGTAATCTTTAAGGTTTTGACTATAAAAGCAGAAGGTTTAAAAACCCACTGGTCTTTTTCAAAAAGGGACCTTCCTCTTTCACAAGGCCCTGAAAGTTGTTTTCATATTGTTTTGGTAAGACAGTGAAATGCAACAAATTCAAACACTGTTGTAGGTATGAAAGAAATCACATTAAATACCAGAAGTAAAGTAAGTACACAGAAAATTGTACTTAAAAAAAAAAAAAAGTCTAAAATCCTAATTTTCAGTGTTATGTCATGTTTCTATGGTAATAAAGTATGCAAAACTGGATTTGCAAATCCAATATCTCCTGTACAGTAAAAACAGTGACTCACAAAAGGCACAAAAAGAAACACATAATGACAGTGTAGTTTGATATTATAATGAGGGGTGGTGTTTGGTGCTGTAAGGATTGTGGTTGAAGTTTCACATGATGAAATAAATCTTATTAACCTTTTCGACCTTTTATTGTTCCTATTTGTGCACATGGCGTTTTTTCACCTGGGAATGAGTCATAGTAAACGCTCCAACACAATAACATAATCCATACCATAAGTATTCAGTGGGTTTTCTCGTTTTATTAGGTAATACGTTAAATCTCTCAGCATTAATTTGTGGAGGTTTACATCAATACTCAAAGGCCTGTTTGAGGAGTTTTCTATCCCTCTTAACACAGTTCTTGGGCAGCTGTGTGTCTTTTTAGTGCTCATGCACATAAGAACTGGTGGCGACTAGTGAGTTGACATTTAGACTCAGGAGTTGTCTGCTGATATTAAGAGCAAAGTGTTGACAGTGTCACTAAAGAAATCACTGGACCCACAAAACGATGAGACTCAAAAAGCACAACTCTATCAAAGAGGTATCAAAGATGCCTTGCAAAAATAAAAATTAGACCTCTATTATTAAAAAAAATATGAAAACAGGAGCAGAAAACTTGTGAGGACGTGCAAAATCCACTCGAGAATGATCTTAGGGCATATTTTTGCTTTTTTTGAATCTCAGATGATTCTTAAATCGATTTGCCTTTTACTATTTAAATCCCAAAATGTGGACACCTTGTAAAGGTTATTCTATGTTGATATAAGTCTTTTCAAATTGAAGCTGAACTTTGCCTTATGTATAATTATAGTACAGATATCAAGATACAGTTTTACAGTTTAGCGTGGCCCCAATTTACAACACTTAAATGTATAAACACATAAAAGTTATTCTTGTATATATTTATTTGTAGTATACTGCATATTCCAGCATATTCCAGAAAGATACACAGATGTGCATCATTTGTGCCCTTAAAAGGAAATTCAGATTTCGAGTTTACCTATGTTACCAATATGATAATGAGGAGGAGGAGGAGCTTTGCTTTGACTCACCCACATGGGTCTCATTTATCTTCACCTTCTTGAGCAGAGGTAAAAGTGAAACTGACAAAGTGACAAATTCATATTATGTTATTATGAGTACAACACAGTCCTACAACCCTGCAGTATTAAGTTATCCACGTGAAGAACAGTCATAAGCACACCATCTTCAAGTGACAAAGAGTGCCCACAGATGAAGTGGTAACATGGCTGGTATGCAGTCAAAACTCTCAGTACACTTGAGTGCTTATTGCTGGTTTTCACCTTTGTTTTCTTTTTTTCTTGTTTGTGTTACAAAACTGTGATCATGAGTCTACTTGATGCTAACACCATTAGTCTGTAGCAGTACACTACCTCAGACCTAAGCATCTGTGTTAGTAAGATGTTAACAGATGACATGTCTGTTCAAGGACCACACAAGTTTGGTCTTTTAGGTTTTCTGTGTTAGCTATTGGTCTGCCTCTTGTTAAAGCTAATTGTTTTATAGCACTGAGAGCAATTCTGTGCTTGATATTCTTGCTACTGTGGTAAGTTATGAAGGTTTTTTACTTATTTATAAAAAAATAAAAATTGATTCCCCTTCCCGTAACAGTGAACAGGGTGATTGTGGCTCAAGAGCTGGCAGTTCGTCTTGTGATCGGAAGGTTGCCGGTTCGAGCCCCGGCTCGGACAGTCTCGGTCGTTGTGTCCTTGGGCAAGACACTTCACCAACCACCTACTGGTGATGGCCAGAGGGGCCAATGGCGTGATGTGGCAGCCTCGCTTCTGTCAGTCTGCCCCAGGGCAGCTGTGGCTACGACTGTAGCTTGCCTCCACCAGTGTGTGAATGTGAGAGTGAATGAATAGTGGAACTGTAAAGCGCTTTGAAGGTCTCAAAAAGTGCTATATAAATGCAATCCATTATTATTATTAACAGTACAATATACTTTGTAGCCAGTAAAAGTGGCTAGAAAAAAGTATGGGTATCAACTATTTTCTGGAGGTTATTGTTTTCTGGAAAAACAAGTAACCAGTTCAAATTAAATTAGTTATCAAATCATCATTTATTAATGCAAAGTCAGGCTGACAGTTGGTCACAGTTATTTTAAAAGGTGGGATTACAGGACTCCCTAGTTCAACATGTTCCTTATTTGTTTGCTTTACAGGCCAGGGACAGTTCTGGTGCCACTGTTCTTCATCTCGCATCCCGCTTCAGTCACCATGAGATCACCGATTGGCTGCTGAAGAATGGTGAGGTAGACCCTGGGACCCCCACCAATACAGGTGCCCTGCCTGTTCACTATGCTGCTGCCAAGGGAGACTTGCCCTCTCTCCGACTGTTATTGGGGCACAGCCCAAAGTAAGAGCAACATGATATTGTCTCCACAATTTTGTCTTCATCCTGCTGTTGATTGATAGTCATATATTTTGGTAACTTGTAGGATTTCAGTTGATGTTTTGAGCAGGAACTACAGATGCTCTTTATTTAGAACATAATCTCTAAAAGCAAGTCGGGTGCCACCACCTAAATTTTAAAATGGTCAACAAAAATCGTATAATATTGTATTTAAATTGGGGAGGGGCATATGAACTGCGATATGTATACAAATTGCAGTCCACTTTCTTAACTGCATATCTAATCAAATGTTTAAGAATATAAAACAGAAAATTAATGCATAGAGCTGTTGTTGTAACAATATGTAACAGTAGATCAATTCCACAGATTCAGGTTTCAGACTCAGTAAAACCACTTAGAAAGTCTGACGCTGATAAATGACGTACTGTGATTTACTAAGGTTAGCGCAACAACTCTTATTTCTTTTCCGAGGTTTAAAATGTTTAACTCTGCTACAGAAATAGCCGAAAACACCAACTTTCACTCATAGTCTGTAGAGTACAACTTGGCACTAGGGTGAAGTAAGTTGAACTTAAAGATTTAATTTGATACCTGATACTAAATGCTACCTATTACAATGTAAATGCTCATATATTGTTTTGAAAACAAATGATAAAAAACCTCTTGGTGGTTTAACTTTCCCAAAATACTGCACACTACTGCACCATTGATGCTGATTAAGTAATAATGCTGATATTGGTCTGTATAGCTGCATTTTAAGTATATATTGTATTGTACATATTAAAAAATTGGTAAACTGTAAGAAAAAAATGTGTTTTGATAATGAATTAATCATCAGGTTATTTACTTGATTAACAACACCAGTGCAAAAGTCCTAAATATTGGATTTCCTAATACCTGAAGTCTAAGAAAAACAGCAAATTTGTGAATATGTAACTAGCATTAACTTATATAAATTTTTTAAATGTTGTTTTATTTAACAAGACAAGTCCTACTGAGGTAAGATGTAAACACTAAATAATGGACAGCACCATTACAGGTTTTAAATACAACACCAGCCTATAGAACAGTTAATTGACCAGTAATTGTAAGATATGTGTGCATATGTGCATGGGTGATTGCCTCCTAATGAATATTACCCTAATCAATGCAGTGTCAGACCCATCTGTGCCAGAGATAATATTTGCTCATAACCACTGTATTAGCGCCATGATGAGGGAGTCATTGGTTGAGCTCTTTGCAGCAGCAAAACCAGATAAAATCTTTTATACATGTTGATATATATATATATATATATATATATATATATATATATATATATATATATGTGTGTGTGTGTGTGTGTGTGTGTGTGTATAGTTTCTACCTCTTCTACTTTCTACCTCTTCTTCTTTTAAAGAAGCCAGTCGTCATTTTACAATCAAAGTTTGCCTTAGCACTTATGTCAGATGCATTTAGCTAACACGTACGGCTGTTAGTTAACACGTCCCAGAGCCACATGCATGGATTAGGTGCTCAATCACATGGCTGTCGTCGTTTGGTTTGTTTATTGCTGTAGCCATCACTAGCTCTATTATTACTTGACATACTATAAAAGTTATAAAACAGAAAACATTAACTGCTCAGTGAAAGGATATTCTTTGTGCTTGTATCTGAACAACTATCAGTAAGAATTACATACTGCTACCATATGAAATAATGACTCAGTCTTTAACCCAAACTCTTTTCTAGAACTAGACTGACTTAAAATGACAAGCATGAGCCTTGTGCATTGACCCTTCAATATTGTGTGTTTGCACCCCAGATGGACGCATACCATCTGAAATTTTAATGAGTCTCATGGACATGTTAGCTCCCCGATAGCTGGGCTTCATTCACTCCTCTCCACCACCCCTCCCACTGTTGCTGTTTACCACCATCACCATGGTGACACACAGTAGCTCCAACTGGTGATAAGATAATGAGGAAAACAAATCCATCTGAAAAGACAAGCTGCTCTCTAAGCAGTAGCCTCGGCATTGTTTAGATTGCAACTTTGCAGCCGAGAGATAAAATTGTTGTTTCAGGGTTTATTACAAGCTGCAAATTTGTATTAATGAGTTTTAAGAGGCAAAAAATCACCAGGACTTTTTACTCTCACAGCATTGTTCATCAGTATAAACCAATGGGTTTAAGGTTTAGAAAAGAACTCCTTATACAACATCAAAAGAGTGAATATGTTTATACAAGACCTCATAGAGTATTTCCCCCTATACTTAGTAGTCTTGAGCTACACCTCATTTCTTGGTACTTTGCCTCCAAGGAGTTGCAAGCAATAGTCTTTGAGGCTTTCTGAGCATGCTTTTTTGTTTTGTAAGACACTTAACACTGAAATATGAATCATTCAAGAATCAAAGCTGTACATAACTCAAGAGATGAACCATTTTTGTGTCTACACATAACAAACAACTTAGCAAAGGAGCAGTTTTTAATTGTATCTTTAGGCACTTTGTTAGTAGTTTCCTGTCACATTATTTGTTCCTATTTCTAGTTGAATCTATGAAAAATAACAAACGTAACACAGTTTGACAGGGATAAATTAGTATTTCTGCACCAGAAAGGCGATTCTCAAAGAACTTTTAACTGAAAATGCAACAAGTCCTGAAAAAAATTGAGGAAACCAGACAAGTGAAAGACATAAGAAGAAGTGCCAGGCCTTAAAAACTACATACAACTGATGAACAGAAACTAAAAATCATATCCCTAATGAACAGGAAGTAGTTTAAGGAACTGACACGGGGACCTTCAGTTAATCCATCTACTGTCCACTAAACCCTCATCAGAAATGGTCACTGTGGCTGCCAATAAGCTGTTCTTAAGGAAGGCAAACAGGGAGAAAAGGCTGTGGTATGGCATATTACACAAGAACTAGACTGCAAATTAGTGACAACACGTCTTATGAATCCATATTGGAATTAATTTTTTAAAATTGTCATCAGTATTTATGGAGGTCATTTGGTAGTTTAAGGGCCTAACGCCAGTTACAAACTACAAAATACTGTTCATCAGTTGTCTGTAGTGTCCCCCAAAAGATAGACAAATTATCAGCAACCGATGCGATGTGGATATGGTTTGATAAATAGTGTGTTTTTGGTTATTCATCCTTATAAATAAAACATTTAGCTTAAATCTTTAAAAAAAATTAGCTTGATACGCATGAACTCATGAACGCAAGAACTCATGAATGGTAACAAACATCATTGTTTGGGTGCGCAATCAGACCGGGACACATTAGTGTCTTTACTTCCAGGGTGTCTGTTGGGTTTCACCCCCACCCACGTCCCAGTAAACCAAAACGAAAACCCTCCTGGGCTGTGTCTCTGCTGATAGCCTCAGTACACAAAAGAGTGAATGAATGTGAGATGGTGAAGGAGGGAGTGAGCGTGAGAGGCTACAGACAGGTTATGCAATCTATTAGTGCAGCTTAAGATCTTTGGCCGTGCCACAGTTTCTTCATGCAGTCGAAAAGGTTGCACTTCTGCATTAAGATAATCCAGAAAAGTGGGCGTCTTAACCTCCTCTGGAAACATGCAGAAGGAACAAGCATCAAATATTTGATTACTTTCATCAAATCAGCTTGTTCATTTCTTGCTTTTCACAGATTTGTTGTGTAGCAGTTGCTGAAACAGGACTGGTTATGACTGAAATGGTTAGCGAAATCCAGAATGTAAACCCATTTCTATTAACAAAGCATGTCCTCTCCCTCCAAGAAATAACCTTGTGTTGGGTTGGGTGTCGCTCATGTATCTGATGATCTGAGCATCAAGAGCACGGGAAAACCTCCCTGCTGAAAAACATAAGAAAAGACAGAACATTATAACTATGTCTGTGAAGGTTCTCAGTCATCCAGGTCATCGTAGTCAAAGGACCTTGCAAAGAAAAGCGTCCAAAAGAAGTCCAGACGCTTTTCTTTGCAAGCTCCTTTGACAACATTATAACTAGTTTAAACATTTATTTAGACCATAGTACTTAATGAGATTATTGAACATTAAGTGTGTTTTCTAAAGATGTGTACGCTCTCTCATTTTTCTCTGAAAAAACATATTTGTTATAATCCAACAGGTGTAGCAGCTCAAAACTGGTGTTTATTCTGTCTCTGACTTGTTTAAATATAATGTTGTTTGAATTCGCGATCAGATACACGGAAAGTAAAGGGTAAACAGGCCAGTGGAGTTGTTTAGTCAGCCTGTGGCTTAGCTGCACTTTTTTTTTTTTTTAAATCTTCTTAATAACGTCTTGGTACATGTTGAGTAGACCCACTTTCTGCTCTCTTTAATAAAAACAGGTTTAAACTGAGGGGCAGTAATGTAAATAGGCTGCATTTTTGTAGTACTTTTCTAGTCTTAGTGACCGCTCAAAGCGCTTAAATTACAGCCCACACTCACTTTCTCATTCACAGATGATAAAAACAAATCAGGTACCCAGTGTCACGCCATCTCACAGACTGCAGTTGGGGATCAAACCTTCAGATTAGTGGGCAACTGAGCCACAGCTTTCTTTGTCAGGCTTCTTTCTTTATCAAGCAGGTAGCACACCTGCCATCAGGATAACATCTGTGCAGTGTGTTTCTTAAAGTGAATCAATAAATACTTTCACAGATTTCAACATGAATAATGTTTGGTTACGAAGCCAAACAAAGTATATTTTATTCAGTTTTCATCGTGCACAGTGTCAGTTAGAGCTATAAGCCAGAAGTGTTGCTTATATTTAGAACCACATCAGACATCCCTGTATGTTCCCGCTGGTTTATATCGCTGTTTCAGTTATACCTTTATGGCTGTGCTGTCAATTACTGTATATAGAAAAGGTGCAGATTAGAGCTAAGTATTGTGCCATCAGATTTCCATTGTGAAATATGTAAAAACATACAATTTCATACAAAGAACTCACAGGCTGGGAAGCTAAATAAATCATATGATATTTTTCATTATTCAGATGGGGAAAAACCACTGAGCGGGTAACAAGCTTTTATCAAGCAAGAAGGCCATTAGTGTGACATCAATTACTTTACTAGTAATGAAGACAACCTTGGTCTTTGTTACCGTGTACATGAGTGGCTGACGAGGTAGCGTCCCTTGTGCCACTTGCTAGCTGTGTTGTCACACAAGGCTAAGCACTTTCTTAGCTCTTTGAAATCTACACCAGTTCTCCACTTCTTTGGTAGAGAGAATTCAAGCCTCTTCACTTTGAAGAGTTGTGACAAAGGGAGACTGTGCTTTGTTAGCCTGGTAACCATCAAGATTTTCAGCTATGATTAATGATAAATAGACATTTTCTTCTACACGGACGGCTGTGTGCAGATAAAATTGTTCACACTTTTGTTACACTCATGAATAAATAATTTGACTGCCCATTTCCTGATGACAGGAATGCAGATTACTTCCCCTTCTTATTTTGAAATATTTAGTATGTACTTTTTCTGCTTGGAACTTTTTTCTCAGTCACCCAATAGGCCCTCCTTTTTTTGATCTTCAAAGGTTAAGTTATTCCTTAGCATATACTCTTCCTGTCTCAGAATAGGACCTGACTGATTGTCATTCACATGTGGCGTTAAGTGAGGCAAATCCTTTTAAGGGAAAGCACGACAGGTTTGTGTTTGACTCTGCAGGAACCAACCATCCACTTAAGCTCTGCCTCTCAGTTAACTCAACTTCTGTTGCTCTCTGGCTACTCAGTTTGTCTTTTCTACTTGCACTGTTGGACGAGCACAAAGCAAGCCAGGTAAAGCCAGTGGAGTGATAATCCTCTTAAGAGACTCCTTGCTCATTTGTCAGAGTCCAAATAAAGCACTACCTTATAGGATTTAGTGGAGATATGTTTGTTCACTCTCTGACCTCCCATTGTGACTATAAAGATCTGGGACAAGAAGGGATACAAGCATCAGATGAGGTTTTGCATTGAAGGCGGAGCCAAGGGTAATAAAGGTGAGCAGGATCTGGCTGTGCATCACTGCTGTCTGCTCTCAAAATAGCTGCATGTTAATGCTGACAAGTGTATCTTTTCCTGTCCCAGCTAATTGTTAACTACAGCTTACACTTTCAGTTTTTTAGATTAATACCATTGCTTACATGTGAAGATTTAAAAAGATAAGGCTTGTGTTGTTTTAGGTTATTTTCATAGAGTGCTCTGTGCACACATGACGAAACGGATGTTTTGGCTGGCAAATAACGTGCACACCCATCATCTTGTAAGGAGCAGACACAGCCAGGTTTCTTCTCTTCGGTATAAAGACTGCCATCTTTTGTCAGAATTGCCACAAAGAGATTATTTTTGTTTCGTTTTTTTTACCTTTGTGATAATTGAAATACAATTTAAAATGAAAAATCAGCAAATCTACAACAGAATGTATTGGTCAGTCATTAACACCTGACTGAAATACGGTGGTGGGACCTTAAGAGAGCTGCGTGCAATCAAATACCCACAAATCTCAATGAACTAAAGCAATACTGTAAATAAGAGTGGGGCAAAGTTCCTTCACAACAATGTCAGAAAACCATCACTTCATGTCATTTTTGCTAAAAGCCACTGAATCATGTGGTGTACTTGGCTTTTCTCACACTGCTTCTGGAGTTTGGACTTTTTTTTATTACACAAATAAAGTCAAATATCACACGTTGTTGCTCTTCAGCGGTTGTTTTAAGCCAATTTAGAACCTGGTATGGACCAGATTATTTTTCTTTCATGATACATTAAAGCATAACATTGAAACAGGGTTTTACAGGTCTGTATTATCACTAATTTGGTTTTTATTTTTCTTATTATGCAGAAGTCTATCATTTTCCTTACTGATTCACTTTCCTACAGCCTTGTCAACTCCCAAACAAAAAATGGTGCCACACCACTCTACCTGGCCTGCCAGGAAGGCCATCTGGAGGTTGTCCAATACCTGGTCAAAGACTGTGGAGCGGATCCGAGCATTCGAGCCAATGATGGGATGACACCTCTGCATGCTGCTTCCCAGATGGGCCACAACACTGTCATTGTCTGGCTGGTGCGTTGGACTATCAGAACACTGTAGATCATGTCTTAATAATGGAATAGTTTTTCTTCGCTAAATGTGGGGTTTTTTTTAAAACGGAACAAGTGAAGGTACAATACTGATATTTATGATTAAGCAAATTACTTAATATTAGTAGTATTAGTATAATATGCTTGTGATATCTAAAATAGCTTGTGATATCACCAGAAGTCACATCATAATTGAACTTTTAACCAAAGTTTTCCTTCATCATTTGCTTGAAAAATGTGCCAAAACCACCATTTACTACTGGAGTCACAAAAATTGGACCAAAAGCAGCTGAAATCTTTCCGATGACTGCTAAGCATTAACCTCCATCTTGTTTCGTGCAGATGAGTTTCACGGAGATCAGCCTGACAGACAGAGATGGTGACGGAGCCACGACGATGCATTTTGCAGCCAGTCGTGGTCACGCAAAGGTCCTCAGCTGGCTTCTGCTGCATGGTGGGGAGATCGTCACTGACAACTGGGGAGGGACCCCCCTCCATGATGCTGCAGAGAATGGTGAACTTGAGGTGTGTGTTAGGTCTTATTGGATCAGCACAGTAGCAGAATATGTGTAAAGAAGCGCTCTTTCAAGAATTGTTGAAGTATATAGAGAAAACTATGTTTTTCATGATTATGTTTTTTTATATATTTTTTTTTACAAGAGTTGATCAGTGTGGACTTTTAAGAAGCTCACTGAAACACAAGTCAATAGGGAAGAACAAAGGTTGCTCAGTCTGAGAACAACAAGCTTATTCCAGCTTCCACTGGTGCTTGGTAGAAAGCTTGTTAAATTCATGCTTTAAACTGTTTCCAAGTTTCTGTAGACTTTGAAACAGAAACTTTTTCATGAGAAAGAGAAAAATGAATGATAACTAAGAGAAGATCAAAGAAAAGCATGATACTGCTACATTAAGTATTTTGCTTTTAGCTAGGACATTTACATTAATTAGTTGATCAGTGAGGGAGTGTGGTGATATAATATGGTGTTTTTCTGGTCTGATGCAGTGTGAAACAAAACACAATTTGTGTTAACATGTAGTCTAAGCCTTGCATTTATCCACTCAATATGTCAAACATTTTACATGTTGAGAGTCTGTCACACTGAACTGAGTGGAGTGTAAACAGTTTTTATCGTTGCTGACTGAAGATGAGTTTAAGCAGCCTGTTTCACAAACACTGACATCAGTCCACTCTGGAACTTTCTCTGTCTGCTTTTCAGTGCTGTCAGATCCTTGTTGTTAATGGAGTTGACCTGGGCATAAGGGACCAGGATGGCTTCACTGCAGCAGACTTGGCCGAATACAATGGCCACTCCCAGTGTGCCAAGTATCTGCACACTGTGGAGAACATGGTAAGAGTACATGTCTAAAAAAATGTAAATGTTGGATAGATAGATAGATAGATAGATAGATAGATAGTAGGGGTGCAACGATACACAAAATTCACGGTTCGGTTCGATACTTTGGTGTCACGGTTCGATATTTTTTCGATACAAAAAAATGTTCATGCTTTTTTAATTTGTAATTTATTAAAATGATAAATATATATTTTAACTCAAAAGTACAGTTTTTAAATTTAATTTTGCTGAAAGTGGGGCAAAAAAGTATATAGTCAGCCACCGATTGTGCAAGTTCCTCCACTTAAAATGATGACAGAGGTCAGTAATTTGCACCAGAGGTACACTTCAACTGTGAGAGACAGAATGTGAAAAAAAAATCCATGAATTCACATGGTAGGATTTGTAAAGAATTTATTCGTAAATCAGGGTGGAAAATAAGTATTTGGTCACCTCAAACAAGGAAAATCCCTGGCTCTCACAGACCTGTAACGTCTTCTGTAAGAAGCTTTTCTGTCCCCCACTCGTTACCTGTATGAATGGCACCTGTTTGACCTCATCATCTGTATAAAAGACACCTGTCCACAGCCTCAACCAGTCAGACTCCAAACTCCGCCATGGCCAAGACCAAAGAGCTTTCGAAGGACACCAGGAAAAGAATTGTAGACCTGCACCAGACTGGGAAGAGTGAATCTACAATAGGCAAGCAGCTTTGTGTGAAAAAATCAACTGTGGGAGCAATCATCAGAAAATGGAAGACATACAAGACCACTGATAATCTCCCTCGATCTGGGGCTCCACGCAAGATCTCATCCCGTGGGGTCAAAATGATCATGAGAACGGTGAGCAAAGATCCCAGAACCAAATGACCTGCAGAGAGCTGGGACCAAAGTAACAAAGGTCACCATCAGTAACACACTACAACGGCAGGGAATCAAATCCCGCAGTGCCAGACGTGTTCCGCTGCTGAAGCCAGTGCATGTCCAGGCCCGTCTGAAGTTTGCCAGAGAGCACATGGATGATACAGCAGAGGATTGGGAGAATGTCATGTGGTCAGATGAAACCAAAGTAGAACTTTTTGGTATAAACTCAACTCGTCGTGTTTGGAGGAAGAAGAATACTGAGTTGCATCCCAAGAACACCATACCTACTGTGAAGCATGGGGGTGGAAACATCATGCTATGGGGCTGTTTTTCTGCCAAGGGGACAGGACGACTGATCCGTGTTAAGGACAGAATGAATGGGGCCAAGTATCGTGAGATTTTGAGCCAAAACCTCCTTCCATCAGTGAGAACTTTGAAGATGAAACGAGGCTGGGTCTTCCAACATGACAATGATCCAAAACACACCGCCCGGGCAACAAAGGAGTGGCTCCGTAAGAAGCATTTGAAAGTCCTGGAGTGGCCTAGCCAGTCTCCAGACCTCAACCCCATAGAAAATCTGTGGCGGGAATTGAAAGTCCGTGTTGCTCGGCGACAGCCCCAAAACATCACTGCTCTTGAGAAGATCTGCATGGAGGAATGGGCCAAAATACCAGCTACTGTGTGTGCAAACCTGGTAAAGACCTATAGTAAACGTTTGACCTCTGTTATTGCCAACAAAGGTTATGTTACAAAGTATTGAGTTGTATTTTTGTTATTGACCAAATACTTATTTTCCACCCTGATTTACGAATAAATTCTTTACAAATCCTACCATGTGAATTCATGGATTTTTTTTTTCACATTCTGTCTCTCACAGTTGAAGTGTACCTCTGGTGCAAATTACTGACCTCTGTCATCATTTTAAGTGGGGGAACTTGCACAATCGGTGGCTGACTAAATACTTTTTTGCCCCACTGTATATATATATATATATATCTGATTGAGGAATCACTCATCTTTGGAAAAGATAGTTTATTACAGAGAAATGGCTCTTTCCAAAATAAAAGCTACACTATACGCTTCTTTTGAGCTATATTCTCAGCAGCATATTAAACATATCAGGTCCCCATAAGGAGAATCATGTGCTAACAGCTGTCTAAATGACTCTGGTAAAGTTTGTAGCATGCCTGCTTGTTGTTTTTGTCTGCTTCCACTTGTCTTTGCACTAGGATGATGTCGGAGTAAATGTGCAGTCATATTCGTTGTGTTCCCACTAGTGCTGTCAACGTTAATCTGAAATGAGGTTAACGCCACAACACGGCAAATCTCCATTAACGAGCTACCGCGGATTGCCCCGTGCGTGGGGCTTAGGGTTGCCAACTCCCTGAGAAATAAATAAGGGACACCTCGTGGCCAGGGCCGGGCGACCCAGTTGTTTTCACTCTTCCCAGTGTGGTGAATTTTTTAGCTCCTTTTTTGTGTGTGAAATTATTTTTTTAACCATTTGACTTGAATTTGATTTAAGTAGATGCGTATTCTTTGTGATATCAACACATGGGAAACAAAAATCATTTAGCCATTTATTTTTAGCTCAAAATGACAACATTAACACAATAAAACAGGTCTTTCTTAAACGGAAGATTGTCATGCTTAACTTTTGAGAATAAAAGTAAATCTTTCTTCAAAAGAACTCTGTCCTGCTTAACTTAAAATTATATAAATTAATAGAAAACAATAGAAAGAAAAATATTCTTGTAACAGTGCACATTTAGTGCATTTAGTGCAATTGGCTTCAGTAGAGGCATTATTTCAGCTTTTGCTCCCGTTTGTAAACCCACTTGTTCCCATGATTACGCATCATAACTCATCATCATTATTCATCTATGTATTACTTTTATGTATTACTCATCTATTTGTTGTAATCATCTATCATTGCAGTTGTTTATTACACAAAATAAATTATATTATCACACTTCTGGCCACATAGCGCTGATATTCACTGCACATGCCCATTTTAACCTTAACCAGAGGGTTTAAAAACAAACAAACCAGTGTTTACAAACCATATCTGCTTCTGCCATGGCCTGGTGGACAAAAATTGGTTAAGGGTTCCCCGAGCTTTCACGCCCCTCATGTTCTTCATGTGCTTCATGTATAGGTGTTTTCCTTTTCCCATTCTTCCCTGTTCTTTTGCAGCCTTTTTTCTTTCTCTGAGAGGAACAAACATTGCTGGTCTAATGCTGGGCTCACGCTGTGCGAGTTTTGGCCCATTTTGAGCCGATTTTTGAGTCGTGCGACCAATTTGGTGATCGGCCCGATTTTGGCCTTCAACGTGCATCGTGTAGTATACGTGGGGTAACGAGAAGCGATTAACACCTCATGACCAGCTCATCAATCGCTCGTGAGGGTGTCACCGCAGCCGCTCACACTGCTCACGCGCAAACACGTAAACGTCGGTGAAAAAGACGGAGCGGCTGTGCAGCGTGTGATCTGGACACAAGCGATGGAGGCACAACTTGTAGAACTTTGGAAAGCTCATCCGAGCCTTTTCGATGTGGCATCACCAAATTATCACGACCACAACAACCGTGAAAATAGTTGGATTTACATTGCTGCTCAATCACAGCTGCCTGATCATGTTTTTCATTAGCAATTTAGCAAAGTTGATGGTGGTGTGTGTCTGTGTGAGTGAAAGACAGAGAGGGAGAGCGAGCGACAGATTTTCTGTTATAACCTTCATTTTATGGAGGCACAGTGTGAGCACTCGGGTCGCATCAGAGCATCGGGCGGTATAGTGTGAGACCCTGCATCGTGACCTACGAACTTATAACCCATGCGAGCCAATCGTGCAGTTTGAAAATCGCACAGTGTTTGCCCAGCTTCAGGTGTACTGTCGTTTGAGACTTGCACCGCAGTGTCGGCGTTTGTTTCCCTCTTGGCCATGCTTTTTGTTGTGGTCATCTGTTGTCTTCCGGTATTTTCTCCGCAAGCGACCTTTCCTCAACCAATGAGATGAGCGGTAATCTGAATGTCATACTCGAATTGTCATAAGTGTGCTGTCAGCTCATTGGTCACAAAGCAGGAGCGGGGCTGGGAATTATGTTTTCAAACAAAGCGTTAATTACATTAAAACTTATAGACTACTTTTGATTCTCACTGTACTACGGGACAAAGTGCGTCCCTTTTCAGCTCAATACGGGACGTGTACTTTTGTTTCTAAATACGGGACGATTCCGTTTTTTAAGGGACGGTTGGCAACCCTAGTGGGGCTAGACGGCCAACACCTTAACGAGCTAACTGCGCTAACGCACTAGTTCCCACCAATGTAATTGAGCATTGCGTGTCACATTTGACATACTGTTTTACTTTTGTCCATGATGGCTTACCTTCAGGGTCATACATCACATGAAAACCAAAATAGTTCCAAACGCCAGATCTGAATTAGGGTGGGGGAGGTTCAATTTGCCATGTTGCAACAAGAGCCTAACTTCTGTCTGCTAGCTTGCCCTGCGCTCAGTGAATCTGCGTTCGACTACTCCGCCTAGGCTGCACTGTCAAGCGCAGATCCACTGAGCGCTCAACACAGACAGCATCGTCAGAAGGAAAGTTGATAAAATAAATTACAAATTTTGTATTGTTCGATACATATGCGTACCGAACCGAAAGCACTGTATCCAACGGTTCAATATCGATACGAATATCGTTGCACCCCTAATAGATAGATAGATAGAATTAATAATGGAGATATTTCAATAATGTTTAGCTTTCTATGAACCTGCCTCCCATGACAGACTTCAGACTCAGATAATTAGTCAAGCTACCTGACACACAGTGCTCTCCATGGCCTTAACCCTCTGATGTTCCTGAGTGGCCAGGGGAATAATTCTTTCTCACAGAGCTCGTTTGGCATCGATGACATATTTCTCTCTTCTTGTGCTCTTTCTCATGGGGCGCATTCAGCCAATTGAGTCCTGCATTGTGGGAAAAGCAAAAAGATCCCCAGAGCCATTCTCACTAGCTGTGAGGTGTTTCATTAGTGTGCCTGCAATGCTGTTCTTCTCCTCGTTAAGTCACCAGGGACTGAGTGGCAGTGAGATTTAACAGCTGATGAATGCACATATAGATTTTAATAAGAGACAAATTTATGAGCCTGCCATAATGACCCTGTATCTTCCTAAATCTAAAAATTAATGAACCAGATGTGTTTTATTAATGATTAATAAGTAATTAATTGAGGTGCAAATGCTTTTTGCTTTGTTTTAGTAATGTGGAAATGATATCCATATATCAGACAACCAAGTAGAATAAATTGAACAATCGTGAAAATTGAATGTTCATAAAACTTGTCCCCTCGCAGAGTGTGGAGCACCGCGTTTTGTCCCGGGATCCCTCGACGGACCTTGAGTACAAGCAGCCAGACTCTGGCCTGTCCTCCCCAAACACCACCATGCCTCCTTCCGCCCAGGCAGCACACTTTGACATCGGTTCACCATCCAGCTCCCTGTCCAACTACGACTCAGCCAACTCCAGTCAGTCCAGCACTGGGGAGAAGAGGAGCAGCTTGACAACGTCACGAGGCCCACCTGCTCAGCTGAGCGCAGTTGCACACACAGGTCTGCTGCTCTTTACACATTAAGGATATAATATGTATCTTTTTCAAGCATTTCAGAATGACAAATGCCGATCAGATCAACACCTACATATATGATATTATATTTAATCTCATCTTAATAAGATTGTTGCATGAAAGGCTTGCTATCTTCAGTCTATATCCTGACTCTACTATTATGGTATTTCAGCAATAATACAGTCAGCAAAGCGCAGGAAACAGCATGGAGCAGTTTGCTTGCTGTCGCTTGATGTCAAAGGTGCCATACTAGTGCTGCACCCTAGTGGCCTGTGTGCAGACGTCATTAGTGTGACATTCATGTTTCTCATTCATCTCTCAGTTGTGTAATCAGATGTAGACTGGAGGGAATGTTTTACAAATGCACACATTTTCCTTCCTGTAATTGGCTGTTGTTTTCACAGGTGCACCAGAGACAGCCATTTCAGACATGCAGGCCTACATGGATATGCTAAACCCAGACATCAGCTCCGATACGCACAAGAAGAATGAGGAGCCTGATGATGGAGCCTCCAAGCTTCCGCCACCACCGCCGCCCTTTCCCCCACCGCCTCCCCCAGAGTCTCCTCCGAGACCCCCTCCACCCCCCAGCTACCCAGCTCCACAGCCTCCACAAGAGCCATTGGCAGCCGAGTTCCTTAAAGTCAAAAGCAACTTGCGCCGTGTGGACAACAAATCCCAAAAAAAAGAGAGGCTGGTAAGCTCCCGGTTCAGCTGAGGAAAAGCTGTTTGTCGGAAGTGCCATGAGGTTGTGCAAATATTTTCTCTCTATGGAGGAAAATCTGACAGAAAAATGAAAGCAACCATATTTATATAAATTAGTGTTTGTGCATTTATCTCAGCAGGGATAGGGTTTCACAGCCTGGCTTATTTATACCGCTAGACCAGCAGAAGATTTCTTTAATGTGACTTCACACAACATCAGCTTCAACATGCTCACTTTTAGTTAAACTTCAGATGTCATTCATTTTGGGAAAACACCAAAAGTGACATGATGTGACCAATACTAGAGTAACAGAAGGAATGGGAGGCGGGGGGTAATAAACTAGCCACTAGCTGTTATTTTCCCTTGTGCCTAATCAGTGAGCTATAACTCTTATGTAACAATGTGCCTTGTCTTATACCCACAATGATGTTATTGTGTTAGCATTGCTAACGAGGGCAAAGAATATGCTCATTACCGTAGCAGGGCTCTGGCTTGACGCACAAACAATGGTTGATGGGTTTGATCTTAATGCCAGTAATTAATCTGGCCCAAGATCACTCAAAAATGTAGCTGACAAGAAGCAGCCATTAGGACTGGCATAAACATTAGTGTCTGTAATGCTTTTGTTGATTTAGTGTTAAAAATGGTTGTGTAGGTGTAATTATAATTGAAACGTAAAGAGCCGTTCTGGGAACACTGCAGTACATGTGAATTTATTTAATATATGAGTCTCTGTCCAGTTACAAGTTTACTTGACTTCCACAAAACACTCAAACCAAGCAGATATATATATATATATATATATATATATATATATATATATGAAGGTCAGGAGGCAGCAGAACCAGCTGACTAAACAAAAAAATCAATTGTTCAGACAGGGGCCGTGTGTATGGTTGTTGTTCGCTGTCATCAAGTCCACAGTTAGTGAAAGTGTCCTTTCGCCATAGATCATCTCCATGGTGAGTTCTGTGTGTATTTGTATCTAGGAGCATGTGGCGTCAGCCATGTGGAGCTTTTAATTAGTACCCCGACCCCTCCCTCCCTTCTTTGTACCCAGGTGACTGGCCCTGGGCGGCCATCATTAACATTTAACAATGAAAGCACACATAAGATCATTGTGCGCAACATACGTCGGAAAGAAAACAAATTACCTTGAAACAGTGAACAGTGTCATTTCATAATCTAGTAAAGGAACTTCATGTGCAAAAAATTATTTTAAAAGCTTACTAAAAGATATTTTAGGAGGGGGGGGGTGCATCTGCAGTCTTTCTGGAAAAATTTGGACTTTGAACTCTCACTTACATGAGATCTTTGCTGCTAATTCTGGGCCCTGAAAGCTAGAAAATTCTCATAATCCTAAAGCCTGGGAGATTTGCATGTGACTGACCACGGTCAGGGAAACACATGGGTGTTGGTGTTTTGCATAAGAGGAAACGGGTAGAGTTGAGGAGTGGTTGGTCTACGGGTTAGTGGTGACATCGCTGCCAGCATTGTGGCCGGCCCAATAGGTTATTGATGAGACCTGTAGGTAAATTGAGAGGGCAGGTAAAGTGACAGGCAGCACTGAGGAGAGAGGAGGTGAAGCTCTGGATCTGGTGACAGCTACCTTCTTTGCTCTGCTGGGTTTTTGTGGATGAGACTCTGTCTGTACTGGAGGAGAGCTATAAGAGAGGACTCACAGCGCTGAGGTAAGGTGTTAACAGGAAAAAGTGCTGTCACGTAGTGGGAAAAAATGAAGAAAAAAGATGCTACAAATTGTTTCACGTATTATCTCCAGGTTCAGGTTGGAGCGGTTTAAGCCGCTGTATGAACGATGAGTGTGTTGCATAAAAAGTCATGCTTGAATTTTAGACTTGGATTTACTTTACTTTATAAAAGGTTATTTCAGTGGTTTGCTTTTAACTTTTATAGGATGTCAAAATATTTTAATACGACCGTGCCTTTTGCAAGGCTACATGCAAATGTGCTAAACCTCTTCAACAACAAACAGGTTAAACAACCATCTATCTATCTATCTATCTATCTATCTATCTATCTATCTATCTATCTATCTATCTATCTATCTATCTATCTATCTATCTATCTATCTATCTATCTATCTATCTATCTATCTATCTATCTATCTGTGGGTGTGTGCGTGCGTGTGTATAAAACATATGACTTTATGCTGAGAGATAGATCTATATAATGGGAAGAAAGGTTGTCTGTGTGTATGCTTCTCTGTGGCTGATGGGAGCGGGGGGCAGCTATAATGCTTTGTACAATTGCTATTGTTGACCCACCTCCCTGGAGGATGACAAACCATCTGTAGCACTCCCCAGCTCACATTACTCTCCTACTTGATGAGTGCTCAGGGACCATTTCTGTGACAGCAGACATGAGTCAACAAAGTTAAATAGGCTTATAAAAACTCAGAACATGACACCACAGAGGAGGAGAGGTCAGGGGTCAGCTGTCCATTATTGGTTATGTTAAACACTGTGCTCTTGTCTGGATTTTGTGCGAAGCCATGACCTATGCACGCATTACAATGTAAATGACCGCAAGTCTGTTGCCTAGCCCTGGATTTGAAAGGCAAAGTAATTGTATTTTTTTCCGTCAACGACTCTCGCACGCTTGTAGCTGAAAGCTTTTAAGGTTCATTTTTGACATTAAACATTAAAAATGTGGTGTGTTGTCTTTTACACACATTTTGTAGTGCACACTTTTGAAAATCAATTATTTCAATTTTAAAAAGTTTTCATTGAATTTGATTTGAGTTGAGTAAATGCAAATTTGAGGCTTTTTGCATTAGTAAAATCTGTCCACAGAAAGCCTGGAAAAGCATGTTAGTCATAATGCAATGTGATCGCATCCATCGCTACTGTCCGGTAACCTGGTAACTCTCATGTATATGCACGCTTTAACCCACACAGTTTCTTTTAACACCAGCTTTGATATCCTGGCTTTACAGCTCCAATTGTTGGATAGATGTCGGAGTGGAAAGTGAGAGTCCATAACTAAAGGTTCAAGTTAGTGACCTCTGACCTTGCTCTTAGAGAATGGTCTCCCTTACGCTGGTGTAAAAGTTGCATTGCATGTGAACCATTATGTCCTATAGCTCCACAAATTTAGCATGGAATATCAATGACTATTGAACCAAACTAAAGCCTTGTTGTGAAGTGTTGTGAGTGAATAAAGCCACTTTGGTCACAAGAGAAGGCTAATCTGGGAATAAAAGATGGTAAATATGTTGTACACAGCATCGCAGAATGAAAGGTTCACTCCCAAAGCATTGACAATGATTATAAGTCACAATAAAATAATTCAATGCAATTCAGCACAACATAAATGATTATACATTTTTGCATCCAAATCCAATAATCAGTCTATCGATAGCAATCATTCATTCACTGGTTTTACATGCACTTCAAACTAAAAAAAAAAAACAACTCACGTGAGTGAACGTTAATGTACTCATGTGAAAGTCGGTGGGTTAAACAACATAAATTACATTTCTCCTTTCTCTCTCTTGTTTGAATCTCTTAATCAGTTAACTCTTGGAGAGAGCCACGACAAATTGCGCCGTGTGGATTCAAACAGGAAGTCAAGGAGTTTCAACAAGCAGCCCAGCACTGGGGACTACTACAAAACCCTGGGGAGCGACACGGCCGAGCCTTGTGGGAGCAAAATCATGGCACCCAACGAGGAGGTGAGCCCGAGCTCTGCCGTTTATGCAAACTATACATGGTTAAAAATTATAATAATACGTCTGCCTCTATATATGTTTGTTGTATTATAGGTTCTTATTTTAATGTATGTACTTGTCTATATGTTTCTGGAAATGTGTGTGAAAAATGCTTTTTTTGCCCTGGTATGTTTGCTTTTATTTCTTTATGTGACATACCTTTTTTAACACAAGGCAGCTTAATATTGTGTGCATTATACAAAAATATAAAATAAATATTACTTTGTTATAATTCAGTTGTCTCAAAATTTTGGGTGACATTGAAAGTCAGTACATGAGCTGGAAGTCTGATGGATGTAAGGTTAGTAGTGGGTTGACATAGTGTGCCCTGGTTCTTCCATGAAGGCTCCTTTTCTCCTTTTTCCTTTCTTAACTCCTTATAAGGTCATTCCAGTCTGAGGTTTAGCTTGCTGACGATGGCATTCGGTTACAAAACTGGCTGCACTATTTGCCTAAGCATTGCCACTCAGCATGTTATATAATGTTGCGTCCTCTTGAACTTTTGTTTGCCACCTGATCCAAATTATCCCCTTATTTCCATTGCCTCTTGAGTCTCCACCCCATTGTGTAAACTGTCCAAGAGGCTACAGTAGATCAAACTCAGTATGATCGCTGACAACAAAGCACTTAGCAAGAAATCACCAACGAAAGGGACACAAAAAGGAGAATCCCACTGAAGCTGAACGTATTTGTTAGATAAGTGGCCAGCTTGTATGTGTTAGGCTGTAATAAAATCCCCCACATGTACATCAGACTGCAATGTAAACATTTTGATAATGCTTTTTTATTGACTTAGGCACTATTTATTAGCCTACTCGGTCACCATTGACATAATGCGCTTACACAACAGAATTTCCCCAGAAAGGACAAAAGGTTAGTCCAAAATTACGTGCCATTGTAGGTGCCCTGAAAAGTTGATCAAGGAAAATTTCTGTTCGCATTTGCATGTCAATCCCAGTATTAAATATAAACTGTGTGCTTGTTGCCACATACCTTCACAGGCAGCTGAATGAATAGAATCTGGCAGACTCTCACCAACATCCCTAGAGAAGTGTTCTTATAATCTCATGGGTATCAGGGGTGGGGGTGTTTTGGATGACATGGGTTATAATCCTCATTGAGCCAATTAAGGCCTCAGCGGGGCCCCTCCTGGTCTCAGCACAACCCTAGCAGATGGGCTGGCTAATCAGCAGAAGCGGCACGTGCTGCCAAGACCCATCTGGACATGGCCAACCCCCTTCCAGCTCTCTGGGGGGTTTGAAAAGTAAAGGCGGCAACAATGACAAGCACGCGTCTGAGGAATAATGGAGCGGTGGAGTCGAGTTAAATGTCATGGTCTATTAATTTGTCTCCACAGGAGGTGCGGCACACTTTCAGAGTGTGTCAGACGTATGCACTGGGTGGGGCGGGGCAGTGACAGATGGCTGTTTTCCCCTCAGACCTTTCCCCCTTGAGATTATGTCATATTAGCTGTTATTAGCAAAGGGCATTGTGTTGTTATGAGTTAATGAAAGACAGGAGGAAGCTGAAGTATCGTGCCACTATACATTTGCGCCTGTCAAGCCTCAGCGCAGGAATCTCAAGCTCTCTCAGATATTATTTTAGATAAATGTTGTGGCATCTTTTTTTCACCAGTGAATTTTTAAAAAAAATTTCCAACACTGAAAAAAAAACTTTTTGTAAGGCACAAAGAAACTCTCAAGAGTATGCAAAAAAATTGTGGAGCAAAAATAAGTGTTATTTTAATTCTTTCAGGATAAAGCAGTGTTTCCAGTTAACAACAATGTAGTTTTTAAGACAAAACCTCAGAATGCAGAATGAGTGACATTTTTTTTACCCTCCCTTTTGTTGGTTCAGGGTTCTGTGTTATTGGAGGAGCCAAATGAAAATCCCGCCCAAAGCTCTGAAAATGGGACTACAGAGGAATCTGTTCCTCAACCACCACCTCCTCCACCACCACCTCTCCCCCCAAGCAATCCAATGCCAACACCCCCGCCACCTCCTCCTCTGCCTCCGGAGACACAAACCCCTCAGAATAATGCCAACGTCACGCCCACCAATCAACGACGCCCATCTTCGTCGTCAGGAAGTAAGTCAACCAAACCTGCTTTTTTCCCTAATCTCAATACTTTTTTCCCCATCTTTGTTTCCTGCTATATTAGTCCTAGAAAGCAGAGACTGGTGTATTAATGGGTACCAAGTAATCACCCTGGGTAATGATGAGTTGAGTCTGACCCTAGCATTCTAAATAAGAGATTATAAATTAATGATGTAGCGCTAGCATTACCCTGAGAACTGGTTTAGTGTTCAGCCATTTCCTTAAGTGCCCTGGACGCACTGGATGATGCAGTCTGACGGTGCACATGCCGCTCGAGTTGCAGGGAAATTTTAACTTATGTATAAGGCTGTTTTTTAAGTGCTAAAAATGTGGAATTTTAAAATACATACGTGTTTTAAGATTTGAAACAAAATATCTATCTTGTTCTAACGTTGATTAATGCATTTCCTTTTTCTAGAAACTCCTTAATATACAAGGAAATTCAGTGAAAGTGAAGTTCCTAAATTTGATTATGACAAATCCAGTTCTTGGAGCTGACATCTGCCATTCTTTGCATACATGTCTACATACATAACTTCCTGCTTATACTATTGGTCAGTATACTACAAAAGCAAACTGGAAACTGAGCAAAAATACCAAAAATCTTTGCTTAAAGAATCTTGTTAATGATAGGCAGATATCAGTCTTACCTGATAAAGATATTACATGAAGAGTGACAATATACAAAATACTCTTTTCTCTTGTAATTCTAAATACATTGATGTCACTTGGTTAAAAACTGTCACTTTCAATTCAGCATTGCTTTTCTGCTTTATACGTTTCTGTTTACATGTTCTTTATCTCTCCTGTTTGCTCTCCATGCACTTCTCTCTGTTTTGTTTCTTTTGTTTTTTCCCTCTTCTTGCCTGCCACCATGTGCTCTGTCAAGGCAGAGATAACTCTGCCTCACAGGCAGAGGGAGGAGCACTTAGACAGATGAAGAGTAAGTAGAGACTGCGAATCAATTGCATTTAAGCTAAATCACTTCATCCTGTTTAGATACATTCAGAGTTCACAGTTGTCCTTCCCACTTACATGACATTTTATAACATTTGTCTAAATTCTAGAGCGTTTTAACCTGTCCATAGCATTTTATGTAAATAACTTTATATAAGATATTGTTTCAAACCATGAGTATCCAATTTATCAAAGCAGCTGTTCTATCACCCTTTGAAAACTGAACTGAAGGAAATTTACTTTTAAGTACAATGTGACCGTGATTGCTGTTAACAAAGGCAATGTTTGAATGATTACCTACATTTTTTTATGTATTTTTACCCAATGCCGCATGGTTTTCCTGTCAATACAGTGAGGACGAGTATTAGTGCAGAGTTACTGTATTCCAGGTAAAACAACATAAAAAAAAAAGATTTTTACTAAGATTTCAGAATCAGCGAAACGGCAACATAAAACACAGAATAACAGAAAATTTAACATTACAATCTAATTAAGAAACATTTTGTAACAAGTACAGCAGGCGAGGCATTTTGTTACCTTAAACAAAGCTGTAAGTAAACGCACCATTAAAGTATAACCTGGCTATAGCATAAGTGACAATTATACCTTTTTACAGTCTCTTTATGTTATCTGTACGCTTTGTTCAGCAATTATCCAACTGTCCTATCTGTTCATGCTCCTTCTGCCGACCAATGGTAGGAGAGCAATAAAAGACTTAAAGCTAAAGAGTGGTGTGTGCTCGCTAATGGCATGAGTCGCGTGAACTGTTAAACAAGTTGTTTAGTGGTCATAAAATTAAACGCCACCAACTCGTTTGAGAGCTTAAGATGAATTTACAACTCAAACACTCCACACACGCCACAGCAGCAGAACAAGTGGCTAATTCCAAATGCTGCTGCAACAATGGCGATGGTTACGAGTCCTTTATTGTCCTGTTGCTCTTCTATTGAGAACAACTGCTTACCTTTTATATTGCACTGCGCACATTTTCATCTAATGATTTATTCAACAGAATTAACCAGTAGTGATAAACAGGCCATAAAATTAAAAGCCTTCTATTAATCTCGGAGCAACAAACCAGGCGGCTGAATGAAGAGGTTTATGTCTCTGTGGTTTTCAGTTTGTAAGGGTGCAAAGGATCCTGCTTTTTATATCATAGGTCATAGCTGACCTTAACAGCAACACACCATAGGAACATGTCACACTGTTTGCCCGTTTCTCTTCATAGAAACCTCCACCCTCTCTCCACCCACATCCCAGGCTAAATACAATCATACTAGCAAAGACTCAAAAACACAAATTTTAGTCTCTTTTCAAAAAGTTGCAAGCACACCAACTTAGAATGTGTCTTTTTTTTAAAGATACAGCTGTTTAATGTTGTTTAGCTGTTTTTAAGTTTGAAAAAGCATTTAATCATGCTTATGTGCAACTGATCTAGTTACATTTTAGCCCAGGATATTTTAGATTTGTACCTCTCGTGCGATGTACTGAGCTTTTTAAAATGAATTTAAATAGCCGTCAAAGGTGTTTCAGCTCTTTCTTTTTTATGCTGAAGCTTTACACAGGCCGCAGCTTCAATCAAGCACACATTGTAAAAGGCTTAGTGGTGTCACACACAGGCAAATCTCTCTCTCTTTCGCTCTCTCACTCGCTCTCTCTCTCTCTTTCTCTCTATCTCTCTTTCTCTCTCTATGTGATGCAGAAAATATGAGGGGCAGCTGTATGTGTCTCGAAACAGTTTATCAGGTCGATCGAACTGAATCTTGGTCTGGCGTTGGGCACTGAGAAGCCGGGGATTGAAACACGGTGTGCGTGTGTGCGTTTGTGTGTGTTAATTCCTAGCTGGCTTGCCAATGGCTGGCTGTCACTTCCAGTTACGGGTGATTCCTTTAGATTTCCCCCAACTGTGATGATAGGTCTTTAATGGAAAGCTGTTCTCTCCTCCCCACGAGAGAGACAGAGAGAGCAGGGAGAGTGAGGAGGGGTGGCACGCTAGCGAGTCTTTGTGTCCGGCCGGAGCATTGCGGTTGTCTCAACAGGGAGCACTTTTTCAGTAGGACTCTTTTTTTGTTTTGTTTTGTTTCCATTCCGCACATAGAGGATGAGTAAACAATGAAGGATTGAGGATATTTATTTTCCTAGAAAAAAACATTCGCAAAAACAGGTGAGGTGTTCTTTTGTGCGTTTGCTTCAAAATATTCGACATTTAAATCCTGGTAAAAAGATATGCGTAACTGTTAGTTGTGCACTACAGCATCATCTTTGAGCTTTTTCCATTTACACTTTAAATGTTTTCTTGCTTAAGAACTCAAACGACAGCTGCAGTGGTGCTTGCATGCAGTACTTTATGGTTTTCTTTATGGTTAGTATAATGATTTTGAAAAGCTGATCTAAATGTATAATTGCATAAATTAGCGGCATATTTTGACATTGCCTGATTGGCATAGGACCAATTTTATTTTTCCTTTATAAGTGAAAATGAAGTTAATTTTCAATTGCATTGAAACTGAGTTTGAAGTTGAAGTGTAGTTAAATTTGTTGAAGGATTCATTCAGTAGATTATTGTAAACGGGAACTGAATGTATATCTTTTTAGGGTGTTTAACAGCAGCTGAGCTGTAACGATAATGGTCAGATGACAATGAAAGAGACTGTGTCTCTGTTCTTTGAGTTCACTGTAATGAAAGTATATTTAATTGCTCATCTTCATTTAATCCTGGCTCACTCCAGCTGTTGGCCGATTTAACAGTTGCCCAACGATATTTACGTCTCCAGCAAACATTCGACCCCAGCAGGAATAAAGGCAGATGCCAACCAGAGTAATCAAATCTAAAAAGAAACTTATCTAGCTTATCCATGAGTGAGGTTTAGAATACCATTATGACCTCCCATCATTGTCCAACATGCTCCAGGTCAGCATTGTTACCTTGCTGATTGGATGAAATATTTAACAGTGAAATGCCACTCAAGCCCTTCTTCTCCTCATCAGTCTACCTCTCTCAGTCTGTCTGTATCCATCTCTCTCTGCTCAATCTTTCTACCTGGTTTCACTTGCCTGCTCCGTCCTTTTGTCCGCAGGCGCAAAATCTTTCAACATGATGTCCCCCACCGGCGACAACTCGGAGCTGCTGGCAGAGATCAAGGCAGGGAAGAGCCTCAAGCCCACACCTCACAGTAAAGGCTATACCACTGTGTTTTCCAACAGCGGGCCCACAGGAAACAATGTAGGTCACTTAGCTTCCTTAGCTACAGACAGTGACTCATGCAGAAGGGATCGTTCTGAAAGTTAACTCACAGTTTTTACCATCAACTGTGGATTTGATGTCACGCTCTCTATTTTAAATGAACTATATGCAAATCTAACCACATTCTGGCCTGATTTATGAAAGTCAAAATCTCACTCTCTTAGCCACATGTGTTAAAATTTATGTGACTCCTGTTTGTTTGTTTTTTTCCATCTGTGCCTTTATTTCTCTTCAGGAAAACTCTACATCTCCAGAGAGTCGATCATCTAGCCCACCAGCCAAACCGCCATCCCCTCCGCCAACCAGCGCACCAGTGACCTCACAACCCACCAATCCCAGCCCCAGCCCCAGTCCCAGCCCCAGCCCCAGCCCCAGTCCCAGTCCCAGCCCCAGCCCCGCTGGCTCCGGATCTGGCAGGACCATGTCAACATCTGGGAGCAACGAGCAGCTGTCCTCCAACTCTGTGATCAATGGGAACAGTGGTGGAGGCACAGCAAAAGCGGATTCAGGGCGGAAGACGAGTCTCACAGATGTTGAGGCTCTAGTGCCTACTCATGATGAACAAGGGAAAGCCATCCCTGAATGGAAAAGGCAGGTGATGGTGCGCAAGCTTCAGGTCAAGATGCAAGAGGAAGAAGAGCACAAACGCAAGGTAGGCATAATGGCTGAGTGTCATTAGCTATCCCATTTGTGGGCCTATAAATTTAACAGTGTACAGTAAAAGTGACTAGAAATGACTTGATCTGTCATTGATCTGAATGACAGATTCAGATCATGAGCAAAGCAAAGGGGATAGCTGTTGCTTGGATTTGAGCGTGGAAGTTTGTGATTTTGAACCACAGACAGTATAAAAGATGGACGTAGCTACTGTTACATCACCCACTGCTTCTGCAGTCTTGTTTTGAAACCTCAAGATGAGCGTTTTCTCCATCACCGTCTTGATTTCGGGAAAAAAAAGGATGTGATGAGGAGTTTTGACTGTGAAACCACACACTCACTGGCAACCACAAGACATTTTCACAAATAATCTGCCATTTTGAAACATGGTATGAACAAGATTTGCAAAAATAGACTTTTTAGCAGGTTTAAAGCACTTCCTTCTTCCTATCCAGAAACTACATCCATGTTTTATACTGTCTATGCTTTGAACACTGGCATTGTGCGAAGGCATGTTTAATTTAGTTCCATTTTTGCATGAGATCATTTTTGCTCTTTGTGTTGGCTTTTCTTAGAAGTTGCTAGTTTAAAGCTAAGCATTCAGTGGGGTCATATTTTTCTCAAGGACTACAGCCAGCATACACTGATGCACAGTCATAGCACTATATTATGACTATTTAGACAAGATGTTAATTCGCAGTTTGTACCGGAACAATCTGAACACTTGCTAATCCTGTGTAATACAAGAAGGACCCTAGTAGTATGTAACATGCTTGATTAAATTTGACTGATTAATAATTTACTGCTATCTAAGGAATTGTAATGTTGCACCACTAAACAACAAGCTTAAACACACTGCTCACGTGCAGTGTTTTAATTGTTTAGTTCCATTTTTTTCATAAAAACATTAAACTGGTAACACAGCTAATAACACATGAAAACGTGTTCACGTCCACAAAATGATCATCTCCTTGTTCTCACATTTTTCAATTATTTATCCACTTCTTTTGCATTTCTTCACATGTTTCTTGTTCGTATTTGTACTTCTTGCCAATAGCAGACCTTTTTGGAGTGCACTGAATTGAATACTTGGCTACAACAACCATCACAGAATTTGGCACACTTGACTAATGGGTTCACAGTGTGAGCTGGTGTTTGATGGTGGAGTTTTGCTGTTCCAAGTTCTTACATGCTGATTCAGTGGTGTGATGCCGGGTCCATTCACACTACAAGTCAACCATTATTGATACCAACAGTAACACAAATAGCATATTAACAATACTGAAAACTTGTGTCCATTGAGGATTTTTTTTTTTTATTTAAATCATCTCTATCTAATCATTGTAGCAGTCTTTTTTTTAATTTCCCCAACATCTTTTTTGGGGGGGAGAAGCTGGCAGGGTGCGAGCAGATCATGATCTCATAAAGAGTAACGGCAATGGTTTGCAGTGTCAGCGTCCTTGTAGTAGAAGCGTTGTGTAGATGCATAAAAAAAATATCAGACAAAAGTAAACACTGGCTCATAAAAACAGAATAGAGCCTTTTAAGAGGCATTACGCAAATGTTGTGAAACATCTGCAGTGTTAAGTGCCTAAAATACAAATACTAACATGTTGTAACTCTTGCATGCCAGTATTGGTCTAGCTAACATATAATTTCGCATATAACTCAACAAAGTAGTCACTGTTCTTTGACTCAAAATTCCATTGGAAAGCTTTGTGCTTGTAATCAGGCAGTGCCATTGCACCACTAAATCCATGTAAATCCTGTGTGTTAGGATGGATTTGCACTGAAGCGTGTGTTCGTACCAGGAAATTCAAGCTGAAGGAATCCCTCCCTCCTTCCTCCTTTTTTTTCCTTGTCCTATTGGTCTCCTTTGACCTCTGATTTAGTTTGCATCAACTGGGCAGTACCAGCCTCTGGAATGGCACTACTCCCACGCCCACAATGCCATTTTGGGCCCATTTGGTGAACTGATGACTGAGGCCGACCTGAACCGAATTGAGAAGCAAATTGAGAACCTACAGGTTATGCATAAGGTATCAGAAGTCGAGAAGGAACTGAGTGAATTGGAGCAGGAGCTTCACCAGCTTCTACCAGTTTCTGCTGCTCTCAATCAGGGGCACTTCTCAGTCAATCCAAAGCAGGTGCATGGCAAAGCTGAAGATCTTCCAGCCTGGTGCAGCAAGATTTCTACCCTCCTAAAGAGTATGGCTATCCTTCTTGCCACTCTGGGAGGCAAAGAGATAGACATCTTGGATCTTATATGTCCTGGATATTCCCAAGAAGACACAAGAAATGTGAGCACAGGTCAGTCAGTGGGATCAGCTGGAATTATGGGACGCTCTCAATCCTTTTCAACAAGAGAGGATGTAGAAAAGGAAATAAAGCAGTGCGGCGTTTCAGTGAAGAACCTAAAGGCTAATTATGAAGTTCAGAATCAGCCGCAGTCTGCAGACAACCAAGCAAATAGGGTTTACAAACGCAAGAGGTCACTCCCTGTGGTAAGTGAGTCTAGTTATCATCCAGAGACAGTCTGTGAGGATGAGGTCCCTTGTTCCTCTGCTTCCGTACTGGAATCCAATACCAATGGTGGTTTAACTTCAGTGGAGGATTCAGTCTTACCACTTGTTGAAGAACCAGCTATCACCGCATCTCATGCTCCTAAGACATATATGTCTTCTGAGGCAATGGCGCCAACTAATATTGAACAGTTCAGCCAGGTTCTTTCTGCAGACCCTGTTTTAAATAATGATCAACTAACAAGAAGCTTGGAGGTGCAGACAGATCTAAGCTATGTCCAGGAATGTATTGAAATGAGGAAAGAGAGAATTGTCTTCCTTTTCCTTGAACATTGGCGGAAGTATACAGTCTCTGAGTCTTATCAGACTAGATATACTGGCAGGAGGCGAAATCATTTAGACGTGGACTGGGAGGACTACAGCCAATTTAGTGCACAGATTGGTGGAGAGATGCACAGTGAAGACGATAAACTCCTCCTATTTATGAAATCAAAGCAGGTAGTAGGGAATCTGATTGGCTACTGGAGGGCAATCATGAGTCAAGTGCCCACACGCCAGATCCGCCGGCTGAGTCGTGCTCAGATGATCTATTGGCCACAGCATTTCCTGCCGCACATCAACGGGTCAACTGTGAGCTATGAAAGCCTAACTCTTGACCTTTTCATGCTTGGCTATTTCCAGCTATTGGAAATGAACATGTCTCGAAGTGAGCGGAAATTCCGACACCTTTTATGCTATGAGATGTTTGACCGTCTTGGCAGCCACAAATGGGAGGTCATAAGGCAGTTTCACAAGGAGGTCATGGAGGAAATTGAGTGCGAGAAGCGAGATTGGGCGGATGGTTTTGAGGACATAAAAGTCAAGTACTTTGGAGATTCGCGTGAGGGAGGAGGCATGCTGACAGCATCGCTACATTCCATGTCTCCTGACATCTCCATAATGCCAATGCAGGAAACACTCCCTCCCCCACCATCCCACCCACCACCTCCTGAACTCCCACTTTCGAATGCACACTCTGCACCACCTGCACCATCACAACAACCCTCCTTACCAGTCTCACATCCGGGGGTTTCTGAAGGTTTGTCACCTGCTGTGGCTCACGATGGTCAGTGTGTGGAGCAGGGACCCCCCAAGGACTCAGTGGAGGACAGTGTTCAGGGGAATGTCAGTTTAAATAAGCCTGCAATTTCTAATAGGAAAGGTTCAGAGCAGGACCACATGCAGGACTTGGCAAGCGTGCAACATGTTGAAACAACAGCTAAAGTTGAGACACTTCCAGACACAGCAACACCATGTCCAGTGAAAGATGCCCAACCTGTTACTGTTAAAGTCAAAGAAGAACCCCACGTTGATAAACCTCCACCCAAAGAAGAACCCAATGAAGATTCAATTAAAGTCATCTATGAGCTTAAAGAGTTCAGCAATGAGGAAATCATTAAATACATTGACCGAAGCTTTGCTTTTTGGAAAGAAAAGGAAGCTGAACTTTTTGATATCTAACAGCTATGTAGGCTAAGGTTGTGCTGAAGGTTCACTGCTAAGATCAGTTCTGGAAAACTAGCACGCACAGTGCAACATGCTGACAAGAGAACCTAATCTGCTTTGTTAATGTTTAGGCCATGTCACATAATGGACTTAACTGCAGCAAAGAGCATCCATGCTGCTGTGCTAACATTACAGCTTCTGTATGTTTAAGTGGAGAGAAGTATGCATTGTATTACAAAAGATGCACATATTGTGTGAAACCAAGAGCTTTTCAGACAAAGTATGATTGATTGCCACAAAACACAAGGAAAAAAAAGTTTAAAAGGAAAAGATTTGCCATAAAAATCAATGCTGTTTGTTTCTTTGGGTCATCTTTGTAATGGGGATGATTAGTAAAACTCTGCATAGTTGTTTTACACTGAATATTTCAGACTGCGTTTATGTGAGGGTTTTATCCCATCTCATTTTCATACAGTAGGTGATTAATTGGCGCTGGTTTATGTAACGTGCATAAGAAGATGTGGCTCACTTTTAAGTGACAGACTCAGGTCTATAGATAACATTCATATATTCCACTGACTTTAAAAAATGACATGGAATTGCACACAGTTTTTGCTACATAAAAGTTACATTTTCATTTATCTTTCTTTCTATGCACATGATCAAACGTGTCCCCTTTTCTCCTATTTGTCACATTTTTAGCCAGTTGGCTATAGGACAGTTAAACACTGGCCTCAGTGAACTCACACAAAAACAGCAAGTGACAGCGAGTGAGCAGCATCTGGCCTCTGTTCTACCTTCATTCTTGATAATTATTGAAGGGGAAAATGGCCTTACTGTCTAAATGGTTCCTTTTTGCTTGAACTGAAAGAGAAAGTAGCTCAGTCTTTAGTGGGTTTGAAGTTTAGAACTACTTAGTGGTTCACAAATGTCTTTGTTTAAATACAAGTGGATTATTTACTTATAAGGTGTGCCTTTTAATAAACATTACAGAATTGATGAAATATGGTGAAAATGGTTCAAAAGTTACAATTTTTTTCTCTGAGCATATTTAAAAGTATTCACCAGTCAAAGCTTTAACTTAAATAAAACATCACATTAAATGTTACAACTGCTTTATGGTGTTTATTCCATTGTTTGCTTATGTTATTATATAAGTATATTTCAAATATTGGCTCAGAGTTTCTATAATTGATTTCATGTTCTTCTATTTATTGGTTTCTAGGTTGGTGTTATAAGTAAATAAAACTGTCATTTTTGGGGATTAGCAGATTTAAGCAGCAACTAACCGTTTGGAGTTTTTGCACTGATGCACCTGTTTGGCAAAAAGGCCAGAACAATAGATTACCTAAGATATTTTTTCCATCCTTTTGAGAACTTACATAACGACACTGATTTACCAATGAAAGAGCAACTGTCAAACACACACTCTTCAATGTGTAATCCTCAAGTGCAATGCTTGTCGATGCAATAAACCGCACACTGCACACTATTCTCATAGTGTCTGTTCTATTGCATCAAGATTACCTTGGAATAACCCTCTTAACACCCCCTGCTGTCCTTCTATCTGTGGCTTACAGGAGCCATAAGGAGGTTACAGTGAATCTTTATCAACTCGCAGGTCGCACGAGAAGGCAGTCAGCTGGTAAACCTAAAGCCACTTCCTATCAAACTTTTTCCCCTTTGCACAATATTTCAGGCCGAGTTGGAGCACGTACACACTACAGTAAAGAGTGATGTTAGTAACAACACTGCCTTAACAGATGGGCAAAACTATAATAGACTATGATGTAATCTGCTGAGCTTGCACAATGCGCTCTTGCATATATGGAACTGGAGGTCAGGTTGCTGTAGTAATTACAGTTTCAACAGAATTAGTCTTGACTGAACTACAGTTTATTTGTTTATTTTTCTTTCATTAGACAAAAAATAATGCTAGATTCAATAAAATTACCTAAAACTATTATTGATTATTGAAATAGCTGCTAGCACAGCAAAGTCTAAGCAATAACTTCATCTTAATAATACAATGTCATTTTCACACTTCCAAATTTATAGATCTAATAGCCTACAATTGTTATAATCCCAAACAGTATGCAGGCACAGCAAAGGGTTGTGTGTTCTGACCCTTGTGGATGTCCACTGACACTACAAATATTGCCCACAAAACCAAAAAACTTTATTAAGCCCATCAAGAGAGCTGCTTAATTCGTATTTTTGCAGCTTTTTCTTTTTTAATTGGTTAGCTTAACTGTCACTCTTACTTAACTGCCAGTTGACTTGATCACACTTACTTTTAAACCTTTAATAGCTACTATCAGCTACTTTTTGGTGAAGGGTTTTGGTGGAGGGCGGTGTAAATTTGTTTATTTTTGTTTGTTTTCTCCATGTTTTTTCTTTTTCTTTTTTTTTTTTTGAGGCAAAATTCCCAGGGGACTCATTAAATATTAATTCCATAGATAATCTTACCTGGATTCACACTGGCTAGGGCAAGTGAAATCCTTCAGTAAAATGAATGCAGAAGGGTAATGTGTCTAGTTGGGCGAAGATGAGAAATCCAAGATGGCTGCCCTTTTTCTCTCCCGCTCCACCTCCAGTTACAGCCTGAAAGGGAAAAAAAGGATCCAGTTACCATATGTGTACACAGAGAATATCCTGTAAAACACTGTCCTTTTCAAAGGCTTTGTTTCATTTTAAACAAACAGCAGAAGCAGACATTTTGTGAGATCTGTTTGTTTTGGTGAGTTCATACATTAGTTTCAACTATATTGGGTTACCATTGTTTAGGTTCTTAAGTCTTACATAAAGGCCATTTGTTTAAAACTGACATTTGAGAATCTGCACAAACAAACAGACTGGACTAACATTTCATTACAGTTGTTCTTTATGCAGGTGCTTGCCTGCTTTAGTGATGATTTATGCAGTGCTACCGACATAAATCATCTCCATATCACCTTTAATTTAATATAATAGACTCAATAGTAATTTTCAAATATTTCAAATGTTAACACATCTATTATTATATCCAGGTGTATTATAACCAGATATTTTAAAAATGATCTCATGGGGCACATCTGTTCATGACTGTGTGCTAACCTAAAGGTGAAGACTGAGATTACTACTTTTTTAAAGACGAAGGTTGCACACAAGATGATGCAAGTGAAGTCTGTAGCAGAGTTGGCTACTTAACTGACTGAAGAACTTGCTCACATTTACCAAATACATGTAGTACATATTTTGCACTCGCGATTTCTCTTAATCTTGACACAAGTCTCCTCACAACAGAAGATACTTTAAAAGTACAAATTCATTGCTGACTGCTGTGGGCCCCTATCTCTGTCTCTCCCCGGACCCCTCTGTCCCCTTACAGGCTGAGGAGGAGGCGGCACGCCTGGCGTCAATGCCAGCCTGGAGGAGAGACATGATGAAGAAGAAAATGGATGAAGAGAGGTGAGTAGCCAGTGTTACTCAGCACATCTCATTTTTGGTGGCAGGTTAGCAGTGCTTAACCCAAATGGATGACATAAAGGCGCTCTGGGCAGGAATAAGTTGGCAGAAAACACTTAGTGGCTGTGATGCCACCAAAACATCCAACCAGTTGGGGTTTTGGTTACTAGAGAGTTTTTTTTCACAGCAAAGCACTTTAAATTCTTGCCATTGCAGGCCATCTTTATTAATTTACTGTTTATTTGCATTTCAAGAAGCTCTTCTGCACAACTATATTGTACTTCTGTATTTCCAAAATATTCAAAAATACCCAGCTTGCTAAATGTATTTTTTGTGTTTGCATTGGGAAAATGTTGGACCTAATCAAAACTGCAGGTGCGTCATATGCACTAAAAGTAAAAGGCTAGTTTTGTATCTGTTTTTAAATCCATAAATCAGAGCCCGGAAGAAGTAAAAGAGTCGAGAACCTTACATGAAAGGTTTCATTCATTTTTTTCCTCCAGTGGAAGCAAAAATATATTGACTAATCCTGCTTTACCTCAAGATTTGTGCGATCTTTAGCCTTCTTTGTGACATTTATTGTTGAACAATTTGAACTCGATGTTTAGAGTATAAAGTGTACTTCCTATTTTGTCACTTGCACGTGTTAAAATTCTCATTTAATTGCTTTAACTTGTGGATTAACTGCTGTTGCTGTTCGAGATATTTAAACCTTGTCTTCTTGTGTTCACCATCTCCTGATGTGACAGGGAACAGAAAAGGTAAGAAAATTTTATTCATTCTGCTTTATACAACACGTAACACAAAATGTGTTGAATGAGAAATTTGTTAGGTGCTGTGAGTCTGAGATCAATGGATTAAAAAACGTCTTTAATTACGTTTAAAAAGAGCAAAGAAAATAAATTTAATATACAGAAAATACAGTACTATTCTTTTAACAGTAAATACTGCCCAAAAAGTGAGATGCCTTGGTGGTGGTTTGTGCTTCTGAGTGCTTCGTGTCTTGAGATGTGGTCATTTGCATATGTTATAAGTAACAACTATAAACTGAAGATTTACTGTACAGCTCTAACTACTGTGAATTATCCTGTGCACGTAGAAAAGAAGAGGAGCAGGCCAAAAAGGTGAAGGAGATCGAGGAGAAGACGGAGTTGGAGCGAATACGAAACCTAGGCTATGACGAGACCAAACTGGCGCCCTGGCAGCGGCAGCTCATTTTGAAGAAAGGGGATATACCCAAATAGTAAACAGGATCATCTCCCCATCCTCTGCCCTGCAGCGCTCCCCACCCCAACTTATACCAATGCTTCCCCCTCCCTGATCCTGCATCCCACACTGCACAGGTCCACAGGGGAAAAGCTGGTCTTCCTTTAAACTGTGTGTTACTCTTTGGCCTCCAGACACACAGGGCCATGCTGTGGCTGCTGCTGTCCACACGGACTCTGAGGCTCAGCTTGGGATGACCCTGCACCTGTTTTATTGACACAAAATCTTGTTTTTTTTTCTTCATTTTTTTTTAACATTAACAACAGTTCTGAGATGCACTGATTCTTGTGACCCGATAAATGTATGTGTCCTGAACATAGCATCTATCCGCTTTCCTGCAAATCACTAGACTAGATAAAAGTTAGAACATTTAACAGACTTATAATAGAAAGAGACTACTTTTAAGCCTATATGCCAGACTCACTCACCTTTATGTAATGAATGGGGAAAAAAATACTCATGAAGCAGCTAATGCATTCTATATGTAGATAGTGTTACATCTCCATCATGGCTTAGTCATGACATTTTTGTATCAGTCTCATAGAAGCGCTTTCTAGGCTTCATTTTACTGCCACGGTTGCAATTCTTTTCCATTTTTTAAAGCAAAATCTCTGCTCAAACGTATCAGCGTCTCGTAGTTATGCTTGTCGTGCTTTCTCAGCGGATTTCAAAAGATGATAAAATATCCTATTTTTCAAAAAGAAAATGCAAAATGATATAGATTGATTTTCACTGGAAAAGGATAAAAGGATCCAAATTAGATTTTTCAGTTTGTGACCTAAACTTTAAACTTTAAGCTGTTCTGAGCATGAATGTTACATGTTGTGTGCATGTGTGGAATGAAGCGTATCAAGTTGTGTTGTTTTGTTAAGCATACTTGACCCAGGGGTTCCTGGATATTCTCAAAGTAAAGGAAGAAAAGAAAAGACACAGAAAGTCTTGTCTAGGCATCCTCTATGTGAGCATAGCCTTTAAAAGAAATGCACATCGGCAACTTACAGCAGTCGTCATCTTCACACTAAATATTTCAAAAGTTTGAGAAAAGACAACATTTTGTCCTGTGTCATGTTCCAGTCTTTGTCCCACTAACCTGGACTCTAAATCTTTGATGAGCAGATCTGCTTACACACATAGTCACGATACAAATTTTGTGAAACGACAGTTTCAGTAGTCGACCCCAGTGACTACAAAAAAGCTGATTTTTCTTTTTCTTTTTCAAGTATTCTTAATGATTCGCACATCTGTTGGGCACAGTTTTGGCCAACAAATAGAAATTTGGAAAAGCTGTGTTGAATACTTTCGGCAGAACTGAGTAGACAAACATACTGCAAGTTTTACCAGTTCACGCATTTGCACAGTGGCATTTAAGTGAGAGTAAAGCTCTTAAATGAAATGAAATCATGCTGTGTTTGTCCGGTGGTTAAAAACATGATGTTTCATTTTTGTTGGATGGACATTTTTACAAGTATGCACACGATGTCACATGAATATCATGGGACTGTTTGATCACTTGGATATATTCTAATTCACTTTCATCGGATGCCATATGATATTGAAATTGAGGATGGTGTAAATGTCATTGCCATTTGATTTTCTTTATATATAAACTGTGTACATAGTGACCCTCAGCATTTTGTCACCTCATTGTTTCCACATTGCATTATAATACATGTCTCAGCCTTGCTTGAATAGAATATTGGTTAATGTGTAATCATATTTTCAGACTGTTAAAGTTGAAGAAATTAAATCTTAAATTACCAAAAAAAGAGAAAATGTGTGCTTCCTTTTTTGTGTTACTTTCCAAAAAATATAATACTTGTGCAACACTAATTAATTCCCATACAAACTTGTCATATATACTTTTTTTTGAAGAAGCTTAAAATCTTATATGGACGGGAACACACTGGCTCTACACAAAAAATGAATTGTCCTCTAAACCTAAAAACTGGTTGTCCCACTGCTGGCTGCAAGAACTGCAATCAAGCATTTGTGATAACTGTTGGTGAAGCTTTTGGATTGTTTTGTTTAAGCCACATTGGAGACTTGTTGAGCATTCAATCCAATTTAAGTTCTGACTTTGAATGGGCCACTTCATTTTGGGTTTTTTGAGCCATTCAGAGGTGGACTTGCTGGTGTGTTTCAGATTGTTGTCCCTTTGCATATGCTTGAGCTACGGGGCGTGAACCGACAGCCAGGCATTCTCCTTCAGGATTTTCAGGTAGAGCGCAGAACTCTCTCATGGATGCCATTTTTGCCCAGTCTCTTTTTTTTATTGTTGAATCGTGAACTCTAACTCTAACTAACTGAGACATTGAGCCCTGCAGTTCTTTAGATGTTCCTGTGGGTTCTTTGGTGACCTCCTGGATGAGTCTTCAGTGTGCACTGTTTCAGGTTTCTCATAATGGCTCTCACTGTAGAGTACCAAAACCAAAACTTCACTTTATCTGTAAGGTTCTATTTAAGTGATTTTTTTTTTTAAATTAAACACATCTGGCAGTAATCAGGCCTCAGTGTGTGTAGTAAAATTCAACTCAGTTTGATTCATCATGATTATACATGATGATTTAACAAAGGGGACAATTACTTTTTCACATAGGACCAGGTAGGTTTAAATAGATTTTTTTCTTTAGTAAATGAAATCATCAATAATCATTTGAATCATATTAAATGTGTTTGTGTTGGGTTATTTCCTCACAGCACTGTATTTTACAGCACAGCACTTTACTCAATTTGAGTGTTGAGTGTTTCTTTACTTCCAGATTTATTCACCCACCAGGCTTGAAGTAATTCATGCAAGCACTTCTTTTAACCTACCCTAACACTCCAGTGGGTGCAATCCTGGAAATTCAGGATTCAGTATCTTGCTCAAGGATACTTTGACATAAAGGGTGAAGGAGCTAGGGATCAAACCACCGGCCTTCAGATTATGCTCTACTTTCTGAGCAACATGAGTCTAAGATTGGCTGGCTCAGCTTTGGTGACTTTTGCTGGAGATATTTGCTGGTGATATTTTTAATCTACAAGGAAAATGGAAATTGCAAGTTCAAACACGGCTTAAACAAGAGTTGTTTTTTTTGATGATTTTAAAATTATTTGTACAAAAAACAGCCACACAAAAATGACTGAAATCTAATAATAATCATTAAAAAAACAAATGTATTACTTATTAATGACTCATTTTTGGTTAAGCTTGTGAAAATCTGGATTTATGCTTGATGAACACAGTGTCATGCCTCTTATTGGTCACTAGAGGGGAACAACGAGCTATGTAGCTATGTGTTACCAATCAGGTAAACAAAAATCAGAAAAAAATATTTTTGTCATTACAAGTTTAAGCAAAAGGGAACACTTTGTCTTTATGTATGCGCAAACGGATTTCAGCCACTCAAATGTCAAAATTCTACTTGATGCTCTATAATAATATATATAAATACTTTTTTTTTTCAAAGTCAAGGTTTGTATGACCGAGACGAGACTGGTAAATAGGATAATCCAGCATCACAGGGGCAGGTGTTAAATATGAATGGCTAAATATAAGGCTGCTTATCCGTGAGAAGCTGTCTCGCGAGCTGTGTCCTGCTTTCATCGAAACGGTCGCTTATTAATGATTGATTGAAAGCTCACCTGTAGTGACGTAAAGGGTTCGCTTTAATGGGCGCCTGCAAACACAGGAGGAAGTGGGCGAGTAAAGACGGAGAATGTGACAGAAAGCGGCGGAGGAGTACAGCTGCAGCTCAATAAAAGCTGCACTCTTTCTGCGCGTCGGACAGCAGCTCCGGAAGCACCGGCGGACTGACCCGTGCTGTCAGCGTGTAAACGAGGCTGCTGTCAGAAGCTCTGCACACTCAGGTAAGGCAGTTTGTTGGACCTCTCCCAGTCTCGGTGTTGCTTGCACTGCGTGTCATCTCGCTGTTTTGAACTGTGGGAATGCGAGGCAGACATTTTTTCCCTCTCCCACCCTAATCCGTCTTACAGGCAGCGAAGTTATTGGAAATCAATTTGCGAGTAAGGCGAAATGCTCGGAAAAAAAACAAAACACTTAAAGTGGATTTACAGCAGAGGGATTTTATATTTGAAACCCACATGCAGAGCTGATTTCTCACTGGCTGGTAGGAATGCCACTTAAAGACTTTCGCCAGGCTTATTTATAATAGAGATGTGTTTATAAGAAGTACGCATGTATTATAACGGGCTTATGGGTGTGCGCTGGACTGTTCACAGAACAGGACAGGAGTAGCCAGCTTATTAAAAAGTTTCTTTTCTTGTGGTTACTGCGGCGTACAGATTTACAGTCCAGCGTAGGAGTAAGTGGTGACTCATGGGTTAAGTCCCTTCATATGAGTTTGAAGGGTATCAAAACTCTGAGTGCTTGTGTGAGAGCGGAACTGGATCACAAGGTGGGTCACTGGAGATTATTTAGGGCCAGACTGTTGCCTTGTTTCTATTTAAGGTCCTGCTTTATACATTATAACTCCTTTCAATTCTGTACTTTGTCCATTGTTGTAGTTGCTGAAGAGCCCAGACCAGCCAACATTAGGACAGGAGGACGCCATGTCTCAGAGCCAGTCAGAGGACTGCCAGGTCCCTCAGATCGTGGAGAATCAGTTCGCCACAGAACTCCATATATACGAGTCGGGTGATGAGTGCCCTTTGCCAGGCTCTGCAACACCCCAGCCTGAAGCATCCACACCCAAGGAGCAAGCGGAGGATGTGGATGATGATAAAGTGGACAGGCTTGCGGTGCCTCAGCAGGTGGTTCTGACCACAAAAAGTCCTGCTGCGCTGAAGGTTGGCAAGGAGCAAATGATCCCCAAGAAGTTAGCAGTGTCCAGCCGGCCTAAAAACCGACACCACACCACCGTGGTGACATTCCCGGTAGGACTGGAGAACTCCAGCAGTGCGAACCAAAGCCGTCGCTCGGATGTGTCCTGGGATGATTACGACAGTGATGGAGAAGGTTTTGGTATTAGGAGGAACCGCCGGAACCAGTCATACAGAGCGGCAATAATTAGCTTGAATTTTGAAAGCTTGGCGACAGAACAAGCAACTGCAACTGAACTGAAACCTGTTAGAGAGGGCAGAGCACCCAGTCCTTCCCCAATTCGCACCCATGGACGTAAGGTACATAAGTTGAGGCCAGGGGGTCTAAGGATAGTGCTCTACTCTGCCCATCTGCCACAAATATATTGTAAATTAGATGAGAATGTGTATGCATGTCACAGTTTGATATTAGCTTATGAATTGCTTAGAAAAACAGGCATCCAAGCTAGTCTTTCTATTTAATCATACTTTAACTTATCCAATTACTTGGAGCATGTGCAGCATCATTTTCTTTGTGTAGTTGTGACCTTTAAACACATACACTTCGACTGGGTCTGTCAAGCTGTTTCAGTCTGGTGTAGCTACTAAAGTTCTTAAATGAGCAGAGCTGATACAGTCTTGTCCTTTTAATAGGTGACAGGGGGAATACCCAATAGTGTCAGCAACATTCAACTTTAGTAATAAAGATGATGGTGTTTTTCCACAATCGACTAGACTAGTGTTCAGGAAGTTTGTTAAAGGCAGAATGAGGAAAGAAAGGAAAAAATATCAGCATCAGTGACACACATTTATTCCACAGTAACTTCAGGCTGCACTGCTGTTTTGTCTCTAGGGAACCCTGGGGAGAAAGAGGAACCAGAGACAACGTGGATCATTCAAAGATGGTATGTCCACCCGTGCGCCGCGTTGTCTGCGTCTCTTAATTGGGTTAAAGGGCTACAAATACTCAGAAAATACCAATTACATTTGACATTTTGAAACTAGATTGCAAATTAATCGTATGCTCAGTCATGAAAACCTCATGCAGAGAAAGCTATAATTTCCATGCCATAGCTTGGAAAGGAGGGGACTGAAACGGAAATCGTTCTCCCTGAACACTCCCGGCATGTTAAATACTTGCTGGGCCTTGAAGGTTGTCCCGAACCGTCAGGCACTGCGACGTCTCCTTTTTGAGATGTGATTTTTAAAGTCATCTCTCAGATCTAGTTGTGTGGAATTGAGAAGAAAACTCAGTTTATAAAACTGATACTGAAGCAGCTGATTGAGAACTGCCTAAACAACACTTCTGTTTGCTTGTTTGCTTCTTTTTAAGTCCTCGAGGATCATTCGATGTTTAACCTGCTCTTTGATCAATAACCTGCACATTTAACACACTCTCTGTCTACCGGCTGTCCACCTAACTGATGCATTCTCACCTCCCTCGTTTTCATTCTCAAATAATCCATCTTAATATGGTGTCACAATCCAGCTTTGGCATTTTTGTGGCATTTGTGAGTGAAAAACAGCAAAATCCACACGTAAGCTGATCATGATAGTAGATACTTTTAGAACTGTGCGTTTAGGACTCTATGACTATAAAATTTTCTGAGTTCAATTTGATGTTGATGTTGTCCTCAGCTACACCGCGCCTCTACCAGGAAATCCGTGAGCGGGGGCTGCAGTCCACTAACCAAGATGAGTCCCTTGACGAGTCTGTGGTGGCAGAGCCTGCTGCAAATGATCAGGGCATTGTGATAAAGAGCTACCGACCAACCCAGCTCACCTGGAGCCAGCTGGTACATGTCCAAATGCAATGAGGGAATCAAGTATAGGCTAAGAGCAGTCTATAATAATCTTCAGTTATCAGTAAAGCAGCGTGCTGGTATAGAAATCATTTTCAGTCCTCACTTCCTTCAGCAGAGAGCACTGTCTGCCTTCTGGGGTTTTTTTTCCATTGTTTTTTTTTTTTCAAATCAATTTGAATTAAACTTATCTGATATAAATGCTTGCTCTTACTGTACTGAATATGTTTTATATAACGGTCTCAAAAAAATTATTCAAAGAAATATTAGTTTCAAACTATTGATTTTTTTTATATCACTTTTAAAGGTGAAGGACACCGGTATTCTGGACTCGGTCACACCTCAGGAGCGAAAGCGACAGGAGGTAAGTGTGTGCGTGCTTACATAGCTGCTTACCGTACTATGTCAGGTTGGCCTGGTAAGGTTAACTTTACTGTGTAACAAATCTCAGATTAAGTTGTCAACAAGAGAGGACACAGAGGAAGGTGACAGATTATGGTCATGGTTAAGGACCAGAAGAAATGTAAAAATTGTATGAGTAGGTTTATTCGTTTAATATGGCACGCACTGGGTAGGTGCATATTGTCTTGTTGAAGGTATCTGGTTCATGTAATGAAATCTCTTTAGCAATGAATAAAATGTGCACTGCAGGCTGTGGAACTGAGTAGTTTGTGGTAAAGATTAATGAACTAATTTGGTCAATCATCATTAGCTTAAATTTAAGATGATGCTGCTCCTTAGGATCACATCACAAACTCAGTCTTTGTAGTAGAGGTATGGGTGAAAGACAGCCACGATATGAGCTGATGGTGGATGGTGCAGTTGGATGAATCCAGAGAGACCAGTAAACCTCTGTGTCACAGCAGTACAGATCAGGTGATCACAAAGCCTGGCGATGAAGAAAACAAGTCCACGATGATTACAATACAAACCAATTTGGTTATTTTCATGTGAGTCATTACTCTCCACGACACTGCAACACTGGATTTACCGGTTCCCTCCTCTTCCAAGTACTACTGACCCCTTTTCTGAGAAGGATTGTGGTGTGCTTCAGCATGCTGCAGAAAACCGCACACCACTAAAACTCCGAGGATAAACCATAAATGCAACCATAAAACATTTGACAAGTTCAAAGCATTTCAGCCAAAATGTTTACATTAAGAATGTCAACTTTTTTCGCTATATAAAATGTTTTAGGAATATTCTTGATGACAGAATGAAAAAAAAAAAAAACTATGATATGATGATATCCTGCTTCTGTTCACTCAGATAAAGAGAAAAGCAGCCACAGCCTGTGGTTTCAATAAAAACTGATACCAGAATAAGAAACCCCCACACATGCAGTGACTATTAATAGTTTTTTTTAATACTGGATCGCAGTTTATTAATGCATTAATTATTATCATATTTTATAGTTTAGTAGAATTGGGGACATACAGGAAATTGTTTTGTTTTTTTTGTTTTTTTTTTTAAAAAAAAAAGGTGATTAAATGGATTCAAGCACAACATGATTACTGAAGGTTTTGTAAGAAAACTCTGATTTAGCCCAATAGTTTACACAGAGTTTTTGTTTAGGGGGGAAAAGTTCATCCTGAATTAATTTCCTGAATGGAAACCTGTTCTCAGAGAATTTGTCTAAAGGCTCTGTAAGCAGGTTAGGAACCCGCTAAGGTGGGTTCAGGTGAAGTTAATGTAACAACAAATCCAGTTATATTTCATTCCAGAAACTTCTGAAAAGCCAACAAACATCACAAACTGATGCTATCTGTGCAGTGTAACACTATCCCAGGGTGGATTTTTCCCTCACCAGCCCTCTGAGATGTCAGCTGTTGTGTCAATAGCAAAGGTCCACCCTGTATGCAATACAGTCCCTGAATAAAGCCACACCCTGTGAATGTAATCATTCTCTGGCTACACAGGTGCTTATCATGCTCCTTTGTACTTTTGGTCAACTCATAGGTCTGCTTTAAATGGTGAACCAGTTTCCTGCAGTCGTTCAAATCATGTTTTAGGAACTATGAAAGCATTTTATTGAAGTTCAGGATTGCTGAGGTTAATAAAAAATGCTGCACTCCTTGAGGATAGACTGTAGTGTAATGAAGATTTGAGATTCTTGCAACAGAGATCTTGACTCAGTCCAGCATGCAGTGTTACTGTTACTTATTGACATTTCAAGCTTCAAGTCAGAACTTGTTAGATTTAGCTCAGCTCATGCCCTTTGGTCATTCCTGGAAGGTGTGTCGTTCCCACCTCTTCGTTCCTCCAAGGTTCTAACCACAACACTAGTGGTAAACTAAGATAATGTAAAACAAAGTGTTTATTCTGTTATACAGCTGAAAACACACTGCTACTAATCAAGCAGTGGTGAAGCGTCTGCTGGTTTTGCATTCATTACACTTCAGTGTTCTGTGAATTTTAAGATGAATATCTGCAATGCTAAAACTGCATTTAGGCATTGCTTCCTTTGAACCGCCTTTTTTTTAAAACCACAGCAGCCTTGATAAACCAGAATGCACAGCAACAAAAGCTCATGTTTTATAATGTTGTCACATGCTGCACACTGGGTTTTCTGGCTGGTTGTAATGTAGTGATAAAATTAACAAAGCAGAATGCCGTAAGAAGATGCTATCTCTCTGAAAAGAAGGAGCAAAAACCTATCTCTCTAAAGGAATTCTGGGATATGTAGGAACTCACTACATCACACACATGAAATAGGGAACACGGTGAATTAAAGTGAAAGAACTTGACAGCAGCAAGTACATGTTGCAGAGTGATTTACTTGGTTGTGTAACTTGTTGTCTTCACTTGATAGGCCATTTTTGAGATCATCACCTCAGAGCATTCATACCTGCACAGCCTGGGTATCCTGGTACGCAACTTCAAGGAAAGCGAAACACTGAGGAAGACAATGACGGCCACAGAGCACCACCACCTCTTCTCCAATATTGCCGTCATCCGTGACGTTAGTCAAAGGTCAGCGCATGACTCTTAAGGATCTCATAGTCATCATTACTGTATTTTGCTAATTTCAAAAAGACCTTCATTTTTATTTTATTTTTTTCTGGGGAAAGCAGTGATGTCGAATTCATCTGAAACATATTACTTGTAAGGAAAAAGGTTGATTCAGGTAGAGCATTTGCCATTAGCATTTCTGTAGTGTCCTCTAGGCCCCATAAACATGTTAAAACTTGCTAGTCAAACTGGTTCTGCTGCCTATCTGCTCAGAGTGGTATTCCCAGGCTTTATAATGATAATGTGTTTGAAACCAGCCTGTGTGTAATGCAAGCAACTTTATTAACAAAGAGAAATGCCCTTTCATCTTTGAGCCTCTTCTTCTGTTTCCACGTAAAACAGTATCTGTGAAACTACTGAACGTGTATTGGAAGCTGCTGTCTCAGTTACAGTACCTCTGTGTGTGTGTGTGTGTGTGTGTCCTGTAGTTGGTTTGTTGGCTGGGCGGTTTTCAGGTTTCATTTTCATCCCTTTTTGTTTGTTTAAAATGCACTTTTCAAGAGCGGGGCTAAAAGTCATTTTTCATGTTGATGTTTGTTTTTTATCTGTTCGAAACCGGTGAGGCAAAGGTCAAAAGATGTTTCTTCCTAAAGTTGCTTAACATTGTCACAAACTATTTCTGTGATCAGTGATAGAAGTTATATCCCAAATACTTTGATGTAACTTAAAGGTCATTTTTGATTTTAGACTCTTGTGTCAAAGTCATAGTTTTTCCTTTTACTAATATATAGTTCTGTGCAAAAGTCTTGAGCCACTTCTTTCTTATTTTGTTAGAAAAGTTAGACGTTTGTGCAGTTCTTTCCTGAAACATGTGCACACATGGAAATATATTATACACGGCAAAAACCGTTTGTACTCTAATGTGCTAGAAAGGAAAGCTTGAGTATGGCCACCTTAGTTTTTCAACATAACCTGAACTCTTTTCTTCTCATTTCTTTAAGTAGTGTTCAGGAATATTTCGCCAGGCTTCTTGAAGGATATTTAAAGCTATTAATTGTATGTTGGCTGCCTTTTGCTCTGTTCTCTGTCAAAATGATCCCACACTCCATCTGTCCAATCCAAGACCGTGTTTCATTGTGGGTTTGTCTGTCTAGATGTGCTTTTACTCCACTGGCAGTGTGTTTGAGATCATTGTCATGCTGAAAAATGAAGTTGTTGCTGATCAGATGCTTTCCAAATAGTATTGCATGGTGGATCAAAATCTGATGGCATTCTTTTGTATTCATAATTCCATCAAGCTAATAGCTTGACAATCACAGCTAATCTAATTTTTCCCTAATTGCACTGTTGGGGAAATTTTTTATCTCTGTCAAACAGTGTCATCACAGTATTTTTCATTGCTTCAACTAAAGAAATGGTAAAAACTGGGTTTTAGTTTGTGTTTTTGCAACAGGCTCCTAGTAACAAAGTGCCCAATCAGTTTAAAATGGGTTCTCTAAGTAGTCTGTTATGTGTGGATAAAACACTGGTACTACCCTTGAATTAGGTGATTTTTTTTGTGCTTGAATAAATCATTGGTCAGTGTTGAGGGGGGGAGGGGGGGTGCATTAACTATTTAACTACTTCTCAAGGCCACTTAAAAAAAGAAGTTTGGCTCATTGGAGTCAGAGAAATATGAAAGTAGGGGTTGACTCAAGATTTTGGCACAGTACTGTAAAATCAGAAGAGTAATTTCATCTGTGCATTGATTGATTTGTATTACATATCAGAAATGTAAACTGTTCAGTGGTCACAGTCAGTTCAGCCTGAACACCCTCTGTATATGTCCTACAGAGGTGGGAGAAATAACATATCTTTTAAATTGTTACTGAACTCTCCCTCAGGTTTTTTGAGGACCTTGAACAACGTCATTCTGACAACCCAGTGATCGACATTAGCGACATTGTTCAGACCCACGCTGCTAAACACTTTGAGCCGTACATTAGCTACTGCTCCAACGAGACCTTTCAGCAGAGGACCCTGCAGAAGTTATTGTGAGTAGAAGAACAAGCAAGCTATTGAGTTTCTCCGGTAACATGGCTAAATGAGCTGAACGTGTCTTTCTGCATCTCTTAGGTCAAGTAACAGTGCGTTCAAGGAGACCCTGAAGAAAATCGAAATGAACAGTGAATGCAGAGGTCTCCCCATGCTCTCCTTTCTCATCCTTCCCATGCAGCGAGTAACCAGACTGCCCCTACTGCTGGATGTCAGTTTAAGCTTTGCTTTACTATATGAGTAAAAGTTCTTTTTCTTTTTGTTTTAGAGTGGAACATACAAAGCAACTTAAAATAGACATTTAAAAAAATATGGGCTCATGGTCAGCAGGTTCTGTGTGTATTTTCCCTTTTAGTGAATCAGAATCATACATTCATTAGAGCCCGACCGACACAGGATTTGGTAGAAATCCAATACATCGGCCGATATTTTTTTCTTTCAGACACATGAAACATAAACAGAAGCCTGACAATGCAGTTTAAAAATAATCCTGGTTTACTATTTCAACAAGTTGTGGATTACTTGTTTATGCTCTGCTCAGATCAGCTGATTGTTTTTGTAGTGTTGCAAGATAGCCGCAGAGTGCCCTCTGGTGGACAAACGTTTTTGAAGGGTGTTTCTACAAAGTCTTTGTGTCTATCCATCCATTTCCTTTAACATTTTTTAAATTTAAATTATTGACTATATTATTATTGAACTATAAATGGTGATACTAGTATATCAGCCCTGCCAGTATATCAGTCGGGCTCTTATGTACTAAGTGTTAACTAATACACAAGAGAGTAACTGGTATTTGTTTGCTCCTCAGACAATCAGCCAGAAAACTACACAAGGAACAGCGCAGTACTTTGCTGCTATCTGGGCATTGGAGTACATCAATAAGGTACTGAGCACACCTCAGCTAGGATGCATGTAAAGCACTCTGCAGCTTCACAGTTATCATCTGAGAGCGGACTGGGACATTTATGCTGCTATTGTTAAAATTATTATGCCAACAGCTGGTCACTAGCTGCAATGATGGAGCTAGACGGATGGAGCGAACTGAGCAGATGTACACCATCGAGAAACAAATGGATTTTGGTAAAATCAAGGTATGCTTCCACACAGTCAAGAATACACTGATACATACAGTGGGGCAAAAAAGTATTTAGTCAGCCACCGATTGTGCAAGTTCCCCCACTTAAAATGATGACAGAGGTCAGTAATTTGCACCAGAGGTACACTTCAACTGTGAGAGACAGAATGTGAAAAAAAAATCCATGAATTCACATGGTAGGATTTGTAAAGAATTTATTCGTAAATCAGGGTGGAAAATAAGTATTTGGTCACCTCAAACAAGGAAAATCCCTGGCTCTCACAGACCTGTAACGTCTTCTGTAAGAAGCTTTTCTGTCCCCCACTCGTTACCTGTATGAATGGCACCTGTTTGACCTCATCATCTGTATAAAAGACACCTGTCCACAGCCTCAACCAGTCAGACTCCAAACTCCGCCATGGCCAAGACCAAAGAGCTTTCGAAGGACACCAGGAAAAGAATTGTAGACCTGCACCAGACTGGGAAGAGTGAATCTACAATAGGCAAGCAGCTTGGTGTGAAAAAATCAACTGTGGGAGCAATCATCAGAAAATGGAAGACATACAAGACCACTGATAATCTCCCTCGATCTGGGGCTCCACGCAAGATCTCATCCCGTGGGGTCAAAATGATCATGAGAACGGTGAGCAAAGATCCCAGAACCACACGGGGGGACCTGGTGAATGACCTGCAGAGAGCTGGGACCAAAGTAACAAAGGTCACCATCAGTAACACACTACAATGGCAGGGAATCAAATCCCGCAGTGCCAGACGTGTTCCGCTGCTGAAGCCAGTGCATGTCCAGGCCCGTCTGAAGTTTGCCAGAGAGCACATGGATGATACAGCAGAGGATTGGGAGAATGTCATGTGGTCAGATGAAACCAAAGTAGAACTTTTTGGTATAAACTCAACTCGTCGTGTTTGGAGGAAGAAGAATACTGCGTTGCATCCCAAGAACACCATACCTACTGTGAAGCATGGGGGTGGAAACATCATGCTATGGGGCTGTTTTTCTGCCAAGGGGACAGGACGACTGATCCGTGTTAAGGACAGAATGAAAGGGGCCAAGTATCGTGAGATTTTGAGCCAAAACCTCCTTCCATCAGTGAGAACTTTGAAGATGAAACGAGGCTGGGTCTTCCAACATGACAATGATCCAAAACACACCGCCCGGGCAACAAAGGAGTGGCTCCGTAAGAAGCATTTGAAAGTCCTGGAGTGGCCTAGCCAGTCTCCAGACCTCAACCCCATAGAAAATCTGTGGCGGGAGTTGAAAGTCCGTTTTGCTCGGCGACAGCCCCAAAACATCACTGCTCTTGAGAAGATCTGCATGGAGGAATGGGCCAAAATACCAGCTACTGTGTGTGCAAACCTGGTAAAGACCTATAGTAAACGTTTGACCTCTGTTATTGCCAACAAAGGTTATGTTACAAAGTATTGAGTTGTATTTTTGTTATTGACCAAATACTTATTTTCCACCCTGATTTACGAATAAATTCTTTACAAATCCTACCATGTGAATTCATGGATTTTTTTTTTCACATTCTGTCTCTCACAGTTGAAGTGTACCTCTGGTGCAAATTACTGACCTCTGTCATCATTTTAAGTGGGGGAACTTGCACAATCGGTGGCTGACTAAATACTTTTTTGCCCCACTGTACATATGGTTATATTGATTAGTAAAATATCATAAATGATTGTAGTAATAAATAACAATGTCATTTAAAAATTCATATAAAACCTCTGAGTCCACTTTGCTAACCTGGAATGATAAATCTGTTGATGCTGACAGGCATTCCCACTGGTGTCATCATCGCGGTGGCTGAAGAAGCGCGGTGAGTTGCGCCTCTCACTTGAAGAGTTCAACATATGGAAGGCTTTCAGCACCAGAAGCTACTACCTGTTTCTCTTCAGCGATGTACTGATTGTCACCAAGAAGAAGAGGTGAGTGGGAATGGAGTGCCAACAATCTTATTCACCTAAAATGCTATTATCTGGATACAGTGGGAAATTTTGAAGCTGAGTATGAAGATGACTGTCAGAGTTAGTTTAAGGCTTTCCCAGTGTAATGATTGAGGTTTTTTTTTATTGATTTTGATGACAAATATTCAAATGATGTATCTTAAGATGATTCCTGGTGGACCATAAGTAGTGGACACCTAAAAGATTAATGGTAGAGTACAGTAGAACCTGCCTGGACATCTGCTAAAGCGGGCAAGAGAAGAGAACACTTAAACCCACAAACAGTTTAATTCAGTTGTTTGCTATTTCCTTGTGACTGTAGTGGATACTAAGTAGATCCAGCTGCTGACAGTATATGAGAAACAGAAGAGAGGAGGGAAAGGGACAGAGCAAGGAGAGAGTATGGATGTGGTGCTTGCATACTTGAGATTCTTCGATCCTGCATTCATTGTGTCAGCTCGACTGACTACAGCTTTCTGTTTTGAGTTAGGGAGAAAGCAAACAATGTCAGCTCAGAGGAACAACACTGGAGTCTTTTAGACACATTCAAGTGATAATATCTAGGAGAGACCATTATCAATCAAGTGATGGAGTTTTAGCTGCTTGGGATCTAGGTACATTGACACATGCATAAACTAGGTTTCACAGCAAGTTTGGCAAGACAACACAATAAGCTTAAAACTGCCATGTGATGGACTTTCTCTTTTGTTTTTTTGTTTGTTTTCTCACAATTGTCTGTCCAGTGAGGAGAGTTTTGTGGTGTTGGATTACGCTACTTTAGAGAATATTGAGGTGGAGATGGGTGAGGATGGAGAGAAAAGGGCATCTACGTCTCCCAAGAACAACTCCAGCTACCTTTCTTTTAGACTACTGATGAGCAAGAACAGTGAAGGGAGAGCAGAGCAAATCTCCCTACTGGCTGAGTCCAGGTACTGTGACTTTCAGACTCCTCTTAAGCTCAGCTATATATCTCTCAAAGAAGAGTTTACGTACCCAGAGGTCTAACAACTTCTAATGCTTTATATCACAATGTGATTCTAAAATATTGCTTTCTTTCAATACTGATAGTAGTTCTTTATTCAAAATCACATTTACATTTACCACCTCGAAGACCACATTTAATAGTTTGTGTCTGGCGCCCTCTACTGCCATGAATCTTAATGGCAGCCTAAGATCCTCCCATGTTATGAATTTCACTGTAGAAAACACTGGTTTGTAGTCTTTTTTTTTTTTTCTTTTTTTTTTAAATTGTGCTTTATTTTTTATTTTCTATCTCCAAGGGTGGACCGGGAACGATGGATAGTTGCTCTTACAGAAAACAAGGAGACAGCTGGCTCCAATAATACTGATGGTAAGCTTGTATTATTATAAAGAATTATAAGTTTAATCACAGTGTTTGTTTTCTTGAGATGTTATTCATTTGTTATGAACTCCCTCAGCACAGTGCAGCACAGAAAACAGATGATTTGCATTCAGTTTTGCCGTCTTATTTACACAGCTGCAGTGTTTCTTTCTTCTTCGGTTGAGCTTGTTAGATTTCCTTTGATCCATAAAGAACTTTTAAGAAAAGCTTCCAGTAATTCAAACTTCCTACCATTTAGACTCAAAAGCATCAAATAGTAAAAGTATTTTGGTTTTTCTGTCGACACAGATGTAGCCGAATCATTCAAAGATTACCTGGCGTGACCAATCTCTTTGCTGCTATAAGATCAGAATAGATACAGACATTAAAATGGTATTTTAAAAATGAAAAGTTCCAGAAGAACCAGCCCGTTTACCATACCGACAGCAAAACTATTAGAGGTGGGGTTGCAGCTTGTGTAGTGTTTAATAGCACGCATAGCTGTTGACATTTGGTTTTGTTATCAAAGGGTGTGCCACTCTAAAGAAGTTATGGTATGTACTTTGGTGTAATTTTACACCCTGTTGGATATAAGTTAGCTTCCTACTCCTTTGTAGGACAGTAAGACGTTCAACATACAGTTTTATGAACTTCACTGCCTTGTGCTTTTCAGGTCTGCCACAGTATGAGGCCACCAAATCCTATATGCCAAAGGAGCCAGATGAACTGGGCCTGAAAGCGGCCGAGCTTGTCATTGTCCTACAAAAACAAGAGGGTGAGACCTCAACTTCTTTCCAATCTGTAATACAATGCAAATTTCACACCATCAAACACAAGAGTGTCGCTGTTCTTTTGGTTAAAAGCGCAAAATAAAATGTAAGGTGCTTTAAAGTTGACCTGAACAGCGATCTTCTCCTAGGGTGGTGCTATGGGGAGAGAATGCGAGATGGAGTGAGGGGCTGGTTTCCTGATAGCTGTGCCACAGAGATCACCAACCCTGACGCCATGGAGAGCAACGTACAGCGTATGAAGCGTTTGCGCAAAGAGACAAACGTCTGAGACATTGCGCTGCTGATGAATCGTACTAAACATAAACTATCAATTATAGTAGATGTGGTCAAGCAGTCCATTACCAACAGACTGAAAAACATTGACTGGGCACAGAGAAAACCATAACCAATCATTAATGCTATTCTCTGGTCTCAGTTACTATTTCTACCTTGTGCCTTCCATTTCTCTCTACCATCAGGCTATCAAAACACATTATTTGAAACTGTCGATCTCTTTCAGGAACAATTGAACAGTAGGGATTTTTGTCCACCTGTACGAATGTGCAGCATAAAGACTTCCTGGCCAAGTGTACATTTTAGTCACCTTGTACAGCTTACTCCAGCTATTTTCTGTTTAGCTGGTTTTTAAGCTGCATTTTAATTTACTTGCTGCAGTAAAATAATCTTTAGATGTAGAACACATTTGCGGATAAATACTGGTACTACACTGTCAATGTCTAAAATGTTTTAAAGGGTTTTATTACTGTGCTGTGAAAAAGTGACCAAAGTTCTGATTAAACATTTACCACTGTAAATATAGTTGATGATAACCACACCATTGCTTACGTCCCTCATCTTTATATGAAATGGGGAATAAAAACAAAACCTTAAACTGTGTCCTCTGTAAATGAAAGATTAGATTGTGTCTTTTTCCATATCCTGTATACTTGAAATAAAAACAGCCACCACTCCAAACATTTTTCCTGGGTTCTGGACTTTTATTTGAGCTTGCATTTTGTTAAAATGTTTGAATACATAAAAAGTTATTTAAAAATGTCAAACTGACCAGATATCAAATTCCATTTTATCTTTAAAAACCATTTGGTGTAAAAACTTAGGACAGATTTAGAAAAACATTTGCTGTTTCCCCAAAACTTTTTGTAGCTGTCACATAAAAATAATGGAAAAAAAACAAGTCTGCATAGATTCTGCAGGCCATCGGTGGTAATCTGGTCAAATGCATGGTGCAAGCTTGTGACGATCGTCAAGTCAAATCTTTATTGCTCAGATCTTATTTGATGTTTCTTCTTGTTGACAAAAAAACTGTAAAAGAAGAAAATTAGCAATTAGTCCACTGTAAGTTTTTATTAAACATTCCCAGCCTTTTGGATTTAGACATTTTGCATGGTGTATAATGAAATGCCTAAAAATGTGCATCACCAGAGACACTATTCAGAGATGCTGTTCAGACAAAAGACAAAAGTGAGACAAAAGTGATAGAGCTCAGTGGTGCCAGACTGTTTGCTTAATCAAATCCACTAGATTACCTCAGGCTTTCGGACTGTCCACTACAGAGCCAAAAAGTGTATAGGACAAGCTATTCAGCTTTACACTGCTGTAATGCTGCCTAGTTATTTTGCTTTCAGTCCCAGATGCTGAATCTAATGAACACATGTGAAATCCGACATTATGAATATGGTCAAAGCAGACTCACCCGGACGATGGTAAAAGATGGTAGGTGCCGGTGGGCAGGTTATTTCCTACTCAGCCCCACCCTGCTGGGCCTCGGGAGCGGACGTTTTCTCTGCCGATGTGTCACCTCCTGTCTTGGCCTCCTTGTTTTCCTGGCCAGGTTTGCCACCAGTCTGTTGGCGTCTGCGGCGGTAATTGAAGTTGCGGCGGTAGCGGCGCTGGCGGGGCTGCTGATTCTGACCACCTTCACCGCCCTGATTCTCCTTGTCCTCCTCAACGTCCCGCACCGGTCTGGGACGGGGTGGACCCCTAAAGTTAACAAACAAAAAGGAAGAAGCTATAAGCAAACAATAAGGGCACCAACTACAAGGCAGAAATACCATGCAGAAAAATACATCTACTAAAACAAGATGCAGGATTCAAGTGACTAACAAATTGCTGCTGAAAAGCTGCAATTTGTGGATAGGCTGCAACAAAAGGAGAGCTTCTCTATCCAAACATGTGGAGATTACTACTAGTAAAAGATTTAAATAGAGAAATCTTAGTTGCTGGACACAAGACCAGGATGGAAACAGCCCAAATGTTTATTCGCCTATTGTTGCAGGCCTACATCAGTGAAGCCAACATGCAAACCTTGGTCTGAACCTTGGTCGGAAGCCTCTGTAGTAGTTCTGCCTCGCTGGTTTGTTGCCCTGGTCTTGACCTCCCTGGCTCTCGTCACCCTCACCTCCCTGAAAGCAAATGGATCAAACTGGTCAAACGCCTTCTGAACCATAGTTCAGTAGTGACATGCACCACTAATGAAACTAGTAAGCTTAAAGAGTTAATATTGAAATGATGAATGAGCATTACCAGGTAGTTCACCGTAACAATCATGGGGCCCTATTAGAGCCAGTTTGTAAAATACTGGCAAGGCCCCCGATACACCAAGATTTATTGGCCACAACCACGTGAGGGTTAGGAGAGGGTTAAGAGCCGAGTATGACATAATCATATTACGGTCCCGACTTTAGGGACAACTGGGTGTCTGTTTCAGGATAGTAGCCTGTGACAGCATACCTCAGTCATCTCTCCGCGTGGTGCGTTGGTGTACGGGGGCCGGCGGCCGTATCGTCTACGTACAAAGTATGGTGGGTAGCGCCGTCTGCCAGGGTACGTGGGTCTGCGCTGCTGTTGCTGCGAGTCTCCTTCAGGGGCATTCTCTCCACCCTCTCTGCTTTTGTCACGTCCTCCGCTGCCTTGCTCACCCTCTCCATCACTCTGGTAGTTCTCTGGATAGTCTCCTCCACGGGGAGGGCCCCTCCTTCGGGGGTACCGCCTATAGCGGTTCCTGTCAGCAGCATACTTGCTTCCCTGGACTGCAACACCTCCTGGGCCGGTGACATTTGCAGCCTCTGCTCCCTGTGTCCGCAGTAAGATGTTTTTATTTATCTTTTTAAACTAGAGAACATTCATGGGATGTTTTCTTTAGAAGCTGCCAGACAACAAAACCAAATTACTAACCAAAGAACAGCTTACCTTCTCTCCCTCGACTACATCAAACTCCACAGTTTCTCCATCTCCAACACTGCGAAGATATTTTCTCGGGTTGTTCTTTTTGATGGCTGTCTGAAATCATAATGGTTCACATTTGAAATGTTTCTAATCATCATAATCATCTGATTTTGTTTTAAATTGTGAAAAGAAAAAAAAACATTGCAAAGCTTACCTGGTGTACAAAAACGTCCTCTTTTGTATCATTCCTGTGAATTTAAAAAAAAAAAAAAAAAGCAGAACACCATTAGAAGTATCTTACTGAGTCACAAAAAGCAGAGCGAATGAGTGTAAGGATTAACAGATAACAGATGCATGCAACCAGAGTTTGGAGACGTGTAGATAATTCATCTGGGCAGCTTTGTAAGCAAATCATAGCCATAATAGGATTGGGAATGTTATTTCACACACACATACACTGTTGTTATCAGGGCCTATAGAAAGAAGGGATGGGTGGAGTCAACTTACCTGTTGATAAACCCATATCCATTCCTGACGTTGAACCATTTGACTGTACCCAAGACTTTTGTTGCTGTAAAGAAAACAAATTATGATATATTACTGATCATTTTAGATGCATCTTGGTATTTAATAAGACTTCTAACAATGACAAAGTGTAAAATAAGAACAGACCATGAGAAAGTGACACATTTAATGTGGAAGATAAATATAACTCCCAACTGTCATTCTTATTATAGATCCTGGCGCTTAGAAGTGTCTTGTGCCAGCTGCATTTGGTGTGAGGTAAGCACCATCATGAGAACCATGAACGAGTACCACGAACGAGTACCGACTAGATTACTTCTCGGGTAAATTATTGGAATTGCCCCTATTTTTAATGCCCCCGTCTACTGTAATGCTACCCAAATCAAAGATTTCAATATCATCATAGCAGGCCGCTGTAGCTAAACACATTGACCTTTAACTACAGCAGACCTACTGCCCCATTTTAGACGCACTACTGAGCGTTCACACGTGGTAGAGTCGCGCCCGGATATGTTAGCGAGCCCAGCTGGCTTGTTAGCATAGCTATGTAGCTGAGATGGTCTGAACCATGTGCTTGGATTACTGCCAGCAGGCGGAAATGAACATAACACATCGGACAGCTTCTATTGTGACCAAATGCTTAGGACGTTAAAAAAAATAAAAAATAAAAAAATGCCACGGTTATACTGGTTTCAATTAACAACCAAGGAAATGGCGAAAGAAATCAGCGGAATACACGGCGGACATTTTGGATGGCCTCTTTAGCCATGTAAATAGCTCAAGCTAGCTGGCTAGGCTAATATAGCTTAGCAAGCAAGCGAGCAACCGTCGGTCGATCACTAGGCCCAAATGAGACCTCATCAATTCCACCGAAAATAGTCGACCATTGACAGTTGTGCTATGGTGCTTTTCCGATCAAATCCAAATATAAATCGCTGCTAATTGTAACAGTGAAAAGCTTGAATATAGTTGCGACTGTTTTAGATTATTTTTTCTTAATATTTCACCGGGGAGCAAGACTCGTGCGAACAAAGGATGGCAAGTCGCTAACGCTAGCTTGATTTCGATATAATTTGTAACCGGTTAAGCCATTAGATATCTCGGTGTTCCACAAATATGGCATTAAAGTTCACTTTAACACATCATTTTCCATTTCCTGCCTGCTTAAAAGGAGCACCGACGTTGGCATATACACACAGAATCTGATAACGGGCAGAAACCTCTTCGTTTACGTGACGGCCGACCGGTACCAGAGCATTCTATGGCGTACGTTAGACGCGAGGAGGCCGATGAACAGAAGGGATTAAAAGTCTAAAATACCTAATTTAAAAAAAAAAATACTCACATGTCTTCTAAAATTATTTTAATATGAAGGCCAAAGTGTTAGCTATTAAAGAATGAATAAGCAGCGGTCTATAAAAACTATAAAAAGCTTGCGCTGTCTAGCTTCCAACCGATACTTTAATTCTGTATCACCAGCACGTAAACGTTTAGCGTTTTTTAGGCACCAAAAGAAAATTAATTTAACTTTTCTAAGAATGCTTCTCGTTAGTAAAAGCCAATACACTGAATAGAATAGCCCATGAAATAATTTAATAATTTTAGCCAAAGGGACCAAAAAATATACTGGGTCGGGTTGGCTAAAATAAAAATATCTCTAATGTTAATGCAACAGTGTAATTTAACATGTGCTAACGTTGTGCGGCTCAACGGCCGTGTCTAACGAACGTTTTTTAGTTTACAGTATACTGAGCTGTGGATCGAGCTGACAACCTTACCAGCCACCACTTTTGCGCATTGCCCCTGTGCCATAAAACACGTTAGCTATCTAGTTAGCTTAACTAGCTCCAGCAGTCTTACCGATGACCTTCTTATCCCCCGCGGAAGCTGCGGCTGCCGGGCTGGATGGGCTCTCCGCATCGGCAGCAGGCTGCGGCGGTTGTTGCTGTGTCTCGGCCTCGCTGCTCATTGTTACTTGTTGGTAATGGCTTCAGCCGGCGGCGGCTCTTTGCTATAGTTCCCGGTGCTAGATGGTAACCTGGGCCGGCGGTGGTGGGGGCTACTGCCTTCGGGCTCTCTGCTTTCCTCTTTCCGCTCCCGTTGCCGATCGAACTGGGCAGAATGAGATGAGGTGCCGGAGAACGTTCCTACTCGGAGGTCCGCCCAACTGCCATTCTAATTGGTTGGAAAGTGTAACAGGAAACACTCGCGTTCCAATTAGCCTGAGCAACTGTCAATTTCGCTTCAGAAACGTGTTGGGTAAAATGATTGGGTAAAGGAAACCGTACCTGTCCATTCTCACCACCCCTTCATGATGTCAGAGCCAGACGAATCAGACCACATAACCGTGACAGTTTTGGAACAGTGTCTACTTGGTAAAAACATGTTCTGCTGACGGACCTGGAGCTAATATACATATAGTTTTAAATATAATTGTAGTTATCATTATGCAATACATAAAACTGCATGGAAATATTTCAAAAGACTCGGCCAAAATAGTAGGATTATCGTGTGTTAATCGCACACGGGGCAAAGGAAAGTCAACAGCTGAATATTCTGCTTAAGAGATCTAGAATCACGGGTCCATTAAGAAGAAAAACGATGCCTGAATGTTTAAACTATTTTCAGTTTCATTGTGCACGCTAGTTAAATTAAAAATAAAAAGGTGCATATATATATATATATATATATATATATATATATATATATATATAAAAAGAGGGGTAACTGATAAAGTAATCCATGCTACTTATTACACCTAAGCATTAAAAAAAAAATAAATCATTTAACATTTCTGGAAATCTTAATTACCTTAGTCACACCATAATTATCTTTGACTGTCAAGAATTGCATCACAGTTTAAATAAGCTGTTTCTGTAAATCATTTAATTATTAACCTTAAGCCAAATTTTAGCAGAAATACTGACAAAGCAACTCAGGTAATTTTCTATTTTAACTGGTTAAAGCCAGTCATCATCCTGTGTGAATTTAGAAACCCCACTTCCAGAGCAGCCGGGCCCAGACTGAGTGTAGGACAACCCCACCACAGACTCCCCCCCCCCCCCCCCCCCTTCCATTGTTATGTTAATGCTCCACTGGCACTGTTTACGAGCACTGGCCGATGTGTGAAGAGCTTGCTGTTAATGTCTGAGCACCGTTGTCCCATACACAAAGATGGGCTTTAGCAATGACCCCAGAAAGCTTCCCAACAGAGATCCCCCTTTCAAAAAAAAATGGGGGAAAAAAGGCCTCCTTCCTGCCTCCATAAGAACAGCGTCTCCATCTGAAAAGCTTCTTTTATGCCAAGGGAACGATGTCCAAGGCCGAGGAGGGAGAGCATGGATGGGGGAGGGGGTCTGTGGAGGCTTAGATCTGTATAGATGGCTGAGATAGAAGAGGTAGCCATAAGTTCAGCAGACGAGTGCTTGGCACTGGAGTGCTTGCCATGGAAGATGTGTTTCACTGTAAAGTGGTCCTCTCATTTCCTCCATAACTTTGAGGTTAAGATCAATTTTTAATCAAAGGCACTATAAGGAAACAGAGCTAGTAACACTTACCAAAGCAGCTCAGATTACTCTGGGTACACAGTGTTCTTTCAAAGTTTGGACACTGCTACAGTTTCTCAAACACACATTAAGTTGATCAAGTTTAATCATCAGGTAAATCTGATTATTACAGATGTGAATTATTGAATTATTATTAGAGGGACTATTTATAGTTGGCTTTCACTACTTTCTAGACTATATCCAATGGTCAGTATTGCAACATTTGACACCCTTTGACACTTAATGAAATCCTTTTGAATAATTTGATATAAAAAAAAATCTGCAGCATTTATAAAAATGTACAGAAATTTATTGATTGGAAATAATACAAAGTATGACCACCATCCAATTCTTTGTTCAATTAAAAAAAGAAAAAAGGTACACAAACTGTCTTAATTTGGACTTGACAAAACAACAGCAATGAAGCAATGAATTTAAAACAAATGCAGTCTGAAACCAAATAAATACATCAATGTCCACTACTGGTCATTGTAGGAATCAGTGTGTTAATGTTTTCTGAAGAGTAACAAGTCACAATTAAGACATTAAAAGTATACAGAGGCTGTGTAATGTTGGCATGGTGTTTAGCACATGTCGGCTCACATCTCTCCACACTGTGCAATGACGATGGGGAGTTTAGGCTTGTTGTTGGGCCCTGTTGGAACATTCTGTAGGAAGAAAGTGACACACGTTTAGAACAAAAATGCCACTCTAAAGCTGTAATCTAAGCACTACATCCAACTATGGTGATTTATATGGACTTGTACGAGTTACAGGTTTAATTATTTGTTACATAAATATTACGTTATAAACGATTAAACTGTAGGTGTTAGTATTAGGCTGGATATCTGCTTTAAAAAAGATCTTGAAGCCTTAAACATCACAGATGTTAAGTGATGAGTGTTTACAAAAGTCAACATTTTATTGGGTTGTGTTAATTTATTTTCCAAAAAAGGCATTTAAAAATTAATTTTATGTAAGAATTTATTCATTTTACTATTATTATTTGAGCATTTTGGCTCTATTAGATAGCACAACAGAAAGAAGACAGGAACGGGCAGAAAGAGAGCGGAAGAAGAGATGGGGCCTTGTGAGAATTTCTTAAATTTAAATGGTAATGCTACATTTTAGCAATTTTTTTTCATGGCTATTCTCCCCCTTTGAAATTTTTTAGCTTAGTGTACAATGTCTCTGTCACTTTACTCCTACCAAAAGAACCACAAATACAAATCTGTCAGTTTAAACAAATATGGTAGATTTATAGGGAAGATAAGTTTTTACCTCAATTTTTCTCATGACCAGCAAGCCATCAACCAGTTTTCCTGTAATAATTACAAGTAAGACAATTCAACTCTGACACAGACAATACAGTAAAAAAAATGCAATACTGTTGATTTACTCACCAAACACAACATGTTTCCCATCTAGCCAGTCACATTTAGTGCAGGTAATGAAAAACTGACATCCATTTGTTCCTGGACCACTGTTTGCCTGTAATATGATACGATATTAAAACAGACACATTTTGGTTAGGGTGATTTACCTGAAGTGTATCCGTGGAGATTAAGCCATCCAGTAGGAGTTTAACCCAATCAACTGGTAATATTTTCAATCACTATACTGCAAGATAAAATGTAAGTAGATTTATCAAAACACGGACCATTGAAAGAAGACCGGCAGCAGAATGCTTTATTCTGAAGTTTTCATCTGCAAATGGACCTCTATAGATGCTGCAGATACCTGTTCCATCACCCTGCACAAAAGATTAATAGTACATACAGTAGTAAGTAGGGGCTCATAAAGAAAGCAGTAGATTAGGAAACTTTAAATGTGTTGTAATACGCTGCAAAACCACCAGAGGGGGAAACACCAATGTGGTATAAATCTGCTCAGTTCAAGTCAATAGTTACCATGGCAAGATTTAATCAACAAATTCTCAAATTCACAAAGCGTTTGTGCAAATCTTCCAGACACAGTCAAAAGACAACCATTAAACTATGGATATTTGTGTTGTCAATCCAGCCTTCCATGTACTTACATTTACAAAGTCTCCTCCCTGTATCATGAAGTCTTTGATCACCCTGCCAATGACCAATGGAAAAAGAAAATATCAATTCTGCTAAAGAAAACCTCACAAAAGTTAACAAATATATGAAAAGTATTACAGTCTAAGTGTAATAGACAGCAGATTACAAATGTATGCTCTTTTCCATTTTCTGTTAGTCAGTGTACACAATCGCCACAGTCAAATTACTTAAGTTGCATGTCATTGCAAAATGCGAAGAGGCAGTGTAGCATTGCAAAAGTTTTCTAAATGACACTGTGAATCACATAACAGATGTGCTAGTCTTGTCATCGTAGACCCTTCGTTAACACAGTACATTTCTTCTGTAACTATAGCGCAGAATATCATCTCAGCTTTGCTGCTGTAGTGTAAACATTTCATAAGTCAAACACCAGAGTTTAATGTAAGCTACAGAAGTCAAGCTACCATGTGAGTACCTGTGGAATGTGCAACCTTTGTAGCCAATAGGAACACCATCTTTCCTAAAAAGACAGGAGTCAGTGAGAAAAGAAAATGAAGTAAGTAGTAAAATACTTTAATGTACAAACTGTGTCAACTGTCTCCTTGAAACGAAGTAGATTTGTCTATGTTTGTGATTCAGATTTTTACAGTAAATGGGCCAGCATGAAGTATAGTACATCTGGAAAGTATTCACAGCACTTTCTCTTGTTCCACATTTTCTTATGATACAGCCCCATTTCAAATATTATTCTTGGAAATCCATTTAAAAAACAAAAAACTAAAGAAAAGTATTCGCAGCCTTTGTCATAACACTCAAAACTGTTATGGCAAACCGGGAGACTAATCAGGTTTGAAGGAAAGACGAATGCAGCATTGTACAGAGTCATCCTTGATGATAACCTGTTTCAACAGAACAACAACCCAAAGTACAAAGCTAACATATCTCAACCCCTCATTAGGCTAGCTATCTTAACTGTCCATAGACAGGAGTGATTTCCTAACTTTTCCTCACCGGCCGCTAGCTACCTTATGGTTGTCTGTCCCGAACCAGAGACTTCATCACTGATCGAGCATCATACTAAACCCCGCCTTACTTTTCAGTAAGGTGGGTTTTTTTTTTTACAGTTTAGCACACCAGCTAACTGATTGCCTTTGTTGTAAACATCCCAGCAATCATAGATATACACTTTTTTTCCCCTCATGCCAGAGGAAGCAGAGAAACTGGGGCTCTACTCTTCGTTTGTGGCAACAAATTTTCAATTACGGACACACACACCAGGTCTCAGACCACCAGATCACATTATGAAGGGAAGAAATTGCCCCAGGCCACCAGGGCGCAAAGCAGTTACTCATGTAACATGGGGCTTCTTCCCTGGATTTTGAGGGCACAGAGAAGCATGGCTTACTTTCACTTCCTATGATAAGTCGCAGCCCACCTCCATGCACGGCTGGCTACGGGCTCCTCCAGGAGCTCCAGATTTTCATTGTGAATGAAAGGGCCTACAAAGTGGCGGCTTTAGCGGTAAGAGCACTGAAAATTACCTCCATGTTAGCTGCTTACCAAGCAGAGGTCTATGTAAGGCCAATGCGACTAGGACTGACTCTAATGTGTGGGAAGAGATCACTTTGATCACAGACATTTGTCTTTGCATACAACGCTGCACAATCCAAGCCACATTTCAGGACTGTTCTGGGTTCCATAAGGCATAGATGTGAGTCTGGGAAGCAGGAGGATGAGGTCTCAATCTCAATCTTCCCAGAAAACTGAGCCGACACCACCTCCGACCCCATGATAGACGTTTCCTCAGGCAATCACCCAGCTTCCCACTCAGTTGAAGATCCCAAAACAAGGGCTGGTAAGCCACAACTCAGACAGCAGTTCCACCGGGACAACCCGCGTAGCAGGTAAGTGAGCAGCTCAGGAAAAAGAGGAGTGTGGCCTGACATTCCCCTGCCATTTTATCAAAGAGTACTCCAAGTTACTGCCTGTCTTCTGGCCTCGTGCACTCAGTTTGCTCTAGGGCAGACCAGGGTGTAACTGAAGCCCAATCTGGCCTATGGGGAGTCTGGAATCTCAGTTTTCCATAATAGACATCAAAACAAATGCTAGGCTACTTGTGTAACCCAAGTTCTCAAAGTAACATGAGTAAGATGTCTCAATAGACAAGCCCTTCTTGCTAAGGAAAGGCAAGAAGAGGTGCTTATCCTGAATAACAGCTACGTAAGCGTAAGATACTAAAGGGTAGGTGGTTCTGCCCAATGTGGGTGTTACAATTAGGGCTGAGCGATATGGCCTAAAATCCATATCACGGTATAATTTGAAGCACGTGCGGTAACGATATATATCGCGATATATTATTTTCTTCTGTACAACGTATTTTCCACACTATAAGGCACACTTATCCCTTAATCCTTTAATTTTCTCAAAAATCGAGACTGTGCCTTATGTATGAATTCTGGTTGTGCTTACTGACCTCGAACCGATTTGGGCGTGCAGAAATCTGTTAAAAAATGTTTTAGTACAACTTTGGTAAGCTGCACTGCTTGATGGATTGTCAGAGCATTACGGCTGCCGTAGTGAGGCGCTTCGCGGAGTAATCTTGGTACAAAACTCTGTTGCCTTCAGGTCCCAAAGTCAAACAAACACAGAGTTAAAAACGGTCTAAATTCTTTCATCTTTATTAAAATCATCAGCGTTTTACCAGGTGTAAGTTTAACATCCAGGCATCCATGAAAACAGAATTTATTAAATTTAACGGAGTTAGAATTTAACAGGAAGTTAGCCTGCTAGTTTCCACCTAAACATTTCATACCATGTTCTGACAGAAATTTTTGAAACTAATTAAAATGTACAGCTCTGCTACCACTTCCAACATAAATGAAGACAGAAAACTAAACAGCAGTGGCGTTTGCAGGGTTACTGAAGTTGGACTACCTGGTATATAATGTTGTGCTATGTGATTGCTAGCGACACAGCTATGCTAGCATAACATTAGCACAGTGAAGCTGGAGGATGAACGCCAACATTTTTTCCACTCAATAAAAGTTAACGTGAGGAATTCTGGTGGTTAGGGACAAATGCAATCGCATAGCAGGATGCTATAAACTTCAGTCAGGAGAACAACTGAGATTTTTCATCCACAATACAAGGTTAGTTATTAACATACTGCAACAACATGGGAATAGAACAGCTGCGAGAGAATTCAACATTAAGGAATCAATGTTAGGGAGTGGAGGAAGCGCAGTTTTTGGCTTTCCCCATATTTCAAAAGTGCTTCATCTCTTTGCTATGACTGTCGCCCAGCACAGTTTGCAGACGATAATGGTTGTAGCCGCTGCGATGCTTTCGACCCAAACAGGCGCAGCTTGATGACATCATCAACATGTGGTAGAGCGGTATAATCAAAATCTCTATCGTTGGCCAAATTTATATCCTTTCTATGGTATATCGTTTATATCGCCCACCCCTAGTTACAATCACCAGCCAATCAAGATGAGTGGAATGAGACAAATGCTCATCTCAGGGAGGCACATCCCATTGTGAGACATCTCACCCATGCTATTCTGGGAACTGGGGTTATGCAAGTAACCCAAAGTTTTCTGCAGCAGGAAACACTGCATCAAAGCACAGGACACACCTCAGTTCTGATAATGTTGATATGTGCTTTTTTCTTCCCTTCAGTCACCAGATACTTACTCCTTCTCTAGTACACTTACCATGCAGGCACACATTTCAGCCCGAAAATACAGTGGAATTTGTAAAATGCAAACCAATGAGCACCCCAAAAAGTTAATTCTGTTCATCCGGACGTAGCAATGTCAGTGGGAGAAGCGTTTCTCAATTTGCATATGCAGAATGCAATGCATAATCTAGGAAGAATACTACAAATAAATTAAGTTATAAATAATACAAAATAAATAATTCATGTGATGAAGCCATGTCTTCGCATGCCTCAGCATATGTCTGAATGCATGACTTACAGGTTTGTACTAAATACACAAGCGAACAAATCCCTTAACTTGAGCCTCACAGAAAGAAAGGGAGAAATAAGAGTCACAATTTAACATGCTCAAAAACATCATATTCTGTCAAAAATAAATACGTAAAGACATAAATATCTACAAAGACATAAGAGGCTTCCTGGATATGGCAGGACTGTGCCGCACCAGTGCTCACACTGAATCACATGCCTTTCTAGTGATTGCACGTTGCACATTGCTGCCCCCTCATGGTGAAAGTTTAAATTCACAGAGGGGAAGTTCTAAAAGTACTTTGAGGCAACTGGCTGCCAAACATTGTTAACAAATTGCATAATTATTAATTTTTAATTTGAAAAATAAAATAAAAACTGTTATCAAGAAACTGACCTCACAGCCCATTGTTCATTCAGTGGGCTAGTTTCAGTCATTGTGCAAAGGTACTGTTTATATGGTTGGGGAAACCTGCAGTCAGCTTAGACTGAAGAAGTCACTTGAATGAGTGACAAAACATTTCTCCCACTGAAAAAGTTACGTCTAGATGAACAGAATCAGCTTTTTGGGATTTACTTAAACGGATGATTGAGCATGCATCAGGGCAAACGAATGAGCGGTTCAGTTCGCAAAACCTTTGCTTTTCTCTTAAGAATATTATGCTCATTATTAAGACAAAAGTATTTCTTATGTGATTACTTGATAATTGATGGAGTACTCGATCACTAAAATAATCAATAACTGCAGCCCTGCTAATAAGTGCTTTCAAGAAGAGCATGCGAATGTTATGTCAATAACTGTACAGATTGGTGATGTGGTATTTGCAAATATGCATCCACCACACATTGCCTTACCTGAACTCTCCAGTACAGAACTGCCTGTAAGAGATTATGAAACTGTTAAAGTTTGATTTCTGTTAACACAGAACACACTGTATATCAAACAACAACAACAACAAAGAAGATTATATCATATAAGGCTGTGAGCAGTCTGTGATTGTGTGACTTGTTCTCTACCGGAAGTTCTCAGCTGTCTTTGGAACCACATCAGCAAAGACCTCAAACTTCATCCGTCCAACATCCTGTCAAACAGTAAAGCAAAGTTAACAATAATTGATCAACAGAATTATCAAAGTTCTCGCAAACTTTTTTTAGAAAACAAAAACAAGACAATAAGTTTGATGGGGTGGTCCCAATTGTCATGAAAACACAACAAAATGTCAGTGCTTGGGAGGAAGAGAAGAGCAGACACATGGACAAATTGCAACTTTTATACTGTATATTTTAGTCAACTGAATCAAGTTTATAATTAGTCTACTGAAATCTTATGACATTTAGGCAACAAAAACTAGACAAAAACAAAGAATTTAGATGTTTAATTTAATGAATTAAACTAAATAATGTTTTAGTCAAAAGGATATACAAACCTACATCTAAATTTCATGTCAAAATAAACACTGCAATAAAGAAAACTACTGGTTAACCAACCAAAGGGTAACCACACAAAAGAATATACCTCGCGGAGATTTGGCACCAGAACACAGAAACAGGATATTCTTATCTAAATGATAATGTAACCTGGACTAGCCAGTTACACTCACTATCACCCTTTCAGAGGGAGCTGCAGTTACACTTTCTACCTTCTACTTCTGGCTTTTAATTTGTGTCGACTTCGCTGAACACTTTACATATTCGGCGAAGTTGAACATAGCTACTGTTGTTTAAACAACACAAGCTCTGCTGTGTCTCAGTTTTGATGTCATGCAGGTGTGACAATAGAAATAATGAGATGCTACAATTTTGATGCAAAACGTCACTGGACTATAAATCATCTTAGCCTTGTATTTACATATATACATGTAAGTGAGTGTGGCCATCTCTCCGCCCAGTTCTCTGATACTGTTGAATTCATGTAAGTGGCCCACTGTTACAACAATGTGTGCAAGTCTGTGTGAGAGAACAGTCTAACATTTGGAGTACAAGGAGCGGTTTGTCCTCATGACATCACTGCACAACTCGTCCTCCACTCCATGTGGACAAACCACAGTGGCCTCTGGATGTCCTGTGCTTGCCAGATAAAAAGAGATAAAACAGTATGCTTAAGGTTTCCAGACAAAGAAATGAAATCAGAAATTGTGTTGATAAAGAACAAACAAGCACAGCACATTTTATCTGGTAAGGGTTTTCCCTTGTTGGAGTCTGGTTTCCCCTGACGTTTTGAACCCAACAATAGGTAAGACAGCTTTTAACTTTTTTTCTTAACAGTGGACTACTTTTGTTGTCATCCTATTACTAGGGTATCAACTTTCCAAGATTATTTCCATTTCAAGGGATTTATGCTACTTGGAAAAACCAGGTCTCAAGTGCACCGACTTAGACATAAGGCCAAGGCTTTAACTAACAACCAATGTTGAAATTTTCCAATCCACAGCAAGCAAATTCACCACACCTATATTAACCGATAAGGAGGAGTAAAAGAAAATAATAACAATACAAAAACTGAGAACAAAACCACACAGCAAACTAATCAAGCCAAACCCGAGGCTACAGTGTTGACATAGTCCACATATCAACTTTGCAACAGGAATAATCACCAGTCTATTGTGGTCAAAGACAGATAAGTTGACATTTCTGTGAACCGGCCATTAACTGGATCTTGATTCCCAAGAAACGAGTGTAACTTGATATACATGAGGTGTAGGCAAACAAAATAATTTAAAGGGAGCAGTTTCAAACACACATTGTGAGCATTCACTGGTTGTCGTGGCTGCAGGACATGCAAATTGATGCACCAGGAAGTCGTCACTTCCATGATACATGTGGGAGGAAAAACAAGCTGGAGTTCTTGGAAAAAAAAAAATAGAAGGCGTGCCTCATCAGGTGTGTGCATCAACAATGGGGAAGCAGGATCATGAAGAGTTGCCTACCTGCTCATAACAGTCAGGTCAGAAGCAGGACTTACATTACTGAACAAGAGTTATCCACCTCTGCTGAAGCTTACGGGACTAATATAACACAGCATAGAAAGGTAAATTCAGAGCCATTTATTATTTCGTTCTCATGACAAACACAGGATTCTTCAATGGCAGAACATGATTTAAATCTAAAGGAACATAACGTTTATGTGTGTGCTGTATTCTGCAGAAGTGATTCTGCGGTGGCAAACTGATTGGTCAGTTTGAATACAACACTTTAGCATGTCTTAAAATTACAATAAAAGGAGTTTACCGTACCAAAATAACAACTGATGCTTATTTTCATTAGCGATTTCCCACTTTCTTAGGTATGTAGGTACATACAAGATAAGCAGACTGGTCACGTTAATCAATGAGGCCCTTACAATTTTTTCTGGGATGCACATCAAGCGAAACTGAGAATTTTTGCATTTGTTCATTTTTAACACTGCTTGGTATCTCATTTCCTCTTTTAATCTAATATTTTAATATTAATAATTTACCAGTGCATCAAACGGATACACCCCAATTTATTTTCAGGGTGTATGGTTTGTAATCATCTCAGTCTTAGCGACCTGTAAGCAGGGTAACACAGCTTTTAGGCTACGACTACACCAAATTTGATAATGATACATATCTATAGTGCTACATGAATGCAGTTTTCCAGTCCACTGTGACCCCTTAACTGTTCAGACTTTACAAGTGCGGTGCATACTGTAATTATCAGGAGAATGTTTTCTAAAATGAAATGAAATGTAAACAAGACATTTTATAACTTGCAGGACAAAAATATCTTTATAGTTTAATGAACTTAAGATTCATACAATGTATATGTATTTCCTTTGGTGGAGTCTTAAAGCAGCCCTCTAAAATACCCTCTTCATATAATGATCAAAGTTTAGAAATACAACGATAATCTGAATAGGGGCAGGAGCAAAGGTATTCAATAAAATAGATCTGCAACAATTTACTCAGTAACTCAATTATAAAATATCCTGAAGGCAATATTTTTTAATATGTTTTACAATTAATTATTAACATCTACACCAGGAGATCATATGTAGCAGGAAAGATTGCAGCTACTTATTATTCTATCTATTATTCCTTCAATTAACCCTTTCATGCATAGTGGTCACTACAGTGGACAGCTACTCAAAGGCTGTTTTATTGTGTTTGTGTCAGTGTTGATGGTATACTTGCACATAAACCACTACATTGGACACTGATGTGTCACTCCATACCTTGCCACCCACTGGTTGTTTAATATTACTATAGATGCATGGCATGTTTCATTGTAATTATCGTTATTTAACCCTGTCATGCATGAATTATGACAACCTAAATCAGGATTTTTTTCTCAAGTATTTTTATTCATCTTTTCAAACTTGGTAAACTTGGTGTGTCTGTGTTTCTATGCATGTGTGCACATTAACCTATGTTTCAGCGATCTAATGAATATGCATGACTGCAATGAAGATAAATAAGTTTATCGACATTCTCAGAACTGAGGCGTGCCCTATGCTTCAATGCAACTCTTCCTCCTGTACAAAACTGAAGTTTTGATGCTATAGATGTTAATAATTAACAATAATATTTCAGTGTCCAACCTAGCAGCACTGGGTCAGTGGCTCAGTGTGTTACATATTTATATTAGTATAATCCAGAAAAATAATCCTACTAAAACCGTGAAATAAATATGATCCAACTCCACGCCCTTTAGACTCACACTGGTTGTTGCAGGTATTGCTGCCATATAAAGTAGAACAGCTGCCAAAAGCCTTCAGCAAGCTTCCTGGTTTAAAGATTATATCAAACTAACTTTACAGTTCATCTCCATATTTTATTTTATGTTCTGTAGCTCTACTGTAGATTTTAACTGAAGAAAGCAGCGGACGGGAGTGGCGAAGTTCGCTTTTATTCATGCTGAAACTTGTTTATCGGGTGGTTTCAGAAAAGAGTCCCACCAGCTTTTTCCTAGTAAAGGTGTAATGGTGATTACAGGAACAAGCCCTGCTGCTTTGCAAGGCAGAAAAATGTTTTCATTCATTCCACGTGAGCTCACCGTCTCGCTAACGACCGCAACTCTTTGCGTTAAACTGACAGCATTGTCATCATTTCTGCTGTTGTGCTATCTAGGGGCAGCATGGGCTTAAGACAGTAGGCTTGCTGGTTAGTAAAAGGCAGACATCACAGCCGCCCCTGCCAAATACCAAGTGTGTGGTTTAGGTTGTGATAAATAAGTAAAAATACAATGGCATGAAAAAAAAATGTTTTTCCTTTTTTGTTAACTACCATGTTACTTTATTTTTATATTTATCTTTTATTATATTTTCTCCCCGTTTCTGTCCCCCCCCCCCCCCCCCAGAATAATAACAGAAAACTAATAGAAATTAATAAATAAACAGAAACAGAAACAAACAAGAGGAGCACATAGAGGACTTACAGAGCTCACCTTGGTGAGCTCTGTAAGTCCTCTAATCCTCGCTAATGTGTTTGTCACAACTTCGCATTCAGATTGTAATTCTGATTATAAAACCTGCAGACATGATAGGCTTAACAAAAAACAAACAAAAAAGACATCAAAATGAGATAAATCAAAGTAGTTTTTTTCTCTTGTGAATATTTACGATTGTTCATTAATAAAGGCAAAAGTACTTCTTATCAGATGACTTGATTAATTGATAGAATACTCAATAACTACAATAATCAATAGCTGTAGCCCTAGAACAAAAGCCCTAGAAGAGTCAGAAAATAGGTGGTTTCTCACCTTGCACTCACAGCTAAAAGCTATTTTGTGGGGGGTTTTCTCCCGTATAAGCTTTCATTATGTCTATACAATTTCTGCTGTCTTTCACAGAATTTCCTGGAACATCTGAACACTGCAGTCCAAGTCAAATGCTGCCAGAGTTGCCATCTTTGTTTGACACAAGCCACACTTTCAGAATGCTGGCCATTATACATGAATGGGAGGGCATGTCTGCCAGTCACACAGACAACACTGGAAAGTATGTTTCACTTTTACTTTCCAAAGCAGGCCTGGAAACAGTGATCTTTTATTTATGGTGTCAAAAACGGTACACTGTCTTTATGAGTGTGTGCAGCCTGTCCATCATACTGGCTGACTGGGTGATGACCATTTTAATGGCAGCTTTGTGGTTACGGGGTCCTGTCCACTCACTTACACCCTGCCTCATTTTGACTAATGCCTCAACAACATATGCAGCATTACCACTGCCCATGATATGCCTGAGTTTAATGGACTACCTCTTAAGAGACAAAGCTCTTAGCAACGGCAGAGCCTTCTTAAAAACCCTCGGAAATATACTCCTGACACTTCTCGTGTGGCTGCTAGCTTTTATGTTCTCTTTTAGCCATGCTGATGTTAAACTGATGGATATGAGTTGCGGCAAAAGGTTGAAGAAAGCTCTGGTGTGTGAAGTGGAGGAGTCAAAACTGGTAATCAACTTCATTGCTGGGATTTTCACTGCAATCCTTTTAGCACTGCTACCATTTTGCTCACATATTCCCCAGTGGGTACGAGATGCTGACAAGTTCTGTGAAGCAGAGGAAGAACAAGAGAAGGTGGGGAACAACTTGCTACTCACTTCAACCCTCTGCCCAGAGACAAAAGGTGATGAAAAGAGTTACCTGACACACACACACACACACCATCGACCGCCTCTCTGGATCAGTCTAATACTGGGCTTTGCCACATTCTGGATGCCTTTTCTTGCTGTGTCTCTGGCCTGTTTGGTTTTTGGCCTTGGAGTACCTGCATACATCTCTGTTAACCTGTTGTGGCTGGAATGCACCAACAGTTTACTGCTGGGTGTGCTATTCTGGGTAAAGAGCAAGACTCTAGGGCCACACACCAATTTACCAGAAAATCTGTGCTCATGGCACATTTACTGGCATATAAGCACAGAAATGCAACCCGAGCTGATGGTTCCTGAGCTCAACCCATCAAGAGAGAAGAGAAATACTTACAATGTGTAAGAAAAAACCTGAAAGTAACAGACATCACAAGCCTAGATGGAAAGTCAAACGCATTGTACAATGTGGGCCACATACAGCAGACTTTGATGCTAAGTACATCGAATCCCTATACATGGGACAAGTTTTTCTATATGATAAAGAAATATTGCTGTAGTAAATAAAATAAATCTGTCAACACAGCTGGACTTAAAGTGTAAGAAATGTATAACATTACAGAAAGGGTTTTGGCAGCTCATTGGTCAGACTGTCCTGTAATTATAAAGAGAGTTTATGTTAATTCAAAGACAGTGTCATTTTTACCCCCATCTAGGTTTTTGATAATGTTTGTGTGTGTGAGCATCATTCTGTCTTTAAACACACTGGCTGAAAAAGCTTTGAATAACAAACTTTGTGTGGGTCTAGAACGAGGTCCTATTAACAATCTATTCAAATCTGACTTATATCCACCAAGCTATTCAAGGTCAGCTTAATGTTTTATTGGTCAAAAATTGCCAAACAAACTTATAACTTAGAAACTATGACTGTTAAAGTCGTGATGTGCAACATAAAATAAACGTTTAAAATATCTTACAGCCACTGTTTGCATTGCCAGCATAAGCGATATCGGTTACCATAAGTTTATATTATATTTACTATACTATGTTTTAAAGCAAGTACTTTATAAATTTAAAAAAAAAAAGAATAAAAAAAATAAATAATAATATATTACACAAAATACAATACTATTCTAATAAAAGTAAATACTGAGTGTGAGCTGCCTTGGTGACGGTTTCCACAATGATTGCTTCTTGGTTTATTGGGTTTTTTTGGGGTTTTGTATTTGGAGTCTTTTGTTTCTTTTTTATTTTATGTAACCGTGGCCCCTTCGTAATAGTTGTTGTAATTGTAATTTTTTCTCTTCTTTATCTATTAGTAAATTGGTGTAGTATGAATGGCAATTCACCCCTGGTCTACACTACAAGAAACGTGATGTGATGAGCCACTAAGAAAGTTTCACCTGTATCAATGCTGCAGTAAATGTCTACTCTACTCTAAGTTACACACCTGATGCTATGACTGAATGACTGATTCAAATGTATTCCTTCTTCTGTTAGAATCAGGTAGCATCATAAAATTTTATTTTACAATACCTTCTTTTTCCTCTTACCACTCATACTGCTTGACTGTTTTGTACAAATCAAAAAGGTACAAAGTTTCTTCTGGGTGTTCATGAACATCATTAAATATGATCAGCAGCTACAATGGATGTAATCTTTTTTTCCATCATATGTTATTTCCAAGTTGGAGAATAAACTTGACTTAAAACTAAGCTTTTAATCCGACACTGACGCCATCTGCTGACGAAGCTGAGATAACACAACTGAACGCACTGCAACACCAACACTGACCTCACAGTGGCATTTTGTAATTGGCTGTAACTAAAATACATCTTTTCTTTACTTAACCATATCATAATAATAAGGCTGTTTATTATGAGTAAAGGGGTCTCATGAAGACTTTTTTTCTTTTGTTGTAATTATTTTAGATGACAGATGTGTCCTGAAAACTACAATATGCTGGTACACGTAGTTCAAACTTCATACCACCACCATTCTATGTAAAAACAGTCGCTACTAGCACTACTGACATTCTCCTTTCTTAGGCTAACATATTTTTTTCTCAAAGTCTTAAGCAAACCTAAATATGGAACAATCTTCAACTAGAAAATTCAGGAAAATTAATTTTAAAAAAAAAAGAGGACTTAACAAACATGTTAACATAATATGGTACTTAGAGTCTGTATATTATTTTAATGCTTTCAAAGGCAAGTTATGATAATAGGGGTTCATTTTTAATGTTAAAGGGAACTTTTGTCACTTTCATTAAAAAAAGAAAAAAAATATGGCTAATCAATGCGAGAGTCTGAGACAATAAACCATCATTAACCAAAATGAAAAATTAAAGATAAACATAGAAAATAAATCTTGGTCTCTCTGTTTTAAATAGCTTTTGTCTTTTTATCTTTTCTCTAATTTCTTTTTACATTGTTCCTGCTTCATTATGCAACTGGGGGCGGTGTCTTTAAAGGAGCTCATGGGATCAAATTTCCACCTATTAGTTATTAAGGGGCAGGCTCATAAAGCACCACAGAAAAAAAGCTAAAAATAATATTGACTTTCAGGACTATTTACTTCTTTTTAAAACTCTAAAAATATATTAAATAAATCTGTCTAAAAATTCATTAACGCATAATTTAAGCTTGAATGGCAATGCCAATAACACTTGATGCAGAAAGAAGTAAAATACATTAATTTACAAATACTTGTATTTCAATACACACACACTCGCATACATATATAAACTTTGCACAAACAATATTTGTGATTGGTCAATTACTTCTTTGTTGTAACGATGTTTTTTGGCACTAAATCTTAAACTGTCAGAAATCCTGTTTATTTGCCCTTAAATGGTGCCACATCTATAAGGAAAATGCTTTTGTGGGTTGAGCAGCAGGTAGAGTATGTCTTCTTTTTCAATGCCAAACAGCTTATTCTGCTATTGATTCTAGTTTTGATTCTCAGGTAAAGGAGGTGCTGGCACTCAGGTGCCATGGGCAAATGATTAGAAGCACCCATAAGCAAGAACAGTGATCAGATGTTGTCTTTTCCAAGCATGCTGTGTTTGACTGCTCTAGATATGGCAACTTCAAGATGGTGTTCTGCAAAACAAGCAATGCTTGGAGTGAGCCCTAGCCCCCTACCATCAAGTTGAAGGCCAAGATCCGTATAACGGGGGATGACAGAGAAGTGTGGCGAAGTGTGCATCTGAGGGCAACAAGACCACACGAAGACCGTTTCCTTACCTGTCACCATAGCATAACAGTATGTGACCACCATGAGGTGGAGGTGCCAGGTTGGTGTGGCTGTGTATGGGTCTTCCCATACACTTTAATCATTAATCATCCATGGGTCTTTAATCATCCAATCTGATAAATGACACTAAATAAAAGTGAAACGCAAATAAGATATTTGGCATTGGAAAAGATTTTAATGGGCACAACCCACATACACAATTCTCCTTCTCAAATCACAAATGTGGTACCATTTAAGTGAAAATAAATAGGCCAAGAAGCATTGTTACAGGATAATCCCCAAGTTTATATACACACCAAGTCTATATAAGTGTGCGTGTGAGAGACATATCTAAAGTTTTCAAAAAGTCATTTTTCCAAATGCAGCTTTTTCCACGGTGTCAATAGATGAATAACAGTCACATAACAAATTTATCGTACCATACTTATATGCATTTAGTTGCGAGGGTTATTCTTTTGAACAACATCGCGATATCTTCGATTTGAAGTCAACGTGCTTTCTCTGTCCGCGTCAACATTAGTTCAACAAACTCACCCGTATGTAATGAAAAGGATTATAAAGGTTTTGCCAGCCTTATTGTATATAATGTACATCAGGTGTGTATGTTTTACAACAAGCTCGTTTAACAGGGTTTAACCAGACTATGAACTTTATTGTTGCCACTGATGTGACGCGGTAACGTTGCCCGGTTAGCTTCAAAGTGTCTTTATGATGCTACTCACCTGCCCTCCAATGGTAATGTCGAAGAACACAACCGGGTTGTTGGGGTTTGAGGCTTGAATCGACATTGTCCTGATTTACCCGCTTTCTGAGACAACAAAATGCAACGTTTACGCTATTTACACAGCAATCATTTGAACCACGATCGGCGCTGTCGGAACTACGGCGTCTCGCGAGAGACGTGCTACAGATCCCTTCTGCGGACAAAAGACTTTCGTCACCAAAAGCGCGATTGTATGGAAATAAATGATCATGGCGACGTGCCTACTGATAGCAGCGTAACAAATGAACAGTTAAAAAAACAACAACAAAAGGCTGAATTTGTCTTTACTTCTACCTAAAAAACTTTCAACGAAATTACTGCATTTAGTACTATTTAGTAGTCATTTCCATATCAAATTCATTAAGTGTGTATCAACTGGTAAGGTAAAGGTGTGGCACTTAGTTTTTTTCTTTTATTAAAATCTATACCATCTCTAATCTCAAATCTATGCTTATAAATACAGCAGCAAAAATCTTTCACACGTGAAATTTTCAAGTTAGACTAATTATACAATGCAAAATGAAAATGTTGGGGGTGTCATGGGCCGCATCCATAAAAAAAATAAAATAAAATAATTTATTTTATATATATATATATATATATATATATATATATATATATATATATATATATATATATATATATATATATATATATATATATATATATATATATATATATAAATAAATTTTATTTTATTATTTTTTTTTTTTTAATATATAACTGTTCACAAAAGTCCAGGAAAACTGATCATCTAACCTTCACCAAAAAACAAAGCATTGTCTGATGGGTGCAGTAGGTTTCATGTGGATCTAGCAAGGGCTAAGAGGAACTGTGTCGGCCAGGATGTATAGAGATGTAGCTGCATGACTGTAGTTCAGACAATATTTTAAGACAGGCTCCCAGTCTGAAGAAGCTTTGGAAGTGGGGAAGTTTCCAAAACGAAAATGATCCCAGACAGACTGACAATTACGGTACCAAAGTTGTTTTAAAGAAGAAAAAGGAGAAAGTTATGACAAAGTATGTCTCTGATCTGAATCCAGCAAAATACATTTGGAGAAATTTGAACTGTAAGGCAGAGGAACAAAAGTCATACAGAAAAGATTAGCTTTATAATTTTGACACCTTTGTGGGAAAATGTTTCTGTTAAAGGTTTTATTTTCACAATAAAACAACATTTTTACAAATTAACAAATTGCAAAGACTGCGCCACAAAACAAATGACCAAATGCAAATTGACTGCAAAGATTTCTCAAAGTTGTTCTAACTCAAGGTGAGAAAAAAAAAAATAGCAATACAGGTTGTCACAAACTCTGCTGTGCAAGCAGGCATATAAGTACTAGCAATAGCAAAAAGCTCTAAAGAAATTGTTTTATGTAAAGTAATAAGGTTTCTTCACATTCACACCATATTCTGCGAGGGCAGGAGTCAGGTCCTCCATAGTCAATGTGTACTTCTTATCCTATACACGGGAGGAGGAAGAAAATTATCAGGAGCAAAAATAACTGAAAGCAGATGAAACCTTCCTCTTCTAGCAACACTCACACAGCGCTCTCTAAATATTGTACATCATATTTAAATTGCCTGTTAAAATTAGACAAGCTTACCTTTGTCTTACTTCTTGAGCTTCCTGAGGCAGTGCCTTTCATTTTGCAGTACTGCAGCGCATCATTGGCAATGTCTGAGATAAACTTCTGAGATGCGAGGGAGATCAAACGAATTCTATGCATGGAAAAAAGAAAATAATTAATGACTTCTTCCCTTAATGGTTTACAGCCCACCTGTATCCTTACTTTGAAAAACACCACACACATAAACCTCAGATTTTCTCTGATCTTGTTCGGAGTGACCACAAAGCTGACATTAAAGAGTCTTACAAGGTTAGAGATGTTGCATTTTGGTTAAAAGGTTAAAGCCAGTTTGTTTTAAGCAAATCTAATCAGCCAACACCCCCTTTAATATCAGAAAGCACAGTGCTACCTAACTAATACAGTATTAAGATAAGAAATGCTGTATACCATTGGGAAATTCTTTAAATTAAGCAGGAGCATAGAAATATTTGACAATATAGTCATCTATTTGTGACTTCAACATGTTCCCAATGCCAGATTACATTAATTTCCGACTCATTCAGTGGCTTGAACTCGGGTTTGTAATGGTGAACTCATATTATATAAAAGGCTTTTAAGTCATAGGTTTGTTAAGTAAATTGGTGGCTATCAATCAAACCTCTGAATGTACCAACTGAGCAGCCTTATGATTTGTGCTGTTTGTTTTATTAGTCACACTCATATCAGGATTATGTACTCCTCCATGCGTGCACACTGACAGACACAAAGCTGTTCCTAGTATACAATTTCCCAGTCTACTTAAAGGACACATGCACAGGTGGAGCCTTTTTGCTGTATTTAATGTCTAAACTGACAAGTCCATGACATTAGACCCGAATTGAGTGTACTCACATCCTTGGATCAGAAGCCTCAAAGCCAGCCCGGTTGAGGTAGTAACCTGTGACTGCATCAGGAATCTGATGGGGGGGACATATGCCAATCAAGCACTGATTAAGAAACATTACTGTCAAAAACATGAGAAGATATGATGTAGCAGGGCTAACTGACTTACCGTGGGAGTGTACTCTTCCAGCTGCATGAGGAAATCAGCCAGTGGCGTGGTGGAAACAGCAGGCTTCACATCTCCATTGGTGATGCCACCAGGAACATACACTCCATTGGAAACAGATGTGTCTGCAGACGGTGTCACCACAGCCGATGAGGACGAAGCTATAAAAAGAGACATCAAGAAGGGTCTATCAAATGCTTGGAAAAAGGGTGGCTTTACCCCTCTGGAAAAGTAGGCAAAAAGAGGCCAACTGGACTTCTTTAAGTTTGTGAAGACGTTTCACGTCTTATCCAAAAGCTTCTTCAGTTCAAATAACGAAGGTGGAGAGTCCCAGATATTTAAGCCCTAGTGCAGAATGTCACCTTTGGAGATAGTTGTTGACCTACTATTAATCATGTGTGACATGACATGAGCCAAGGAGTTAAAAAAGGGAATGAGTCATTAAACCAGAGGTTTCAAGTGAAATTGCAGTGAGACCTTGCCCCTCCCTATCATGACCTATTGAGGTTACCCGAGGCAAGGGTTGAAGTGTCTGGAAAGGGATCTCAAGATAGCATTGAAGGTGGCGGCCTGTGTTCAGTGATGTTTGTTGACACTGGGCAAAGATGGCCTATTTTACTTCTCTTTCAAACCATCTGTTTTGTCAGTCCAAAATGTGAACATTTGTATCATCAAAAGAGTGTAGCTGTGCCGCTTGGTTATTTGGCCAGTGGTGTTGAGGATTTAGGTAAACTTGATTAAATTATAAACACATGAATAGGGTCAGATTTTGATATCCACCACAAAATACTATTTGGACACAGTTTCATCTTTCAGCATGACAATGACGCCAAACATACTGCTAATGCATTAAAAAATACCTGGAAAGAAAAATATACAATTAAGCACTACCACTCATGGATCGGGATCCCAAAGAACAAACTTCAACTTTACTGAAGAATAGTTGGACCACCTTGACAGACAACATAGCAAAAGGCAGCCAACATCCAAAGAAGCTTTAGATGTCCTTCAAGAAGCCTGGAAAACTATTGCTAAAGACTACTTGGAGAAGTAGTCTCCCATTTTTACATAAAAATCAAATCTATCATAAGGATGGGGCCTAAGGGTCTTTCACCATCTCACAATGCTGTGACTGCACCAGTTCCCCAACTCTCACTGAACGGTACCCATGGCCATTAATTAATGATCATGACAATTTCTATATTAGTAATCAGGAAACTGACCTAACAGTTAGTCAGTTGTGTTAGTTTCAGTCTTTATGCAAATGTAATGTTTACAAGGTTGGGGACCCCACAGTCAGCTGAAACTGAAGACGTTACTTGAATGAGTGATAAAACATATCTCAACAGTCAGATAAATAGAATCAAATTTCTGTGACGACTTAAAGAATCTACAAGAAAGCTTGCCTGAGAGAATTCAAGCTCTTTTAAATAATAAAGGTGATCATACCAAATATTCACTTTATTTTCAAGCTTGTGAGAATTGCACAAACTCTGTTTTTACCTTAAAGTTTGTGCTATTTACCTTAGAGTTTGTGCTATATACTAACATTTTTTCAATACACTGTACCCATTTCCAATCTTCCCTGGCAAAATACAAAGAAATCATGGATGGCTTGAGACTTTTGCAAAGTACTGTACTAACAATCTAAAAATTGCTACAGTGGTTAAGTTAGTGATACGGACTTAACCTGAAACATGGTACTTGGTAGGTTTTGTAATAAATATGTTTAAATCACTTTAGTGTAAGACGGCAGCCAGGTTAGTACGCGTTTTTCTCAGTCAGGCTTGGTAATGTTGACAATAGTCAATGCACATCGTGGAAAATTCCGACTTCCAGAGCGAGATGAAATCATCAAATGCTCTCAGAATAATAACAAAGACAATAACAAAGCCACGTTACGTTACCATTACTTGTGACCGACGGGATGCTGCTCACGCTGGTTGTCGTATTATCATTGGCAATGCAATTACTTGCCGTTGACGATGTGGTAGAAGGCACTCCTGTTGTTACAGACTGATTTAAGTTGTCCATGTTCATGTTGGCGTTAGCTAACGAGCTAACCGTGGTTAACTAGCACCGAAATATGCAAAACACCACAAATCCGCGATTTATAGCTGTAAGACAAATATTTTACAAAATTCTGTTTTAGTATAACTCTACCCTTTTACCCTTTAATTCAACGAAATGAATTACCAAAACTAAAAAAAAACTATAACTCGTAGCAGAAGTGTTCCTAAGACCTTTGCAGTAAAACGCTGAGCCACTACTGTAAAGTAGCTCGCTTCACGTGACCTATAGTCATCCTCTTCTTCTATGTGTTTTATTGCTGACTGCACACCGCCTCCTACGCCCCCTGCCGTAGCGGAGACTGTAGGTTATAAATTAATACACTTTCTTCATGATATTTAAAGAATTTAATTCAGATTTGTTCAAAATTATATTGTACTCACAAATATACAATGATTAGTGTGTAATTATGTCTTCCAATAAATTTATGCATTCTCATAAACTTAAAATGAATCCATTATGAAGACATAGGATCAGGCTCTGGCTTGAATAAGCAATCATGTTGCCCTGTCAGAAAATTCCTGTAAGAAATCAGCATTCAATTGATTGCAGTCTGCAATCTTTTGACATCTAGCGGTGAGATTTTACACACTATACCTTTAAACAGAGATTCACCTCTACTGGCGGTGCGAAGTGGTAGTTTACGAGGTGCACTGAATATAGCAGAGCGATCTCGTGCACACTGCAGGGGGCGTTAAGGGAGTGTCGGACATTTTCTCGGTTGTAATTCTTGTTCGAAGAAGCGAGTCTCCGTTTTTGTAGTCAGTCTTTCACTGGAGTGGACTGTATGCTGGGCTCTGGACAAATTGTAGTCCTGTATTCGTCTGACCAACGCGGGAGACGGACGTTTGTGACAGTTGTATGGGACAAAACAGGTACTGACAGCCTTTATAAACGTGCAAGTTAAATCCTCCACAAACGCCGATTAACGACTATCACAAACTTCCTCTCGTCCCCTGTTCAATAATCACTCAGTTTAGTCCACTTTTAAATGATTGGCAATTTTGTGCCTATCTCTGTAGGTTTAACGTGTTTACATATCGCCGTATTAAGGGAAGTATATTGCACCTGTAGAGGACTGCTCAATCTGTAATCTCACGATTATGTATTTTCTTCGGTTTTGTGGCGGTGTACCTACAAGCTGTAATTTGTATCAAAGTTCACAGGCTAGCAAAATGACTGCTCCTGTCCGTGCCATCGTGGTGGGAGGAGGATGTCGGGGTGAAATCTACTCCCAGTATGCGTCTATTCATCCCGAACGAATGAAGGTTAGGAGAGGCTTGTGTTTCTGAGGGAAACATTTGTCAAAACGTCAGCATGTCTTCGTCTGTCGAAAGGAAATACCTGAAATCTGAAATTAGTCTCCTAATTATAACCATTCTTTGCTCAAGTCATTGATGCAAGCTGTTCCTACCAATGTCACGTAGTAAGTTGTAATTTTTAACGAGGCGTACCTTGATTTATTCACTTGGACCTCAGGTTGTTGCAGTGGCTGATCCACGGAAATTTGCAAGGACCAAACTTCAAAAACAACACAAAATCGTGGAGGAAAACGTATTTGAAGGTGAGAGGAAGAGAGAAAAAGTATCAAATCCTTATAATTATCTGCCTTGTCCTTACTGAGTCCTCTTTTATCCAGACTGGCAGGCTGTAGTTGAAAGAGACAAGTTTGCAGACGCTGTGTTAATTTGCACCCCAGATCGCCTCCATAAGGTAAACATTGTCTGCAGCAAATATTTATTGGTTTAAATTACTTTGAGATGTTCTTAAATTAATTATTATGGTGATCACATTTATGCTTCCTAGGAACCTGCTGTGGCCTTTGCAAAGAAGGGATACCATGTTCTTCTGGAGAAACCAATGGCAGTGAGTGTTTATGGATGTTATTGATGAACTGATTTTACAGTAATAATTAATCCCTGATTGGCACCAAAAGTTTTATTGTCTGAAGTTTGGACACACAGTTTGATTTTAGCTTCCTTTTAAAAATACTTTTTAACTTGTATTGTTTAGAAAAACGGCCCATTGAACCTCTCTCAGACCATTTATTTTAGCATTCTAAAATCTGAGGCAGTGTTTGAACAACAGTATCAACATCAAGAAAAGATATTTTCTTAGAGCACTATCTTGAAATTTGTATTTAGAGAGGACAGTTTAAAATATAATGTTAAAAGTAGTCTGTGTTTTCTTTTAATTGTCTTTAATGTGAACTTTATTATTAGTGTGTGCTCAAATATGGGACTTTACAGGACACCATAAACTGGCTAATACTTAGACATTTTTTATGTATCTGTTCAAAATTACAGTTGGCAAGAAAGACCAGTGAAAATTTCTGGCTTATCTTTAATAGTGTTTTAAATATTAAATATCTTAAAACAGGTCTTTAATGTACAAAAAAAAAAAAAAACTTCTGAAAGTGGGTCGACAGATCATTTTTTTTCAAAGAAAGGACATCTCGAAAAGTATTTGATACATGAAGCTAAATTTTTACAGCAATTGTTCTACGTGTCCAAACTTTAAAGCTTTAAAATCTGCTGATTTGAGCTAGACTAACCCAACAGTTGTTTGTTTTAGTTGCTTTCACGATTCACTATTCTGAGTAAAAGCTTTAACAAAACCACACACCCTCAGTATTTTACATCAAACTGAAGCACAGCGTCCCTCTTTTAATGTCCCCACATGACTTCAGACAACTGCAGAAGACTGCACGGCGATCGTGGAGGCTTGCATTCAGAGCGGCGTGATGCTGTCCGTGGGTCACGTTCTCCGGTACGATCCAGTCATCCACAAGATAAAGGTGAGCATTTTCTAGTGCACTTTATCCAGCTGTGACAGTTTTCTTCAGCAGGTAGTGGAATCTATTGTGGGTTCAAACACTTCATCTGCCTAAAATCTATAGGAACTCTTTCTCATTCAAAACAGCCACACATTTACAGAATCAGCAGGATTGAGGAAAAATAAGCAAACAGAGCACTCTTTTGTGTTTGTGCAAGTGCAAAAAAACCCCATCAAAAAGAGCATTTTCATCAAGAGTGCTGAGGCTGTTTTGACTTGATTAAGTCAAAACTACAATTTTCTCATACTTGGGAAAGTGGTAAAGAAAATTTACAAAATGTATGAGGGTTTTGTTGTTTTTTTATTAATAAAATTAAATGGTCTTTTACAGGAGCTCATAGACACTGGAGTCATAGGTGAAGTGATCCATATTCAGCACCTGGAACCGGTGAGCAGGCAGATACGATGGAAACATAATAATAATAATAATAATAATAATAATAATAATAATAATAATAATAATAATAATTATTATTATTATTATTATTATTATTATTATTATTATTATTGTTGTTGTTGTTGTTGTTGTTGTTGTTATTGTTATTGTTATTATTATTACCATTGTTAAATTGAATTTAACAGACACATGTTGATTTTTCTTTTGTTGTTAATATTATATTGCAATATAAGACATAATTTCATAATTAACATATTCATTAAGAAAATCATAATTTGGAGACATTTGCACATAGTTGTGGCCTGTGGACAAATTTTTGTAGCATTGTATGTTTTTGTTATGTTTTGAGTTTTTTCAGGGTTTTTAAAGTGTTATTCAATGTTAACATTTCTGCAGCATGGTTAAAAACAGAATCGATCTCTTTCTTCCAGGTTGGGTTTTATCACTTTGCTCACTCGTTTGTTAGAGGGAACTGGAGAAACGAAGCAGAGAGCTCTTTTGCTCTTCTCACTAAATCTTGCCATGACATTGACCTCATACATCACTGGGCTGGAGGGCGCAGGTATATCATTAGACAGTAGTCAGTGCTTAAACTCAAGGCTCAATGTTCAAAAGTAAGATTTTCTTTCTCTTTTATTTTGGCCTAAAACAGCTAGAAAACTACATGTTTACCCCAATTTTGTTGGACTAGAGGTAAATGGGGATGGGGTTTTTTTTGTGTAGTTTGATTATTTACTCTGGCAGTTTGTTCTTGGCAGGTGTGTGAAAGTGTCGTCATTTGGATCCGTCAGCCACTTCAATAAAGACAACAAGGTATGTTGTCTGTTCAGTGATCAAATGAAGATAATCAGTAGCCATGATGGGTAGAAATCTCTGTACTAAGCATGAATATAAAATGTGATGTTACTAGTTTTGTGTCAGCCAGCAGGGGCTGCAGATCGCTGCCTTAACTGTTCAGTAGAAAAAGACTGCCCGTACTCAGCATGCAAAATCTACTTGGACAGTGTGAAGAAGGTACAAATTTCACCAATTTACTTTCATCATTTATGTACTTTTTTAGATACTTCTTATAAATAATTTTTGTGTTTTGTATGTTTGTGAGCTAGGGTCACACTGGCTGGCCAGTATCAGTCATATGCCCCAACTCACTCCCAGACATTGAGTCAGTAACAGAGGCATTGAAGACTGGACCATATGGCCGCTGTGTCTATGAGTGTGACAATGACGTCTGCAGTAACCAGGTTAGAAAACACTGTGAAATCTGCAGCACTGACCCTTTCTGACTCAGTTATGCAGTATTAGGTTCCTATCAGGCATCAAAGATGCATTTAGAATATACAGAATATATTGTACTTCTACCTGCACCACTTTCATTATGTGTACTTTCTTTTTTCTTTAATCTCAACAAACAGTTATCTGCATATGAGTTAAAATAACTTAAACACAGTGAAATTTATTATATATTTATTTATTTATTTATTTATTTATTTATTTTTTAGCACAAGAAGCTTTCTGGTTTCCGCCGTTTTGCAGTTCTATACTGTACCTCTCATATTTAAGCAGGCTTTGTTGCAAGCAGGAAGATGGTGTGTGTGAGACTAAAAGACAGGTTGAATTTGGAGGACTGTAATTACAGAACCATTAGTTGTTGCTGAGATGAGTTTTTGTTTTGTAGTTATGTGCATTTGCCCAAAATATTGGACATTGTCCCCATAGCTTAAATCAGCTGACTGACATACGAATTCCCAGACTGCACTTTGTTTATTTATTTATTTATTTGGTCTGTGATTCTATCCTTTTTATCTCTTTTAACTTTTCTGATCTCCTGAGCAGGTTGTCAACATGGAGTTTGAAGGGGGTGTGACGGCAGCCTTTTCCATGGTGGCATTCACTGAGGAGATTTGTAAGCGAAAAACAACCATTTACGGTAGCAAGGTAGGACTGTAATTAATGTCTCTTGGAAAGATGAGAATGAGAGACTGAAGAAAATCACATAGAAACACATTAATTAGCAAATGAATTATATAAAAGTAAAAGTGTGAATGCTTACAGATACAGCAGGTAAGAAACATTATATATCACAGCACTGTTAATCCTTATAGACCCTGTAACAGTTCAAACTGTTAGAAGCATGTTATTTACCTCATAGGACAAAGGCACTCTTCTGCATCATAAACAGAACAGCAGACCAAAATCACCCATTCCATAATATGTTGAAATATGGTTTAACAATGATATGTTATTATAATTAGGGATTTCCTGCCTCGTCATACTTTCACGGAAATCTGTGTATTGTCATGTTTTTTTATGACCATATGATTTAAAAACTATTATATTTTAGCAATTCCTTATTTGATAAAACTGATTCAGTTGTTTTACAATACTTTCAATTTTGCTTTGTCCTGTTTTTGAGGGTGTCCAAAGTTTCAATATTCAGACAAAAACCTTTTTGATAAAACCAGTTCGATGAGCTATCATTCATACTACTGATGTGCGGCTGATGAAATGATATCTCCTTGAATCTTTAGTATTTGGATTTGATAAACATAGAGTTAAGTTTGTTACTAAAATTCAGCTCTTTCCTACATAATGAACTGGATCTTCTCAGGGCGAGCTCTCATACAATGGCCACGAGATCCATGTGTTCAACTTCCTGACCCAGAAATCCAGAAAGCACACAGCAGACTATAACACTACCAGGCAGTTCGGTATGAGTGGGCACGGTGGAGCAGACTACTGCCTTATGCATGCCTTCATTTCTGCTGTGGCAGTGAGTGCTCATTACTCTTTTTTTTTTAAATTTTTTTAAATATCTAATTTTAGATAAGATTTGTTGTTCTACTTCCACTTGAGATTATCTGTATATGCTTTTCTTGTACCTGTGATGCAGGACTTAAAGGATGCATGTGTCATATCTATGTGTATCTGTTCTGTGATCTGCTCTAATTTTTGTTTTCATATATCTTCATATGCATGCAGAACAATGATCCATCACTGATACGGTCTGGTCCTGTGGAGACACTGCAGAGTCATTTGCTGGTGTTTGAAGCTGAGCGCTCACGACTGGAGAGCAGAGTGCTGCACTGTGGGGACATTAAACAGAGCTAAAAAAAAATACCTACAACATTTTTTTTAGCATATTTTGTTATAGCTTCTTAATAAATCAGTCTAGTAATACCTATATTGTTAGTTATTGAACAAAACAATTAAACTTTCTCATTTGTCAATTACTAGATTTATATACACACACTGCCATATATGTGTAGTTTACCAGATGTTTTTGCAACAAGGACTTTTTTCTAGTGAAGCAAAGATGTCCTGAGAAAGTATGATGATTAATGACAATGACACTCACTTCCTAAAATGATTACATAACTGATTCATGTCAGAAAAAGAAATATTAATTTCAAGGGACTACCTGGTTTAATAAATGCTAAATAAAATCTGTTTTTAGTCTTGTGTCTTTAGTTTCCACTTTTTTTTTTCTTCCACACACTATCACGCTACAAAACCTGACACTAGTCTTGAGGCAGTAGGACATGGAAAATATGTACTATTTAAAGAGAAAAGTCATCTTGAATTTAATGGCAAATTTTGAGACAGTGTGTCACATCCAGTCTTCATCACCTGGACTCTTCTGCTCCAAAGCCATGCTATTGTAAGACATGCTGTTTGCCATCGCTTTGCTGAAATGTGAAACCTCTTCCATAAAAAAGATGTTTGGATGAAAGCGTATGATGCTCTGAAACTTGTAATCTTTTTTTTTTTTGGTCCCAATAATTTATTACATTTTGACATTAGGACTAATGGAGTACACGAGAGCTCAGTTATTAATGAAAACATGAATTTCACAACTTATCACACCACTTTACAACTGCTCATTGAGGCAAATAGGTAGGGAAATATTGGGTGAATAAACAGGCACAAGCACAGGACTGTGTCAGATCTTTATGTAACAAGAAAGCTTATTTACACAACACCAAGACACTGAAGAAGTCACTTGGATGAGTGATGAAACATTTCTTCCAATGAAAACGCTACATCCAGATGAACAGAATCAACTTTTGGGGATGTAGAACACCAAGTGCAGTAAAAAGTGATATTTTTTTTAATTAAAAGTAATTTTTTTAAATGGAGGCTGTATGATAAAAAAGCATTTATATACTATAAAATGAAAACAAAAAGACATTTTAAAGTGGCACATGGCAGCAGGTTTCTGTGTAACAAAATTATGTTATGATTCCATTGTTGCTATCGTTACCGTATAAAGTAACATAACATATATGAAACATAACAAGGAAAGGTCTTCACCATTTCAATCCAGAGCTTGGAGAGAAATTGACTATCACAGCGGTTGCAAAGCAAGGATTTACTAGCAAGCAGAAATTTGTTGGATTGCAAAACCACTGACCATCGACTGACAGCATGGGAAAAGTAAGTGCATGAATAAATGAATGAATAAGTTCTTCAAGTCATTTGTTTTTGAATCAGCTGTTTAAACTTGAAATTCATATTTGCAAATCTAAAGATTTTACAATTTTTTTTTACATTCCTGCATTTTTTCTGTGCAGTCCTGTGAAATGAAACCTTTTGAATCACTGTTTTGTTGTAACAAGAGTAAAAAGCATCTTTTAGTTATTGTATTTATTTTGAACATTTAAAGCAGTTTGTGGTAAATATAACAGACACTCTGTCATGGTCCTCGGTCGGTGACCCAGTGTTTTGTGTTTTGTATTATTATTGTTATGAATTGAACTTAAATTTGTTAAGATTTTTCATAGCTAGTCTCTTGGTTTTTGTTTCTGTATTTCTAGTTCTGTAAGTTCTTTAGCATCTCCTTATTTCCAGTCTTTAGGTTTTGTTAATGTGTCTTCCCTCTGTTCACTGTCTTGTCTACTCTGTGCCTTTGCTGTGGGACACCAAGGTCTCAATGTCAAGTCCGAATCACTTTGTTATGCTTCCTGTTTTACTTTGACTGTCTACACCCTTTATCAATGTATTCTACTTTGTCTCATTATGTCTGATTTGTCCCAACTGTGTTTCCACCTGTTCCCCATCCTCTCGTTATCCTGCCTGTGTATTTTAGTCCTCAGTCTTCCCTTGCTTGTTGTTGTGTTGTACCATCTCTTCAGTGCTGTGTGTTTCCTCTGTCTTCCTAGTGTCTTTGTTTCTTGATTTCCAGTTTCCTAATACCTTACTTTTTTAGCTTCTAGTTATTATGCTAGAGTTTGAGTTCTCTACAGCGCAAGCTTGTTTAATTCATCCCTCTGTGTCCTGCAAGTCCTGCATTTGGCCCCATCTCCTTCCTTCCACACAGCTGTAGCCTTCACACACACAGTTACTGAATTTGACTCATTTAAAAATTTAAAGGTAAACAAATTAATAACCACTGACCAAATTTAAAAAAAGCAAAGCAAAACAAAAATAATAATAATAATGATAAAAACTGCATTACAATCCTTAAATCTTCAGATAAAATGAACTGTTTTCATTCAGTTTTATTGTATATCTATGTAAAAAATGAAATATTTCTAATGCTCTGCTTTTTCCTTTAAATGTGGTGTCATATCATAATAAAAATTACTTGAAATGTGTATTGAAACAAAACATAAACCTACAATATATTTTTCACTACAGTTAATATTTTAATAACAGAACGGTGGTTTCTAGAATATATTTTTCATTTCATTATTGTTTTAATCCACAAAACTTATTTTAGTTCTTTAAGAAAATGTCTTACAGTGAAATAAATACAACTAAACCTTTTTTTTTTTACACCTTGAATCCTGTCTGGCAGCTTTGGCAATCAGAATTATGATCTCAGTGTCAGTCACTGTCATTTATTCAGCACCAGTGTTTTGATGGGTATTAGTACATCAACACTGAAATGGTTTAACTGTAAATAATAGCAAGAATAAAACAAAGCAGATCACAACAAAACTTGTACCATGACTTCATATATTTGAGTATGTTTGCCCTTTATGTTTTACCTGGTTGTTGAATGTCCCTGACAGGCAAAGATGAAGACAAAGTGGCTACAGGACAGCAGCCCTGAATCCCTCCAACACCCTCCCGAAAAAACGTATTGGACCACATTTGGTGCTCTGCTGGCGAGAAGCTCCAGCCCTCAGCCTTCCACCTCTGGCTTCCAGCATGGACGACCGAAGGCTGCCAATCAAGAGGTGAGTAGAAAGCATATTCATAAGCTCATAGACAATGTAAATGTTTTGACATCTTCTGGCATTGTAGACAAGCCAAGAGTTTTGACACACATTACTCCATTTCTAACAGGTAAACACTGCCCAGCCAGTGAGGAGGTCAAGCCCCCAGCCCTCCACCTCTGGTTTACACTTGAACCGTGACTGGAGAGCGAGGAGATCCAGCCCTCCACCTCTGGGAGAGAGGAGGCTGACCAGGAAGAGGTGAGTAATCACAATCCTGTAAGCATCAGTGGTGAATATTTCAAGAAAAAAAAAATACTGTTATGTATTCACTTCAGCTTTAAATGTTTGTTGTCTGATCTCACTGTGCTGCACACACATCATACCCGCAGTCATTAGTGGCTTATACAGTCTCTATTTCTGACCCCTTCTATGCACATTACTGCCATCTTCTGGCATTAGCAGCATGTAGCAGCACAGTATATTTGAACTCAAGTTGGTCACATAAAGGTACATTTTGTTGCAGTTTGATAACTATTTCAGTATTCACAAACCAATTACCATCCCCAGTGTGCATACAGAACTGACTTCTGTTGAAGTTATCTTTTTGAAAAAATAAAAGAAACTGCTAATGTAAGAATAATAGTCAGTATCTTACACTGAAAAAAAGGCCATGTTGGATTTACTTGATTCAATAGTGGACATTTGTTGCACACAAATGTTTTGCTTTGGCAGAAACCTAAACAACTGAGTTAAATCAACACAACTTTTTCATATTCAGTAAACCTATGCATTTTGTGTTCATAAAACACGATTGAAACATGTTCAGATGAAGTAAGTTGAGCTCTTGGAATATTTTAATCCTTCACAATTTTGTCATTTTATTTCAACACTATTCAATAACTTTTACCCCAATACTACTTGGTCACTTAAATACTACATGTTGTCTTCATATTACATAATGTTCAACAAAATCTACAGTCTGGTTACCATAAAAATTGAATGGATTTACAATGACTACCATCCTCCGGGTTGCAGGAGGGCTGGGAAATAATCCTGAAGTGATAGGTTACGAGGCAGGGTACACCCTGGACAGCTCACCAGTCTATCACATAGAAACAAACAACCACGTGCACTTACATTCACGGGTAATTTAGAATCACCAGTTAACCCTAACTCTAATAACTGCATGACTTTTAACTGTGGGAGGAAACCAGAATACCCAGAGAGAAGCCACTGCAAACTAGCCAGAATGTGGATTTGAACCCAGGACCTTCTTACTGTGAAGCAACAGCACTAACCAGCATGCCAACAATCTAGGAAATACAGGAAAGCTATGATTTCCTGTATTTGATGCAGAATTTTTTTGTTTTTGTCCTCGACAGGTTAATCCACAATAAATAGCAATAGCATGCACGTGGTGTGTGTGTAGTTCTCTGCCTCTTATAACTCCAGTGATTTTCCTGCAGTTTGAAATCTTGTGCGATCTTGTGAATTTCATGAGTTCAGCAACTAACCACTCTTACTAGATTGTATCCTGTCATCTCAACAAGAACAAATTAAGTTTTTGAATTCCATGCAAATCCTACATGATTTAATTACATTCATAGAAACATGAAATTATTGTGTTCAAAATACAAGGTAGACTTTTTTAATGTAACAACCACCCAATTTACTTTTTTTGGTATACCAAAAAAAGTAGAGGTGGCTGCTCGACTTGACTGAGATGGATGCCTTCCTGAAACCACGATCCAAAGAGTGCGAGACTGAAATCCCGTGCAGTGTCGCGGGATTTAACATTGCTATATTATTGACTTACTTCACTTGAACATGATATGAACAATTTAATCTACCCTCTCTGCATATTATGTAGTTTCTACACTATATAGTTACACTTAACTTTAAAGCATGAGGCAATTGTGTTAAATACACGCAAGATGCTTACGTAAATCCAAGAGCTGGCCAATCCCTTTTTTTCAGTGTAGGTGCTTAACATCAAGTGATATCTCACAGCTACCCCCTGGTCGACGAGTGAGGAGATCCAGCCCTCAGCCCTCCAGCTCTGGCTTCCTGTTTGGACGACAGGTGGGTGCTCATCAGGAGGTGAATAGAAAGTATACTGTATGCTCACAGAGGAGTACGTTCTAACATCTTCTAAATCCTACAAAACAAGAACTGAGTGGTGAAAAAAATACAAACTGGCATTGTAGACAAGCCAAGAGTTTTGACACACATTACTCCATCTCTAACAGGTAAACACTGCCCAGCCAGTGAGGAGGTCAAGCCCCCAGCCCTCCACCTCTGGTTTACACTTGAACCATGACTGGAGAGCAAGGAGATCCAGCCCTCAGCCCTCCACCTCTGCCTTCAAGCGTGGGAGAGAGGAGGGTGACCAGGAAGAGGTGACTAATCACAATCCTGTAAGCATCAGTGGTGAATATTTCAAGAAAAAAAAATACTGTTATGTATTCACTGTATTCACTTCAGCTTTAAATGTTTGTTGTCTGATCTCACTGTGCTGCACACACACCATACCCGCAGTCATTAGTGCCTTATACAGTCTCTATATGCACATTACTGCCACCTTCTGGTCCTGACAGCATGTAGCAGCACAGTATATTTGAATTCATGTTGGTCACATAAAGGTATATTTTTTTGCAGTTTGATGACTATTTCAATATTCACAAACTAATTACCACCCCCAGTGTGCATACAGAACTGACTTCTGTTGAAGTTATCTGTAGTATTTTTGAAAAAATAAAAGAAACTGCTAACGTAAGAATAATAGTTAGCATTTTCGGTGCTTAACATCAAGTGATATCTCACAGCTACCCGCTGGTCGGCGAGTGAGGAGTTCCAGCCCTCAGCCCTTCAGCTCTGGCTTCCTGTGTAGACGACAGGTGGGTGCTCATCAGGAGGTGAATAGAACGTATATTGTATGCTCACAGAGAAGTACATGTTTAAACATTTTCTCTATTCTACAAATACAAGATGTGAGTGATAAAAAAAAAAAACCCACTTGTTTCTAAAACTGGCATTTTCAGATAAACGAAGATGATGTGGTCCAACCCTCAGTCTTCTACCTCTTTTTACAACCCTGGAAGAGAGGAGGCTGACCAGGAAGAGGTGAGTAATCACAATGGTGTAAGCATCAGTGGTGAATATTTCAAGAAAAAAACAAACATGTATTCACTTCAGCTTTAAATGTTTGTCATCTGATCTCTAATGACTGGAGCATTTTTAACCTGTTTGTTCCTTTTTGTTACTGCAGCAGGAACGCCAAAGATTCCGGAGCGGGTACTACAGAGTCCAGAGTGACACCGATGGGTCCCACCCCACCGTGCGCTTCCCTTATTGTTTTCTACCAAAAATTGTTAATGTTAATATTGTATGTACTGGGTATGGCGTCGGGGTGGTGGAACAGGTCTTCATTTACACCACAGATGGAGTATTTCTCACTCACTCAAGGGCAGTCTCCATTAGAGAGTCTTTAAGTGGCAAATCCATCGGCCACACATTTCTTTTCCTTCCTACCTACATAGTTACTGCTAAGTTTAAGATATAGAGTACTAATGATAAGTTATTCAAAATGTACTAATAGTACGTTCAGAATATCTCACCATCTCTTTTTTAACTTTAAAAAAAGCTTTTAGTGTTTAAGATACAGTAGTGATAAGTTTAGATTTAGATGTTCTGTCAATTCTGTTATAATCCTTCATTTACAATAATTTTTTGACTTTTCATGTTATGACATAAAACAAACAAAATAAAAACCAACTAATCTAATGGACCAGTTTTAGATTTTTATTGATTTGATGGGATGTTTCCAAAGGGTCGCGCCTATTTATCTTTTAATGTTTTGTTTTATATTTTCATTTATTTTATGTTTCTTAAGGTTAATAAAAACCTTTATTAGTTAAGGCTTTACTGAAAAGATTCAGTAAAGCCTTAACATTGTTTGCATTAAACTAATTCATTGTTTGGATTTTGAGAATATGGTTTCACTTCTTTATCAATCTGCAAACTGCCACTAATGAAAGAAAGCTCATGCTCAAACCATTATCTGCCCTGGTTTATTGATGATTTTTGTTGTATTGCTAGTTCATTTTTCTCTCGCTCTCACAATGGTGTGAGATGAATGTACAAAGTAAAGAATGCCGCCGCCCGGTACACATTGCACCTGACCCCTATGGCGCCTCCTGTAGGTGGTATGCCTGCAGGAGGATGGGCCCATGTCCCTTTTTCAGGCTGTGCCCGGCCGGGTCCCAAGGACCAGACACTCGCCCTCGGCCACCCTCCCTGGGCCTGGCTCCAGGGCAGAGCCCCGGTAACACAATCCAGGGCAGGGTGAACTGTTCCCTTAATATTGTATTCATAGGGGTCTTCAGAACCTTTGTCTGGTTCCTCACCCAGGACAAATTGGCCATGGGAGACCCTGCCGGGGAACCAAAGCACCCCAGACAACACAGCCCCTGGGATCCCTGGGACACAGAAACCCCTCCACTACTATAAGGTAGCTATTCGCAGAGGGGATGGTGTAGAGTGTAGCCTTAAAAAAAATCCAGCAAAGGCCTTTCTATTTTAGCTATAATCCTTATCATAAATGTCCTTTGTTTCAAAGTTTGAGGAGTCAATTTTAAGGAAGGGAAACAGTGAGTAAAGGCTGAGGTATGCCAAACACAAGAATTGGACTGAAAATCAGTGAACTTAATTCCTGCGGTAGGATATATATATTAACATGTGATTCAGAACCACAACATTTGAAAAATACCTTAATGCAACATTAATAGTGAAACATTTCCACATATAACAAAGTGGAAAAGGGTATAAAATCAAACAGGAAAAGTCAATAAATTTAGCCAGGTAGCTTTGGTATAGCAGCTAGTTATGTACAGAAGTTCCACCATTTGCGGGGATAGCAGAATAATACAACTTTGTACAGTCAGACAAGTAGCACTGAAAATGTCCAACTGCTGAAGTCATGAGATTAACTTTATTACCATTACCTTTTCTGTGGACAACACTCTCGTTGATGTGTGCAGTATCCTTTGTGTATGGAAAGCCTGAATATTGCAGTAATGGGAGATTGTTTTGTTTCAGATCGAGCTTCTCTTTGATGTGCTGATCCACATCGTTAGCATTCTGGTTCAGCAACATCCTCTGTTTTTCCTGATTCTTCACACTAGATGGAGCCATCTAGTGTGAAGCACTCCAAGCACTGAATGTTGTTCCAAATTTGATACTGAAATTAGAGATCAGCAGGTATAAAATCACCACCCACTGACCATTCAGTTCTTTGGAAAATAGTGTCACCATTCCTGGAAGATCCCTCTGACCTCCTGCAAGCAATTTTGTTTTCAGATCATTACACAGCTCAACAGATAAAACTGTCTCTTAAAGATTGATTTAATGAAATACTTGATAATAATCCTTTTAATTGCCCTGTGCCTTAAACACAGAGCAGTGATATTAAGTCTGCCAACTTAAACAGCATTTTTGCCAGCTTGCTTTCCTGGCTATCCATATATTTCCAGTCTCGCTGACCAAAGTCCTTAGACTCCTCAGAAATTCACACACCTCTTTTGTTACTAAACTACTGTAGAGCCCTTTTCCTTTCACACACACGCTCATGTCACTACTTTGTCTGCAGCAGCTTTATTGTTTTCCGCCTGTATTGTGAGTTTAATCTCTTCATATTTTTCCGGTAGTATAGTTTTATCTTCCTTTGAAAAATCAACCGCTCTGCTGCCACTACACTCTTTCATGTTTGTGATTGGTCAGATGCTGCCAATGCCACTCCTTACATGGAAACGTGCAGCGGAAACCCTGGATTCACTCAACAAGTTGTTAACTAGCTTTGTGATCACTTTGTTTTGGTTGCAGATGTTAGGGTAAGTGAATCCAGATAACAGAGAGACACCCTGAGTATATTGAAGGGAGGCAGGCAGTGTTGGACCCTTTAATAACTCTGCTGGAAAACTGAACTCATATTTTCCAGCAAAGATTTTGCATGTAGAAACTGTTTCTTCTCCATCGGATGCATACAGCATGCATACAGCTCCCCCTTCAACTCACCATTCTTGGTTATCAGGCTATTTAAGCACTGGCAAGCCTTAAGTTAAAAAACATCTTAGCGTTTGTTTTTAAAAGGACTCCAACATCAAGGGGACCTAATACCAAGCACAACAGATATCTATTACTTTAGAAGTTGGCAAAATCACAGTGAAACTGACAGTAAAGTGGATTCTCTGTGCAACACTAACCCTGAAACACTTGTCTTCAGTATGCTGCATAGTTTTTAGAAATTTCCGGTGTGGTTGCCCTGATAGTCCTCAATTCCATTAACTTAGATAAAACTTTATTAATCCCTCGGGTAGGTTCCTCTGGGAAATTTGTTTTTCCAAAAAGCACAGCACCGACAGAAGTTACAGAGTTAAGAATATTATATATATATATATATATATATATACACACATATATAAATACAAAGACATATATAGATAAAATATACAAAGGGGATAAATAGAATAAATAGGAATAAAAATAAAAATAAAAATAAAAATAAAAATAAAAATAAAAATAAAAATAAAAATAAAAATAAAAATAAAAATAAAAATACAAGTGAATTGCACATTTCAAGTATGGAGTCTATTGCACTGCTGATTATTAACAAAAAGTATTGCACAAAAGGTATTGCACAGTGAAGAGAAGAGGCACTACAGCTTAGTTGTTCACTTCTCTCCCATTCAAGGATCTGAAAACCAAGTCAACAATGATGGACAATTTTATTAAAAAAGGTGGACTCAAATGTGCATTTAAAAGAAAAATATAATGGACAAAGTAATGACCTCTGTTAGTACTAGTTCAGCCTCTTAGTAGATGAATTTAAAAATCCTTAGTGGCTTCCTTCTTGCGTGATTCACTGGAAGAAAACTTGATCTCTGATTTTAAACCTTGAGATCAAGGTCAGCAAATTGTACTTAGATTTTTAGTAGATGTACCTATGGTATTAATTTGAAAATCCTACATCTTCTCATTCTTGAGTCATCACAAAGTTGGATGTCCATGCCAAACGTGTGGCCATCCACCACCCACCTAGTGGGGTGACAACAATACCCTATCAACCGTTTATGACTGAGGGGAGAAAAGCAGCAAAGGATTCACAAAAGATGCCAACATTTAAATTTGAGAAAAAAATTATTTAAAAAAACAAAATGTTTCCATGAAAAAACAAAAGTCTCTGTAACTGACAGGTTTTTAACTCCATCATCCATACATACATCCATTCATCCATCCATCCATCCATCCATCCATCCATCCATCCATCCATCATCCATCCATCAATCCATCCATCCATCCATCCATCAATCATCCATCCATCCATCCATCCATCATCCATCCATCAATCATCCATCCATCCATCCATCCATCATCCATCCATCCATCCATCCATCCATCCATCAATCATCCATCCATCCATCCATCCATCCATCATCCATCCATCCATCCATCCATCCATCATCCATCCATCCATCCATCCATCCATCCATCCATCCATCATCATCCATCATCCATCCATCAATCCATCCATCCATCCATCCATCCATCATCCATCCATCCATCCATCCATCCATCCACCCATCATCCATCCATCCATCCATCCATTCATCCATCCATCCATCCATCCATCTGTCCATCCATCATCCATCCACGACTCCATCCATCATCCATCCATCCATCTATCCATCCATCCATCCATCCATCCATCATCCATCCATCCATCATCCATCCATCCATCCATCCATCCATCCATCATCCATCCATCCATTCATCCATCCATCCATCCATCTGTCCATCCATCATCCATCCACGACTCCATCCATCATCCATCCATCCATCTATCCACCCATCCATCCATCATCCATCCATCCATCCATCCACCCATCCATCATCCATCCATCCATCCATCCATCCATCATCCATCCATCTTTTTCTCCGTATCAAGAGCCAGGTCTCGAGGTTTTTAACTCAATATGTGAAATCTGTCTATCATATTTAGAATTTTAATGTAAGGGGTCAAAATATCATCCAGCCTCTGTAAAATGTCTCTAGAGCAGGCAAACAGGTACAGCCCCAGTCAAATATATGCACACACCCGAGGGCAGGGAAGTTTCTCATTATCCGAGACAAGTCATAATAAAAACCAAAACGAAACTCTTTGACTGTTTACACAATGAACATGAAGTCAGTGCAGGAAGCTTACTGCATCAACTCGGTTGATGTTCTTTTGTTGAGTGTTTCATTATAAAATATGGGAAATAATGAAAAATATTTTTTTTTAAATATATTTGTTATCCTTTTAACAACTTTATTTGACAGAAACAGTGAAGATCGACAGGAAAGGCATGCGGCAAAGGGCCACAGGTTGGACTAGTACCCGGGCCCACCACTTTCAGCCATGAAATATGGTCACCTGCTCATCTAGCTGAGCTAAACCGGCATCCAAGAAGTACTCCATTTTGACTGAGTGTGTCCAAACCTTTGACTGATACTGTAAAAAAAACAAAACAAAAAAACAACTTACTCGTCTCTGCTGGTGATATCTTTGAATTTCTCAGTGCATGGCTGCTTGGCTGCCTTGGCTTTGTGACGCTGCCACTGCAGGTTTTTCAGGTCTGCTTCAGCCACATTAAAAGTATACTTCAGCAATGAGTCTTTTCATAACTACAGTGTAATGAATTGCGATCGCTGATATGTGAAAGATGTCTGTGTAATCAGGATTTACTGGTTATTATTTTGTGTTGCATCTTACAAGCAGCTTTCAACTAAAATTATTTAAGGAAAAACAAATGTATTTTTATTCTCAGTTAACTTAATCACAAAAATTATTCATCAGTCAGCATAGACACTTGAAGAACAAAAGCTGGACCTGCATACCTGTGTGATGTGTTCTCCAAAAAAATAATGATTTACAGAAAAAGAAAAACTAATTTCAATTAAATAAGAAAAGGAAGCAAACTTAATTTAAAGTGCACAAAAACAATCCGAAACTCACAAAAAAGGTGACGATCAACAAAAAATACAGTAACTAATTCGCCCTCTATCCTCCTGCTGACACCCGGTGTCATGGTCCGTGTGAGCAGCTGGGTGTGGCCTGTGTGGATCTCAGGGTAGGCCTCCCATCTTCTCACCCGGGCCACGCACATGGAGTTCTTGTATGACTTTAAAAGTCTTTAAACAATTCAATTCATAATTCAATAATTCAATTCAAATAAATATTTGCCCCACAACATTCAGAACTTGTTCCAAATAAGACCAAATACTCATGACCTGAGAGAAGTCCTTGTTTTCAGTAAGCCAGTACTAAGGATTCATGTTAAATATCATGCATTACAGCCACAGGCATTAGTGTGTGGAACACCTGTACAGATGAAGTTAAGAAAGGTACATCTATACAAAAATGTACACAATTGTTTAAAAACAATAGATTGTATAAATATAGGAAATGTTGCTCTTAGTGACTGAGATGTCCTATTGTGTTATAATATAGCTTTGTCCTGATTTTTATTGATTAAGCAAAGCGTAACCCAAACTTAAAGTATTCATTAAGGTGTTTGTCACATAGGCATAATTCCATATGAAGTAAATTACAAACATCATAGGGTGTTTAGTTTAGGTAAAAATGTAGTTTGTTGCTGTTTTGGTTTATGAGCTTAAATTGTTGTGTATTGTATATGAGTGTAGACTTGTATACAGTTAAAAATGTATGGATCGTTTAATGTCGAATTTGGAATATTGATTTGTAAACAATGGAATTTGAAATAAGAGGGTAGGAACAGAAAATGTGAAACTTCATCTTACTTCTTTTTGAGCATAAACATTGTGTAGACATAGAAATATTTATGAAAATATAATGTTTTCAAGTTTTTCATTCCTCTTGTAAATCTTGAAATATCTGTGTATCATTTTCAGAGCTTCCTTGTTCTTGTTAGACTTCAGTCTCAGTTTTAGAGTTTTGATTTGTGTCACGGCTACCGGGGCAAGCCATGTGGTGTTTGTTGAGAAAGGACCCAATATGCAGGAAACGGCAAGATGCAGGTGAGCGTTTATTTACAAAATGGAAAACAGGAAATGAGGCACAAGAGAACTACTTAAAACCTAAACCGGGAAAACTAATAAGGAGACCTGAAATAATAACAAAGCAAGATGAAGACCAGAGAGATGCAGGACGAATGAAGACAATACCATGAAATGCAGATGGAGTGACAACCAGCATAGGCAACACACTATATATATATATATATATATATATTGTGGGAAATACATCATTTTTTACTAAGCTTTAGTAGTGGCATTTTGTGAAAACTTTTATTACATAAGTAGTGATGATCATTTTATACACACATTGCAAATGTGCTCATGAAGAGTTAGCATTCAGTCTTCTGAGGGTCATAAGCTTCATCTGGTGGGACTATCCAGATGACATATTGTGAAAGGTGACTTAGAGTGCAGTAGAGGTCAATGCAAACACGCTTACAGACACAGACAACACGTAGATTCACTTCTAGGTCAGAGGTAAGCTACATTTTGCTTGCAACTGCATTTTGTGCCTGCACAATATGACACGCATATCTGTACAGACACAAGGTAACGAGGGAACAAGACACAGGAGGGAGACACAGCTGAACCTAATGAACATTACCAGGAGGAAACAGCCAGAAAGCACGAAGCTAGATCCAGAAAAACTAGACATTACAAAGAGACATGACAGAACTTGAGCAGAGGGAGCACAGAACCAAAACCAAAGATAATATATAATAATCAAAACAAAACCACTGAGTCCAGAGACTCAGGACCATGACAATTTGTTCCCTCAGTGCTTGCCCATTTCTGTATCCTATATTTTTAGCCCAGATTCCACAATACCTAACAGGCTAGCTGATAGGGATTCCGAATGACAGCAACATCAGAAAGAAGGAACACGAGAAGCTGGAGAAATACCAAGGGGTCAGAGAAGAGCTCGAGAGGATGTGGAGGGTGACGGTAACGGTGGTCCCAGTGGTAATCGGAGCACTAGGTGCGGTGACTCCCAAGCTAGGCGGGTGGCTCCAGCAGATCCCGGGAACAACATCGGAGATCTCTGATCTCCGATGTTGATAGATAGATAGATAGATAGATAGATAGATAGATAGATAGATAGATAGATAGATAGATAGATAGATAGATAGATAGATAGATAGAATATCCAAAAGTAGATAAAATAGCTCTCCAGTTGTTATCAGGAAATTGCATTCCATTAAGGAGCAAGGTGTCCTTAATTGTCCTCTCAACATAATAATGTCAACAACAACAACAGCATCCCAGCTCTGGGTCTTGCAACATATCCAAGATGACTAATCCTGGAGCATGTCCCACTGTCCATACTTCCAGTGGATCACGTTGTGTCGATGGCAGTTGTAAGACTAGTGTGGTAAGAAGGGTGTGTAGAGTAAACTCAAGAGATGACGACATGCTTGAATCACAGAAAAACTTTGACCTCGTGCCAGGAAGGGGATTACAGCAGCGCTGTGATGGGCACTCCTTCGAGCAAAGCCTCATATTCCATTTGATGCAAACTGCTTTCTTTGAGCAGTTTCTGAATAAAGGAGTACAATTGTAGTTTTTTAAGAATGAAGCCTTTATTAGTACTATAACCTTTTCCTCTTCTCTTTTTCACAGTGACAATGATCACCTGGGAGGAGTTGTCTTCATGTCGTAGTCATGATATTAGTCCCTCAAAGGAACAGGGTGGACGCACACAAACACACATAATGCCACATAGGCTGGCGACGTGCTTCTGGAGACGAGTTTGCAAACTGAGTCAGCAGCTGTATTTCTGAATGACTCAACCGGTCCACCACAGAGCCCTTTCATTTCTCAGAGCCCTGCCTTCAACCCTGCCTAACACACAGGCATGCACTGAATATGTTAAACACTAGTGCTGACCTCACTACAGCATCACTTCCTCCCAAATGACCAGGGTAACTACTCAAATACCAAGGCGCAATATGGACTTAATTTCCAAGGAAGTAATTTATCTCAGTGATCAATATTAACAGACAGTTTGATGCTTTAAGGTCATTTCTTAAGGCTACATCTTTTGTTTTTCATTGCTGCTGGAAACTTTTTTTTGGCATTAATGCTGTATACTGATGACATGTTGTGGCAAGTGAGGTGGTGAATTATCTGTAGAGCTAATAATCCTTTGATCCTCCAAGTCATTTACTGTATGAATCAGTCAAGTTGCCAGGAAGAGACTTGTACATCTGCTTTGACTTTTCCAAAATGCTGCTTGGAAGGCTGTTGTGGGCCGACGTTGTGTTTCGTTCCCCTCAATTTGAAACGATAGCCATCTTGTGAACAAGGAAGTGGAGGAGGAAAGTTTAAAAAAAGGGGGGACTAATAAAATGTAAAACATGGTGCAGCCTGACTCTGTGACTCAACAGGAAATGATGGAGTGCGCGTAAGTAAGGTGAGAGAAGAAAAGGAGGAGGTCTGGAGTGGGAGGAGAGACACAGTGAGGAGGAGGGGAAAAAAAAGGAAAACTGCCTCAGGACTCCAAGTTAATTTTTGGGAAAGGAACAGACTATAAGAGAGCATACCATGCCTTTCTGGGGAAAACTGTGGGTTGTATACGTATATCATTTCTCAGCCTTGCTACTCAATAGAGCCATGACGTGGACAAACACACACGCACACTCACTAAATAATCAGAACAACAATTTGACCAAATTTGACTAGTTTCCACCGTCCTCCTAAAGATGACCCGGGATGACGCAGTTGTGCAAAAAGACTTCGACCTCAGAACAAGTTGCGAAAACTGTGCAAACATTCAAATATCGACAGCGCCTTCGTGTCTCCTCTCTTTACCCCAAATGTCCTTGTTAGCTAATTTGCATTGATGCCTGCAAATGTTTTTTTTTCCACTCCGGCAAAAGTGTGATTTATCAAGAAAAGCTGCCACGGATGAGTTAAATAACGGTCAAAGATCAGTCCAAGGCACTCTCTGTATTCTTTTTATCTGGATTCTACACAGAGCCTCCTCCGGCCTTCTGTTCCCTTTGCTCATTTCAACTGAAGCTCTTAATGAACTGGAGATGGACTTCACAGGGCTGCGGAAGTCCTCCTGCTGGGTTTGCAGAGCCTCTGCCCACACTGAGGCCTGATGTAATGGGTAGAAAAGCTGGCCAGGCGTCCAGTTCAGTATCCTAGGAAAAGAATTGCTCTTCTTTCATGCTCAGATCTCTGCCATTCATTGAAACTGTCACCATGACATCTGATGTTGCCGCGTTTAAATCACTTTAACCCTTGATCCCTTGGTGTACTTCCTCCATCAGTTTGCCTGCTTACTGTGCTTTGTTTTTCTCTGCTGGTACTCTGGGAAAAGCTACGCTGCTTCATTGTTTGTTTGTTCTGTGTTTTAAAGAAATCTGTGTTCATTTATGTGTGTTTGTGTGTCCTTTCTCTCTCCATTAAGCTCCATTGTAGCTGGATTTTATTCACAGAAAATATCAGTTGCTATTATTATTTTTTAAAAAAGCACTTTAGCATCAGATTAGATTACACAGAAGTCTTTGTGCACATCCAGATCTGTCCATTATTAAAAGGTAGCAGAGGCATGATTCTTCCATCTGTCCTCCTCTTCCTCCTGATGACTGTTGTTCCTTTGATAACTGAGCTAAGATGTGGTCAAAGGCTGTGGTGGTGAGCCCACACAGACATTTGAGGAGCCCAGCTCCCAACTTGTCAGATCTACCCGTAAAGCCATTAAATGAAACAAGGACTAGGTGTGGGGTGTGTGTTTCAAATCACACACAGCATTGCAGACAGCAGCACAACATTCAGGTCTTAATCACTGTCCGTCTACTTTGAAGTAAAGCATCAAACATAAATATTACAAATCAGGCTGAAGGAAGTAGTAGGTGGCAAGAGAGGGGTGCAATGCACTAGATATAAGAATTTCATAAGAATATCTGTCTGTTTTTTCTCAATTACAGCAACTCGAATCCAGAGTTAAATGACGACGCTCTTTCAGTTCTGGTGACCCATCGTTTACTCATCTCTGAACAATCTTGATTTTTAACCTCTTACACATGTGGCAGCATCAAGTGGACATTGTTTTATGCAATCACATATTTAAAGTATACAGCTCATAAATATGGCCACCATATGCGCCTGTAGTTATCACAACCTCTAACACAGATTCGCTGGAACAAGGAATGTGAAACCTAAACACAAGACACGTCAACCGCGACTTTGAAAACAGCAGCCCTGTAGCGGCGCTCTAATTGCTATTACATGTTTGTACACAGCTGGTTCCTCTATAAGAGAATTCCCTGTGTCACCGTGTCAGCACATCAACCTACACAAATGTATTTACCATAGAAAACATATGTTAACACCTACCTACTTCATTTCCTTTTCCAACTTGAGACATTGTTAAGCGCTGTGCTGCACACACACTCATCGTTTTAGTTTTCTATTCTCGGACAGATGGGGAACTGATAGATCAGTTTAATATAGCCATAAGTCTTGATGAGTTTTATTATGATCTTGTACTTTTTACTCATTCTTGCATTAATCCTGTTCTTTTCCACAGAACAATTGATTTTTATACATACACACACACATATGTGTGCCATAGCCCTTTGAGTCAGGCCAGCTCTCGAACTCTGACATATATGTATGTTTGCAACATTAAAAATAAGCAGTCTTCTTTATCTTTTTTGATAAGGATGTTGGGAGGTGGAGTGCTCCAGATGTGGAAGGTGGGCTTCTGACTGCACTGACATCTGTGAGGGACGGAGGTCTCTCAGAGCAGGAAATGACTTGACCTCCCCTGTGGGAGACTGGCCCACCCTGGCAAAAACCCCCACAGCCCTGAGCACCCTGGGTCACCACAAGCGCCCACAGAGGACTGCAAAGCAAGAGCAGAGCTGCTGGTAAAAGTGGCAAAAACTTTGAATTTTGCATGGCCATCTTTATGCAATTTAATAAAAAATGATTAGACTAAGATTTTGATTTTGAAGGGACAGCAGGTGGTATATTTAATTTCTATATAGTTTGGTATTGTTAGTCTTACAGTCTTAACTGTAACACAAAACTTGAACTTGGTTTATAGCAGAATGACAGTGGTGTGACTGTACATCTCTGTGTCACTTTGAAATTCCACATTGCACAATGTAAAGTTGATACATAACAGCTTATTTGTTGAAACTATGAGTATTCCTTTAAGCAAACAAGTTAACGTTAGTGGGAGAGGGATGGTTGATGATTGCAGCAATGTAAGCACGTTACATGTGGCATATTTATTTTATAGGTTTGTGATTTACAGTCAGTATATAGGTATAAGGCACTCCTTAATCCGCATATGACTGTATGTGGGCTTTATTGGAGTAGTACAAGCAGAGGAACTACTGAACAATGTGCACCAAGGGAAGAAAGAAAGGTTACAGGGTCACTTGGCTTACAATTTTACGACTTGGTTATGCAGTGTACAATATTTGATGGGTCATTTTGCCTAAGGATTTATTTGTGCTGTTACTGCAGTAAAAAGATCAGATGGCAGTCTGGGGGAAGACTGTAAGCTCAGTGTGGTCTGGACCCTGTGGTGAAAACAAGAATAGCCTGCACTCACTTCCCTGTTATTTTCTGGTAAATGGCCTCTCATATTGTCCTTCTGCCTCTCTCAGCGTGGGTGAGGACAAACACAGGACAAACACACACACACAGTCAACTCTTTTGTGACATGCAGGCTTCAAAACAAGTCCTCATCCTTCATGTCTGGTCTGCCAATCTAGTGCTTGTAACTCTTTATCAGTCTTATGTTGTACACACGCCAATATCCACCCACACACTTTCTGACTCCCACACAAGTCAGGCCACAATTGCTTGAAATGCAATTTCCTGTACACGCATTACAGGGAACAAATAAAATAAAGGACATTTTTGCTTTTTGACCTGCTGAGGCATACTTAGTGTAGGGTAAGCGATGTAATAAAATGGGAGGGGAAATGCTCAATAGATTTAAGCATAGATCCTTAAGCTCTACAGAGTCTTAGTTCCACTGACAGTAAGGAAATAGATTTTATGAATGGTGTCCTGAAACCTGAAGGTTGCGCAGACAAACATCTTGTTAGATTCACACTGCAGTTGACGGAAGAGTTCAGGAAGGTGAGTAAAAGCGTACAGAGATGAAACGTAAGAGAAACGTGAATTACTGCTGATATCATAATGAGCAAGTACAATTTCAATGTTATTCCTGGTCAAAGGGAGATGATTTGTATAGTTTAATTGAGAACAAATAATCATATTTTATAACATTATCATCTGTATGTAAAAATGTAATACGAAAAGTAATTACAGATTATCAGTTACATTTAATAGAGTCAAAACTATGTTGGACAGAATTGGGTTCTAACTACATACTCAAAAAATACATTTAATTAAAATTTAAAAAATCAAATAGTAAAGTAAACTTAGTAAAGTATTCAGTGCATTTCCTAGTAGAGTGATGTAAAAAGAATTACAGGCATTTTTCCCCTTTAAGGCAGCCATGGGTGGAGTTACGGTAACGTGTTCTGGGTGTTGAGTTCTTTTATAAGGAGATGTGGAAACCCGCGTCACTCTGACAAAATGAGTTTCACCTCCCAGTGTTGTTGACAGAGGAGGGTCGATGCACATGGGTCAGGGTTGACTGACAGACTGGATTTTAGCCTCACGAGTGTCATTTCTCGCTTGGGACTGAGGGCGATCGAACGAAACCAGCTGTACGTGACGGATAAGCAGCATTTGATTGGTGAGGCTCGTCACGTTCTCATAAAAGTTGTTTGATGAATATTGGCTCTTTTTTGTTGCCTTTGCCTTTACCACGGGACGGTCAGATGCTGTGTTGTATGTGATGTGAATGTTACTCTGTTACTAAGTGTATACGAGTGTTTTCCACACTGGGACGTCACGAAAACAAGAAAAAGAGCCGGTCAGAAATCACTCTAGTCTGTTCTCTGAGTAGAGCCTGTATAGTTCAGATGTGTGTGGACAGCATTTTGTAAGCTGGACATTTGTGTGAGTAGACCAGCTAGAGGAAGTTATTTACCTAATGGAACGCACTGTACTTCTGAGTCACTGAGGGATTTCACTCGCGTCCGCCGAGGGAAGTCACGTCGAGGCGGGATAGGTCTTGGACTGCTCGGCACTTCCATTTTCACCCACTAGTAGGCGATAGAGAGCAAACCAGTAATCCTATGTCTGTCTGAAGCACAAAAATATAATAAAATGAGGGAGTCAAAATTGGTTTACAACTATCATTCAAAAAGTGTAAAAAAAAGTGACTTCAGTAATATAATGTAAAATAATTTACAGTAAAAAGCGCATGACCCAGAGTTAAACGTGGGCTGTGTTATAATAATAATATAATATAGTAATAAAATAAACTATAAATATATAGTTTAATGGTTACATATGATGTGAAAATGTACTACATGCCGATGTGGCCCATGACCAGGTGGAGTTGTGCTTTTTTCAAACTATAAAAATGTGAAAATCTTCATTTTCTGCACACTATCTAGATTTTAGTTTATTAGAAACAAAACATTTCGGACATGCAAGTAGACTATAAAGTCTACCTACCCTCTTGTTACATATTAGATATGTAACAATATTAGATAGGTTGTTACATATCTAATATTATGTAACAATATTAGATATGTAACAACAAAAGATTTTTAACACGTTTATTTAATTATTTTTTATATTTTTTGTAAGCAAAAAGCAAGTACTAAAACTGCATTTTTTTCTGTTAAATATCATCACAAACATCTTTTCATATGCCTCTTTTATTCGCCAGTTGAATGAAGTCAAACGGTGGAAATGTCAGGATCTAATGAACTGCACTAAACTGTCACATTTACAGCATGGGCTTCGCCTGGTGACCCATTAAAAATCAGTACATGCAGATAAACCTAAAGGTCTGGTTTGTTAGTGCAATGTAAAAAAAAATTTTGAAAGCCGGATTCACACATTGAACCTAGATTAGTTTGGTGAATAAACTTGTATTTGGGCTGCGGATCTTGTTGTTAAAACGGTTTCTCTCATTGAATCAAATGCTTTATTGTTTAGTTTTGTGGCGCGCAGTCTTGTAGTTAGTCGCAGTCTTGTAGTTAGTCCCACAGCTTAGCAGACTTAATTAGTGTGTATGTATGTGTGTGTAAGGTGCAAACTTCACGCCATCAGGATAATCAACTCGTGTGCAAAGAAGGCCCGGTCACTGAATGGTCTATTGCCTGAAAAAAAGTTGAGGTGGGGACTGCCAAGGACAACACACCAAGGACCCTGCATGTACTAAACAAACTGTTTTCTTCAGCCTCTGGCTTGTCCTTCCAACTGTGCCAACACACGCAGTCCCCCCCGCAGGGGACTTTTTGTGGCACAGACTCATACCTTGGCCGTGGCAGCTTGTCTCCATGGCGTATCTCTAGTCCTAACCTCATGGGAGAGTTTACTTGTATTTTCAGGCTTGCTTCGCTGTGCACCAAAGTGGTACAAAGGCCCATTCATGCCCGAGAGTGGCTCCATTCATGGACACTGAGTAATTGCCGGTAGAATTCATAATTAGTCTGTGTCTTCCATCTCCGAGGCTCACGGGTGGAAATGACGCCACAGTTGGTTGTTTTAAGGATAGCATTAATATTCAAATCCACGCTTGAGTCACTGTTTTGTTTGTAGTTGGGTTTCCTTTGCATGCTCTGCATTGTTTGCTTCCCACTTCGGCATTGGAGTTATCATGGACAGGAAACAAAGCAGGTCTTTGAAGCGAAAGATTGCAGTGATAGTAGAATGGAGACCTTGGGTTGCCCTCCAGGCAGTGTGGTGCTTTCATTTTAATGTGAAATGGGTCTTTTTATTTCATTGTATAAGCACAGTATGTGTCCGCCTTATTGTATTTTAATTCTAAATGTTGCTTTCAATGCAAGAAGAAGCACAAATATGTAAAGTACAATATATGGGGAGAACAAAGATTTAGAGGTATGTCATTGAGTCAATGCAGCTGGGTGCTTTGCTGCGTCACTGCTGGGAAGACACAGGGGCACCACTCAGTTTTAAACTCCTTCAGTTGTCTGATGGTCTGCTTAACCCAGACGTTCCCAAAGTGTGGGGCCCGCCCCCTGGGGGGGGGGGCGCAGAGCCATTGCAGGGGGGGCGCGGCATGAAAAGGGAAAAAAAACAAAAAAAAAAACAACGCTTGGACACTGCTAGCACGGGGCGCCCACACAAACGCAAAGCAGGAGATGAAGCATAGCTGAATATGTTTCCAAACCAACTTCATTCTAAGCCAAAGACTAGAAAATATGGTGAAGCACATCTTCCCTTTGGTTTTACCTGCACAAGTGCCGAGGTAGGTCTCCCTGCAGGATTGGTTTTCCCTTCGTCGGGAGCAGCGCTGGGCTGTTTAAATCACGGACAAACAGTATCCCACATTCTTGATTTGTAGTTCACAAACACTTGTTGTAATGACTAACTACTCCTGACATTTTGGAGATGCTAGCTCTTTATACAGTAAAGTTACAGTGGGATACAAATAATATCAGGCTGATCCTGCCACAATTTGTTCCCCCGGTTCAAATCACGGACAAACAGCATCCAACAGTTTATGTTTTTGAACCCATTTTGCAGAGGGATTTTTTGAAAAATGTATTGATAGCAATGTTAAATATTATTACACAGGAAAAAAAAAAACAACTACATGTAAAATAATTACACCGTGACGCCTCTGCCTTTGGAGGACGTGTTCTTGCGTGCGTGCGCGCGCGCGAGGGGGGGGCGGGGGGCGCGAACATTTTTCTTGTAAAACAAGGGGGGCCCAGCAAAAAAAGTTTGGGAACCACTGGCTTAACCTGAGTTGCACATCTGACCGTAAGCCAAAACTGCAACAGCAAGGTTGATATCAGTTGCTGTGCATCATATCAGGAGAAACAGTCATAATCTTTATAGATATGTGCTAGTTGAGAATCTTAATCATCAGCATGGATGTCACGTACATTCTTTGTACTTATTTTATTGCTTTGCCTGTCTGCACAAAATTCTCTCTCACCTTAACCCCTTAAAATATTTTAAGAGTAAGGCATTTCCTAGTCATTCGCATTGTGCCACTTTTTAAGTGCACTTTTGTTCTCAGCCAGTAAGCTAACAAGGTTAGGGCTTGTGACCCTGTCAGACTTAAACTAAATTTTCCTTCAAGTGCATCTATAATCGTGGTGCTTTGGGGCTGTCTCAGCGGTGGAGTTTGTCATTCAGCATCACAGGAATTCTGGACAATAAGCCCCTTTTGTGAGGGCAGATACTGGAGCGTTGCACAGAGACGAAGGAGGTTGCAGGAGTACTGTCGCCCTCCCACATCTGACCCAGAGGTTGTGTAATACCCTGCTCATCAGACAAATAGCTTTAAACTGGATACATATGGTGGCTGAGAGAGCAGGCTGAAGCAATTTTCTTGGCTTTTGTTGTTGTCTTGTTTCCTCAAGGCTCACCTAAAACATGCGGGGTATCGCAAGTCGTTTGTTTACTGCGTCTAGTGAAAAGTGGCATATGTTCAAAATGTAAGCGTTTCTTTTGCACTGCTTTCATAACCTTTTTGAGAATAGGATAAAGCTATTGCATATAGTTGTGTAATGATACTTTTACTACACTGAAATGTGAATGATATGAATGTTTTTCACAATCCTGCAAATCTACATACTAAACATAAAGAATGTCATGAAATGTTACATCCTCTGAACTTTGTTATATGTTACTCATTCAATGTAAAATACTTAGCTTTATATACAATTTTCATGAAGTAGTCCATCTGTCTGTAATATATGCTGTATGCTTGTGTATGTGCAGTTATCTTGTATTGTTTGCTGCCTTTTGCCTTGCCTGGTAAGATAAGAACGTGCAGCTGAGTGTGATGGACGGTGATGAGATCCAGCTGTACCCTGCTTATGGGCATTTCACATCAGCAAAGGTGTGACCTGAATGATGTGATGTAATGCAAAAGCCAGATGTGAATGTAAAAGATAGCCAGATGAATCCCCTTGCACTCTAATGTCAGTGTTTCTTCAACAGCTTACCACTGGCTAGAATGAGGCTGTGATGGGTTTGATGGAGCTGACTTGTGTTGGAGCTTTAGATCGATATCAAACAGAGCTTCTTATAAGAACACGATCTCTTCTACATCATGGCCAGGAGTCAGAATAATTTGTGGAGACAGCATGACCTGAACAGGTACAATTAACACTACACAAGTCCTAATACTAATTTTTTTTTTTAAAGTAAATAATCTGTTATTATAATTATTATTATTATCTGTGAATCTGTGGCAGCTTTGCAAAATGTTGAGCATGTAAATCTGAGCAGGAAAAAAAGAGAAATATCAGAGAAGGGATAAATGTTAGCATGAGCAACTACATGTAGTCATGCAGGATTATTATATATGTATATAGCAAGATAATATGAAACTAAATAACAGTGTCTGGCAATCATAGACACAGAGTCTGGCTCAGAAAAGAAATCCAGTAACTTGTTACTGTTTCATAATGCAAATAGAAAAAGGACAACTGAACATATGTCCTGTTAATGCATTTGTTAGGCTCGTCTTATAATGACTGATTTGGAATGATTTACCATCGTGCACAGCTCTGTATGGATTTCTCAACCTGTCCTGCTTTGCAGAGTGCAGAGCTTTGGCCTTAGTGCTTACACAGAGCAAACCCTGAAGGAGCTTCAACAGCAACAGCAAATGGCCAACGAGTTTAACTGTGAGTCTTTTTCAGATATTAGTGTTACATGTATGAAGGAAACTGATTTAGCATGGATGCATGAACTTTATCATAGCTCCTCTGCTTTGAATTCGTATGTATCAGGAACACTATCAGTATGTATCTGCTATTACTGTAAATTGTAGAAATTCTGGCAATTTTTTTTTCATTGTTTTGAAATTTTGAAAGGATGTGAAGAGTTATGTTTGTTAATTTAGGTGAAGTTATGCACTGTTTTTTATTAGAGAAAAAAACCCTTTAAACCTCATTTGTCTAGTAGAACAGTATTTAGACAGGATGCAAGTGAGTTTGCCATCACAGTACTAAGCTGTGTACCAGAGGAAAGAGATCGGGGTGTAGGAGGAGGGGAAGCTATCGCTCCCCAGTCACCAGCTGTTCCTGCAGTCTGGGGCACGTCGGATGTTTCCACGGAGAAGGTTATGGGAAGCTCAGTTAAGATTGTGGCCTGCCCTGCAGATAATGACGATTCCCGTGTTAATCAGGGTGTTGTGGCTGATGTTTGACGAAGAAGGCGATAGGTTAAGCTGGTGTTTTCAGGATGTTTTTACTCCCGTTTCCTGTACAGTATCTTCAGTAAGTACGTTTTTATAAGGCGGTTGGGCAGCAAGTTGTTTTCCATGTTTCTTCCTCTGAGAGTTGTTTCTGCACTGGAGGAGACAACAGCGATAGCAAAGCCTTACATAACAATTTGCTTTCTCAGTATAAAAGCAAACGTAGCATTTTGTGCCAGCTGTTTTAACACATTTCCTTTTTTTGCCCTTTTTTCTCTCCGCAGCCAACCCCTCTCTCTCCCAGCCTCCATTTTTTTCTGATTCCTACCACCTAGCATCAGACAACATGCTGCTGCCCATTGAGGGAGACCAGGTGGTTCCTTCTTCCCAGAGACAGGCAGTGTTCGGGGTTGATCAGAGGGAGGCCAAACCCTTGCCACCTCTGCCAGACCCCGAGGAGCTTATGTCAGATGAAGCAGCTGATAGTGAGGTTGAGTTCTTTACCAGTGACCGACGGCCCCTTTTGCCCAAAAGCTGCCCAAAGCCTATCTGCAGGAACAGCAGCAAAGACTTTGGCCAAGTAAATTATGCCTACCAAGATGCTGGCGTTGGATCCATGGCTTTCTCTTGGCCAAGCAGAGAGGACCGGCCAACATTTGGAGGAGGCAGGTTTGCGGCCGACATTTGGTGCCTTGGTCACCAGAGAGATGAAATCCAACCTGTGGTGTCTGAAGCTGAGGATACCTTTGGAGCCAAACGGCCAGACCAGAACCTATTACCTAGAATCCAATTTTCTGGCTTGGGTCCTTCTACCCAACCACACGTCAGCACCTCATCATGGTCCACTGACAGGCCACAAATCCCTCCTCGTATCCCCATCCCACCAAAATCAAAGACTGGGACCGATGAAGACAAACCTCCCAAAATCCCTCCTAGGGTGCCTTTAGTCCCACCCTGTCCACCACGCACCCCGAGCCCTAAAAGTCTTCCAATTTATATCAATGGAGTGATGCCTGCCACTCAGAGTTTTGCTGCTAACCCCAAATATGTCAGCAAGGCGTTGCTGAGACAGATGACAGGTGAGCCACCTGCAACCCAGTTTTCTCCCTGCATTGTTCCGATTTTGAAGGATGGCAGAAAGGCCAGCGGGACGCACTACATCCTGCTGCCGCCGGGCCGACCGCCAAACACAGAGAGAAGAGAAAGACTCCTGAGTGAACCTGCTAAGACAGGGAACAGCAGCTTCTGGCAGAAAAGGTAGAAATCATCTCACCATGTCTGAAACTAGACGAGTACAAAACAGTGACTGACGTTATTAATCACTCTGTGATACACAACTGTACAGTGTGCGATAATATCTGCTCATATGTGTAACGTATTGGTATTTTCATTGACTGACATGTGTTTGGTGTAATATCCACGAGGTTTTTTTGACTGAACATTTTACCAATCAGTATTTTAGAGACATCTCTTCTACTTCGACCACAACGACAACACAAAATTAATATAGTATTTTCACAAATAGAGAACAGATATTTATTTTCTATCACCATTTGTGAGTTTTTGATAACTAAGATACTGCCATTTCCTTACTAAAAAAAAAAGTATGATCACTTAAAATTTTTTAAAGTCTGACAGTCGTATGCTCATACCACTAAAAACAGCCTTAGCTATGCAACATATACCTTATAAGAGAGCACGTCTTTATAAATGTACAAGCTGGGCTTGTGCCAAACTGTTCCACGTCTGTTATTTTTTATCACAATGCTGCTTGAAAAATATAATGTATTGATAGATTTGATGTTTTTCCAAATAATTAAAGTACTATTTGAATATTTTAGCATCTTTTCAGGTAAACTTAATAAAGTGCTCCCTTAAAAAATACCAGATTATAAAGAGTTAGCCAAGTGCAAGTCTAAAAATTCTTAACAAATTTTATAGTAAATTTGCAAATGAACATGTTAGATCACCCCCCCCCCACACACACACACACACACACTCGATGCAGCTAATATTGGGTGTTTGCGCTTTTGAATTAGCTTATGATTTCAGTATCACAAAGCTGATTGAGATAAGATAGCCTTATTACTCCCAGAGTTTAGAAATTTACATCAAACTACATTAACTACAGAAAATTCAGCATCTGCATTTAAAGTGTCAATTTGTTTATTTTAATCAGTGTGTATTTAAAGCTAGATTCTAATTCATTTTCATTAGAAACTTTGTTGAAAACCTGCAGTCACACTTATGTTCACAGGTCTTTAAACATATGAAGAGCAAGTCAGAAGTTTTTACTTGTTGCATTTGTAAATAGAGCTGAAAAATTGTCATTAGCTGATCCTCATGAAAATTTTTAATGATGTAAATCTGATGTTGTGTATACTTTTTTTTTTTTTTTACTGTGTGGGCATGGAAGTCATGTTACGTTTACACTGCTGAGGTGCAGGCCCACATTTACCTTTGTTACACCAACCTCTATGAAGTTCTCATGAAGGTTCTGTATCAGATTTGGCCCATTCAAAGGCTGTTTGTAAGTTCATAATTCTGTGTCAATTGTAAAAATTGTCTTTAATCTATTTATAGAAATAAATAACTTATTCATTCTAGGATTGCCTCATTCTCCACGCTCAAGCTATGATATAGAGAGCTTTCTCTAAGTTTGACCTCCTTTTTTCAAGATAAGATAAACTTTATTGTCTCATCCATCTATAATCTGGGTTCAGGTTGCAGGGGTAGCCCAGACTTCCCTCACCCTGGTCACCTCTTGCAGTTCATACAGAGTTCATCCCAAGCCAGGTGGGGAATATATCTCTCCCATGAGTCCTGGATCTGTTATGGAGGAACTGAGAAACCTATGAACATATATATTTTAATGGCATTAGGGTGAAACCAGGCTGCCATCCCATGTCTAATTGAACTTTCAGACACTACATAATAAAAAAAGGACATGTTGTTATTTAGAGTGGATCATGCACCTGGAATATTGAACTAATAATAATAACAACGCTACTACTACTAATAATAATCAAAAGCAGAGAGTTGGTGTGACAGAATATAGGTGGATGGGGGTAGATGATCAGCTGTGAAGAACCCTAAAAGGAGCAGCTGACAGAAGAAGAAGAATAACAACAACAACAAACTAAAGTGCTCAGAATGGAGTTTTGGGAGAAATTTTAATGGAGCATCAACAGTAGCTATGTGGAAAATTTCTCATAAAAGTATGAGCTACAAGATGAGAGATGTACATAAAAGAAAGGCTACTGTCTCTTCCCATTCCCTTGGTTCATCATGTGATGGTGGCAACAGTGTAACAGTTCATTTGGTGGTTTTCAGACATCTCAAAAAACCATTTCTTTGTACATGATACATTATCACCTCACAGCTCATATTCACAGCTCATTTGCCAACAATCCAAACGGGACTGGAGTATCAAGGTGATTCAGCAGGCTAAAAAAACCAACAAACCCTTCCACTATGGTACTGTTCGAGTTCATGCTCACATTCACGCATTTCTCCTGACTATTCCCTCAGCTCCACATTTGTTATCGCTTTATATTAGATCAGTCCAGTGATGCAGAAATGTCTCAAAAAACCAATAAAAAAAAAGGCCCAGGAAAACTAAAATAACTTTCACATGAGCAGAAGTTTTCAAGCTCCATAGTTTAATAAATTGGCCGGTTTTATCGGTTCATAATTAGCTGTGTTAAACATTTAATCGAAATGACATTTCACAAAAGAACAATTATTCTACTATGAAATAATTCATTTTTGCAAAATAAGTTAAAAAATAAACACAAAAACTTTTTGCTAACCCCTCATTTCACCCCCTCCCCACTGTCCCCTCACCCCTGCAGTTCCTTATGGGCCTTATTGAACTTTGACCTGTGTTCTTGGACAGGCACGGCCTCAGCGGTCTCATCTCTTGGAGCCGAGGTCCTTCGTGCAGCCACAGAGCTGGCAGATGTAGGATTTTAACCGTCGCCTTACCGCCAAGCCCGGTTGAGCAGTTTAACTTCTGCCAGGCGTTTGCTGATCATGGTGGCAAAGAACAGGGCAAGAAGCACGCTACTGATCAGCATGTAGTCGTAGTCATCTTTTAGTACGTCGAACTGCTTCGAGGGATACACACGTGTCTGGTAGATGTCAAGACCATATGCCACAACCTAAAAAATTAAATAAAATTGTCATATTAAGATTTTATTTAAGTGAGGAGGAAAACCAAGTGGTGGCAATACATTTCCAAATAAGGAATCATCTATAGCCCTGTTTCCAAATAGTTGTGATGCGGTGTAAAATGTACATGCAATGATTTGAAGATGCTTTAAATTGGACGTTAAACAAGAAAAAAAATGTTCTGAACTCATTTTGAATTTGACGTCAGCAACACGGGGGAGGGGCAAAAAAAAAAAAAAGACTGGAAAAGTTGCGTAATGCTATACCAAGAAAAAGAAAAGAAAAAAAAAGATCCGGTGGAACATTCTCACAACTAATTAGGTTACTGAGTAACATGATTTGCTATACAAAAAAAACATCCAAGAGAAGCTAAGCCTCACAGAAGTAAAACCAAGGAGGATTTCACCATTTGCGAAAGACTGAGAGACCGAGTGGGCAAATGGTTTTTTAAAACCACTGTCAATTTAATTTAAACTGGGGGAATTTCTCATCTATGGCAGATGATATTAAAGGATCCAAATAATTCCTTGTAAGTGGGGAAGAAAGTCAAAAGCAGATACTGAATAGCCAAGCTTTGGTTAAAAAACAAGACAATATTCCATTGTGGAAAATCGTGCATGAGCTCTACTGAACATAGTTCACTGCTGCGTCCACAAAAACAAGTTAAAACTCCACTATGTGGAAAAAAAAACAAAAAAAACCCCCCAAACATAAACAAGACGCAGGGGCCAGGACATTTGCGAGGCCAAAGCTCATGTAAGATGGACTGAGGCAGAGTGGAAAAAAACTGCTCTGTGGCATGAAAAATCAAAATATAAAAATATTTTTGGAAACCATGAACCTGGAATACTACAGGCTTAAAAAGGGACCAGTGGGTTTGCTCTTAGTGCGCGGCTCACAGCTTGGTAATTCGGTTGGAGAAAACGTGCACAGAGCTTATGCACTAAATGATATGAAAATCTCAGAGCAACATGCTTTTATCCACCCAGAGTCTTTTTTTCCAGGGAATGTATCAATTATTTCAGGATCACAACTCTAGTAAAGTACGCCATTAACTTTTGAGCAGCTGAAATCAATATATCTACCAAAGATGGGAAAACACTTCACTTTTAAAACAACAGCGTTTGTTTCCCCTCAGTTATGAACCCCATAGAAGAAATGATGCAACACGATATTAAACATGCTCCGATTGCCACAGTTACATCTTATATCCACTCACTGACCACTTCATTAGTTACACCTTGCTAGTACGATGTTGGACCTCATTTTGCCTTCAGAACTGGCTTAATTCTTCATGGCACAGATTCAACAAGGTGCCAGAAACATTGCTCAGAGATTCTGGTCCAAGTGGCACCTGGTGTGATCTACTCCTGCTTTAGTCCATCTCCTTTAAAGTTCGATGTGTTGAGTTACTGTCAGCTTTAACCACTCTGGCCATTCTCCTCTGACCTCTGACATCAATGAGACATTTTCACATAGAGAGCTCCTGATCACTGGATATTTTGTTTTTGTTTTTCAGATTATTATCTGTAACCATGCTACATTCAAAGCCACTTAAACCACTTTTCTACCCCATTAAGATGCTCAGTTTGAGCATTACAATGCTGCCATGTGATTGGCTTATTAGATATTTATGTAAACAAGTAGTTGAACAGGTGACCCAGTGCGGTGGCCGATGAGTGTGTTGTTCAACCAATAAAATTTCTCCATTTCAACATTTCATAGGTTGTCTTTGTACCATTTTAAACTAAATATATGTGATGTAAATGGTTTTTAAACCATTTTATTTTAATCTTACACTGTCCTGTCATGTGCTTTTCATTACTTTGAAGGCAGACTCACCAGGCAGGTTGACTCCAGTCCAGACGGGGAAGTGTGAATACCTCGCACTCTTGATATACTCTGATTGTAGTTGATAAACCACTCTGTACGGATCATTAGCTCTGGAGCATAGGGTATCAGGTTCTCCTCACTGAAGATCAAGTTAACAAGTCAGACACACAACAGTAAAGAAAAATCTGACTTTCATTTTCACACTAAGCCTGACTTGAGGACTGACCGGCTTTGCTCAGATACTATTTCTGGCCTTCGTGGGTCGAGGAACATCTTTGGTAAAGACAAAATCCCTCCAGACGGCAAGCCAACTATGACAAAGCAAATTCAAACAAACATATTACAAAAGGGCAGCCCGGTGCTGAAAATACTTTTTATTTCTAACATATTATGTAATAACTAAAAGCCAAAAAACCACAGAAAACAGCAATATAACCGAGTAGCACTTACTGAGCAGATGGCGGCTGGTGATGCCCTTTTCAGTCAGCGTGGCCTCCATGGTAGAAATGGCGGAGGGGAAAATGTAAGACTGCTGGAGAACCTGGGGAGCGTGTGGCCGATCCAGCGAGCTGAACACGGTGCTGTTGTAGAGCTCCATTCCTTCATACAGTTCAATTACAGAGAACTCGTTCCTACGTGACTTGGTGCTCCAGTATTCATACTGCGGAGTCACACAGGGGAAGGGGACACAATAAATATAACCCTCAATATTTCCCCTTTGTTCCTCCATTTAGTTATGTGCTTTGAACAAATGGCCTTCAAACTGTAACGATGCAAAAAGCAAGACAACAAAAAGTGGTTGTAATTATTTCAATCCCTACACATGACTGTAGCAAACAAGCGTGCTCACCACCACCCAGTTTTCAGAGTGCACAATATGCACCGGTCCTCTGGCTTTTCTCTGAACAGCCTCGTGGATGATGCGGCCGGTCACACCGTCAATCAGGATGATCCCGACAAAGCTGCGCTCCTGATGCGTGTCTGTGCTCTCAGTCACTACAGCCAGTAGATTGGGGTTCAGGTACTATAAAAATTAGTTAGAACACAATTGGACATTTAAATTAATATAATAGCACAAAAGTACATATTAATTTATAATTTAATAATACATATTATCGTTAATTAAGATAAATTTGTTGTCAAATGAAGCAGAGCCTCACTCAAGCTACTTTTGGGCCACTCCGGATGTTTGATTTGGCAGAGTTTTACGCCAGATGCCCTTCCTGATGCAAACCCAAACTGGGATTTGTGTCTCCGGCTGGAGTCCAACCAACGACATTTGCTTGCCAAGCAAATGTGTAAAGTGCAAACCACTACAACCAAGTAGGACCGCATTAACACACTGACTTTTTCTTTGTAGTAGGGAAATAAGTTGGGTTTTTTTTGTACCTGGTTTCATTTATGAAAAAAGGTTGGAAAATTTATTTTTCAGTCCATAAAGGAGGGTTCTTGACTATGTTAAGTTACATTTGCCTTCTCAGGAATCTAGCTTACAAAAAATATGACCGGAAATACTTGCAACAAGGTCTCAAATATGGCAGTCAGCTGGCCATCAGCCTATCCAGATCAACAATTCTAGGAAACCTCAAGCACTACTCGATGTACCGCTATAAACTGTCCTAGTGAATGATTTCTAATGTTTTTTTATCCTTATCTTCTTGTGCTACTCTCTGAAATAATGAATGCAAGAGCACACTTCACGGGTGATTCATAAATCACAACAAAGGCAACAGTAAGGAGTACTAGCAGTGAATTCTTACTAAAAGAGGGCAGTCGAAGGGAGAATGTGATTCACTGGGAAAACAGTGACATGGGTTACAAGATTTCTTGGAAAGATGAGTTTTTAAGTTTATGTCACAAGACGGGGCGTTACTGTCTTTTAGAGCAAAGAGGGAAAACTGAGCCAAAACAAACCAAAATCGAGCCAGAATAGAGTCAATAATATAATCTTAACCAGAAGGATTTGAAGCTTTCTCAGTTGTTTTCACTTGCATACTTCAAAGACATACAAGTGTTTTTGTGAAATAATCACTGGGAACTTGTTCCTATCTTTGGTATGACTGTGTACATTAGACAAATTTAGCTATTTTACTGTTTCTTTTATTGTTGTAATTTTAATGTTTGTCTAGAACAGATCTATCTTGTAAATGAGACACTGAGTCGCAATGGGACTACCTGTATAAATAAAAATTAAATAAAAATAGATTTAAAAAAAAGTGTTTTAAAAAGGATGTTATGGTACCTTATAGAGAACACTGCGGTCTCCCATTACTCTTCCTTGCGAGTGGACATGCTCATTAGGCCTTTTCCCTTTGACAGAGACAATCCTTTGTATCTCCATTGGAATGACAACTTCCCAGATCTGCTCAGTGGACAAGTCCTGAGAACACAACATGATACACATGAACTTTTTCTGTCTGTGACTTGGGTATAGTTTCATGACGGTTTCCTATGAGAATCAGGAAATGATGCGTTCAAAAAGTTTCACTTGCCGTCCTAAGTCTGTAACCAGAAAGTCTTCCCTGGCTGGAGTCAACAAGATAAAAGAATATAGATGAGGCCATTTCCTGGAGCTGCTGCAGTACGTTCTTCGTAGAAGGAAAGGCAGAAACCTGGGAAAAAGCGAGCAAGATGAATATCATTTGTTTGCAGGTAACCGACAGCTCACACAATGCCAGTGTTAAACAGTGTTCTACTGCCTGGTGGTCATGCACAATATGTAAACAGTATAATTAATGGGAAATAGAGCAGTTATGAGGCAGCATGATGAGTATTCATACAGAAATGGCTTCGAGATGCAATACAGTGAATGTGTAAATGTATGTTTGCTACAAACCTTGTACTGATCATCAACTAGAAGCAAAACTTTAGCATAATCCTGGTCCATGAGTGGCAGCAGGAGTGACTGAAGTATTGGCTGAGGTAGAGCAGGTGGAGTCACATGACTCTTCTTTCCAAAGATGGGGTTAAACACATGCAGTGTGGTGAGCCCTGTGTCCTGATGACCAAAAATAGAACAAAGAAAATAAACCTTAATCACGTTTTACAGGTCAGGTCAGTACTTTATCTGTCAAGTGGGTATCTTTAAGGTTACTTTTATCTTTTACTGAGCCTGTCTTGTCTTTAAAGTTGAAAACTGTAGGTACCATTTGGTCAGTTTTTTCCCCCTGCCAACTATTTGAGCTTTATCCATATTGTCAGCCTGCAAGATAAGAGCTTTGACACCAAACCTGAATCTCTAAACACAGAGCCTTTGCAATAAGTTACCTTATCTTTGATGAGCAACGTGCACTGCGGAGGATGAGGGAAGTGCGCTGTCGTTCGCTGTACCATCAGTTTGAACGCTGCATTCGATGGGACATCATTGAGGTAGTGCCTCCACAAAATACTGCCAGTCTTACTGTCAATCCCAAAGAGCTGAAAAAAGGAGAAGAAGAAAAGAATGAATCTTGCAGGAAAAAGTGAGATGACTAATCCGAGTTTATTTATCAGTGTTTCAATTCCCTTCAAGCCTGCCTGATTTTAGACAAAATAAACCAAATCTAGTTTGACCACAACTGTGTGGCGCTGCTCATCCTCCCTGAAACACTAACAAACCATTTCTAAATGACGGGATAAGCTTTCGTTTCATACTTTTCCAGATGCAGTGACCATAACCATCATCTTCTGCAAGTTGAACTCATCTCTGGACAGGTTTTCGATGGTGACCTCGTTTTTAACTTGACTACGAGGCTTGCGTGCGTCATAGAACAGCTTCCAGAGGTGAGAGATCCAGGCCTGCAGCAAGATGAGCTGAGAGGACAGCCTCTTGAACACCATAGACATCAGCCCATCTGGACAAACGTAAACAAGAGCACAGATGCCGCTAAGTGACCTTCGGGGGACTTGACTCAAATTTTTAACATCTGATCCGCGTCATGTTTCATATCTTAAATACAACAAACGTTGCGAGAAACAACAAGGACACAGGGATACAGGATTTATTTCAAGAGTGAAATAAAATGAAGCAAAGGGTTCAACAGAGGAATGGTTCACTGAATGTGAGGAAGTCCTAACCGTAAGACAAGGAAACAAGTTTTGCTGAAAAAAGGCACAGATTTGTTACCTTGAATGGCTGAATCCATAAGCAGCAATAACAAAAAACAAGACAAAAACAAACAAAATTAAAGCAGTAATATCAACACACACGCGAAAGATATGTTTGAAACTGGAATATAGCAAATTCGCCGATTTGATGAAGCAGCTGAGCTGTTTAAGTAAGGACAAAAGCAAATGCAACAACCCTCAGAAATGATTAGAAATTCTAAGTTATGGAACCATTAATGGAGACACCATCCAGTTCTGCTGAGTTTACGCTTTGTAAAGGAGATTTACATGACTCCATTCAAATACAGCAAAGATTTCGGTTTGACATTTACCGGCCTTTTTGCCGAACTCTCCCTCCAGCTCAGCCTGCGTTCCAGTGAGGGGCAGATCCACCATTTCCATTGTTACCACATCTGACAAGGCCTCCTCTCTAGTCCACATCACACGCCCTGGAAAGCAAGAATCATTATTGTTCTGCAATCGTTTATTCATTCTATTTCCCACACCCTGCGGCTGTATGCAGTTTGTGTTGACGCCTTCCATTAATTACATCATGAGACGCATTTTCCCATCATTCTTGTGGAAAAGACAGGACTGTAGGTACATTAGGAAATCTGTCCACACCGTGGTCAGATGTTGGCAGCAACCATGATGATTAAGAGGTGGGATAAACCAAAAATATTATCATGAGGCACTGCACAGCTTACAAGTTTATGCTCTTTGGGAAAAATGTCCAAGTTCTCAACACTAAACAAACACCCAGACTCCTCACTTACATTTAATTTGCCAACTGATTGACAGAAACCCACCGCAGTCAGACCACAGTATGAGTATTCATGAAGTTTTCATGCCTCTGTCTGACCTTGCTAAAACACATTCCAGAAAAAAATAGGGTGTCTATTCTTCTTTTGCTCTTTTGAGTACAATGAGAGGGATTTTACTTTGGTTAGCTTTAGTAAAACTATAATTAAAAAAGTCCTGCAGCATCAATAGCTCTGCTCACATTAGCATCAGTCCAGCCTGAAAGAGCACTCTTTCCTTGCTTCCTGTTTTTGCCGCTCATACCTGGCTGTTGTATGAAAGTGAGTGTGTGGTCCTCTGTTTGCACCATGGCCCTGTAGCCTACAGAGTCATCTTTTTTCAAGAATGGCTGTATGTAGATCTGAAAGAGAGAATATAATTTACTTCTATTGTAAAGCCATCACTAACACACTACGGGGCACATTTACTAAAGTTGGCATAAAAAAAAAAGTACTGTCTATATTTTCAAAGAAAGCCCAGAAACCAGCATGTCTTATTTTTTCCACATCATACTGAAATGAACTGACTGCACCTGTGTTTAGAAAAGTCTGCCTGCTCTGAAAGGCCATAGTTCCCACAGTACCTCAGGAAAGAAAACTGACTCACTTTCTCTGGTTTGCCACCATTAGGATCCATAACGAAAATCAGTGTTGTATCTAGAAGTCTTCGTCCAGTTTCAGCACTAAAGAGGTTAATACTGCAAGCCTATGGGAAATAAATAAATAATAATCTCCCAATAAAAAACTTTATTTAAAAAAAACAAGACATAAAAACCCCAAAACACACTTATAAGACAGTTTCCTGAAAGACTTGGAAAAAAAACTTACAGTAACAAGTCTAACCTTTACATTAAGTAAATCAATATGTGTATTACACATCTGCTTTCTAAAATCAAATGCATTTATGACTAAGAAAAGAGCTAAAACACATCAAAACCCATAAATCTAAAGGTGAAATATTACTTTAACTCACAGTTTTATTCTTGGGGGACATAACAGCAGCGATTGTCTTCTCTCCAGTGGTTGCAAAGGAAACCAGCAAGGCCTACAACAATCAAAGGATATAGCTCTGTATAATACAACAAAAGACATCATGTTTCTGTAGAAAAACAATACATTCGACAAAATGTCACAGGTTGGAGAAAAAAAAAAGGATCGTATTTGGCCGTTTTTAACAGTTTTATGTTTGACATTTTCCCAGGGCAATAAAATATTTTGGCAAGGATGCCAAGCCACATTTACATTTTTGCAGTTATTTACTGATGTTGGCTGATATAGCAGAACAACTGCAATACCAGGACAGGCTAATGTTTTTGAAACAAAAATATAGAGAAAAGCTTACGTACTGGCTTGAAATCCCTGAGCGTAACTATCTGACCATTGTTGAACTGGAGAAGCAGGAAGTTATCAGGGCCGAGCTGAAGGAAGAACTCAGACAGAGGCTGATGAGCTGAGTTGGGCTGGTGAGACACCAGGACCGGTTGAAAGTCTGGAGCTACTTCAAGTCCCAGTGACTGTGAGAAGACAAATAGGAGAAGACTGTAAAAGAAAAACTGTGCATTTACAAAGGAACATATAAGAACACAGAAGTGGAGAGCTGAGAAAGAGAGAGGAAGAATTTAAAACTTACCCAATCTAAAGCAGAGGACATACATGGTAATTTTGTACATTAGAAAGGTTTTTGTTAAAATCATACCTGCAGGGGGATCTGGGTCATCTGTAAATCATCCATATTTGGGTTTAAGTTGTACATGTACAGCGATGGAGTTGCAGAGTCTACACAAATCAGCACCCCCTGACCAATCACTGCACAGCTGGCCACTATGTTGGACAGCCACGGAGCTTCAACTGAGATCTGAAAACATTACAAACAAGAAACTCACAAAAATCATTCTATATACTGACCACTGGTTCAGTGTTTAAGTTAGTTTGTTCTTTAACAAATTACCTATTTTATATACGTTAAATTTAGGCTGATTTTTTTAATACTATCTTTAATAAAAAGGATTACCTGCTTGATTATTTCTCCATCATCAGTGCTGTAAGCAATAATAACAATGTGGGAATGGGGAACAATTCCCAAAGCATAAACTTCACCATTTCCTCCAGAATAAACAGTCTGGTAATCCACAGTCTCACTATGGAGAGAAACAGAAGGTGACAAACGTTTCATAATAAAACTACTGTTTTTGCAACACTGTGTGGTATTTTCTACAAAAAAAGCCTTCAAGGTGGTAAATGAATTCCTGTGTAGAATTATGTTCATTGAAACAGAGAACATCAGTACACAAAATTAACATTAATATAAAAACATACCTATCTGGTAGATTTTCTATCCATTTTTGATGGCCATTAGAAAGGTAGTGGAGAGAGATAATGTTTTTTTTCAAAACAGCCACATGTTTCACTGTGCCTTGCTGTCCCACTAGACATGCTTTCTGGAAACTTGAACATATGAAAAGCAGCGAGGTAAGATTTAATCAAATAAATTAATAAATAAAGACCATTCTTAACCTCAAGGTAATAATCACCTTCCAGAGTCGAGCACAATTTCCCAGTTCAAACCACCAACATTGACATCCCAGGATCGCAGCAGGCGGCCATTGCCAACCACTAGGATCGCATCTAGGACACAAACACAGTTTCATCAACTGGAGGAACTTTAAAAAAATCTTTAAACTTTACTGCAATTCAAATACATGATTAGAATCATTACAAAAAAAATAAATCACCTTGTCCATGGTGCAAAAGAGCATCAATGTTTCCTTCGGGTCCAGACTTATCAACATGTCGCCAGACTGTAACAGACATTGATAACAAAGTGACAATAAAAGACTATACCTAATATATGACAACTTCGTCTTTCAAACGAACAACATACTCACAGAGTTCCCCGGTCCTTGTATTGAGTGCGGCAAAAACATTATTCTCTGTTGCTACAATAACCTTTTTGGATGACTGCACATGTGTGTCAAAATGAGAAAAACGAACCTTGCCTACATACTGCTGCCTCCTGTGAAACATGAAGAGAAAGCACAAGCACTCAGACTGTCATCCAGCTCACCCATGATCATAGTGACACCATTGTTTTAATGACCACATGGATCCAATTCCGGTGCAAAGACATATTTCTCAAACTGAAAAGCCGAAACTACATGACACTAGTTTATTGATTATTATCAGATTGGCTACAACGTTTTCCTATTACCTTTAAATCACTTTCTATCGCGTTTCACTTGCTGAATTTAGTGGGACCAATGATTTACTTAATGTATAAACCATGGAGATATGTACACCTCCTGAAATTAACTACCAAATTTACATTTGTTTGTATTCATTCTGATGTGTTTTGACCTGTTCTCTCATTCAAAGTCCACCGATTAGCAGTTAGCTGCTTTGACAGGTGCTAACATTAGCATTTCCACATTAAAACACAATCGGCACACATTTGATCGTTCGCTTGACTCCTCTTACCAATCAAATTTTCCTACTTGGTCCTCAAACACGGCATCGACAGCATTGTATAATATGATACACTTAAGCCAAAGCAAAATTAGCTCTGCCATTGCTGCAGCAGCTCTGACTTGCTCTTCAACGGGAGGAGGAAGTCGGAAGCCGAACGACTTCCTTTTTGTTCTGCGATGGAGAAGTGCTGCCCCCTAAAGGTTGTAAAGGTTACAGCGTCGGTCCTGGTAGTGACCCTTCAGATTAACAAATATTCATGGATTGAACCAAATCCTAAACTGAAAGAAAAAAAAAGAAAGCAGATCACTATTGAAAAAAATAGTGTAAGACCGAGATTGATTCATGTGTGGAAAAATGTGTGATGGGATCATGTGACAGAAACACAAATGATAACATTTAAAAATAATGGTACCACAGGGGATAATAACAGGATTCAGGTGGAAGACATAGGCTGCACCCCGACACGTTAAAAAAGCGAAAAATAAAAACCAATTAAATAAAGAAAAACGAAGAAGATTTGTGTATTTAATATTCTATTATCTATTTAGCAGTGCATTCTAGGCCTTGTGTGGTGCAGTCAGAAATTAGACAATAAAAATATTTATTTTCTTTAATTTATTATATGAATTAATATTTACTCTATTTTTTTTTTACTTACTTAATGATCTTGGATAAAGTCCTGTTGCTATTGTGGGCTTTTTTGGAATCAAAAGGTGTCGTATAACTATATCTATCTATCGTTATACAAGAATATTAACATATGTGGATGAAAGTCACATAAAGTCAAAAACTTGATTATTGGTTTGTTGATGAAGTTAATATTAAAACAATAAAAAGATAAGTTAAACTCGGTAAAAAAAATTAAAAAAAAAGAAAAAAGAAAGATAATAATAACCAATATGTAAGTTTTACTACTTGTATATGTAATTATATCACAAATGAATGGAGGGAAAAACATCGCTTTATTCGTTCCTGTAAAATGGGAACTATATTATTATACATAATTTAAAATGGGTTTAAACCAGTAAACCAGTAAACATTTCGAGTGAAATGTTGGCAGGGCTGGTATCAGAGTGAGAGCGCCCCCAAGATTTACTTACACCACAGTTTCTTCTTCCAGTAGCTAGTTTTTTTCTGTTAGGATTTCAAGATGGCGTCGAGCGGAGGAGATGGGGAACACGAATGGACAGCGGCAGTTCGGCCGCTTTTATCAGCTTCGTACACTGCTTTTGAGACGAAGGAGCTACCTCAGCTTATTGGGTCTATAATCAACAGGTAACCGGTTAATTGTCAATAAATTGCAGGTTCATATTTGCTTGAATACTGCCTGTGTCCACCTAGGCGTAGGCTAGCTGGCTAAATTGCTAACCCTAGCTTGGTTAGTATAGTTGGATGGGAAACGATACCCATTTTGCTAACGTTAGCGGCTAGCAAGCTATTTAAGCTTAACTTGCACTGGCATGGAGTCAGCTCCAGACGTTAGCTGATATGCTAATGACAGCTAACTTACTCAAAATGCTATTTAGCGTTTCCTTTCTGCTGACTACAGAGTTTGAAACAACGCACGTCTTATGACTGATGGACATTTATCTTTAACGTAATGTCAGCGCTGTGCAAACGTTAAACGGTGTCGCAGTGTAAGCTTTAACAAAATTGCTTCATCATTAGCTAGCTAACGCAAACATTAGCCGGCAGGCTAACTCGGGGGGGCCTTCCAATTGGACTGGCTAACCCTCAAACGCCCCAGCCAGAGTAATATTTGACTACGTCAGCTGACTTAATTGGGCTAAATTCAGCAACACTTGCATTATGAGGCGTAATCTGGGCATGTCATTAGCCAAATCACGTATTATATGGGTGGCAAAAATAGCCAGTCTGCCTAACGTCATCTGCTTGTGGTTAGGCTGGAAGTAGGCGGGGGACCTTATCTCTCCACTCATTTTTGATCAGGTGATGGTGGGTTACCGTCAACTTGTTGTTAGTAAAATTGTTACTTAGGGTTATTGCTTCTAAGACTTGTACTTTAGGTAATGCTGAATGGTTCTGCTTAACCACAAAGATGCTGGTGCAGAATGAACTTGTTATCTCGTTACAACATTCCCACCTATTAATGTTGTCATAAAAGTAGGAATATGTGATATTAGTGCTTTACAAGTATTGTTGAATGATTTATTTGATTCCGTAGTTTTCCCTTGATTCTCTGTTTGTGGCGTAACATAAGCTAGTACACTGAAATAAAAAGCTTCCTAGTATGTCTGTTGGTTTCGTTTTCCAGTGCAACAGGCTGTATGCAAACATAACTGTTACGAGCATTGAAAGTAGTGTTGTGTAGTTGAATTATCCTATTGTGCAGTTTACTATAATAAAAATAAAATAAGACTCCATTATCTATGTAAGTATTGGATAAAATGTTTCTTTCTTTCAGTTATGTAATTGTAACAAGCCTGCTTATTAGAGGCCCCAGGTGCTTATGTAAAAGTACTTAAAAAATTCCAACCACACCAAAAGCCAGTTCCAATACCAACAGCATAAACACACCTTGTTTCCTTACATCTCAAGTCTTAAAGAAGTATTTCATTCTGTGAAGACAACATTGAAGTAGGCTTGAATTGCTAAAGCTTAAATGGCATACCACAAGTTTGACCACACTGAGTTTGGTAAAGCTGGGTGATAGGTTTATAAATTTTGTTCTCTCTCACTGTAGCCACACTCTAGCACAGATACCAGAATGGCCATGCTATTGCAACTTGTCTATTAGCAATAGCATTCATTTGATTATTTTAATGTTTTTTTGTGAAGGTTCAATTAATTGTTGATAATATTGACTATTTGTTGCATATATATTGCAATTGATTGTGGTTTGATATATGAAATTTCTTTTTTAATTTTTTTTTTAACTGAGACAAACTAATGCTCCTGGGAGATGTACCAGAAATGTTAATTAGTTAAGTCACTGAGGTGGTGTATACTGAAGAACAGTAATTATTTTGATGCTAACTTTTAACCAGATTATAAACCATTTAATAACCATTAAACCATTTTATTCTTTTATTTTATTAAAGGGTTGTGTTGACAAAATGTGTAAGAAATATCAGACAGTTGCATGAAAACAAACATGAGTTTGCAGTGTACAGATGTAGATGGATGGATGATAATGAATTATAATTATAAGAAGTCTGTTTTAAAAAGTTGAATTAATTTTTAAGACTGAATTCTTGCACAAACACATTGGACAAACTGTAGGTAAGCAAGGTTTACATAATTGCAGTGCCTCAGAGGAATCAATTTCACAATTCACAATGTAATGTCACCATAGCAACAGATGGAGCTGATTCTGTCTATATTTTAAAAGTAAGGCTGCAGTCAGCAGCTATTTTCTTTATTGTTACTTGGACATTTAGTATGGCAGTTGATTTGATGTACATCATGAGAGGTTGCCATCTGTATAATGTGACACAGCAGAACATGAGATTGTCCCGTGAACACTTTAACTCCCATCTTTGCACCTCTTACTCTTATTTGCATAGAAGAATTAAGACACTAGTTGAGGAAAGGAGGAGGACTTGGATCAAATCCACTCTGTGTCACTGTCCTGTTTGTATTCTCTACCCCCTCCCCCCAAACAAACTAAAACAACCCACTATAAATGTTGTGTAAAAAGTCATATTTCCTTTGTTTGCAGTGAATCAGACATTCTTCACCACGACAAGCAGTATGAACCTTTCTACTCATCATTCGTGGCACTCTCAGCACATTACATCACCACAGTATGTGGACAAAGTATGTGTATTTCATTTTCTCCTAAGAGTAATAGACAAATTACTGCCACTCACTGACAATGAGCCAAAATCTTTCAGTGAAAACTGTTTTGTTGCTAGATGTTATTTTTGTTCTTTTCTTTGTTTCCCCAGTACCAAGAAATCAATTGCTGTCAGTTGCTGCAGCATGCAAAGTATTGATCGAATTCTCATTGCTGCGCTTGGAGAACCCTGATGAGGCATGTGCAGTTTCACAGGTAAGTGAGACAGTCAGCAGGGTGGGTGTAGTCAATTGTAATACATTAGTGTAGTCATTTCTAGTTATCACTGATTTGCATTTTCTGGTGGTTTTCTGCTTTCTATTTGTATAGAATTATGTATTGAAATAAAAAAAATTATGCTGCAATTTGTTTTTCTTTAGAAACACCTGATCCTTTTAATAAAGGGACTGTGCACTGGCTGCAGCAGACTAGATCGCACAGAAATCATTACTTTCACTGCTATGATGAAATCTGCCAAGTTGCCTCAAACCGTCAAGACACTTTCAGATGGTAAGACTCCATAAAGGACAAAACTGAAAAATGCTTCACTGTCCTGTTAGACAACATGAATAAGTTATTTGGAGAAAACTGGAATGATTTGGACATTTTTGGTCTATTAGTTTTCTATATACTATAATTATTCAATGAAGCTGTGAGTATTTATCAATGCCCGGGCTGTCCCAGAGGCCCTTTTGATTAACAGCCTTGACATGTGGTGAAACTCTTGTGCCATTTTTTTCATTTAATAGTGGAAGATCAGAAGGAGTTACCCAGTGCTGTGAACCCAGAGCTTCGACAAAAAGAAGTACAAATGAACTTCTTTAATCAGCTGACATCAGTTTTTAACCCTGACCTTACCACCATCTTGGCCTCTCCCTCAGCAGCACACATGCAGGCAAGTATTAATGACCCAGCTACTCTCTCGATTGCTATTAGCAGAAGTTACTCATTTTCTGCTTTTGTTCCCCTTTCCTTTTAAATTAATTTTGTTAGCTGCATTTAAAATAATATTCTGTCACTGTATTGTTGAAAATTATCTGTTGTAATCGTTGCATCTCTTGTTAATTACAGGCTGAAAGTGATTGCGATGAACAAAATACAGATCAAGCTGTTCAGACCAAAATGAAAAATGCCTTTGTGTCCCAGAATGTGTCAAGCTTACAGGAACTAGGTAAGTAGTTGTTCCAAGAGACTGGAGCTTTGACACTACTATATACAGGTCAGGGTGTAAAAGTTTTATCGCAGCTGTTGAAAGATGGGAGACTAAAAATCTTGTTGTTGTTTTTTTTTTTTTTTTAAATCTGTTTAGTAAATGTCACCATTAAGTCACACTATGATGAATATACTTGAGTAATTGATTTTCCATACAGGCGTGTATATATACATTGTGAGTGGCTGTAATCCAGAATTGAGTTTGTTCTGTTTCCCCACACATCCATGTGGAAAATTTACATTTTTTCCCCTATTGAGTCAAAATGTCAGATGGTCCCTTGTTTACTTTTCACTCTTGAAAGCATGCTGGAGCTCTAAATTATACGTAACCTTGTAAAAGCACTTTTTCCTTTACAAATTGCAATGAAAATTTAGTTTCTTTAGTAATCCTGCCATTAATTAATTTAAAATGAAACTTAATGAGTTATTATTTGATTAAATGTTTTGATTTAATGTAATTTTTCCAGGTGGGTCTGAGAAGTTGTTACGAGTGTGCCTCAACCTGCCCTACTTCCTACGCTACATCAACCGCTTCCAGGATGCTGTATCAGCCAACTCATTCTTTATCATGCCAGCCACAGTGGCTGATGCCACTGCTGTTCGCAATGGGTATTCTTTTTTTTTTTTTTTTTAAATCTACTGGGCTAATAAGAAATTGTGTTTAATTTTGGCATCTGGCCATTTCACCACTGGCCCCAACATTAAGTTGTTATCATGTACTTAAAATACATAGATTTCACTCACTGGTGATAGATGTGACCATGGCTTTGGACACACTTTCCTTGCCTGTACTGGAGCCCTTGACACCAGGACGACTACTGGATATGACTGTGCTGGCTCTAAGCTGTCTCTATGCTGGTAGGTGGTTACATTTTTGGTTAAAAGAAAACATACCAAGTGATTCAGGCTGCTATAACATTCAAAAACCAAACTAAGGGGAAAAAATACATCTACATTGCGTTTTTACTTGTTTAGGTGTAAGTGTGGCCACTTGCATGGCCATTCTGCAGGTGGGTAGTGGCTTGCAACTTCGCTCTGCCTCCACTGGTACCAAAGAAGAGGACTATGAAAATGATGCAGCCACAATTGTCCAGAAATGTGTAAGTATTATAACTAATCACTTTTAAAAAGTCTTTAATTACTGTCTTACTAACATGTATATTTTAACAAGATATATATAGATTTAAAAAGATGACATATATTTGTCTTCACAACAGCTGGAGATTTATGAAATGATTGGACAAGCCATCAGCAACTCTCGCAGAGCTGGAGGAGAGGTGAGTACCAATTTTGATTGATATATTGCGCAAATAGAAGAATAAATATATATTTATAATTGACAGTCCTAGACTGACAGTTATAAGTTAAGTATTATGACTGATATTTTTAAAATTCTCTCTTCTCTGTTCTGCAGCATTATCAGAACTTCCAACTGCTTGGAGCCTGGTGCCTCTTAAACAGCCTGTACCTGATTCTTAACCTGAGCCCGACAGCGTTGGCAGATAAAGGAAAAGAGAAGGATCCCCTGGCTGCTTTGCGTGTCCGTGATATTGCAAGTCGCACCAAGGATGGCGCAGGGTCACCTAAACTTGGTCCTGGCAAAGGGTATTTTTAAATCTTAATAAAGACAGTTTTAGTTCAGTAGGTATGCTTATGCATCAAAGGTCATTTGTGTGCATTAATGTTTTGCCTTTTTCTGTTTTGATCTTTTTTGTTTTCCCTCTCAAGACACCAAGGCTTTGGGGTTTTGTCTGTTATCCTGGCCAACCATGCAATCAAACTTTTGACTTCACTTTTCCAGGATCTGCAGGTTGAAGCTCTGCACAGAGTAAGTGAAGCAACAAAAAAACGTGGCTGCATTAAAACAAAACTGCCATTGTAGCCATACTGTACTTGCCACCGCAATCGCTGGTTTCAGATGTCACAATCTTTTGTAGGTTTAAACCCTCTACTGTAAAATTGAATTAAATACTAATGTAGCTAGTCACATTCAAGCCTTCATCTCTTGTTTGAGGAACCAAAAGATTTTTTTTTTTAAATTACTGTACCTCAGTTAAATCTTCATGGCTTCATATTTAGTATAAGTTCCTTGTTGTTTTACAAGATTGCATGTTTATTTAGAATTAGACGCACAGATTTGAAAGTTGTTTTTTTGTTTGTTTGTTTTTTGTTTGTTTGTTTGTTTGGTTGGTTTTTTTTTAGCATTTTCATTCTTTGTTACCCTTTCAGGGTAGGAAATTAATTCTATTAATAAAAAATTCAAAAGCATCCAAGTATGCTTCAGTAATTACTGAAAGTATTTTGTGTTCCTTAAAAGCCGTTTCCCCCCTTCTGCCAAATCTAAAGGGTTGGGCAAGTGATGGACCACCAGCTGAGCTCAACATCATGGCACAGAGCACTTCCAGCCAGAGGGTTCAAAGACTCATTGACTCTGTTCCCTTGACAAATCTGCTCTTCACACTTCTCTCCACCTCCTACAAAAAGGTGCTGTCAGTTGTATTTGTAATTTGCATTTGCAGTTATGCTGTTTTATTGATTTGAACATTAATTGTGATATTGTGATACAAAAGAAACAAGCAACAGATTTTGTCTGGTGCATTTTTATCTTTGTAGTTTATCCTTTTTTTCCCTTGCAAAATTAGTGGATGTCTAGATGATTATTTATTGAAACCAGCCATTTTCAAATGTAGGTATACTGCGGCTGACTTCTGGGGTTAATCCTGGAAACTTTCTGTGTCCCAACCAAACTTTTAAACTTTGACTTTGATTTCATTTATCTGCTGTTAGGCTTGTGTTCTCCAGCGCCAGAGAAAGGGCTCAGTCAGCAGTGATGCCAGTGCTTCTACAGATTCAAACACCTACTATGAGGATGATTTCAGCAGTACAGAGGAGGACAGCAGCCAGGGTATTTATTTTCTTTGGATTCAAACAATTGTTTGTTACATAAAGTATGCATTTACATAGCAGCTCAGTTATGCAAATAAAAAGACATACTGCTGTGTGCTGCAGACAGTTTTTTCTTAAATCCTGGGTTTAGGAATGCAGATGATACACTCAACAATTCAGACATTGTTATGCTACTCCTGGATTGATTAATAAAAAAGCAACAACTTAAAAAATACAGACATTCCACTGAAAAGCAGGGGATTACATTAGCATGACCATATGTACCTATATTGTAATTATGAAGCACTCTACTTTTGCAATTAATATATACAAAAATGCAATTTATTAAAATATATTGATAATTTAGGGTAAAACTTTCTTGCATTTATGGACAATTAAAACAAAGATGTTGTCATCTAGCTTTAAAGGTAAAGGGGAGACACATGAACTCACCATTTAAGGACTCAATTCAGTTTTAACGTAATGACCAAGAAGTGTTGTTTCATTCCTACAAGGTATGCTTCAGGTTTCTCTGCATCACAGTGTGGATTCAATTGGTGAAAGCAAAGTCACATATATTTTTACACATTTCCATTTGATCTCTGAGTTTCTGTCAGTGCTGAGCTGGATAAGATAACAAATGCAGTATTTTCAGTATTTGGGAAATTTTTTTAAATTGGTATAATCGAAGGAGTGAAACAAGTGTGCTGTCAGTGATTAAGTCAGTGAGGTAATGACAGCAGTGCGAAGGGTAAACTCATACATACGCTCACAGTGATGTGATTTTAAAAAATTTTGTCCATCACAATAATACCAGTGTAGTTGACAGTGTCTACTATTTCAGCAGAGAGAAGACAGGAGAAGACAAGTGCAGCTTGTGTCTCAGGTTAGCAGTTTTCTGTCCTCAGGTCAAAGACTTGGTGTCCGCTGTCCTAAATTCATTTTTGTTATTGTATGTCTCACAATTTAGACTCTGAGCCTTGATCCTAATGGCCTAGAAAATGATAAAGCCACAGATGAAGTCTTTGACAAAATACTCCCTGTTATCAGAGTTGCTCTGCCTTATAATTCATATGAACTAAATTAAACTTGTTTTATCAAAGAGGTTCATCTGTGGCTTGTTGTTTTAAAGAATAATACCAGTGGTGTTGATATGTGGGATATTATTTAAACTATTAACTACTGAAGCTTTCATTAAAACGAGTTAATTATCTGAATACTTACACTAACAGTTACTGTCATAAGTCATAAAACATTTCTCAGTGATTTATTTTAAGAGCTTTACCTCTATTACTTTATCATCCTTTTGTCTTCCAGTTTCTGCCTCTTTCCTTTTTCAACAGCGACTCCAAAGAAAGAAGTTTGTTATAAGATAGCTGCTAATAGTAATGCTTTAAAAGTATAACATTTATTGCTGGCCTAATGACTTTTCAGGTCGTGGTTGAAATTAAAATGAAAAAATTTTCAGTATGGTAGAAAATTATTTTTGAAATTGGCTGTGATACTACAAAATGATAAAATCCATTTCCCCCCCCACTCTTGAATCTATTTTAACACAAAAGAGGATAAAATTGTTAGAAAACTTTAAAAAAAAAAACAAGTGAAAAACTCTTGATGCAAAAATAATGAAGACCCACATCAAAGCAGTGGTATCATTCTTAAATACAATAAATTCAAGTTGTGCTTAATGAGCTTAAACACGCAATGCTACATCTTGCTGTCACCTGAAAAGTTAATTTTTATATGTTGCATGCAGATGTGAATATCAAATTATTGTGATATTCTTTTGAAACACTAAAGTTGTCTTGTTTTTGTATTTGAAAACTTTCAGTGTAGTTGAGTGATATCACCCTTTTAAAGAATATGAATGTTTTGTGCATGGTAAGTGCACAGAGCACAATGAATCAATGAAATTTGTGGCTATAAATTTAAAAACGTTATGGGGAAGGATCCAGAGCTAATATAGATGGTACACCCATGTAAACTAAACCAGGCAGTACCATCTCTCTAGATTGGTGCTATTAATTTGTCTCCTAGCTAGAGCTGGTTGGTGTCAGACACCTATTAGTGTTCACTGAAACCAGCCAGGTCAATGCTGCTCTGTTAGGATTTTTTTTTCTCCATATCTAAGCAGATGATTTTTACAAAGATGAATGCGTCTTATTCTATTCATGAACTAATTTTTTCCTCCAAGGCAGGGTCTAGGAGAGACTGGTCAAATTTGTAATTTGTTTTGTTAACTTAAATGCACATTCTCCAAAAAGTTGATTCTGTTCATCTGGACGTAGCGTTTTGTGGAAGAAACGTTTCGTCACTCATCCAAGTGACTTCTTCAGTCTCAGCTGACTGCAGGTTTCCCCAATCTTATAAACAGTACATTTGCATAATGACTGAAACCAGCCCACTGAAGGAACAATGGGCTGGGAGGTCATGTCCTTAATCATAATTATGCAAATTCTCATGACCATTGATCAACAACCACTGACCACAACCCACTGATCAAAGACCACTGATTAATGGCCATGAGTACCATTCACAGATAGTTGGGGAATGGCTGCAATCACAGCATTGTAAGATGGCGAAAGATGTACCCTTAGGCCTCCTCCTCGATTCAGAGATGGTCTTTCCCCTCCTTGACTCCACGCTCAAACCAGCGTTCCTCCCTGTCCAGTATGTGTACATCCTCATCATTGAAAGAGTGTCCACTGGCCTGTAGGTGTAAATAGACTACAGAGTCCTGGCCTGACGAGGTAGCTCTTCTGTGTTGTGCCATCCGCTTCGCCAGAGGTTGTTTGGTTTCCCCGATGTATAAATCCTGGCAATCCTCCTGGCACTTAACAGCGTACACTATGTTACTCTGTTTGTGTCGGGGGACCCGATCCTTGGGGTGGACCAGTTTTTGGCGCAGCGTGTTTTGGGGTTTGAAAGCCACAGAGACCTGGTGTTTAGAAAAAATGCGTCTCAACTGCTCCGATAGTCCTGACACATACGGGATCACTACAGGTTTTCGTTTGGGCAGCGGTTGTCCTTCTCTCCTGGATTGGCTGGAGCTTTCTTTAGGTGCCTTTCCAGCTTTGACAAACGTCCAGCTGGGATAACCACATTTACTCAGATGTGATGTTCTTCTGCCTCCCTGGCCGCTGTGTTTGTGGGGATGGTGTTCGCTCTGTGTTGTAGCGTCCTAATGACACCCAGTTTGTGCTCCAGTGGATGATGAGAGTCAAACTTTAAATACTGATCCGTGTGTGTGTGTAGGTTTACGGTAAAGTCAGCTTTTAGATGTCCCCCATTCCTGATGGAAATCTCACAGTCTAAGAAGGCTAACCTGCCACTTTTCATATCCTCCCTGGTGAATTTGATGTGTCGGTCCACCGAGTTAATGTGATCCGTGAAATGTGGTACGTCCTGAGATAGGGCTGCACGATTTTGCATAAAATGAGAATCACGATTTTTTTGGCTTAGAATTGAGATCACGATTCTCTCACGATTTTCTTTTCCAGTATAAATATTTATTGCACTTATTAACTGCACATCAACTTCGTAACAGTTGAGACTGAACATAAAAACAATAAATAAACATAAAAACAACAAATGTCTCACGTTTTGTGGTTGCGGCAAAACGTTGTACTGCTTGAAATTCTGTCTCCACCGTTGTTCGACACTGCGTGTATAGAGCAGGTAGTGCAACAATAGAAAAATAGTTGCGGGACGGCACTGTGTAGCGTTTGTCTAGGTAGTTGATCATTTTCCTAAATCCCTCGTTTTGCACAGTGTTGATGGGAGCCATATCTTTGGTCAGGTGATAAGTAATAGCCTCCGTAATTTCTTTGTGCCTGCGGGAGTTCGACGGGTATAGGGAAGCGCTGTATAAGGTTCCCGTTATTGATGTTTGGGTGGTTGACCGGGATGGATTTTCTCCTGTCACTTTCTTGTCATCCCTGATGTGCTCTCCGTTGTTTTTTCCCTGCCAATTTTAGCATCACACGGCACAGCTTCTGTATCACGTGGTATAAGGCTCCGCCCTTGTCATTTGTTGAGCAGGAAGAGTGAGCGCTTGTTTTCATGCAGATTACGTCCCGGATCAAATTGCGGTACAATCGTCATAGTCTTTTTTTTTTTTAATCGTTGTCATTTGGAAATGAGATCGCACATAAGTATGAATCGAGATCGCGATTTTCTAACGATTAATCGTGCAGACCTATCCTGAGATTTGATTTTCACCCAGGTGTCATCCACATATCTGAACCAATGGCTTGGTGGTGTTCCAGGGTAGGATAGCAAAGCCCTCTTTTCCACTTCTTCCATGTACAAATTGGCCACGATGGGTGAAACTGGGGAGCCCATGGCACACCCATGTTTCTGCCTGTAGAACTGACCCTTGTATGTGAAGTAGGTGGAATGAAGACACAGTTCCAAAAGCAAACACACTTGGTCGATGCTGAGAGTGGTCCTGTTGCTGAGGTTGGTGTCATCCTGTAATCTCTTATGGACTACCTCCAACGCTTCCGTGACTGGGATGCAAGTGAAGAGAGATGTAACGTCGTATGAGACCATGGTTTCATCTGCCTCCATAATGACATCTCTCACCTTCTCAACAAAATCCAGGGTGTTCTGGATGTGGTGTTCAGAGCTGCCCACCAGCGGGTTGAGGATCGAAGCCAGAAACTTGGAGATATTATAGGTGACTGAGTTGATCGTGCAGACAATCGGTCTTAAAGGTGCACCCTGTTTATGTATTCTGAAGAAGTCACTTGGATGAGTGACGAAACGTTTCTCCCACAAAACGCTACGTCCAGATGAACAGTATCAACTTTTTGGAGATTTACTTCCCTGGATGATTGAGAATTCATCAAGACGTTAAACGCACATTGACAAAGTGGAATGAAAACCCAGTGGGGACTATTAGGAGCAATGCCATGCCTATTCTGAACCTGAGTGGAACCTTGTGACATCTGTTAGTTGTGGTTTGTCCTTGACAAGCATGCTGTATCAATAAATAAGAGCCACGAACTTGACAGCAGTGCACTTAAAAAAAGATTGATTGCATTTGTCATCAACAGATCACATCTGTTTACATATCCTACAAGGAATAACATAGCTGTCACCTGAGTTAAATCAGATGGCGAGTAAGGAAGCCATAGAGACTCTAACTTTCTTTGTGGTTAAGCTGAAAGCGTTGGACTGAAACTATTATCAATAGGTCTTAAAAACCTGCTTTCAAAGAAATTACTCCTGTATCGTACTGCAGGCTGAGCACACAGAATCAAAATGCCTGTGAAACAATTTTTCAGTGTAGAAAATGTCATGGCTCAGCCGGTGAGGGAAGTGGTTGAGCTTGAGTTGGCGCCCTATTAGAAACACAAGATTTAAATGAGTTTTTCCCCCTCATATTTAAATTCAATGTTTGTTATAAGTGTGCTTTTTTTTTTCTAAATTCTTACTGTGAATTTTTATTTGGTAGAATATGAATTTTTCAAGCTATCACTGTAAATTAATGTACAGTATTATGTAGTTCTAGGCTGTGTGACAGTCAGTCTTATATTTTTGCACCAAAACATTTAAAGAGAAGTGTGCACATTTTATAGTTTATCATATTTTTGACCAACTGACATGTTGATTGTAGCAGTGTTTTCTGCAGAAGATGTAATAATGCATCCTCACGCTCTGTTCAGCACATTCAGATTTTAAGCAATCTGAGAATAACGTGTGCTTTATGTTCAGCTAATTCTAGCATTGTTTCTTATTTTTCCTAGAAACACACAAGAATGTATAAAATGTAAAAATTCTAATGCAGCACAACTTGGAGCTCATAATAATATAAGTTCATTTAAAGGAATGATTGTGGCTTTCCTCTCCACCATCTATGGTAGCTTACAAACTGCAGCATGTCTTTTGTTACTAGCAGATTTACTTCCACTTTGGATCGCACTTGTCTTATACAAAGATACAAATATAAATCAATACAAATTAATATGTTCATGTATTCTCAGTGACAGCAATGAAAAGTGCATGTCTTTGAAGATAAATTGTGTAACATCCTAATGTAGATATTCATCAAGAGGAAATTGGTTATTGTTTGCTTCTTACTGCAGTCTTTGGATCCTGTTCACCACCTTCACTGTGTTGTACACTCACTGGCCACTTTATTAGTTACGTCTTGCTAGTAATAAGTTGAAAATTTCCTCATTGTTTGTGACATGGAAACAGCAACTTGCTAAAAATTTTAGTCCATATTGACATGGCATCATATAATTCCACATAACTTTTTCATGCCTGGCTACACATGTTTTACTGCTTCTTTGCAGGGTAGTAATTTTTTGTTTGTTTGTTTTTAAAGCAACTGGCAAACAACATGACATTGTTGTCAGGCAGCATATTTTTAAGATCATGACAATTCCAAGTACACAGGGGCTCATAGTGTGGCTAAAAGAAGACCATTATACCACCACAAAAGGACCAAATGGTCAATAAATACACTGCGAGCACACTAGCAAATTGGCCACGGGGAGAGGATGGTGTTAGTCAAGTTAACCTAAAGCAGTCAACCTCGGGGTAATACTGAAATGCGTTTTAAGTTCTACCGTGTGAGCGGTTGAAGTTTGTTTAAACAAATGGTAACTGATGGCCAGTGTCCAGTGAGTGTAGTTGCCATGAACTATTGTGAAGCTTTGTTTTCCCTTTATTGGTGACACCACTGCTACATCACAAATACTTTCATGAATGTGTGAGCATTTTACCTCAAGATGTTTATGTAAATAATTAACTATTCTTTACAGATGATGACAGTGAACCTATCCTGGGTCTTTGGTTTGAAGAGACAATTTCACCAAGCAAGGACAAAGTGGCTCCTCCACCCCCTCCCCCTCCACCACCTTTGGAGACTTCTCCCAGACTGAAGAGCCCCAGCAAGCAAAATCCAAGCGAGAACGGCAACATTTTAGCTGGCCGTAAAGATCCCGAACTGGTGAAGACAACATATAGATTGTTGCTGTTACAATGCATACAATACTACTTCTTTTTTTTTCTTTTTTAATAGGGCTTATGACATTGTATCATCTCAAATCTTTGTTTCTGCAGTTCCTCAGCTTAGCATCCAGTATTCTGAATTTCATCACCACCTCGATGCTAAAATCCAGGAACAACTTTATCCGTAACTACCTGAGTGTGTCTCTCACAGAACAACACATGGCTACGCTTGCCAGTATCATCAAAGATGTGGACAAAGATATCAAAGGTATGCTTAACAAAAAAAAAAACCCAAAACAAAAAAAATTGCAGTTATTCAAATATAAGAATGTTTACCTAAATTCATAATAATTTGCTTTGCAGCCCTGCAGACTTGAGTATTTTGACAACAGTGAACATCTATAGTTATGCATTGTTTCTTTTACCCCACAGGGTCTTCAGATGAAGTCTTTTCTTTAGCACTGTATCACTTCAACCACACCCTAGTGACCTCAGATCTTCCCTCCCCAGCATTGCAGGTAAGAGGTTTTGCTTTGCTTTCGTTTCTTTGCCACTATATGGAAAAAATCTTTTAACAACTACTTTCTACAACAAACTTAAAATTTATTTTTTTATTATCTCAATTCTCATATTGTTTCTCTTAACTATTTGCAGAGCACCCTTCTACAGCAATTAGGTGTTGCACCCTTTTCGGAGGGTCCATGGCCTCTGTACATTCACCCTCAATCATTATCAGTGCTCTCCAGACTTCTCCTCATATGGCAGCACAAAGCTACTGTGCAGGGAGAACCGGATGTTCCTGAGTGTATGAAAGTTTGGGAAAGGTAGAAAAATTCAGTTTTTCTTATCTGAATATTTATTATTATGATCAAATTGGTTAAATGCCTTGACGCCGCAATTAAACTTAATTAGTATGGTTGTTGACATTTATGAAAAAAATGGTGGTGGCTTGATGGGGGGGACTTTTATAAATATCCAATATTGTAGTCAATAACAATGGAATTATTGTTTGCAAAAACATCAGAGTTGTAGTCTAGCTTAGTCTTCCATACATTTCTCTTTAATCTGGATTTTTTTCCTTTTTGCTGCCTGTACTTTCTCAGATTTTTGGGAACCTTAAAGCAACATGCCATCCAGGGTTCTATTCATGGCGAAGATGACCTTAATGTGGAACACCTCCAGCTGCTGCTGCTCCTTTTCCACAATCTGTCAGAGCGTGGTCGTCGATCAGTCCTCACCTTAGTCACACAGGCCATCACAGAGGTGGCACAGAGCAGAGACTCCCAGCTGAAAGCTGTGCCCCTCAATTTGGCCCGCCTGTTGCTGGTTTTTGACTACCTGCTGCGCCACTACTCCAAGGCTCCTTTATACCTTTTTGAACAGGTTAATGCTTTCTTTCAAATTGTTATTTATATGGTAAATTGAACAATGAAGCTTTTTCTTTTTTCTTTTCTTTGTTACTTGATTTCCATTCATTAGGTAAAATGTCGGCCTGCAAGTGCATTAATTTGGGTTCAGAGTAACATAAAGATGTCGTTATGATTGTAATATAAGGCTAGTTTAGTATAAAACATACCAAGTCCTATACCTAGTAAATTTTTGCTAAACATTCTAATAATACAGTATTGTGTTTGGGACTCGATAACAGTGTTTACTCTGTGTGCTATAAATAGGTGCAGTACAACCTTCTTACCGCACCATCTACTGGGGCAAGTTCTGTTCAGGAAGGTGGAAAACGCAGCAACGTCCCACTTTACTATGGATTCAAAGAGGTGGAGGAGAACTGGGCTAAACACTGTTCGACAGGTAAACCCAAATAATTTTTTAAACTAAATTTTAGTTTAATCTGTTTGTAGTATATGAAAATTGAATTTTATCTTTGATTAAATGCAATCTTTTAGATTCGAATGTCCAGCCCAAGTTCTACTGCGTTCTGTCTCCTGAAGTGTCTGAAGATGATATCAGCAGACTAGATAGCAAGGTGAAGCATGGAATCTGTTTTATGTGGTCTTAAATTAATTTTTGACAATACAGTTTAAATGTGTCTTAAAACATGCTTTTTATTTTATTTTTTTGTATGTAAATACTAGGGGTGCAACAGTACTCGTATCGGTATTGAACCGTTCGGTACAGTGCTTTTGGTTCAGTACGCATATGTATCGAACAATACAAATTTTTTTATTTATTTTATCAACTTTTCTTCTGACGATGCTGTCTGTGTTGAGAACTCAGTGAATCTGCGTTCGACTACTCCGCCTAGGCTGCACTGTCGAGCGCAGATCCACTGAGCGCAGCGCAAGCTAGCAAGACAGAAGTTAAGCTCGTTGCAACATGGCAACTGCCTCAACGCTAGCCGAAATTGAACCTCCCCCACCCTCATTCAGATCTGGCGTTTAGAACTATTTTGGTTTTCATGTGAAGTATGACCCTGATGGTAAGCGCGTCATGGACAAAAGTCAAACAGTATGTCGGATGTGCCACGCAATGCTCAATTACATTGGTGGGAACTAGTGCATTAGCGCAGTCGTTAACGTGTTGACGCTGTCCAGCCCCACACACAGGGCGATCCGCGGTAACTCATTAACGGAGATTTGCCGCGTTATGGCGTTAATGTCATTTTAACGAGATTAACGCTCACAGCACTAATGGGAACACAATGAATTTGACTGCACATTTGCGCCGACATCATCCTAGTGCAAAGACAAGTGGAAGCAGACAAAAACAACAAGCACGCATTTAGACAGCCGTTAGCACATGATTCTCCTTATGGGGACCTGATATGTTTAATATGCTGCTGAGAATATAGCCCAGAAGAAGCGTATAGTATAGCTTTTATTTTGGAAAGAGCCATTTCTCTGTAATAAACTCTCTTTTGCAAAGATGAGTGATTTCTCAATCAGATAGATTTATTTTTTTAATTATTTTGTTGTTTTGGCAACATTACATTTAAAAACTGTACTTTTGAGTTAAAATATATATTTATAATTTTAATAAATGACAAATTAAAAAATTTTTGTATCAAAAAAATGTCGAACCGTGACACCAAAGTATCGAACCGAACCGTGATTTTTGTGTATCGTTGCACCCCTAGTAAATACCAGTATTTCTGTTTTTATCACAATATTTTATCACAATATTAAAATTATTGCCATGCCTAACCGTTAAACATGTCCTCATAGGTCTTTCCAAAGCTTTTTAATGGAGCAGTGAAATATGATGAGCTGTATGTATGGCTCATCTCACTCCTGGCTGCAGGCTCTCAGTTTGACACAGCAAGAAGACAAGAGAACAAGTCCATCACTCCTATGGTGAGAGCACCAAATGAAGAAATATAACAGCTGAAATAAGCCCACTGAGTATATGGCTTTAGTGGTTTATCTAAAAGGCATTAAACACCCACGTGCTGCAGGGCTTGTGTTTTGGTGCGTCTTTCTGGTTAACTTAGAAATTGATCTGCAAACAGAAACGTGATACAAAAACCCTTTCTATAATGATGCAGTCCTTTTTCTAATTGTTCACTGCTACTGTTGACTTCAGTGACTGGTTTAGTTGGTTCAGGTGATAGAGAAAATGCATATTACATTTTTGAAAATAGACCAATAAGAATAAAACAAAATAAACAAGAATAAGCCACATTGGAAATGTTTATCTGCAATTCTAGAGACAAATAAAATGATAAACACATGCTAACAATATTGGCCAAAAACAAAGTGAATATCATCACTGCAGTAAGGCAGGACCTATAATAAATGTTATTCTAAACTGCTATATTGTTATGTAAGTAATTTGAAGAGCTGTGCTTCAATTTCTGAAACATTAGAGACCTGTATACATAATGATACTAGCTTAATGACAGCAAACTGTTGGGCCCCATACAGGAGGCCTGCTCCCTTCAGTACTACTTCCTGATACTGTGGAGGATCCTTGGTGTTTTACCACCTTCCAAAGGCTTCATGGAGCAGCTAAAGACTGGCTGCAGTGACCCCAGTGAGAGCGACATCCTACACACACTGCGATGGTCATCACGTCTCCGCGTAGCTACGTATGTAAACTGGATCAAGGTCAGTTGATGCTTGAAAGTCCTACAAATGTATTATCAGTGTGATGGGTTTGTTGTTCTTGGTCAAACCTTAGAATAATGTACTTGATTAATTCATGGGGGGGGGGGGGGGGGGGGGGGGGTTGTCTGGAAATTGTTTGCTTTTTCAGAAAAATTAATATTTTGTATTATTTCTGCAATTTCAAGTCTTTGATGGGTGTTTTTTGTGTGTCATCACTCACAGGAACACTTGGTAAAGCAAGGAATGAAAACAGACCAAGCTGCTTCTCTGGTTGAAGTGACCGCTGCTAAATGCAGCACTGTGAAATACGATGTGGAGCTAGCAGAAGAGTACATTGCCAGACAGGTAATGGTTAGGACAGATACATTAGTAACTTGTGTTGGTGGTGTTCAGAGTTTTGAAATCAATTGACACCTCCTGACAACTTTATTTTGTTGCAGATTTCCACATTCTCAAGTGTAGACCCACATGTCATCCTACCACTTCATCAGTTGCCCTCTCTACAAGCCATCTATACGCTGGATGCAGTCATCTCAAAAATTCAGGTTTCTTTAGATGAGCATTTGTCCAAGGTTGCCATTGAGGCTGACACCCACAAATCCTCTGAGATCGCAAAAAATCTGCTGCCTGCCACACTACAGCTCACTGACATTTACTCAGCTTTCACAAGGTGAGAGGGTAATGTTGTTATAAGCTCTTGTTAAATCTAGTAGACTGGAATACAATAATATGATTGAAATGCTTGATAGATCACATGATCATGTGGCCAATCACATGGCCAGTTCTTTGGTTACAGATATGCTCAAAATATTGACAAAATCCAGAGGCCATAGCTTTGGTGACTTAAGTTACATTTAAATTATTACTATTATCATTATTATTATTATTTTAATTACACCATATTTGTCAAAGCCAACATTTTGCAAAGCACATCTACTACATGCACACTACATAATTCTAGTATCCATATATCTGTTACTTTATATCTTTTACAGTTTATCAGTATTCTAACACCACTGGCATGTGGATATTTAAATGTTGAATTTATTTTGAATTCACTGTAATTGCTAATGTAAGCTGTTTTTTAAGTGTAGTTTTAGTGAAAGCTTTAGTAAAAAAAAAACAAAACCCCTCCGTTACCTTCAGAATGCATGCGTGCTTCAATTTAAGGAATACAACTTAAGGAACCTTAAATATTCCTTCTTTAATTTATATATCATAACATGTTTTTAAATATTTCTAAATCCTTTGATAGTTAATTATTTGTTTAGATTTGGAATGTAGCCCACTTCGTGTCTAAGAAAGAAGACTTGTGGATGATGTTCTTTATGACAACTCATCCTGATCTAATCATTAAACGAAACTTGTCTTGAACAGATCTTACCTATTAATGAACATCCCAGAGGAAGGGGAGAACAAACTGACCGATGCCAAGCTCCAAGGTTATGCTGCAGTTCTGGCCATAGGTTCCACCCGATGCAAGGCCAACATACTTGGTATCCAAATGAAATACTGAAAAATAATATTTTACAATGCAGTGAATATGATTACTTTAATAGCTTTTATGCAGTGGTCTAACAAGACTTTAAATTTCTACAGGTCATAATATTATGCAGAACTTGCCAACAGCTGTGCAGACAGTTTGTGAATCTTGGAATGGTGTCCACACCACTGAATTTCCCAACATTGGCTCATGGGTATGTGATTAAAGTTGGAAATTATTAAAACATTTGTTACACATGGCATAATTTAAAAAAACATTGAAGACTTGGCTTTTGCCTGTATTTTCCCACCCTACATGGCATTTCAGTTATTTAGAAAAAAAATCTCTCTCTATATATATATATATGCATGTGTGTATATGGACACACCATAAATAATAAAACTGGTGGTATCTTCTCAGCGCAATGCATTTGCAAACGATACCATTCCATCAGAGAGCTACATCAGTGCCATCCAAGCAGCTCACCTGGGCACACTGAGTTGTCAGTCCTTGCCTCTGGCCTCTTCTCTTAAACACATCCTTCTCTCACTGGTTCGCCTGATTGGAGACCTCATTGTGTAAGTTAAAAAACGTCTACTGATAAACTCTTTTGCATGCATAGATTTTACTCACAAAAAACCTGTTATTGTCTTGTGAATAATGCTGCATTATTGTCTCTTCAGTACTGAGGAGCTGAACCCCTCACAGGTTGTGAGCACCCTGCTGCCTCTGCTCTTGGAGAGCAGCACGGAGAGTGTAGCTGAGATCAGCACTACTTCACTGGAGCGCATCCTTGGCCCATCAGAGTCTGAGGCCTTTCTAGCCCGCATTTACGAGCGTTTGGTGACCGGATGTTACAACATTATTGCCAATCACTCAGATCCCAACAGGTATTTTTAATATGTATCAGATTTCATTAACCTTTAATGAACCATGTTAAATATTAAAATTCAATCAAAACATTACTTTTTATGCTTCTTTTTTTTTGTTTGTTTTGTGGGCTGCTCTTCAACATTTATATATCCCATTATTTTTTTTATTTATATTTCTTAGTGGTTTGGATGAGTCCATCCTTGAGGAATGCCTTCAGTACCTTGAAAAACAACTTGAAAGCAGTCAGGTCCGAAAGGCAATGGAAGAATTCTTTTCATTCAGGTATTGTCTCTGCTGATAACACAATCTGGCTTCTCATTCATTCAGTCACCTCACATATTTTGGGTTTCTTCTTTTTCAGTGGTGAGCTTGTCCAAATTATGATGGCAACGGCCAATGAAAACCTGTCTCCAAAGTTCTGTAACAGAGTGCTGAAATTCTTCACCAAGCTTTTCCAGCTCAGTAAGTCTGTAATAATTTTAAAACTATACTGTCCAAGTTTGGTTATATTCACACTTTTCAAGGCAGAGCTCTTTGAGCTAAAGCTGGAGTAGATCCCTCTAAGTTTCATCATGCATTTTTCTCCAGCGGAGAAGAACCCAAACCCAAGCCTGTTAGGCCTGTGTGGCTCTTTGGCCCAGCTGGCCTGTGTGGAGCCCTCTCGTCTGCAGTCCTGGCTGACACGTATGACTGCTACCCCACCAAAGGACTCAGAACAACTGGAAATTGTGCAAGAAAACAGACAGCTTCTGCAGCTGCTAACCACTCATATTGTGCGTGACAATAGCCAGGTGGGCGAAGGAGTGTGCACTGTACTCCTCAGCACACTTATTCCCATGGCAACAGACATGCTGGCCAATGGTGATGGAACAGGTTTTCCTGAGCTCATGGTCATCATGGCCACGCTTGCCAGTGCGGGACAGGGTGCAGGCCACCTCCAGCTGCACAGGGCAGCTATAGACTGGCTGACTAGATGGTAAGAAATGAATTTTACAGGCATGGAGATCTAAGTTTCAGTCGCATCACTAAAGAAATCTAAAGTGTGGAATTATATAGTTGCTACAGCCAAACTCGCTAGGAAAAATTGCTTGGTTTAAGCTCAATTTATACTTCTGCTATGAATCTATCCAGCAGCTATGACAGCAGCTACACCCTAGGCTGTGGCCTTATGTACACATCTCCAGATGTCTGATTGGTTTTCCTGCTGATTGCAATGTCATCTTCTTTTTGCAACTGTATTTTTTTTAAATTATTTAACCTCAAATCTGATCTTGTTCAATTTCCATTGGTAGGACTATTCAAATAAATTTAGCCCAGTAGCACAGAAATCTGAGCCTCAAGTAGCATTTTGGCTGTTTTATTACATGTTACAGTGAAAGCTCTCTGTAGATTCAGTGTGGGAGTATAAATCTAGGTAGAAATTTAAATGGAGAACTTGTGACCTAAAAGCTTATATTTTGTTTTGCAGCAAAAAGTATTTAACACAAAAGAATGTCGTGGAAAAAGTGAGCACAAACTTGTCTCATGGAAAGGTGGGTTTCTCACACACTGAAGTGCATTTTGGACATTTCCACAGAATGAGATTTTAATTACGCCACACTTGTTGTAGACCTATGATCAGCCTTGTTATTTGAGAATAATATCGTCACCTCTCTAAAGGTTAAAGACCTTACGTATTCTTTGTTTTGGGAGGGTATTGCAGTCTGTGGACTTTCTCTGTGGAAAAAGAAAGGATGTCCTTCTTTGTTACATTTTATATTAAGAAAATGTAAAATCTCTTCAAGGTTAAAATCAAGTGTAAATCATACTATTCTGATTTGAGTATGAATTTACTACCACATAGTTGTACATCATGTCCTCTGGTTGTCTGTGTGCTTCTCATACCCCATATTGGACAATCAGAATGAATGATAATGAAACTGGCTTTAGGCAATTAAATGAAAACACTGTAAAAGTACCAATTTGCCAAAGTATTTTCCTGTGATATATTACATTTTGAAAAATGGCAGTTCGGATATTAACATATCTAAATATCAACTGATATGCACCTCTTCTTTGATTTCAGCATGCCAGCATGCTGGAATGCTCATGTCACATCATCTCCTATCTAGCTGATGTGATGAACGCTTTGCGTCAAAGCAGCGGTCAAGGCAACTCAGCAGTGCTGATGGAGGGAGAGGAAAAGGCCATGGAAGTAGACTCAGACTGGGTGGAGGAACTTGTAGTAGAAGAGGATGATTCCCAGGCAGAGGACTCTGTAAGAAGTTGTTCTTTTATTCTCATCCATCTGGCTGTATTTTCCAAATATGTGTCTGTCTCTGTGTGTATGGACTTACAGACATACATCAGTGCTGTTTTTGGGCTTAGTTTTTATCTCTGTCAGTTTGCTATATGAAACAATCATTTTTAACATGTATGTCATTGTTTGACAGGATGAAGACTCACTTTGCAACAAACTTTGCACTTTTACCATCACTCAGAAGGAATTCATGAACCAGCACTGGTAAAGAAAAGTTTGTTTATTGTGATTTTGTTCTATTTTTAAGTGCGGCCTTTGGTTCCAAATACATCCGCATTACACCTAAAAATGGATTTGTCATACAGTACACGTTTGATTGTTTCATTTGTTATTATTCATTTTTTACTAAGAATAAACAAAAAATAGAAACTCATATATTTAGTAGATTGCCTTTATGAATCAGAAAAGCTGATGGTGTTTCTCGAATCTGTGGAAACGGGAGGACTCCACACTGCTGAATTAAGATGGAAGACAAAATTGCATACATTTGTAACATTTGTAATGTAATTAGTGTTATGTACCTGGAAAAAGTAAGTGTGTTAGCAACATGTAATATTTTCTATGTAAATTTTTATTTGTTTTTTGACTTACTGTGAATATTTAAGGATACAGAGGGCAGCTATAAAAGGTTAAAAATGCCGTAATTCATCTAGAGCCTCTGTGGTGTGTAAATCTAACCGGGCAGCAACATATTTAAAGCTTGTCTGAGCTGAGTTAATCTTTTGGAAAATAATCTCCTTGGTTAGCTCTGGATTATGGGTAATTTTTAATTAATTTATCTGGGAAGATTTAGGTGATAGCATGATCAAATAGCCTTCTCTTGTGATATATCCATTTAGATATGAAGAAATACAGTGTCATTCTTTAGTTTCTCACATGATGTGATGTGCCATGCTATATATAGTATTGCCTATACTTTTCATTCTGCAGGTACCACTGTCACACCTGTAAGATGGTGGATGGGGTAGGTGTGTGCACAGTGTGCGCCAAGGTCTGTCACAAAGACCATGAGATCTCCTATGCCAAATATGGCTCTTTCTTCTGTGACTGCGGTGCCAAAGAGGATGGCAGCTGCCAGGTGAGACCGAATACCTCAGGTCATCATGGGAAGAGAACAACAGCGGTAACTTTAGCTTGCAAGTCATTCCCCCATTGACCTCCATCCAGTCATTTCATTTGATTAGGGTTATAGCTAGCCCACACATTTGGCCAGAAAATGAGCAAAATCATGTTAGTAATGTCTTTTTGTCAACTTTTTGTGTACTGAACAGGTCAGCTTCCCTAGTTAATCTTAAAGTCCGTGTAAAGAGATAATTCAGGGATTACTTTGTATAAATATAAAAGTCTTTTACTGAATTTTGTAGGTGTCATATAATTTTTTTTATCTGTGGTGTATAAAATATTTTTTATGATGTGACAAACATGTTTGTAACCACTTTACACGGACTTTAACAATTTTTTAAATTTTTTTATGTGCATGTGATGAGCAAGCCATCAATTACATCTTACCTTTAGTTTATGGCGTAATAAGTACGATAGGCTTTTAGCTTTTTTGTTTTGTTTTGTTAATGCGATGTTTTCCTCACTGTCAGTGTTGTGATAACATTTGCTCATAACAGTTTGGTTCACTTTTTTATAAATGTTTGTTCCACTTCTGCACTTATACGTATTATCGGTTGACATTTACAGTGCATAAAGGGGAGCATAAAGAATCATTTAAGTATACATTTATGTTAATATCAGCTTTCTCCACTTCTTACTTTGTGTGTTGCATCATTCACAGGCCCTGGTCAAACGCAGTCCCAGCAGCGGCATGGGCTCTACTCTTAAAGAGTCTTCAGCTTTCCAGAGTGAGCTGCGTATGCCTGAGAGTGCTATTCGCCACCAAAATTCCTCACCGTCTGACAAGGGCAAGGTCACCATCTGTGATGGCAAATCCAGTGATGAAGACAGACCTAAGAAGAGCAGTGTGTGCAAGAGCATCGAAGGCTGTCAAGAAGAGCTGCTAGCACAAGTGGTTAGAGAGAACATATTAATTTATTTTTATCTGTCATCTCCTAAAACCGTTAAGAGTTCTTTTATATGTGAAAAGATGTTGTGAGACTTATGTTTTTGCCCCGCTTTTATCATGCTAGATGGGGTCATCTACTGCTGCAGTCATACTGGAAATGCTCATGTTTCTCATGGAAGCTATCCAGACCAACTTCCAGCAAGCATCAGCAGTGGGAAGCAGCAGCCGGGCACAGCAAGCCCTCAATGAACTGCATACTCAGGACAAAATTGTGGAGATGACGGACCAGTTAATGGTATCATGACCCAAATAGATTGCCTGTTCCAGTAAAACACTTAATTCATTGATAAGTTATTAAAACTTAATTAAAATAGAATTCTTTTATTTAGCTGCTGCATTTCAGTGTTAACGGCTACTTTTTCCCTTCAGGTCCCCACACTTGGCTCCCAAGAAGGAGCTTTTGAGAATGTGCGAATGAACTACAGCGGTGACCAGGGGCAAACTATACGCCAACTCATCAGTGCACATGTCCTGCGCCGTGTTGCTATGTGTGTTCTGTCTTCCCCCCATGGACGGCGTCAGCACCTGGCAGTCAGCCATGAAAAGGGGAAGGTAAGCTAAACAATTTAAGTTCTTTTGTCCAATTAGAAGGGCTTTCATTGAATTCTTATTTAAAATATATGCATTGTTATTGATTCAGACTTGTCTGTGAAACAGAGCATCATGACAAGGAAAAAAATCTACACTCAAGTGAATAATAGAATAAAAAACATTCCTCTTTCTACATTATTATATGTTTATGTGTTTTTTTTCTCTTTGACTTTTTTCTTTAAGTTTTCTTTAAGTTGTTTTATATGTCATCAAGATACTTTGCAAATTATGAAATAAGAACAGATAGGGAAATCTGTGTTTTCACTGTTAAAATGTCTCAACCTGACTTTTTCTCCATCTCCCATCTGACAGATAACAGTCCTTCAGCTGTCTACTCTCCTGAAACAAGCTGACTCAAGCAAAAGGAAGTTGACACTGACCCGTTTGGCTTCAGCCCCAGTCCCATTCACTGTCCTTAGTCTCACAGGAAACCCCTGTAATGAAGATTACCTGGCTGTGTGTGGCCTTAAGGTCAGAAACGAGCTGCTTCTTGTAAAACAAATGAACAGTTGCTGTAGGAATTTGTTAAATTTAACTATCTTGTTTTTTTTCCTTTCATCTCTTCCCAGGACTGCCATGTACTAACTTTCAGCAGCACAGGTTCTGTGTCTGACCACCTGGTGCTGCATCCACAACTGGCCACTGGCAACTTTATCATCAAAGCTATCTGGTTACCAGGCTCACAGACTGAACTTGCCATCATCACTGCTGACTTTGTCAAGGTATATATTAACATAATAAACATATTTTGTACTTAAAGCAACATAATTGATTTTGTTTCTGCAATTTCTTTATGAAAACAACCATAGATACTATACATATACCTTTCTGCCCTAGGAAAACAAAAGATTGCTTAATACTGCCTTTTAATGTTTGTTCCCTTTGGAAAACAGATCTATGACTTGTCAGTGGATGCCTTGAGTCCAATGTACTATTTCCTGCTCCCAAGTTCCAAGATTCGTGATGCTACATTCCTTTTCAATGAAGAGGGGAAGAACATTATTGTCATCATGTCATCAGCAGGTTACATGTACACCCAGGTCATGGATGAATCTAGCAGTGCTCAGCATGGCCCTTTTTATGTTACAAATGTATTGGAGATAACCCACGAAGACTTGAAGGTAACTAGGATTTGACATGAGTTGATGTTGTGACAAGGTTGCTGTCTTAATGGTCTCCAACAGGGGTGTCAAATGTACAACCTTCGGGCCACATTCGGCCCAGAATAGAAATGTTTCTGTTTTTCACTTTCTGCTATAGAAATATCAGGGGTGGGGGCTACAGGCTAATTTTGTAACTTCTTTACACTGACAAAAAGGGGAGTTTCACTGGTCCGGCCTGCTTAAAGTAAAAGTGGGCTGTATGTGGCCCACGATGTAAAATGAGTTTGACACCCCTGGTCTACAGTGTTTCTGTCATACTTTTCAGCTCTCATTTCTTTGTTTGGTTGATGTGTACATCATACCTTTATTCAGTGTTCAGGTGTTTTTGAAACTACATTAAAGAAAGCGGTTTTGAGGTAAATTCTTTCTTTGTAAACACAGGATAGCAATGGACAGGTAGCTGGCGGTGGTGTTTCTGTCTATTACTCCCATGTCCTTCAGATGCTTTTCTTCAGCTACAGCCAGGGGAAGTCATTCGCTGCCACAGTGAGCCGCAGCACAACTGATGTGCAGAGGCTCTTTGCCATCAATGTGAAAGGGTAACACAATAAAATAGTCTGTAAAAGCCTATCAAATATAATCGTAACTGCAAAAGAAAATTATGAACACAAATATTTTTTTCCATTTTTGTCTTTAAAGCTCCAATGGTGGCAGCAGTAAGATGTCTCCTGCACTGTGCCAGTGGTCTGAGGTCATGAACCATCCAGGCCTTGTGTGCTGTGTACAACAGACAACAGGCATACCTCTGGTTATCATGGTCAAACCTGACACCTTCCTCATCCAAGAGATTAAAACCCTGCCAGCCAAAGCTAAGGTAAATACCATTTACTATTGTGACATGAAACTGGTTAGGATACCATGAAAACAGTAATTGGAGAAAAAAAGGAAATTCCATTTTGGAGTACAAAACTGTATAAACACAAAGCTTTTCCGGTTGTCTTGTTTACTAAGCAAAGTTATTTCCCGTGAGTTTAACTAATTTTACTGTTTTCTAAGGTTAACATTTATTTGTCTGTTTCTGTCAGATTCAAGATATGGTAGCTATCCGACACACTGCCAGTAATGAGCAGCAGCGCACTACCATGATTCTTCTATGTGAGGATGGCAGCTTGCGAATCTACATGGCAAATGTGGACAACACCTCCTACTGGCTCCAGCCCTCATTGCAGCCCAGCTGTGGCATAAGCATCATGAAGCCGGTCCGCAAGCGCAAGGCCGCTGCTGCCAGTAAGTTTGTGGACAATGGTTATTTTGTAAATGCCAGTTATGTATGATGAATGAACAGCTTGTACTAACCTGTTTATTGCTTACTTAATATTTGCTGATATGTTACTGATGACAGCGATTTGTAACCTTTTCCATAAATGCCCTTATGTTTTCTGATTTAAGTTTGCCTATTTTAAATTTTTCTTAAAATTCAAAGTGTAATTCATTCACATTTTCAGATCATGTTTCTTGTGTTCATTTTCCATGTAGCCAGACATACACAATAATAAAAGCAACTAATCTAAAATTTTGGGGAGCTAATTTGAATGTAATGATTTTACTTTAAGCCACCCGGACTTCCAGTCAGGTGACATTCCCAGTGGATTTCTTTGAACACAACCAGCAGCTGACAGAGGTGGAGTTTGGGGGTAATGACTTGCTGCAGGTCTACAATGGACAGCAGATCAAACACAGGCTCAACTCCACAGGGATGTATGTGGCCAACACAAAGGTAGAGGCATTTTACCTTAATGTTCTGTGTTAGAAAAGGTGTAAAAACATTGGTCTGCTTCTCTCTTGTAATGCAGGTTATTGCTGCGTCAGCAGTGCTTGAGTTGATAACCATGGTGCAACAGAGGGATCTTTGTTAATTAAATGTTATTTATTTTTTTATCTGCCATCACTTGTGTTAAGACTTTGCTGTCTTTGCCATCTACATTTGTGCAGTTTACTATACCAGAGTACATTTGTATACGTCCAGTCTAAATCCAAGTGACCCTGCTTTAAATAAAAACAGTGAGGACACCTATTCATGTTTTTCAGCTGTAGTCTAGAAAAAAAAGATGTAAAATAACAAATGTCATGTTTCTTTTTGCTTTCCTTTCTCTTTTCCTTCATCTTAGCCTGGAGGGTTCACTGTAGAGGCAGTAAACAACAACAGTTCAATGGTGATGACAGGCATGCGGGTTCAGGTGGGCACCCAGGCCATTGAAAGGGCTCCTTCTTATGTGGAGGTCTTTGGACGCACCATGCAGATAAATCTGACAAGAGCTCGCTGGTTTGACTTCCCCTTCACGAGAGAGGAGGCCCTGCAGGCTGACAAGAAGCTGTCTATATTTAGTAAGATCAAGACTGTGCAGTGGTTATACGTTTTTTTTTTTTTACTACTTAATGGTTTTTCTTGTTACCTGTATTGATATTCCAATACACGTGTTTAAATAATTTGCACTGACCTGTTCATATTATTTGGTCATATGCTGCAGTCTGTTTAGATAGCTCTTCTAATACACTGTCTTGTTAATTTTTAAGTTGGAGCATCCGTTGACCCAGCTGGAGTCACCATGCTTGATTCAATTAAGATCTATGGAAAAACCAAGGAGCAGTTTGGCTGGCCTGAGGATCCACCAGAAGACTTCTCATCTGCCTCAGTTAACAATGTCTGTAGTCCCAGCCTCAACCAGGGCAATGGGACCTCTGATGGAGACATAGCCACCCCAACTACAACTAGTGGCACTGTATTAGAGAGGTATGAGCTTTTCAATTTGGGCTGTGAAAAGGTCAACCCAAGTTGTTGGCATTCACACTTTTTTATCCCCAGGGTTAAATAAACCACTCCTAATGAACTGATGAGCAAGTTTGACCATCATCTATTAAGTACCTTTATATAAAACCTCTCGGTAGATTTGTCGGGTTCAGTGTTTCATCATAACTGTTTTTTGGTCCATTCATTTGACAACGAAATATTTTCTAAAACATTGTTTTATCTACAGTTCCTCAGTTTTGTGTGAAGATGTATATTTTTTGAAAAGCGCATTACATATATTACCATAGATGTGATGTTTTTTAAAAATTATTTTAAACTCATACTACATTTTATAAGCATGTATTGAATACAGCTGTGTAGTATGGGTTGTTGGACACAACCCTGAAATTTGAGCAGTAGCAGTGAGCTCTCTTTAGTGTGTTTTAGTGCATGGCTCTTGTGATCATCTTTTCTTGCATGTGTCTTTTGTTCAACTGAATCATTTATTTCCACTTGTTTCTTTCCGTGATCCTCACACTTATTTTTGTTCTTTTTCTTTTGCTCCCAAAATTACAATAAAAAGTTTGTGAAACTGAGTCCTTATCAACATTGGACCGGTTAGTAACTGCCTTTTCTCTGCTTGTTTGTATGGTTTTGTGCATGTGTGCCAGCTTGTTTGTCTTTGCCTGCAACCGAACATGCCATGCACCATTTCCACACCTGTGCAGCAACAGAAACATTTTTCCCCTGACATTTATTCTTGCACTCAATTTTGTTTGGCGTTTAGAGTAGCAGCAGAATAATAGTGCTTTTCCCCCCTGTATGATTGATTATTTAAAGAATAATTCACAGGAGATGCAGAATTGATGTTCTTTCTCTATTTCAGGTTGGTGGTCAGCTCCCTTGAAGCTTTGGAAAGCTGTTTTGCAGTTGGTTCATCCAGTGAAAAGGTAAACCTGTGAAGACTATATTTTTTATTGACTTTTAAAAGCATAATTCTGTATAAATAAATCCCTGCTATCTACATGCTTGTGTTCAGGATGCATTTTTAATTCATGTCAACTCTATAGGAGAAAAACAAGGCTGCAGCACTGGAGTTGGCAACTTTACTTCTGTCAATGCCAACACCTGTAGGTGTGCAGCAGCAGACAAAGGGGCTTCTTGCCAGTCTGCACACAAGCCGTACTGCCTACCACAATCACAAGGTAATAAAAGAGGCCAAATTCATACAATGTTTAGCTTCATTATAGTTTCATTATAATCTGAAAAATGTTGTATTGATTTTCATTAACAGCCAAACACCTTAATACTCTCTCGAACCACTATCCCTCCCTCTGCTCTCTTCAGGACCAGTCCTTGCTGAGCAATGCTGTGCAGTGTCTGAATAGTTGCAGTCGGGAAGGGAAAGAGCTAGACCCTGATGTCTTCCAAAGACTTGTGATCACTGCCCGCTCCATTGCGATCATGAGACCCAACAACTTGGTGCATTTCACAGAAACAAAATCATTGCACCATGACTCGGGTAAGAAGCTTTTCTTGTTATGAAGAATGTTGGCATAGAATATAATGTTTTATATGTATTCTTGTGTGAGCATATAACAAATAAACTTGATTTTTGTCATTTGGAGTCAAAGTCAGAAAAAGATACTTTTTACTTTTCATTTACAATGAAACAGCTTGGAAGTTTACTGACTTATAATTCTCATACTTACTGGTGTTCTTCTCTTACTAACTCAGAGGTGACAGAGGATGGACAAAAGCATGTGGATAGTGAGAACTGTAATTTTATTGCACAACTGATGAATAACTTCTGGAAGCTCCATGCCCTAAAACCAAAGAATGCCTTTCTTGCTCCTGCTTGCTTGCCTGGTAAGTTCCACCCTGTGGGTCCCCAACATTTTGCAAGAACATTTATTGTTAAATGTATATGCATTTATACATATGTGTTGAGTAATGTTGATTCACTTAAATCTTATGTAAACCATTTACACGTATTGTAATGCCCAACTGCACGAGTACATTTGTGTTCTATTCTGAAACCCTAGTCTGGAAATGAGTTATTTATTTTAAATTTAAGGTCTAACTCATGTGGAAGCAACAGTAAATGCCTTGGTAGACATCATCCATGCATACTGCACATGTGAGCTGGATTACGTCAATGTAGCCTCCAAAATCTACATGCAGATGTTACTGTGTCCTGTAAGTATATCAGTTTTATTGATCAGTCATTTTTATTTGTCTTTTAACTACTGTAGGTTGTACCTTGTCAGTAGATTTCTTTTTTACATGGCTTTACAAGGGTAATAATAGGCAGCATGCTTATATTAAAGATTTTAGGCAATTAGAAGCTCTTGCATGGATCACTGTCAAAGTCATGAGGTAACCAGTCTATATTTAACAATTCACAGGACACTGCTGTCAGCTTTTCTTGCAAGCAGGCTCTGATCAGAGTGCTTAGACCAAGAAACAAGCGACGCCATGTGACCCTTCCATCTCCCCCACGTTCCAACACACCTATGGGTATGTTTATTAATTAATTCAAAGTATTAATTGAATGTTACTAGATGTACATGAATATTTGATATTTTTTTTGGGGCAATATTAAATATGATTTCTCATATTAGTTATCATTTTAACAAGGCTTTAGGGATCCTCTAAATGTTTGCGGTTGATCTCCTTTATCAGGAGACAAGGATGATGATGACGACGACGATGCAGATGACAAAATGCAGTCATCAGTGTTGACTGGTGGAGAAGAGGGTCGACAGGAGAGCCAAGAACAAAATGAAGTGGACCATAGCGACTTTGAGATGGTGGTGAGACAAAGAGCAGCAGTCTGTAGGCCAGGGGTGTCCAACTCCAGGCCTCGAGGGACAGTGTCCTAAAGGTTTTAGATGTGTCCTTGATCCAATACAGCGGTTTTAAATGGCTAAATTACCTCCTCAACATGTCTTGAAGTTCTCTAGAGACCTGGTAATGAACTAATCATGATTCAAGTGTGTTGACCCAGAGTGAGATCTAAAACTTGCAGAACACCGGCCCTTGAGGCCTGGAGTTGGACACCCCTGCTGTAGGCTGTTTCTGACATTGGACTAGCATTTTTTTTTTTTTTTTAAGACTGTTTTAGAGACACACATCACAAAAGTATAAATGATCTACCTGTTCCTGAATTATTCTGGATGCAGAGTATAATGTTGTAACATCACAAAGATATATTTAAAGTAATTAACTAGCTCTGACGATGTCAAAAAGTTTGTAATTCACTTCTGTTCATTTATATTATGACTAAATTGTTTTTCTGATCTCACACTACATAGACAATAAATATACACTGGAGTAACATTTTTTAAAAGCCACTTATATTCCTTTCTTTGGCTTGTATGGCCATCTTCAAATTTAAATCTTAGTTATCTATAAATTACATATGCATGTTAAAATTTGGTAAAACATGCCTTGTTTTTGTGCTTCACAGTCCGAGTCTATGGTCCTGGAGACAGCAGAAAATGTCAACAATGGAAATCCATCTCCCTCGAGGCTCTGCTTGCTGGAGCCGAAGGTTTCCCCCCCCATGCTTGACATACCTCCTGATGCAGATGATGAAACCATGGTAGAGTTGGCAATTGCTCTAAGCCTTCAGCAGGATCAACAGGGTAAGTGACCAGAAAATCCTAAATAAAGTAATAATTTTGTGACTAGTGTGACTGTGTGACTTATTACTAGTCCTACTCAGCATTACAGTCTTTCCTGTCTATGCTGAAACTATTCTAAATTTCTTTAAACCTTGAAATTCATAGAGCCTTACAATTTTTCTTTTACATAATTGTTTTGAAGCTTTTTTGTCCTTTTTTGTGTGTGCGTGTGTGCGTGCGTGTGTGTGTGTGCGTGCGTGCGTGCGTGGCTATATCAGTTGCCACCCTTCAGAGTGATTTAAACCCTCATACGTTATTCAACAAAATACAATTTTTTTCCCCCCAGATTACGTTATTTGAATTGTTCTAATCTGCAAAACTTAATGTTTCACCCTGACACATTTTAATGGAAGTTTGGGCACTCCTAGAAGTCTGTCCTTAAACACAATTTTTGACATTTTTAGGCAGTAGCAGCAGTGCTCTTGGGCTTCAGAGTTTAGGCCTGTCTGGCCAGGCCCCAAGCTCCTCTTCACTTGATGCTGGCACCCTGTCAGACACCACTGCATCAGGTAATAAGACCATCTTCATGCTCAACCCGAAGCTAGTTTTTAATGCTTGCAAAGTCACTGTTGCAAGTCAGTTAAACAAACCTTTTTTTAAAAGTTCCAAAAATAAAATAACTTTTTATTTTTAAATTAAATAAAAGGAAATTATTATCATTAAATAATTTTATCCTAACTTGAAGCTCATAAGCTCATCAGTGATACAGCATGTAGTTGTACTGCTCATATCTGTAAGCTGGCCAATGTCAAATTAACCCCTATAATTTAATGCCACACTGGTCACAATGGGTTCAGTAGCACTTATTTTTGATTGTACTGCATGCTCTTTGCATTGTTGGTGCACAAGTATAAACCAAGATCATGTATCCTGGCCAGATGACCGCGGTGTATTTACTGTTACAGCTATTGCTATGATTTCAGCCCCGGCATCAGATGATGAGGGCAGCACAGCTGCTACTGATGGTTCCACATTGCGGACCTCCCCAGCTGAGCACGGCGGCAGCGTGGGCTCAGAGAGTGGAGGTTCTGCTATCGACTCTGTAGCAGGGGAGCACAGTGGTGGGTGATTTAAGTAAAACAGGCCAGTTTAATATTAAAAACATTATATATGCATGCCCCGAATTAGTGGTAGTATCTCAAATATGTAGGAACTTCTATAACCAATTCTTTTCAGCCCTGTAGTAAGTATTAGACTTTAAACTTCTTTAGACTTTAATTTTCTCCAATTCCCAATAACCTTCTGGGAAAGGTAGCTCTAAGTTTACAGATTATAATATAGTGTGTCACCTTTCCTATCCTTCCCTTTTCCCATGCCTCATTTTGTTGCGCTTTAAAGTCCTGAGGGGCAAACGTGACTCTTCAGTTTAAAATAAAACCTAATCCTTCCCTTTGTTACATTACCAGGTTTCCATATTGCTTAGTTGCTTTCATTCATGCATTTGTATAGTGTCAGGTCGCAGCAGTGCATATGGAGACACAACAGCGGAAGGCCACCCCGCTGGTCCAGGCAGCGTGAGTTCCAGCACTGGAGCCATTAGTACCACCACAGCCCAGCAGGAATGTGAAGGCTCAGAAGGTGAAGGAGAGACTGAAGGAGACATTCACACAAGTAACAGGTCAGATTAATGAATTTGGATTATTTTAGATTAACTTAAGGCTCCATGATAATGAACATCTGCCATTTGAAGTGCTGAAGACTCATTTATACTATCTATGGATACCAACATGACCATAAGAAAGACAGATAATAATATTTCATTTTTATTACATTGTCATGAAAAGTGATTTATGCTTAATAGTTTAACCAGTAAAAAATGTCATTATGTTTTTCATTAGGTTGCACATGGTTCGTCTTATGCTACTGGAGCGTTTGCTTCAGCACCTTTCTCAGCTCCACAATGTAGGTGGAGTCCAAGCTATCCCTTACATGCAAGTTATCCTCATGTTGACCTCTGACCTTGACGGTGAGGATGAAAAGGATAAAGGTGCTTTGGATGACCTGCTTGCACAGCTCATTGCCGAGCTTGGCATGCACAAGAAGGTAACTACTGTTTTGTCCTTTCCTCATTTTGTATCAGGCTCAGAATATTTTTGTTTTACTGAATCGTGTTATATCTCTGCAGGATGTTTCCAAGAAGAATGAGCGTAGTTCCATAAATGAAGTTCATTTGGTCATCATGAGGCTGCTTAGTGTCTTCATGTCTCGAACAAAGTCTGGATCCAAATCTTCCTCTGAGGTACAGTTGTACTATAATCATTATGTAGTGTGTAGCCAGGTTTGCACCTCTCTCAACAACTGCTCAAAATTGATTGCAGTCATTCATCACATCTCATTTTTGCTCAAGTTTCATATTATTATTAACATAACTTGTGCCATGAAGCTCACAGTTTCATGGCTATCATACAACTTGATTATACTTTGTACATCATGAATTTTGAAGTTAGCTGTTTTCCCTCTTTTTGTCTTCTAGTCATCCTCCCTCATTTCCAATGCCACAGCAACCGCCTTGCTCAGCCTGGGTTCTATTGACTACTGCCTCCAAGTGCTCAAGTCACTCCTGGAGTTTTGGAAGAGCCAACAGGGTGAAGAAGAGCCAGTGACTGCCAGCCAGCTCCTTCGCACACACACAGCTTCCTCTCCCCCTGACATGAGTCCTTTCTTCCTTCGCCAATATGTTAAGGTAAGATCTCAACATAAAAAATGGAAAAGACTATTTATATCTCTCAAATTTTAACATTAACTCAATATATTGTTTTTGCAATCAGGGGCATGCTGCTGATGTGTTTGAAGCCTACTCCCAGTTGTTGACTGAAATGGTGCTTCGGCTGCCATATCAGATAAAGAAAATTGCTGACGCCAACCCACGTATCCCACCTCCTGTATTTGATCATTCCTGGTTCTACTATCTATCTGAAGTAAGCCATCATATAAATGTTTTTTTTCTTTTGTCTTTCCAAAAGAGAGAAATTGATCTCTTCATTTTTTCCCCCCCAATTTTTCCCAGTATTTGATGATACAACAGACACCATTCGTCAGGAGGCAAGTCAGAAAGCTGTTGCTGTTCATTTGCGGCTCAAAGGAAAAATATCGTCAGCTACGAGACCTGCACACTCTTGACTCTCATGTGCGCAGCATCAAAAAGCTTCTAGAGGAACAGGGCATCTTCCTCCGGGCTGGTGTGGTCACTGCCTCATCTGGCTCAGCCCTACAGTATGACACACTCATCAATCTGGTGAGTGTCTTGATAAGACAGTGTACCACTCCTGCATTACTCTGGATCCATTATGTATAAAACAGGTTTACTTAGAACTTGTTTGTTGTTGTTTTTATCCTTTTTTGTGTCTTAGTAAGCTGCAGTGCTGTGTTGAATTTATTGGTTTTAGAATGTTTTATTTTGTGTTTTTATATATATATATATATATATGGGGGGTTTTTTTAGTTTTCTTTGCTATGCTTTGCTGTAAATTGCTTTATTTATTTTTGTAGATGGAACACCTGAAAGCTTGTGCTGAAATTGCCACTCAAAGGACAATCAACTGGCAGAAGTTCTGCATGAAGGATGACTGTAAGTTGTTTGTGATTACTTATTTATTTTTGAAGCAACAAATGTTTTACACAAGTACTAACTATTTATGTCTCTGTCTTTGCTTTTCTTTTTTTGCCATACAGCTGTCTTGTACTTCTTGCTCCAAGTCAGTTTCTTAGTGGATGAGGGCGTTTCCCCAGTTTTGCTGCAACTCCTCTCCTGTGCTCTGTGTGGCAGCAAGGTGCTGGCCAGCTCCTCCTCTACCTCTACCTCATCCTCATTCTCAGGCGGAGGGTCTGGTAGTGCTGGACAGACAGGAGCCTCTCAGTCCTCTCAGAGCAAGTCTTCTAGTAAAAAGAGCAAAAAAGAAGACAAAGAGAAAGAAAAAGATGGTGAGAAAATAAAAAATAACTAGTTGTACTTCTTAGAAAATCAACTAGCGTAGAAGCACATATTGGGTACTGAACTGGGCTCCAGTGCTCCTTTGAACCTGAACAAGATGTAAAAGTGGTGTAAAATGATTGGTCGATGAGATTATCCTGAATTTAATTGTATCTTGTCGACTGACCACAGGGGATGGTGTTGGTAGCCAGGAGGATCAGCTTTGTATGGCTCTGGTCAGTCAGCTTAACAAATTTGCAGACAAGGAGACGCTCATTCAGTTCCTACGCTGTTTCTTGCTGGAGTCAAACTCATCTGCTGTGCGCTGGCAAGCCCACTGCTTGGCGCTGCATATCTACAGGTATTGTAGAAACATACACCCTAGTACATTGGGTAGTTTGGTCTAAAAATGAATCTATTTAACAAAAGCTTAGGCTTATTGCATAACTTTTTAACAATTGAATACATGTATGGACAACCTGATATTGTTTGTACTTCCGCAGGAACTCTAGCAAATCTCAGCAGGAGCTGCTGCTTGAACTGACTTGGGCCATCTGGCCAGAGCTTCCTGCATATGGCCGTAAAGCTGCCCAGTTTGTCGACCTACTTGGTTACTTCTCACTCAAAACCCCTCAAACTGAGAAAAAGGTTAGATTTTTTCTTTTTTCTTTTTTTTAAAATCCTTTTCTGTATTTCATGCAGTTTTTTTTTTTAAAAATTATAGTTTGGCTATTTTCTATATCAATTCAAAGAGGAATAATTCAGTATTTACAATTAAACGGTTAGTTTTTGTTCTTAAAGTATTACACAAGGGTTCATATCCTGATGCTTGTGTTTTTATTTGTCTCTACAGACCATAGACACCACGTTCATTATGATAGAAGATGAAATTGTTTTGTTTCTCTTATTTATTTATGTATTTTTCTCCAGCTGAAGGAGTATTCCCAGAAGGCTGTGGAAATCCTGAGAGCACAGAACCATATCCTGACAAATCACCCCAACTCCAATATATACAAGTATGTTGATAGATACTAAAATCGAAACATTCAATCTTATAACAGTGAGAATGCAACTATTGGGCATCATCTACATAAAATTACATGTGTTTTTTTTCTGCAGCACACTCTCTGGATTAGTGGAGTTTGATGGCTTTTATCTGGAAAGTGACCCCTGCTTGGTGTGCAACAATCCAGAAGTTCCCTTCTCCGTGAGTGAAACACACCCTCACAGAACAGGCATATTCTTTTTAAAAAGTACACAGGCAGTCAAGCTAATTAAAATAATTTTTACATACTAGTAAATTTCACAGGGGAAGGCTTAAAGAGAGATGGTATTGGTTTCAGAATTTGAAAACCCACTGCCAAATGCAAAACTCTTAGTATTAACTGTGTAACATAGCTGGTTAGTTAAACAATGATGAAATGCAGTTATGTTGACAGAAACATCCTCTAAACGTAGGTATAAACAGTTCTCAGTATTGTTTTAAGCATATTTTTAATTTTTATTTTATTTTCACCCACCAGAATATAAAACTGTCATCCATCAAAGTAGACACCCGCTATACGACCACACAACAGGTTGTCAAGCTCATTGGTAGCCACACCATCAGCAAAGTCACAGTGAAGATTGGTGACCTCAAACGCACCAAAATGGTCCGCACCATCAATCTCTATTACAACAACAGGACAGTCCAGGCGATCGTGGAGCTGAAGAATAAGTATGTCAGCAAAGAGCTGCTGTTCTTTCTTGCTTTTAGTTTTCATATTATTATGGTATACTGAAATTTTAAGGTGCAAAGATGTAGTATCAACTCGGAGGTTTCATTTTAATTTACTTTTTTGGCATTAATTAGGAGTTCTTAACTTTACTGTCTTTTTTTTTTTTTAGGCCTGCTCGTTGGCACAAAGCCAAGAAAGTTCAGCTCACCCCGGGACAAACGGAAGTGAAGATTGACCTTCCCTTACCTATCGTCGCTTCCAACTTGATGATTGAGTTTTCCGATTTCTACGAGAACTACCAGGCTTCCACTGAGACCCTGCAGTGTCCACGCTGCAGTGCTTCCGTACCGGCCAACCCCGGTGTGTGTGGCAACTGCGGTGAAAATGTGTATCAGTGCCACAAGTGCAGGTGAGCCCCGTGTTTCCTCTGCGGTTCTTAAAGAATTGAAGACACTTTTAGATTTATTGGATTTTTACTATATGGTTGACACTTTTCAGGTCTATCAATTATGACGAAAAAGACCCCTTCCTGTGCAACGCCTGTGGTTTCTGCAAATATGCCCGATTTGACTTCATGCTGTATGCTAAACCATGCTGTGCTGTGGATCCTATTGAAAATGAGGAAGACAGGAAAAAGGTAAAAAAAAAAAGAAGCCTCTTCTAGGACAAGAAAAGCATTTAAAGGAATTGGTTAAAAATAGGCTTACCATTCCTAAAAGTCAGACTACAAAATGTTTTGTCCCTTTTTGCATAGGCTGTGACCAACATTAACACCCTGTTGGACAAAGCTGACCGGGTCTACCACCAGCTGATGGGTCACCGGCCTCAGTTGGAGAGTCTCTTGTCTAAAGTCAATGAGGCAGCACCGGAGAAGCCCCAGGTCAGTCAAGAGGGACTGAAAGAGCACTTGACCTAAATAAGCACAGCTTGTACTAATGCAACCTGCACATGCTGCAGAGATAACGTTTTTCTAATAGTATTTTCTCTTGTATTTTATTTCTTTCAGGATGACACTGGAGCAGGAGCAGGACTTGGTGCATCCTCTGCTAATGTGAACAGATACATTCAGCAGCTGGCTCAGGAATACAGTGGAGATTGCAAGACCTCATTTGATGAACTCTCCAAGATTATACAGGTTAGGAAGAAAATGCAGTTAACTTTCCTGATATCTGTACCCTTGTTGTCTTCCTGCTCTCATACAATTGTGCCCCTTCCTTCTTTGTTTACAGAAAGTGCTTGCATCTCGTAAAGAGCTCTTGGAGTATGACCTACAACAGAGAGAGGCTGCCACTAAGTCATCTCGGAGCAGCAGTAGCCACCAGCCCACCTTCACCGCCAGTCAGTACCGTGCCCTCTCTGTGCTGGGCTGCGGCCATACATCCTCAACCAAGTGTTACGGCTGTGCCTCAGCTGTTACAGGTCACTGCATCACACTGCTCCGCGCACTGGCCACCAATCCAGCCCTTCGGCAGATCCTAGTCCTTCAGGGTCTCATCCGTGAGCTGTTTGAGTATAACTTGCGTCGAGGTACAGCAGCCATGAGGGAGGAGGTGCGCCAGCTGGTCTGTCTCCTCACTAGGTATGTCCTTTCCTTCACGTATTTTCATGTGACAATTAATTGCCTGACTTCAGTTCCACATATAAGCAATGATAGTATTGTAAGTTGTTGGAACGATAACATTGAAATCTCAGCTTTTTGCTTTTTAACTTTCTATGTTAATACACGCCGTATATAATGCTGTTCCATTGTCATTTGGTCTCCTGTATCCTTACATGTTTGTTTTTTTTCCTTGTCTCTCTATCTTTTGCTTCAGAGATCACCCAGAAGCCACTCAGCAGATGAACGATCTGATCATTGCCAAGGTGTCAGCTGCCCTCAAAGGTCACTGGGCCAATCCTGATCTGGTAGGTCTCAGAGGTCATACTGAAAATAATTTAAACCCAAGAAACATTGTTTTTGTGGGTTTTTTTTTTCCAGGGTCGCTATGACTATGAACTTTACTATAAAGAAATCAGATTTTAAAATACACACACTATGTTTTTTTGTTTTTTCCCCCATCAGGTTAGTAATTTGCAGTATGAAATGCTGCTGCTAACGGACTCTATTTCAAAAGAGGGTGGATGCTGGGAATTACGGTTGCGTTGTGGTAAGTATTAATAATATACTTCAATTATGTTGTGCATTGTTTGTCTATAAATTAAATTAAATTAATAAAATATGCATATAGAAATCCTGAAAACCATAAATTTCACACCCGAGCCTCAACTCTCGGTACCAAACGACCAGTCGATGGCCCGGGGGTTGGGGACCACTGGGCTAAGGGGCTCCCAGCAGGCGCCATAAATGCTCTAAATTTATAAACAGTTCATGCAGCTCGGTCAATCCTGGCCAGAAATTTTGAGAGAACAATTTATTTATTTATTTATTTTGGTTTGGTTATTTTTGTCTGACCAAATCAGTCTCGCACTACATAGGGTGGTGTTGATTAGACACCTGGAACTATTGCTCTTCTTCTTCTTTTTTCCTCTAATATTATTTTGAAAGAGGTTTTGTTTGATTAAAGCAGTTAAGAGTCTTCAACTAATAGTGTTGTATCTTTTGTTTTGTTTTTCCTCACTCCTTCCCCATATGTAGCCCTCAGCCTGTTCCTCATGTCTGTCAACATAAAGACACCAGTAGTGGTGGAAAACATCACACTGATGTGCCTGAGAATCCTGCAAAAGCTGATTAAGCCCCCTGCTCCCACTAGCAAGAAGAACAAGGTAAAAAAAAAATTGCTGCATGTTTAAAATGGATAAATATAAGCATATCTGTTGTGTCAGTTACCACTTGGTTGTATTATGCCACCTAACAAAGTTATGTGTGTTTTCTGTTTAAAGGATGCTGCTATTGAGTCTCTGACTACAGTCAGGCCCTACAGTAATGAAATCCACGCCCAGGCCCAACTCTGGCTCAAAAAAGATCCCAAAGCATCTTATGAGGCCTGGAAAAAGTGTCTTCCAGCAAGATGTAAGTATCGTGTCTGAACGGTTTACATTATCTGAGTCTCACAGGTTTATTCATTTATTGTATTTAATGAAATAGGAGCACTCAATAAACTTCTCATTGTTGTCTATCGCAGGTCAGGAAACGATGTCAAAACCTCAGGGGAAGGCTGAGTTACGGAAACAGTATCTACTTGAGAAGTATGTGTGGAAGTGGAAACAGTTCATGAGGTCTAGAAAAGGAGAAGGCCTTTTCCCGCGCCTGCTTAAACTGAGCCACAACAACTGGCTGCGACAGGTAATAATTAAAAAAAATAATAATAAAATCAGAAAAATGTTGTTTGCTTAGTTGGTTAGTTCACAAACCGGTAAATGCAATTTCTTAAAAAATGCTAACTTTAGCTCTACTTTTTGCAGGTTCTTTTCACACCTGCCACCCAGGCTGCAAGACAGGCAGCTTGCACTATTGTGGAGGCACTTACCACAATCCCCAGCCGTAAGCAACAGGTCCTGGACCTACTCACCAGGTACGAGTCTCAACAGAAAGCCAGCAAGTCTAACAGACATGACATGCTCTATTTTGAATTTGATATACATAAATTAGGTTGATAATTCCAATGAATTTGGATACACTTAGCAATATAGCATAACTAGTTAAAGATGAATAGCTCTTATCATGTATTTCCATGATTTTATATTTGCTGGAAAATGAATTATCGGGCAGAAAAATAATATTATTTTAAATACTTTACAGATAAAGTGTTAAAGAAGAACATAATTCTGTGCTTAATATTGTAAATGAAAGAAAATGCATCTCAGGCAGCTCACTTGTTGCATAGTTTCTCAAGCAAAAGGATGAAAACTGTTAAAGTGATTAAAAAACTGTCCATCTTTAAGTTATCTGGATGAACTGAGTGTCGCTGGAGAGTGTGCAGTGGAGTATCTGGGTCTGTACCAGAAGCTGATTAAGCCAACACACTGGAAGATTTATCTGGCTGCCCGGGGAGTCCTGCCCTACATTGGCAACCTGATCACCAAGGTATTATTTTAACATTCAAAGAATGTAATTTTATAGTCAGATAAACACTGGTGTTTTTAATTTAGTATCTTCATAGTCCTCTTCCTTTCCCAATTTCAACCAACTAAAGTGTCACTAGATCCATTAGAAGTGCTCTTATTTCAGTATCTTATCTTGTTTATTGCTATGATCAGGAAATAGCCAATCTGTTGGCTCTAGAGGAGGCTACACTGAGCACAGACTTGCAGCAAGGCTACGCCCTCAAGAGCTTGACTGGTATGTTAGTTTCCATCTTTAGATTTTCAGCTTATATACAGATTGAGTGGTACACATTACTTTTATACCGCAAGTAAAGTTGCAGCTAATTCAGACTTTTTTTGGTTCTGTGTGTGTTTTTTAGGATTGCTGTCATCTTTTGTGGAAGTGGAGTCCATTAAGCGGCATTTCAAAAGTAGGTTGGTCGGCACGGTGCTTAATGGTTATCTGTGCCTGAGGAAGTTGGTGGTTCAGCGAACCAAACTCATTGATGAAACTCAGGATATGCTACTTGAGATGCTGGAAGACATGACGACAGGTGGGCATTGACAATAATAATAAATTTAATTATGTTTTAAAAAAGATAATAATATTCTTATTTGGTCAACTGAATATTGTACATATTGTGCTTAATATTTTTTTTTAATTGTATGTCTTGTATTGTTCATAGGAACCGAGTCTGAAACCAAAGCTTTCATGGCAGTGTGCATAGAGACTGCAAAGCGGTACAACCTGGATGACTACAGAACACCTGTGTTCATTTTTGAGAGACTTTGCAGCATCATCTACCCTGTGAGTTGCCTTTACCTCGATTAGAGCTGCATCTAATAATTTGTCTTAAATTTTAATATAATGTTCACTAATTTTCACTAAGTCATACAAGTAATTTTCATTTGACTGAAGGCTTTCAAGTGCAACATCCTGCTGCTTTCTTGACATTTCAGATTAATGATCAAGTAATAAGAAGTAATTATATACAAATTGTTATATTATATACAAATATTTGTATTATATACAGATATATTTAGATTGAGTGTAGTTTGTGTTTTAAGTAAAGACGAAGAAGTGACATGCTTGTGTAATTTTGGAAACAGTTTTGAAGCAGAATTTGTTTTAATCTGGAGTAGGGCTGGGCCATATCATACCGTTCACGGTAATACCGGTGTAATGTTAGGCAATGATAAGAAAATGAAATATCGCAATAGAATACGGGTAAAACGCGCATGCGCAGTGCCTTTGTTTTCATACGCACATGGCAGAAAAAGCATGGCGGCGACGGAGAATGAGAAGGGCGAAAGCTGATCGTTGAATGACAGATGAACCAGAATTGGTTTATAGAAATGGTGCAACTTCAGTGGTGTGGAACTGGTTTGGCTTTCGTCTGTCAGATGCACACCAAAGCACAATTTTGTAGAGCATGCAAGCAGGCCGTTGTTATTAACGTGTTTTTCGGAAAATAAGTCACTCTTAAAATCCTTTGATTTTTCTGAAAAATTGACAGTGCCCCTTATAATTCTTATGTATGAATTCTGGTTGTGCTTACTGACCTCGAACTGATTTATGTGCTACACAGCGCTCGAAAACCTGTCAAAAAATGTTTTAGTACGACTTTACTAAGCTACGGAGCTGCACCGCTTGACGGATTGTCTGAGCATTACAGCTACCGTAGTCAGGAGTCTCGCGGAGTGATATGTACTGTGCTTCAAAATAATATTACCGTATTGTGTGTGTATAACCTCTTTTTAAGTTTATATTATACATGGTTATGCTGAGGATATGTCGGCCAATTTCCACTGGAAATGCCTTTTGGTTAAACTGTCAGCAAGGATTTGCATTTGCACTGTTAAATTTTTATATATAACTTTAATGCACATAAAAAAACAGCTGCTTGTTTAAGTGAAAATACTTTTTTTTTTTTTTTTTTTGCGCTAATAAAGTTGTGGAGTTGTAGAGTATTTTGTCTAGTGTCAATTATATCGTTATCGCAAATTTTCAAATATATATCGTGATAAATATTTTTGGCCATATTGCCCTGCCCTAATCTGGAGCATTTGTTTCATTCACTATCTAGGAAGAGAATGAGGTGACAGAGTTCTTTGTGACGCTGGAAAAGGATCCTCAGCAAGAGGACTTCTTGCAAGGTCGCATGCCAGGAAACCCCTACAGCAGCAACGAGCCCGGCATCGGTCCTCTGATGAGGGACATCAAAAACAAGATCTGCCAAGACTGCGACCTGGTGGCTCTTCTTGAAGATGACAGTGGCATGGAGGTAAAGTAAGCTTACATTTGAGTTGCTTTGAAGGTTTCCTTTTTTTGTGAAATTATAAAAGTTGACACAGTTCAAGAAAAAATTACCAGATGTGTTTTTTGTTTTGTTTTGGTTTTTTTTTTTTCTCTTCTTTTTCAGCTTCTGGTAAACAACAAAATCATTAGTTTGGATTTGTCAGTGGCAGAGGTCTATAAGAAGGTGTGGTGTCCTACAAATGAGGTGAGACTCACATTTTCTATGAATTAGTTACACTTTTACAAACATTTGGAATCATACAAATTTTCATGAAATGCTTACAGTCCTTTAAAGAATTAATGGTACTGAGAGCCCACTGACCTTGTCCCCCCCCCCCCCCCCCCCCAAAAAAAAAAAAATAAAATAAAATAAAATAAGGGTGAGCCAATGAGAATCATCTATCGTATGAGAGGACTACTTGGAGATGCTACTGAGGAGTTCATAGAGTCACTGGATTCAACTACAGGTTTGATTTGCTTTTAACTTGGTGTATCTTCATAATTGGGGTCAAGCTTGTTCTCGTTTATGTGACTTCTACCAGGTTTTGCCCTTAATATAATTATTGCTGTATGTATTCTTGGCCATCATATGTACCTGTATGCACAGAATGAGATGCAAATGTTTTAATTGACCTCGTTACAGATGAGGAGGAGGATGATGAAGAAGTGTACAAGATGGCAGGAGTGATGGCACAGTGTGGAGGACTCGAGTGTATGCTCAACCGGCTGTCTGGAATCAAAGACTTTAAACAAGGAAGACATCTGCTCACCGTAAGACAGTATTTTTGTGTCAGAAAGCGTTTTGAAATAATACCATTCTTTATTCTCCAATCATCAATGCAAACTGTAATTTTTTTGTAATTTTGAACTCCTCTTTGAATTACAAAAAACAAATGCTGGTTATCTAGACAATATATATGTCATTATCATTTAGAATTAAATTCATATAGTGCCCTAAATTAGAATTAAAACTTTTTTTTTCTCCCCCAGGTTTTGCTGAAGTTGTTCAGTTACTGTGTGAAAGTGAAGATCAATAGGCAACAGCTTGTCAAACCAGAGATGAACACACTCAATGTCATGCTGGGAACTCTAAACTTGGTGAGTCTTATGCTGATTGTTGTGATTCAGTTTCTAGATTGTATTTTTATATATATATATATGTGTATATATGTATATATGTAGAGAGAGAGAAGGGGTGCAACGATACACAAAATTCACGGTTCGGTTCGGTTCAATACTTTGGTGTCACGGTTTGATATTTTTTCGATACAAAAAATGTTCATGCCTTTTTAATTTGTCATTTATTAAAATGATAAATATATATTTTAACTCAAAAGTACAGTTTTTAAATTTAATGTTGCCGAAACAACAAAATAATAAAAAAGAAATCTATCTGATTGAGAAATCACTCATCTTTGGAAAAGAGAGTTTATTACAGAGAAATGACTCTTTCCAAAATAAAAGCTACACTATACGCTTCTTCTGGGCTATATTCTCAGCAGCATATTAAACATATCAGGTCCCCATAAGGAGAATCATGTGCTAACGGCTGTCTAAATGACTTGGGTAAAGTTTGTAGCATGCATGCTTGTTGTTTTTGTCTGCTTCCACTTGTCTTTGCACTAGGATGATGTCGGCTTAAATGTGCAGTCGTATTTGTTGTGTTCCCACTAGTGCTGTCAGCGTTAATCTCGTTAAAATGACATTAACGCCATAACGCGGCAAATCTCCGTTAAGCCCCCGTGTGTGGGGCTGGACGGCGTCAACACGTTAACAAGCTAACTGTGCTAACGCACTAGTTCCCACCAATTGAGCATTGTGTGGCACATCCAACATACTGTTTTACTTTTGTCCATGACGCGCTTACCTTCAGGGTCATACTTCACATGAAAACCAAAATAGTTCCAAACGCCAGATCTGAATGAGGGTGGGGGAGGTTCAATTTCGGGTAGCGTTGAGGCAGTTGCCATGTTGCAACGAGCTTAACTTCTGTCTTGCTAGCTTGCGCTGCACTCAGTGGATCTGCGCTCGACAGTGCAGCCTAGGCGGAGTAGTCGAACGCAGATCCATTGAGCGCTCAACACAGACAGCATCGTCAGAAGAAAAGTTGATAAAATAAATAAAATATTTTGTATTGTTCGATACATATGCGTACCGAACCGAAAGCACTGTATCGAACGGTTCAATATCGATACGAGTATTGTTGCACCCCTAATATATAGATATATAGATATCGATGGGGAGATGGATAGAGAGAGAGAGGGAAACATTTTTTAATGTTATTTTTCCTTCAGGCCTTAGTGGCAGAACAAGAGAGTAAGGATAGTGGTGGAGCCTCCATAGCAGAGCAAGTCCTGAGCATCATGGAGATCATTCTGGATGAGGCCAATGCTGAGATTTCAGAGGACAAGGTAACAATCTGAAGCTAATTTTATCTTCTGCTACAATCATAAAATCATACCCTGAAAAAGACCTTTTAATTGCAGTTTTGTGTTTTGTTTTGTTTTTTTAATTAGAAACTGTCTTGTCCTTTGCAGGGTAACCTTCTCCTTACAGGAGACAAGGATCAGCTTGTCATGTTGTTAGACCAGATCAACACCCTGTTTGTGCGCTCCAACCCCAGCGTGCTCCAGGGTCTTCTGCGCATTATTCCATACCTGTCTTTTGGCGAACTAGAGAAGATGAGGATTCTGGTGGAACGCTTTAAACCGTGTTGCAACTTTGACAAGTGAGCACTCAGCTTTTACTTACTAATAAGCACATGAAGACTTTAAAGGGGCTATTATTTTATGTTTTAATGGATAAATCAGGCTAATCTTTGTAGGAGAACCATGCTCCTATGGGCACTTTTTTATAATTAATTTAGTGAAATTGACTCTTGTTTTTGTGTTTGTGTTGTGTTTCTTTAAGGTACGACGAGGAGCATAGTGCTGATGACAAAGTGTTTTTGGACTGCTTCTGTAAAATTGCTGCTGGAATCAAAAATAACAGCAACGGCCATCAACTGAAAGATCTTATTCTGCAAATAGGAATCACACAGAGTGCACTGGACTACATGAAGAAGCATATCCCAAATGCCAAAAAGTAGGTCTCTTGTAGGTAAATATTTTGTATACAAGTACAAATGCAAGATTTTTTATTTTTAAACCTCTTTTTTGTTTTTCTGAAATCTCTCATCAGTCTGGATGCGGATGTCTGGAAGAAATTCCTCTCTAGACCTGCTCTACCCTTTATTCTCAGACTTCTCCGTGGTTTGGCTACCCAGCATCCCCCCACACAGGTACAGGATGCTTTGAATGTTAGACTAAACTGGAGTCAACTCAGACAGTTCTTTTTGTAAACACATGAACCTGTCTCCCTAATATAACTGCGTGTCATCTTCTTTTGTCTAGGTGCTCATAGGCACAGATTCAATAACAAACTTGCACAAGCTGGAGCAGGTATCCAGTGATGAAGGCATAGGAACTCTAGCAGAGAACCTTCTAGAGGCTCTGAGGGAACACAGTGACGTCAACTTGAAGATTGAAGCAGCCCGCAGAGAAACCAGAGCTGAGAAAAAGCGTATGGCTATGGCTATGAGGCAGAAGGCTCTGGGAACTCTTGGCATGACGGTATTTTTTATTTTTTTTAATTATTACCACAGACTTGAATTGAAATGTGGATTTTATTGTAAGCTTTATGTGTTTGCCTTTCAGACCAATGAAAAGGGGCAGGTGGTGACAAAGACTTCACTCTTGAAGCAAATGGAAGAGCTGATAGAGGAACCAGGCTTGACCTGCTGTATCTGTAGAGAAGGTTACAAGTTCCAGGTATAAAAGCACATACAGGATTGAGGGAAGTTTGACATTATTTAACACTGAAGACGTCTGGTTTTGGAATCCTATTTAAAGTATCAGTAGCCAAATTGTAGATAATTAAAATGACACTCTTATCAGTCTGATTTGCTGGTTTTCTTGGCATGCTGAAATTTGTTGTGTTGTTTTCAGTTCTCATTTTCATTCTGGTTTCTCTTTCACTAGCCAACCAAAGTCCTGGGTATTTACACTTTCACAAAGCGTGTGGCCTTGGAGGAATTTGAAAACAAGCCTCGCAAGCAGCAGGGTTACAGCACTGTGTCGCACTTTAACATAGTCCACTATGACTGCCATCTGGCAGCAGTCAGGTAGCTACAAACACCAGCATTTACTCTGTGGTGATGTTTAGAGTACCCCTTACATTCTTTCTGTAGCCCCACTTTTCATTTTTTTGTAATATATGCCTGTTATTTTCACTTATTTTAGGCTGGCTCGTGGGCGAGAGGAATGGGACAGTGCTGCTCTCCAGAATGCTAACACCAAGTGCAATGGTCTGCTTCCTGTGTGGGGGCCACATGTGCCAGAATCAGCTTTTGCCACATGCCTAGCAAGGTTAAAAGAAACAATCAGCATAAATTAGAGAGAACATTTTCTTCATGTGGCACAATTTCTTCAACCAAACTCTTTTACTGCACAGGCACAACACATATCTTCAGGAGTGCACAGGCCAGCGAGAGCCCACATACCAACTCAACATCCACGATACCAAACTGCTGTTCCTCCGCTTTGCTACTGAGCAGTCATTCAGCGTGGACACAGGAGGTGGAGGTCGAGAGAGCAACATCCACCTCATCCCCTATATCATCCACACTGTTCTCTATGTCCTCAACACGTATGTACATTTTTGATGTGCACAGAAAACACTTGCAGACATTTACTCAATATCAATGCTGAGTTGATACATGTGTGGGACTGATGAGGCTTAAAATAAAACACAAATCCAAAGTTTGATTTTACAGCTCATAGTTCTCATTCCCATCTCACCTTATTTCACTTTGCAAATTCTGTCACTGTAGTACAAGGGCTACGTCCCGAGAGGAGAAGAACCTGCAGAGTTTCCAGGAGCAACCATGTGAGAAATGGGTTGAAAGCTCATATGAAGTTGAAGGGCCCCACTATTACACCATCCTGGCCATGCACATCATGCCACCCGAACGGTGGAGAAGTTCTCGTCTGTACTTCCTGCGGAGACTTCTGGGCATTGCGCATGCCCGTAAAGTCTCGGCAGCCTGTGCAAACAAGTATGAGACCTTTCCTTTCCTGTCTCCATTTGTTTTACACTCAATGCAGGGCACCTTTTGTCTGTGATATTAATTAAATCCTTCAAGCAGGGAGCACGTTCAGTGCCAAATTATTAATTTGTTTGCCAATAATTCCAACAGGAAACTTTTACACTAGTGTAATTTTATTTTGAATACATCTAAGACATGTGAGTGTTGACCAGTAAAGCAGGTCAGAGTTTATAAATTTAAAAAGAAAAAGGAACAAACATTGAATGTTGTGTCCATTATTTATCTCAAAAGGTCTTCATCCACATCTTCTCTTATCTATTCTCAGGCTCACAGATAAAACACCAAAGGAATATGCAGTGTATCGCTCACCTCTTCTTTTTTGGGGCCTGGTGGACCTGGTCTACGACATGTTCAGGGTAAAGTATTTTGCCTGTCGATACTGTAAAACGATGGTATTATGCTCTTTCGATTTTGGGGATGCTTTGTAAAAATAGGAATCATTACCCGTAAAAACAGAATTCAGAATGTTGTTTGTTTGTTTGTTTGGGGGGGGGGGGGGGGGGGGGGGGGGGGGGGGGGGGGGGGGGGGGGGGGGGGGGGGGGGGGGGGGGTTTAGGGACATTTTCAATCTAATGGGAACACTGACATTAGATAATTAGATAATATACTGTAATTCCCTCTTCTGCTCTTGATTTTGTTTTACAGAAGGTACCAACCAGCAACACAGAGGGCGGCTGGTCCTTCTCACTGGCAGAATATGTCCGTCACAATGACATGCCCATCTATGAGGCCTCAGAGCGTGTGCTCAGGGCTTTCCAGGATGAACTCATGCCCGCTGAATCCCTGTCCGAGTTCTTTGATGTTGTAGGTCAGTATGCACACACACCTATGTTTCTGGCTGATACTATTCTGTTACTACTTCTTTTTAGACAAGATAAATCATCTCAGATAGAGAAAGCCCACGAAAAAGAACATTTTGGTAGTGAAATTTGAGTGAAATCCATCCCAAATAAATGCCGTCAGTGAATAAGAGGATTTGCATTATTCAGTGCAGAAGTATAAACATAAACGACACTTCTTTTCTGGTGTGAATAATAAACTGTTGTGTTGGTCGAATGTTACTATTAAACTTTGTTTTTCAGGTCTCCTCTCTGAAATTCCAGACCCGGACCTCTTCCTGCAGGATTTGTTGAACTCTTTGCCCTAATGGCCAACCTCAAACCACAACCCCTCAAACACAAAACGCCCCTGCAATTATCATCTGGACACCTACCAGCTGAACAAAAATTTACTTTTTACACACTGATATTCACACAGTGTATACACCACGCTTCCTACTTAACTCCCACTCCCATATGACATCTTCAAATGATCTTTAAGCAGAAACTGTGTAGTTTAAAAAAAACAAAGAAAAAGAGAAAAGATCCATCTCTGTAAAGTTTAACACAGAAACACCGTGCTGTCAAAGGTTGGGGAGGACACACAAAACAGAATTTACACTTTGATTCAAACTCTTTCAGACTAGAGTTGAGATCACAACTTGTTTCAGGAAGCTTGAGGGAAAAAAAGAAGCAGGGCTCTGCCGACCACCCAGCCACAACCATTCACATCTGTCACCATCAAGGCATCTGTCTCTTTATGATGCCATAGATTATCAAAAAAAGGCCAGCTGAATTTAATGATTCATGTGAAAAGAAGAAATAATAGTTTTTTTGTTGATGGGAACAGCTTACGAATTCTGTTTTGTTGTGATCCTATCTTTTGGCTTTAAACTCCTCCCCCTCTCTTTGGGGTACAATAACTAAAATGTTTTGGGTATTTGACCCACCACCTATGAAGAGCGGCATTTGATTTTAACTCATTTTCCTTTGTTTTGTTTTTTTCTTTCCATTTTTGTTTTGCTTTAAGTTTTTTTTGGTAAGGGTTTTTTAAAATGGCAGAAGGTTTCACTGTCACATGGTTGCAAGCTAACCTGTCCTTTTCTTCTGGGCTTTTGCTGTTTGATCTTTATGTAGGGTCTAACTGGAATTTGAGTGACGGACAGGGAAACAAAAAAGCAGTTTGGTTTTATTTTTTTCTTGTATCGACCTTGGAAGCAAAGAGGGGGGAAGAACAATGAAGTGTTTTATTTTCTTCCACAAAGCTATGCCTTGGTGATGAAGTAAACTTTGGATTGATGAAAACATTTCCATCTGTTGCAGTGAAACACCAGACTTGTCTAAATGAATAATAAACATAGACCTACATTATATCCTTTACACTTTTTCTCTTTTGACTAATTATTTTGACTTTTTTTCCCCTCTTGAGCCTCTCTGCACTCTTTAATTTAGGTTTTGGTTTTCCTCAAAATTTCTGGAAACACACGTCAGTTTCCAGAACAGATTTATGGAAAGCAAAGTCTCACTTTTACCCTCAACAGTTGAGCAAACTTTCAACTTACAATTATTACAGCACCCTTGTACTCAAGAGTTGAATGCATGGTGTGGAGTTCACCCAGTTTCTCGTCAATTCACCTATTCCCGCTGCTATACGATGTTTAACTGTTGCTGAATGTCTGCTTTTTGAATTTAGCCTATGATTAATAAAGCCGTAATAATTCCAAATCTGATTCAGGGTAAACTCTTCTGTTCCGGCTGGTTTCTAGATTTGGGGGAAAAAAATATTAAAACCTGCACCTTTGTTTCCTTTAATCGTATGACAGTGCTCATAACGCTGCTGTCTGTAAGCATGCACAGAATACAAATGAACTCTAAATAATGTGGAAAGTGTAGTTTAAATTGGATCTCATATCTGTTGGATTGATTTAGTCTTTGACAGTTTCATTAAAATTCATTTCTTTACATTTTGCTTCAAAGGCAACATTTTCATAGAACTTCTTTAGATGGTCTTGAGGAATAGTTCCCCAGGCTCTCCGAAGGTCTGGATCCTGGAGGCTTCGAGAAGCCTGGAGAGCTGTTCCTGAAGACTTCTTAAAGTATATCACAAGAATGCTCCCTAATAGTTTAGACGAAGAATAGGAAGACTGTTACAATCTGTTTTTCCCCTTTATATATTTGCACATTTCAACTAACTGCTGCACCTACTTCCAAGTTTTTCAAGCAAAATGTAAAGAAATGAAGGGTGGCTAGAGACCTTTTGTGCAGCACTTTACATCACGCAGTATACTTTTCATTAAAAATGCAGGCATGTGCGTAGTGGTGTAAGATGGTAAGTCCCCAGTCTGATTACTTCCTCTTTTCATGCACAGAGGGTTAAAACTCCAGAAATGTATTTAAGAACACTTTTATAAAAGTTTGCAGCTTTAAAGCAGAGCTCTGAGAATTCATGGTTGAATAATTGTGGATCACATGTGAAGTGTTGTTGCATTAATGCACACTAGAGGGTGACATTGAATATGACCCTAAAGTGAAAGATATGGAAGTCGAACCTTTCTGGGCTCAACACAGAATCATAATTTAATCATTTACATTTTGAAAGTGCCGGACCAAACAAAAAAAAAAAAATATATATATATATATATATATATATATATATATAATTTTTTTTTTTTTTTTTTTATATCCATTTTGTTAGAAAACAAAACTAGCAGCACATGATGGGAAAACATGTCATTTTACTTAAAATTGCACAGGAAAGCACATTGCACTTTTCACTTATGGCTTTCAGCAACAAATTTTATACATGACTGACAATATCTTAAACATTTACAAAAAGTATGCATTGGCATAAAAACTTTTACCCTTTATACAAAGGAATATGACTTTCAGTTTAATAAAACTAATAACATGATCTTAAAGTTCTAAGAAGTACTTAGATTTAAGGCATAACATGCGCATTTCTAGGGCCTGTACAATGACCAATAGGATCGCGGTGCAGGTAGTCGCAGTTAATGAGAACTCCCATCTTTTCCACCATTTGTGCTTAAGAAGACATTTGGAGAAAAAAGTTTATAAAAATGCCTAGATTTTGTTTTCCTTTTCGTATTTCAACCCTCTTTCGGTGCACTTCTTACTGGCAACACAAAGGCGACACATCCTCAGAAGGTGAGGGGAACAGCCTCATGGCCTCTCTGGAGGATTTGGTGTAGCCATTATGGAAAATGAAGGCCTTCTTCACTGTGAAAAAGGAGACAGTCTTGTCCCACACGTCAGAGCTGCTCATTCCAGTGCTTAGATGGCTCTCTAACGTGGAGCGGAGCCTCACTGCTCTGTCTGTGCACTTCCTTTCCAAAATCATCATCTTACACAGGCTGTGGAAGGAGATGGAGAAACATCAGATTAATGGTAGATGCAGAGAATTGGGTTGTTTCCAGGAGAAAACTACCAGCATGCTTAAATAATGACAGCACATGTAGAAATGGTTTTGGTAACATTCATTCAACATAAAAAATAAAATTAAAAAAAAGGAAAAAAACAAAACTTTCAATCACTTTTGAGTCAAATTCATAGATAGTGGAAGAAACATTGCTGTGACGCCTATTCAAAATTAGGATCAAGCCTGGGATGATCTACTTCTACCATGAAGTTTCTTGTTTTCGAGCTTACGTTGTGTGTTGATCCCTCATGGCGAATATGCAGTCGGATGGCGTCCCGTGAGTCCAGGCCCGTGTGGGTTACAAGAAAACGATCAGGGTTATGAGTTTACCCACAGAGACCTCCCTCATTTATATACTTATGCCAACTTTCCCACTGATTTAATGTGATGTTGGTTCTCACAGTGGTTGGCCAATCACAAAGCAGCATTATGACAATAGGATGTGAATGAATTAGTTGAATTCATTGGGGTACAATGGCCCCAATCCAAACAAACAGGTGGGAGGGGCCCATTGCTTGCCCCTTGTTGAGGGAGATATCCTTGTTATTGTATCCACTGGGATGATATGTGGTGGGAACGTGGAGGACAACATCTGTCTGAGGACGTGCCTCCTGGAGGAGAAAGACGTCCATTGGTGGGCAGAGTTTCCAGATAGGCAACCTAAATATTTAGATACATTTTTGGAAATGTGATCTATGTGAGGGCAACAAAAAGCATCATCACAGACTGGATCTGCATCTAAGTGTTGTTAATACCTGTTATATTAGTCTTTAATATAGAATAATCCCTTTTCTGTTGCAACAACCTGAGAAAGTGAATTGGTTTTCACTTTTTTCTCAACTTCTTAAACTTTTCGTGTCAAACAGTGTAAGAGTTTTGCACCTTTTTATTCACAGATTCTTAAAACAAGTTCATCATCCTATCCAGAAAGTTTCCCACCCTCCACACACACACTCCCTATTCTTCTTATTTAACTTTCTGTCTCTATTTCAGCCTCTCCAATTCTCACGGTAAACATCTCCCGCGCTTGATCGGCCGACAATGGCATACAATCCATCCAGATGGTGTGCCTGGAAGCCCTGTTGACAGCCCTGTTTTCCTGGGTGTGTGCGTGCATGTGTTGTTAGTGGGGCTCGAAGGGGGGGTTGGTCACTCAATCTTTGTGCGATGGGGCACACTTCCTTTGTGCAGGCGGCCTCAGAGTCATTAAACACTGAAGTGTGGGAAGCCTGGGACCACAGCGGCTCCCACGTTCCACACAGGCAGGAAGGGAGCGTGTGACTGAGACGTGGCCAGCGGCATGCAGGTCAGCCAGCTGTGTGGGTGTGTGAGTGTGTGTGTGGGGTAGGGAAAGTGAATGAGAGTGTGGCTGTCTGCATGAGTTTGTGGGGGTTGCCTGATGTGTCAGCATGTGCTGGGAGCGTGAAAGCTTAAAGCTGAAGCACTTTACAATTCACACACAGCTCTAATCACGTTCATCAGATTAAAGCTGACAAACTGAACATCAAAGGTGTCGCTAATGAGTCATTATAACAGACAAATTTTGAATGGCAGTACTTTTTTGTAACTGACAGAGTACACCTTGCATCAGCTCTACAGTCTTTAGATGTCACACAAATCTCTATGAAAATGCTTGAGATTGGTGAACGTAATGAAAATTAGCTGCGATTAATCACTAATACTTCAGCTTCATCAGGGCTGGATATTGTGAGAGTGATTTGGTCAGATTATATAGCTGTCTCTTAAGGATTGTACTAAACCTTGAATGAGGAAACACCTTATAAACATATAACAGTTTAATCAGATTATCTGAAAAAAGGGTTAAATATTCATAGTCTAAATATTCTCTTTTCTTTTTCAGCTGAATATTTTTGAGTTGCAAATCTGTTGCTTTCTTTCTCTTTGAATCTTTGAGGCACCTCAACCTGTTGCACAGCTCTGAAAGTCTGCCATTTCACACTGGTGGAAGTGGCTGCATGTTGGTCTTTCTCTAATGCTTGGCCCTCTGTAACACCCACGTGTGCCTGGTGGCAGAGGCACTTTGTCTTCAATTACGTGGCGGCGAAGATGACATGAGACAGCGGCATGCTTCCCTCTGGGGTCACCACTTTCCCATATCAGCACAAGCACCGAGTCAGTCTCCCATCTACCCCCACTCAGCCCCCCTCCCTCTGCCCACTCCACCCCGGGCTTTCTCTTGCAGTCTATTCCTCCACCTGCTCCCCAGAGACACACTCATTGTCCCCACGGCTATAAACACTTCATTGAGCATGTGGCAGCCCTGCGTTCCTCAAAGCCCTTCCCAGCACTCCCATTGGCCCGGGGACTGTGAGAAACTCCATCAAGCCTAAGACTCACACATTCATATGGAGATTTGGGTGTATAAATACAGGGCAGTGGCAGAGGAGAGGAGAACACAGCTCAGATCCAACCAGCTCTTCAACCCGAGTAGAGACCCTGACTCCACAGCAATGGCTCCCTCTGTTTTTGGACAAGCAAACAAGGAACACCTGACCCCTGCTCACAAGGTAAATACTTTTTTCAGAAAAGTCTCATAACTGGATTTGTGTTGGTACAAATAATTCAATTAAAAGCAATGTTCAATTTGACTAAAATACCTTTTTTTTCCCTCCTTCTTTTCTTCAGCTGAGAAAGCCAATGGTAGAGAAACTACGCAGAGACCGCATCAACACCAGCATCGAGCAGCTGAAATCCCTGCTGGGGCCCGAGTTCCTCAGGCAGCAGCCTGACTCCAAGCAGGAGAAGGCTGACATCCTGGAGATGGCTGTGTCATATCTGAGAAACTGGCACCAGCAGCAGAAGCAGGCCGGCTTGACCTCTAGCCCGATGGTGGCTAGCGACGGTTACTCCCACTGCGTGCAGGAGGCTGTCAGCTTCCTGTCCCACTGCCAGGTCCAGACTCAAGCCCACAGGCTGCTACTCAGCCACTTTCACGGCCTGCAGGCGTCCAGCGGGACCAGTCACAGTCCCTGCAACCTCCCTTCTCCTCCTGGCTCCCCACTCCATCAGGTCAGCTCCAGCAAGGGCGTAAGCCAGGTCAGCTGTGCTCTGTGGAGGCCCTGGTAACATCAGGAGATCACGGGATCACCTGTGAACCGAGAGAGAACTACGTCTGTGAACGTCATGGACAGAGAGTTAAGGACTTATAGAGAAGTCTGCTTTCTTCTGCTTTAGCAGAAGATTCAATACTGTCAAGTGTTTTATTTTGTGGTGAAATCAGCACGATGTGCCGGTACTCCTTTGGAAGGACTGAAATGATTTAGTGTATTATATATGATACACGCTTTATTATTTGGAGTGCTCATTCTGTGAATGCGTTAATTGTTCCTGTGGGAAAACTGCTCCTGACTTTTTGTTTGTTTTGAAAACATCATTGAATTATATTAACCACATTGGTTTGAAACTATTTAAGTGTCCGAGACACTGATCGATGTGTTTACTGTTTGTCCCTGATGCTGAGTGTCACTGATTGACGTGTTTCATCAGTTTGCTGTTGATGAATCAAAAACAAGCCATAGAGAGATCCCATGGATCCGTCTGTACTGTAAATCTTATAACGATTATACTTTGTTCTATTTGTAACCATCATTTGGCCTGTGTATGAAGGATACTGATACTGTAACCGTTACCTGTCCACTTGTAATGTTCATAATGGATTTTTAAAATCTTCATAACAATGCCTTTTATAAAGGCCTTTTTTGCGCTGATATCAATCTTTGTAAAAAGAATCTTTATTGCTTCCTTGAGGAGTTTGATATTGAAAAAATAAATAAATGAGAAACTTCTGATGAAGTTCTGCAAATATAAGTAATCGCAATGTGCTTTCTTTTAAAGAAAACTACGGTGCTAAATATGTCTTGACTTATTACTGATTGATTCATTTCTGTACACCAGAGTGGGAGACAGAGAGGGGGAGCTGGTGGAGTGGGGGACTAAAAACCTAAATCCAGTCATACTAGAACTGACAGCAGCTTTAGTTCAGTGTAAGAATTGAGCCCTGGTTCTTGTAAAGATTCATTAGGTTAGTGCTAAATATTTGGTGGTTTGATCACCATTTATGCATCTATGGCTCCAGTAATTAGTCACTTACATCACTACAAACCTTCTAAACATTGTAAAGACTTAGGAAATGGGGAAAATAAAATGGAGATATAACAGAAAATCCAACTAAACGCAAGTTTTCACCATTTAAAGAGCGATGCCAATTAAAATGTACAAGTCTGTCTTTTTTTCTTGCCATAGTGCCAGGTGTATAACACATCTGTTTGCACAGGTCTGGTGGAGCTGAATGGTGGCACTCTACAAGTGCTTAAATTAAATTATAATTCTTACAAAATGACTATATTTTCAAGTCAGTTTAAGTGACAGTAATTTGAACAGAATGCAACTAAAGAGTTTGAATCGTTAATGTTAATTTACTGATTCAGGAGAGTGTCTTGTTTAGCTCAATTTTGATTTGGGATTTACCACAGGTATCATTAACATGTCATCTTATCCGACCTGGTAATCATCAACAGGTGCTTTAAAAAAAATCAAAAATCAGTATGCAGACGCCACAGCAGGCCACATATGCCGCTTTTCTCTGTTGTGATTGTCTTGGTATGTTGTGCAGTGCTTGAGTTATCTCTCAAGTGCCACAAAAGTCTTTCACAATTATTTGTGTGCGCTGAAGTTGTGGAGAATGTGGGACTTTCTCAGGGTCTAGTTTGCCAGGCCAGATGGTCTGGCTGAAGCTGCCCCCCCCCCCCCCCCCCCCCCCCCACCCCTTCAACAGGAGATCAAACACCGTAGCTAATGTGATGTGTAACAAGACACACTTCTATTGTTCCCATCTTGGGACCAGTGAATAGGCGCAGAGTGTGGGAAACGGGAGATACCACACTCACAGAGAGATGGCTGACGGGAAGCAGCTCTGTGCCGCCGCAGGTCTGAGCAATGGCCGAGACTTTATGGCATGAATTCAGCGCTCTCAGGCGGCTGGTGGGAGGGGGACTCGTCTTCCCACACACTTGTAGACAAAGACCCCCAGCAGCCATGTAGTGCACACCAACTTCCAAAGGAGGAGAACTTCGCACTGACATGATGACAAAGAGAAAAAAAGAGATTTAAGAAGCGCTGGGCTCATTGAAAGTTACTGGATTTTTTTGATTTTTTCCAGTAATGACAACAGTTTTAAGTAGTACTGCTGATATGGGCCACACAGATGTAAGAGGAGAAAGAAAATAAAAATAAAAAACAGGGCTCCATTACAGTGAATTTTAATTATCTCATCTCCACAGATCAGAGATTTACCTTTTTACCTGCTTTTATCTCTCTCATATCAGATTTATTGTGAATTATTGTTCAATACCTGTAGCACTTTTTGAGCATTTTCTACTGTTCAGATGCTGCTTTTACATGACTTGTGATGGGGATGCTGCCACTGACTGGACTCACTGCTGTACAAAAGTCTTGAGACTCCCCTCATTTATTTATTTTAGATTTTTCTATGAAAATGGGAAGAAATGGAAATATAGTGTATAAGACAAAAACAGACAATCGTATAACCTAGTGAGTTCCAATATTTGGTGTGACAACACAGCCTGAAGTTTTCTGTGTTCATAATTTTATCAATTTTGACAAGCTCTCAAACACCACCGTCTGACTGCACAGATGGCCGTGTGCACACCCAGCTTTACCTCTCTCCTTACCTCCTCTGTACACATTGATCATGACTCAAACTATAAATGTCGACTTTGAATTCATCACTCTACCAGACCTGTTGTGTCTGACTTTCAGTCCAGTTCTGGTGTAATTTTTCATACCTCTCTGTTTCCCCTCTTTATGACAAACCTTCCACTCAGACCACTTCTGATGAGGCTTATGAATAGTAGATGAATCAACTGAAGGGACAGATACATCCATCAGATCTGGAGTTAAAGCTTTTCTTTAATTTTTCCTATTTCTTAAAGACATGACTTTCAGATACTGTACATCTGATGTAAATAGATGTAAAGACACTGTAGAGACACACTTCAAACTGGGAAGAGATATGCCAAGTTCGCTACTAAAACCTCTTTGGGAATCACCTTGTTCGTGTAAATATACTATTTTATGACTCTGAAGCTGTGTTATTTTTTTAGCAATTTTCATACATTTCAATAAAGAAGTAGGTTTAAATTATATTATATGTTTTTGCAACAGGCTCCTAGTAACAAAGTGCCTGTGTGCCTATGTGTTGTGCCAGTGTTGTGGTGTCTGGTTCATCACTTGAATTAGGGGCCTTTTTATTATTGAATGACTCATAGTTTAGCTTAACAAACAAACAAGAAACAAAAACAAAATTGGTTACAAAGATGCACGTCCCAAAACCTTCAGAGAGCCTGGAGAACTATTGACACTTTGAAATATTACAAAGAAAAGGTCTGGCTCCTCGGAAGCAAAGTCTAAAGAAATCAAGGGGCGGCCCAAGACTTTTAACAGTACTGCATCTCTGCAGTTCTTCCTTTGTGATGAAACCTTTAGTTCTTCTCTCAGCACTATACATGGGTAACTGAAAGCACGGACCAAAACCTCCATACAGACAGGCAGTGAAGCCAGTTGACTTGATTTTTCCCAGATGGACCAGGACACAGAGTTTCTGTTTGAGCTGCAACAAAAGATCAATTAACATTCCTCGGAGCGTGGAGGAGCGGCATGGCTTTTGTAGCCCATTTAGCCTGATGTTGGGGGCTGGTGGGAAACTGGGGAGATGGGACTACTCACACTGCGCCCACAAGGCCAGCTTCACATCTGGGTCCAGCCAATGATGGAGACCCTCAGAGGCACACTGCCAGCCCTGCTCATAATGCCATTAACTTGACACTAATTTGACATAGTTCATTTACAGCAGAGTCTGCAGACCCTCGGGGAAAGCGAGGCAAGGACTTTTGACTAAAGGTTGCCAACAATTTTTCAGAAGAAGTCATGACCAGTAATAAAGATATCTGCAAAATATGCTAAATTTATTAGTTTCGTAATAAATTCATGACTCGGTGACTCTCTCCAGCAGGGTGGCACTTTTGGGTCTTTCTTTGTTTGTCTTTCTATATGAAGGCAAATATAAACATGGCTAATATGCGCTCCCGCCCCTGTTTGTCTTTAATAAGAGGAACAAGAGGCTGAGTAAACGCCTCACGCTGTGCGTCAACACAAGCGCAAAAAAATCGCTTGTTGGGCATTTTGAAGCGCACGCGTTGGTCGGCCCGGCTCGGGCCAGACAACTTACGCCACTCACCTCCTTTCACACCTGGGTCGTCTGTAGCTTTGAATATGCGCGAGATACACTGCTGAAGCTTTCCCTCACTCGCGATCCCCGTGGGAAACCTTAATGTCAAGGCTTGAGTGGGGCGGAGTTGGAAAAGCAACAGGTGGTAGACGAATAAGTTTCATCTAAGACTTCTTGGATTGTCCTTGTCCTCTCACCTCGTTTTACTCCCTCATTTTAAACTTCCTTCAGCCTAACTTTGATGGGACTGCCTGGAGTCATACCCGAGGCCTTTATGATTCCAAAAACAACATTTTCTGTCCTCTCCACACTTTGCTGTCTGAGCAGTAAAGTGCTCAAGTGTTCTTTGAAGGGGCATTTATATTGTTTTATTGCAGTAACGCATTTGGTCCTTAACTGCAGTCACCCCCTCCCCCTGGAGAGATTCTCTCTTTTGTGTATTTTACTCCCTCTGATCAGAATTAAAAAACAGAAAAGAAAATCTGATCAATCCAGCTGATATAAATTCGGAGATAGCACCTCTGATTAACTCTTAATTACCTGTTGCTTATCTTGGGAAACATGCCCAGCAGAGATAAATGCTCTCTGAGTTATTGACATCTCCTCCATTGTTGTTGTTGGGAGTCCCACTGGTCAGAGTGTGGGAACCCCAGCCCTGCCTCAGCCACATGACTTTGTTATGCTAATCTCCCAGTATAAAATGAGGAGCGGCTCCTCCAGAGACATCAGAGCTAACACTGCTTGCCCAGAAGAAGCTGCTCACTTCACCTCTGCAGAGACATGGCTCCTTACTCAACAAACTACTCCTCTGTTCACCACATCAGGATCTCTGAGAAGGATAACATTAAAGTGAGTACCACAGGAGATTTTTAGATTGGCTTGTGCATTGCTGACTTGAAATGTGAACTTACTTGTCTGCCTTCTCCTTCTCAGATGAGGAAACCCATTGTGGAGAAAATGCGCAGGGATCGCATCAACAGCTGCATCGAGCAGCTGAAAGTCATTCTGGAGAAGGAGTTTCACAAGCAAGAGCCCAACTCCAAGCTAGAGAAGGCTGACATCTTGGAGATGACAGTGAGCTTCCTGAGGCAGCAGCTGCAGACAGGCCTCTGTCAGAGCGACTACAACCAGGCCTACTCTCAGTGCTGGAGGGACCCTGTTCACTTCCTTTCAGCTGGCTCAGAGGCTTCTCTCGCCCCTCTGCAGGGACTCCAGCAGCAGCAGGACCAGAAACTCCTTCAAGCCCAGACAGCCAGCAGCTCCTCCCCAGTCTGCTTCACACTCAGGCCCACCACAGTGCAGGACAGCGGGAGCAGAGGCCCCGTGTGGAGGCCTTGGTAGAGGCAGAGACTGAGACATGAGGGGTGCTGAACTCTCCCTCACTATGTAGGAAATATATTTTTCCAGCCTGCTCATTCCTGATGGGTTTCCTTAGCGTCTCATCACATTGATGGACAAGTAAAAGCAACGGCTCTCACATAGCTGAAGATCCCGCTGTGACTCTTAATACGTACTTTCCCTTTGCGTTTAAAGCTGGAGGTTGATTTTGATTTTGAGTATTGATAGTTTTGTTGTTTACTCCAGTGGAGTTTTATCTTTGGACTACTCGATGTTACTGTATATGTGTCTGCCATACTGTGTTTATGGACAGCTGCTGTGGAGAATATTTCTCATCTGTTTTCATGTATCTATGCCAAACTCGATGTGTCAGTATGATTACAAAGCGTGTGTTTTGCGTGTAGATGGGTTTACATTTTTAACATGTTGTACTGAGATGTTTATATTGCTGTTCTGCTATTGTGTAAAGGTTCTTAAAACTCATTCCTAACATTTGTACGACAATTAAAAATAAAAAGAAACAATCATTAAACATGCTTGCTGACTTCTTTTACATTTATATATATTTCATGAAAAAAGTCCACATTGGTACTATATATATATATTAAAAAATACCACTTTATTTTTGCCTCTTTTCAACAATGAATGTAGGGATGGTCATTAATGGTTTGATCTACAAGGCAACAGATATAAGGATGTTTGGGTCTGTACATATCTAAACAGCAAACTTAAAAAGGGTTTTGACAACATTGCTGTACACACATTTTCCTCATTTGGTTTGTAGATTTCATAATCAGGAAATGTGTTGGGATTTCTTTGATTTATGCTAACCAACGTGAACAGCAAATTGCATCTAGTTGCTGGCATTTGCAGCCAGCATCTTGTCAGTTACACACGACAAGATGTATTTTATTTGCAATGCAAAGGCACAATAAACAATCAGCTGACCTTGACATGTTAGAAACTAAAGCAGTCCCCCATGCTACTAAGTAAAACAATCGCACATTCTCCACAGTGCCCAGATTTATGGCCTACATATTGTATTCACAATTACTCACACGTGTACACATATACTTACTTATAATCAAGTATAGATCGCAATAGCATTTTCCTAGCTTGTGTTTTACTGTAAACTCATGCTTCCAACACTCAGTATTCCTAACAGCACAGTGTAATGCTTGGAAATAAAAAATCAAAGCCACTGTTTGCTGCTACCTCTTAGTATTTTATCAAATAATTTCTTCCCTAAAATAAAAAAAAGGACACTCATGTTCTTATGTGAACATTTTATGTTAACTGTGGATGATTTTTAGTCTTGGTGGTTTTGTTGTTCAAGCATTTCATTCACATCTCTCTGTTTAAATCTCAGAGGTGCTTACTTTGTTATCTCCCCTCACAGGTTGTGATGTGGTGAAAGGAGGCGTGGTTGGTGATGCATGGAGACGTTGGTGTGTAGGTGAAGCGATCAGATTCATTTTGGATGACACTATCAGCTCTGACGCTCTGGAGCTGCTCTTCACTTTATAGCGTGTCATTAGCATGACAAAGGCACGTTAATTAGGCCGCATTGGGGTTTGTGTCAGATGAAGATGTATCAATAACTGAGAAGTGAAGCAATCAGAGGCTGGCTCAGTGGAGATAAAACCATTCCAGACTGAGAATTGAGTGCCGTTCATCTCTTATCAGGAGCTGCTGCTTATCTCAGCCTGCATTTACTCTGGGGAACGTGGGCAGAAGCTCCTGATATGCACCCAGGGAATAATTAAACAGGATGCATCGTTGCACTGGTGGTGTCAGGGGAAAATATGCTGAAAGAAAACATGTTATTATAGATTTAATTGCTAGTGTGGAAAAGGCAAATTCTTAGTTTTCACACCACAATGATTTACATAGTTTTTTTGTGCACATTTTTGTCCCTTTGACTTCATGGCAAAATATCATTAATGTGTGGATAGCCACATCCCAAATGAAACCTTGACTCTGCTGGTATTTGGGTGACTTTAATGGTTTGTTGATTTTAGTGTAACGAAAGACAAACACGGCCAAGAGCACAGTGAAACGTTGGCCACAGCAGTTTGCAGGTAGAGGTGTAAACGTGCCTTTGCATGGATTCAAACAGATAGTTCGTATGTTGGGCGATGTTGAAATGAAATTCCTGAATTTTTATTCTCGCGCCTCTTCTTTGTGTACAGACAATAAAACTCCTGCTTGTTCACCCATGGCACACTTCGATTGTTGACCGAGGGTATTAGCCTGTGAGTGGACAGAGAGACTGTGGGAAAGCCAACCTCCGACTCTACTCACACATCTACTGGTCAATAGCGCTGACCTCCCAGCCACAAAAGGCCTTTTCATCTATCCTCTCAAACAACAGCTAACAGCAGCAGTGTGTGTGTGTGTGTGTGTGTGTGTGTGTGTGTGTGTGTGTGTGTGTGTGAGAGAGAGAGAGAGAGAGAGAGAGACAAAGCAGTTAGGGATTTCTTTGACATGCAATGAGTTGTTGTATCATTCTGCAACTTGCTGTAACAAACTTTTATTCTGTGACCAGCTGCTTTTTGCTATTGACTCACTTGAAACTTGAACTTGACAATTAAATTACACTGAAATTAAATTATAGGACATCTAAGCAAAAGAATGCACAATCTAATAACACACAAATACACTCACAAGATAAACATTCTTTAAATAAAATGCATTTAAAGCTATTATTTTTGCGCTGAATATATTTGAATATAAGTGCTGTTAATGTAATGAAATCACCACACTACTCATTTTTTCATGGTATACATTTGAATACAATTCTGGAAATGTGCAGTTGTGTTCATTTGCGGTCTCAGCACAATAATATAAATTTTGGGTACAAAGTATCCTCCGAGGAAGGCTAGGACACTGAAGAGTGTGGCAAACACTTGTGCGGCCATGGTGAACGAATCTCTGCTGATGAGGTAGAGGGTGAAGAAGCTGATCCAGGAGATCATGTACACCATGAGGCTGAAGGTCACGCACTTGGCCTCGTTGTAATTGGCTGGCAGGTCTTTGCCCATGTAACTGAAAGTGAAGCAGAGAACGCTGATCATGGACACATAAGCAAGTTCAACACCAGAGCCGACCGAGAGGGTGTTGCTGCACTCGAGCACGATGCGATCTTCATAGAATTCAAGATCCATGGAAGGCCTGGGGGTGTCGAGGGCCACACGGAGCACGGAAATGATCAGCATGATGGCAGACACTAGGAAAATTGTGAACTCTGGCCCGTGTTTTTTTGCCCACTTGTCATAGGCTGGCGGCAGCTTGGATGCAAATTTAAAAATGCAGACAACCTGAAGGGCACGCATAGTGATGCAGGCCAGGCACACAGTGAAGCTGTCCATGAATAGAGACTGCTTGAAGATGCAGGCCAGAGGCGATGGCTGGCCAAAGTGGCACAAAGAGCTTATGGTGGCTGCAGTCAGGGCTGCCAGCATCAGGAGGCAGGTGCGGCCCCCGGCAGACTTGGCCACGGGTGTGTTCAGGTTGAGCAGGAGGATTATTGCGGTGCCAAAGATCATGAGAAGGCAGGTGGCGAAAAAGAAGAGCAGGGCAATGGAGAGAGGGGCGTCCCATTCCAGCAGCAGGACAGTCCTGTTCAGGCACTGCTCACTGCTCGGGGGTGCCCACTGCTCTGGCAGACACGGCTGGCAAATTACAGGATCTAAGGAAGAGAAAAAGCACAGCTTGAAGAAAACCTGGGATATAAAAGCTGGACAGCAGTTGTGTCCACTGTCGGTTGAGCTCAGATTCACCAGCCCAAGTCTGAACCTTAAAGTCAAACACACAGCATTTGCTGGAAATCATATAATATGTGATTTGTTATTATTCAACATTGTGGCCCTTGTTTTGTTTTTTCGGGTCGTTTGGCTCCAGCGTCAGAATGTGCATTCAGCACCACCTGTTGGACAATTTTACACACAACAACAGATAATGGCGCTCTGTTGCAATGTGGATCACTTTGTTCACTGGAAGAAATCTTAAATAAGTTACCACATGGACAGTATCCCGTGCTGAACTCTATATTGACTTCTGGAGCACAACATCTTAACTTTTATTGCTTGGATATCTTTATGATTTTGGGGGATTTGTATTTGCATTACATACAATCAGCACCTCTGACGATGCCGATAAACGACACATATTTATTACTGGCTTTTATAATAAAAAGCTAGATTTTATATAATCTTTGTTATGAGATCATAAAATCTCAGATTCACTTTTCAGTCTCATTTTGCTACATAGAGATAATATGTGATCAAGGAAACCCTTTTCCACCGCCCGCGTCTCTGTTTTCTATTTATCCAGGTGCTTTACTGCTCCTTTTTCCTTTTTCTTTGTTTACCACTTTTATTGAGGAATGTGGCAGCAGGACAGGCCTGGCAGTCGAAGCAGCACTTATGCTGCCCGGTCAGCAACTTCTTGTGGCCTGTTGGGCAGGGTGGTGAACAGATGGACAGTGGCACCTATACACAGTCAAAGAAAAAGACATATTATAGATTAGCTTTTATTTAAACAGGTAATCTCTAATAGATCTAGCTCTTGGTTGGAAAGGAGAGCAGAGAATAACAGAAGAAATAAATGTTATACAACAGATGCACATAAACCACAACACCAAAAGCATATTTGTTTAACCTTTTTAAATGAGAAATTAAAATGATCATTTTTAGGGTTAGGGTTAATTTTCTGTGGGGTTTTTTGTAATATTTATTTATAGAGATTGACAGACCACGTGACTTTCGCGCATTGCATGCCGGTAACTCGTGGCAAAACAATCCAAGTACCGCATCAAATGCAAGCATTTGCAGCACCGCAAAACGTTCATTCTCCGGTTCCAATACCTTCTTGCTTTTTCTTTGCCCCCCAAAAAAGTTATGTACAAAACGAAGGAGAACAATTCCGGTCCGTACAAAGACAGACTTGATGAAAAGGCAAAGAAAAGATACGAGGAAAAATTCAAAGGAGTGAAAGGGTTATACCCTTACGAGCACACAGAGTGGACAAAATACGTTAGCATGCTGCCCAACTTTCACCACGCTCATATTTATAATTATACGGTTCTTGGAGTGAGTGCATACACTCATGAAGTTCAGTAACTTCAGGTCACTGCAACAAGCCCAGGAACAGTCTACCGACGGATGAGTACAGGACCATCGTACGTATCATAAGTTTACCAGTCTCACAAATCGTCTTCATAAATACACATTCGTTAACCGTTTATTAATAGGACCTTTGAGCTCAACGGTAATTAATTAGTAGTGGAAATAATTTCTGGTTCGCATTACAGAAATGTAGCAGTGACAATAATATTGTATGCTGTAATCGTACTGGGCAATTAGTGATAGCATAGCGCCACAATTTCTGTTCAGCGCCAGACTTGCTTGTAACCTATATCACCAATTATGTTATGAAAAATGACGTATTAACTACTACAAAACACTGACCTTTGTGGAAATGCTTGGAGCAGACTAACCTGTGAGCTGGAGTGTTCTGGGACGTTATATTTGGTCTTTGAATGGCTGCAATCCAGGCCATCTGTCGCCTCTTTTTACTTCAGAAACATGGCTCGAATAATTTCTCTTCAACGACGTAATCCAATAAAAAAAAAACAAAAAAAAAAACGATCTCTTTACCCGTCGGCTTCCCGTGGCTGTCATGCGACCGGCTATTGCAGTTAATAATACAACAGCTTCTTGACAGTTTTTTGTGTTTCTTTTTATCGCTGTGTAACTGATTTCAATTGTAAGCCTGCGTGCGCTAGTACCTCTTGCCACGAGTTCCCAGAATTCTTTGCGGTTTTACCCTTGAATGACGTCACATTTTCAATCTCTATTTATTTTAACTATAAAACAAACCCAAACACCATGTTGCTCTTACTGCTCTTGAACCTTCTTTTCCGCACCACTCAATTCGATCAGCATCAATTGTCAACGTAATTGGGTCTGGGGTAAAGGAGCCCACTACTCTCAGGGACCAGTCAGTGCCCCTCCAAATCCAGGTAACAATATCATATCCTGTGGGTGGATCTCCATTTGCATCAAAGTACACAGAGATGTTCTCCAGGGAAAATCGCACATGCTTTAGCTGCTGAAAAAGCTGGGGAGGACAGAAAATGAGAATTATGTAAAGAATAAACCCAAATCAAACCAAACCAAAACATTAGTTTAAATCAACTCACCTCCCATGGATGCACGGTTCTCTTGTTGCACTTTTCGGCATCACAACCAAGTGTTGTGTGCAGAGCATGAGCCAAAGCATACACAGCTTTATACACATTGAAGGCAGAGGCGATGTCATATTCCTCCAGAGAGTAATTATTTCTGGCGAGGCTGTACAGGTCTGTGCTCTGTAGGCAGTCATTTCCATTGCTCATGGTAACATTAGCGCTGGCGCGTTGCATTGAAGCCTCGACTATCTTTTTCTCAAACTCCTCAAATCCGGGAATGGATATAGGTTTGACGGCCACACCGATTACAGTACCGATTGTGTTGATTCCACTTATGCCTGATATAAGAGTTGCCACTGACCAGTCCTCCGTCCCAATCCACACTTTATCTGTTATGTTGCGCTCGAGTACAAATGGGAAGAAGCCACTGAGTTTCGTCTTGCTGGAGAAGACCACAATGGTATTGACTTGGGTTGTCAGTATGTCCGTTACCATGTTCCTCATGATCTGGACTGTTTCATCTGTGGCTGAGGGGATGACTCCTTGGTAGGCGATGCAGATGCCGTAGCTGGATGCTTGTTGGGACAGACTCTTCATGGCCTGAAGCCCATAGTCATTGTCACTGCCTAAGAGAGCGATCCAGGTCCAGTTGAAACGAACCAGGAGCTGGATCATAGCAGCTACCTGGTTCTTGTCACTGGAAATTGTGCGGAAAAAAGATGGATAGTATATCTTGTTGCTCAGCTGCTCACTTGATGCTTCATAAGAGATCTACAATGAGCAATAAGTTTCTTTTAAGATGTGAATGTGGAATGTAAAATAATTCATGGACACGAGCAAAGACTTCCAGGTATTAACTTACCTGTGGTACAAGAGAGGTCCCCAGTAAAGCAGCAGGGGTGAAAGACTTGCTGCTGCTGTCCGGCCCAATCACAGCCACAGATGTTTGAGCATCACTGGAATTAAGGGCTGTGTTGTTCTGTGCCCCAGGTGTAGAAATGTTCCTGTACTGTTGGTCGAGCAGGTCCAGGGTGGCCAGGATACTGGCCGGTACTGAGCAAATATCGTACATCTGGTAGCCGAGTTTCACTCCTGGTAGGAGAGAAAGCACCCCTGTTTTGCTGTTGATTTCTTCCACAGCAAATCTCATAGCTTGCAACAGATGAAAACCATGTTTGTTGGGCCTGCCTCTGGAGAAGAAAAAAAAAGAGTGTTAAGTTTGAAAAAACTGACAATATTAACTGGTCCACAAGTGAAATGCATCTATCAGGTTTCTGTCTAATAAAACAGAAACACTCACTCTCTGCATGGAACCAGAGCAGGCAAACCACTCAGCCCATTAGTGTAGAAGAGAGGAAAGAGTCCAGCGAAGGAGAAGTCCCCCTGCAGATACATCCCCTGGCTGTGAGTGGTGTGATCTAGATTCCCATCAGCTGACTGCAGCACTAACCAGACCAAGGAAAGCAGCACAGTAACAGACATGCTCGTATTTTAGCATCAGCTTATGCACATCTGCATGTGGAAGCTCAGTGTGTTGTGCAAAAACAGATCAGGAACTCTTCTTAAAAGTGTGGGCTGGCAGAGGGGAGGATTTTCCATTCTTCTGAAAAATGTTTACTGAGTGAAGGTACTTTGCATGTGGAATTTGTTGGTGTCATTAGAGTTTTCCTCCCGTTGAAATGATTTGCATAAATGAAAGTCATGAAGAGGCAGACCAGTGATTTTTTCATAAATCTTTGACCACTTACATGGAGTGAGTGCAGATTCACTTTTTAACATATTTATTCGGGCTGATAGTCTTTTCCAATATAAGGCTTTGTTTTCAAGGATTTTAAATCATAAGATTAAATCTTAATCTTATGGATGATATTGCAATTTCAGTGTGATGTACATACATTACGTACATAGATACAAAGTAAATTTATCAACAAATGAAGGCAACATTACAGGTTCTGGGAGTTAAATGTTAACCCGATGCTGCTGGATACTTTTTGTAAGTACATTTTATGATATTATTTTTGTGTGTATGTGTGTTTAGTAAAAAGCAGCTGCCCATAAAACAGAAAATATCTGTTAAAATTTACATAGAAATAATGTGTCTCAAAAGTGTGTCTGGGTCAGCACAAAAACTAAGAATCTACTTTAAACAGAAAGTATTTTTCCTTAAAAAATAGAATGAAAAAACATAGCTCCAATAAAGTCATCAATGTTTAATAAATATAATGTAAAAACGATTTATTGAGCAGAATCAAGTATAAGATGCTGAAAGCCAAAATTTAATGTCACCAGATGAGGATTCAGGGTCTCAGGAGGTTAGCTTGTAAAGGCATAATTAGTGATGTCCTACTCAGAAGGACATTTTAGAACATGTAAAAGCCAATAATAATAATAATACTAACAATACTACCACTAATAATAATAATAATAATAATAACAACAACAATAGTAATACATTTTATTAATCAGCTCTTTCAAAACACTCAAGGGTGCTTTAAAAGCAAATAAAAAAATAAAAAATAACGAATTTCTAAATGTATATAATGTTACATGTTACACTAGTCTTATTAGCTACACTTGTTTTGTAATGTGCAAATCCTTCATGAGGGCTGTACAGGTGTGCCAGAATTTGCACTTTGGTTGATATCTGACCTGTATTTTGTCAAACACACCTGCTGTACTAACATGTAATTTGCTTAGATCCAGGGAAAAACCATTGTTTTAACAGGAATACGGTGCATTTTATTATCCGCTGTATTATGCAGTCAAATAGCCATGTAAATTCAAATGTCTGTGCAAACACAAAGATTTGATGGCATGCACACAATATGCAGACTTTTAACAGAAAGGCATTTGTTAATATGTCCGTATGAGCCGGGAAGTTGGATAAATTCTCTCTGTTTTGTCTTTTGATGACATATTGCAGTCAGATTAATAACAGAGCTGCATGAGTAATAGATCCAAGTTAAAGCAATCATAGCTTGAAAATAGTCACAAGAAAAATCTACTCATGACAAAAGGTTTATGAGTAAGACTCTGACCTTTACCAACGTGACTCCTCTCTGTGTAATTCTTCCTCTCAGCCTTCCAAAAACGTGTAAAGCAGCCATTATTAATGTACTCTTATCCTTCTTTAATATTATAACATTACACAAAGTGAATTGCAAACAGCTAAGCATAGACTGAAGTTGGGCAACGTTTTGATTAATCATTTGGTACACAAAGAAAAAAAAGTACAACATTTAACTATATTCCTATATAACAACTGTTTGTAATGTCTTTGTGTTGAACTGGAGCAATAAAACATAAGTGTTCGGGTCTTACAGCTTTTAAAAGATCAGCTGGTCAAATTGCAAAGTGGAAGAGAGGCATTTTGGACATAACATAGCAAAACAATGGGCTGCTTGGCCTATAACTAATTTTTGGCCTATCAATCTAATCAAAATATTGATCTGATAAGATCTTCTCTCCAAGATCAGAGAAGATCTTGGAGAACGCACGGCTGCCGTGAATAATCAGAACAAGACCTCTGAGTGAAAAACTGGATTACATCTGGAGGGGCTAGCTTGAATAACACATTTGAGCGCAAATTCGATCACATCTTGGGGAAGTGCACTGCAGTCGTGAGTTCTCAGAACCTGCTCTTTGAGCAAAAAGAATGACAACATCACAGAACGTAAGTTTGGATAACATCATAGAAAGCTCACGGCTCTCCAATGGGAGATTGAGAGACCAGTGTTGGACTGTTAGAACAGCTTTGATATTCATATGAGTTGTTCGCACTAAAGTAAAAACCATCATCACTTCATGCGGAGACCCCTTCGGCGCCAGCTGCGGCCTCAAGGCTGGAGCTGAACAAAACACCCTGATAACGACTGTGTTTAGACTGTTCCCCCCATTCCATGCAAGGCCACCTGGGTTGGATGGAAGACTGTTTACTTAGCCTGGCGAGGCGAAGGACACTGTCTCAGCTGAACTCTGGACACACACACACACATACACTGATATGCACACACTGATCCCCCCCTCCCTTTCCAAAGGCCTTCGATGCTTGTGCCCTACCGTGGAAGATGGCAGTCGAATGGACCAGCGCAGACATGCTGCAGGACCGGATGCGCTGTCTACACCGGCTCTCTCTTACCCTTTACCCTGTCTTGTGTTTCTATGGTGTATTGATAGTCATGTGCTTTTTGTGCTGAGGTGTTTTTTCTGTTATCAAACTGTTCTCCCACTAGGAGCTCAGTCTGAGTGGAGTTAATTTTCTCCTCCTCTTACCTCATGTTATGTATTTTCGTTGTTTTTTTCCTATCAGCCTACCTTTCTGACATGTCTCCCCAATGTGATGTTTGTGTAAAGTTGGTCAGAAGGTTCCTTTGTAAGTGCGCATGCACCATTAGCATGCTGCCTGCTGTAACCCTAATTTCCTTCGGGATTAATAAAGTATTCTGATTCTGATTCTGATAGTGTAAAATTGCCTGTTTTAATGCATTTGAACTGCAGTGAAAAATAAACAAAAATACAAAACTTTAGTAAATTAGTTTTAGTCCCTCTTATAGCCTTATTACATGTTCTAATATATATATATATATATATATATATATATATATATATATATATATATATATATATATATATATATATATATATATATATATACATTCTAAATCATCAAAAATACTGAGATATATTTCTCAAAATTCTCGTGAAATTATAGATGATACTGACTGTCTTTAAAAAAATCTGTGTTATTTAAGCAGTGGCGATATGAACAAAATAGCCTTCATCCCCGGATAAAGATAATGATGGTGATGCCCGGTTCTGCTTGCGTCACTACCATGCGACACGAACATCGAGGTGAAAGTGCAAGCTGCCATTTTTTGAAAGAAGTCTTTTTGGTGAGTTAGGCGACCAAAGCCAAAGTGTGAGTTTCGCCGTTAGCGCTTCGTTGTTGGGTTTTTTATGCTGGTGGGTTGACACGTATTAATCCGGCGTGTTACAGAAGCTCTGTGTATCCAGAGTCTGTTTGGAGAGCAGGCTAGCACAGGGCTGCACTGCTCTGCAGATGGCTGCTTAGCTCGGTTGGCTAACGTTAGCTGGTGCTGTAAACAAACACTGGAGTGAGTGAAGAAGCAGCTGCTGATAAAGGAGCTCATCTTCATCGCAGGCTTGCTTTAGCGGATTTGGTCGATAATTCAGGAAGCTGGGAGCTAAGGTAACGTTTGGGAGGAGCGGGAAGCAGTTTGATGCTACCTGTCAGTAAGTTAGCAGCACAACTTCAGTTTTGATGACAGTGCGAGTCTCTCCAAAATAGCTCGGGGCTCAGTCGCGTTAAAGCTGGTCGGAGTTGGTCCGGTCACAAGGGAAGCGCACACTCACTCACCGGCATGTCGTCCTTCTCTGAGTCCGCCCTGGAGAAGAAGCTGTCGGAGCTGAGCAGCTCGCAGCAGAGCGTCCAGACTCTGTCTCTGTGGATCATCCACCACCGCAAACACTCGGGCCTCATCGTCAAAGTGTGGCACAGAGAGCTGAAAAAAGGTGAGACCTGACTGCCCCCCTGAAAAACCCCCCACACATTAGTGTGTATGTTGCAGCCAAAGAGAGAGCCGGTAACTAACAAGTAAAGGACGCATGTACAGTGTCCTTTACTTGTAATACATGCATTTCTTCTAAGCAATGACATAGCACAGACTGTAAACTCATTTTACGCTGTGAGCCACGTACAGCACACTGCAAAGCCCCTTTCTGTCAGTGCAAAGAAGTTTAACTGTGCATTTAATCCATGACATTATCTTAGTTTCAGGAAATAAATATGTAGGATGACTTCTGGTATCTTACAGCCTAGTCTGTCCTGTACTGTTTTGTTTTTTGTTTTTTTTTTTGGGGGGGGGGGGGTTGTTAATAGGAAATGGCCTTTCTTAAAACTGTGGACCTATTGTAAAAAAAACAACAAAAAAACGTAAACTGTTATACTGCATTGTAGGGGGAAAAAAAACTCAGTTAATTGTTTATCTGTTGCTTAATTACTTTGGTGCAGTATGAACAGTCAAGGGGGAGGTCTTTCTCAGTAGGAAAAGCTGTAAACCAAAATGTATGCATCTTTCTACGTTTTCCAAAGCTGTTTAGTGGGCTGAATTGGAATCTGTGCTAGGCTGATTCTGGTCCTTGTGCCTTATGTTTGACACCCCTGCCCTAAGACCTTATAGATGGTCAGCTTACATGGGTGTGAAAGAATAGAAATACTAGTAAATCCAGTTTTATTGCGACTAACAGTGTATTTTTCCTCATTCTTATGCAGTAAGTAAAGGAGATGGGCATGATGAAGGGAAAATATGCAAATTGAAACTCAAACTGCAACTCAAACTCAAAATAATTTGAATGTGAGAAACTGATAATCACTCTGTGAATTTTCCTTGTTATTTTTGTTAAAGCTAATGTTTTAAATGAGATATTTTTCATGTATCTTGCAGCTAAAAGCAGCAGGAAGCTGACATTCCTGTATCTGGCTAATGATGTCATCCAGAACAGCAAGAAGAAAGGCCCCGAGTTCACCAAAGACTTTGAGTCTGTGCTCGTCGATGCCTGCTCCCATGTTGCCAGGTATATTTTAACGGTGACCACCGTGTTCTCTAAGTCCAAATTAGACTCTCCTGAATGTAGTAAATGTGTGTGAGTCTGTGTGGTGAAGTAGATGCATGGGAAATAATTAGTTTGAATTTTGTTTTGTTTTTTTGCTTATCTATTAAGCACAGCAGATCCTTCTGCAGCCCCCGTTATCTTTTGTTTTTTAGAAAATATGTCATAAAAACTCTGGATGTGCTTTGATCTTTTTATAGCCTTCCTGTGCGTCTTTAAATTTAAAATTTTTATGTAACTCGTTATTCCCTTATTGTCTGCTGAAATCTGTTGCTCCCCTCGTCGCCCTGCAGTGATGCAGACGAGAACTGTAAAAAGCACATGGAAAGACTGCTGAACATCTGGAAGGAGAGGAACCTCTACAGAAGCGACTTCATCCAGCAGCTTAGACTCGCCATAGAAGACTCAAACAGCCCCAGGCCTTCAGGTTAGATGACTATTACATAACATGTTGTCACAGGTGTATGTAAATGTATACGATGCGTTTGACATCACAGCATTTCACTTTAAAACCATGGCCGGGATCACCAATGCTGAAAGAAGTCACATTTTGTGGAAGTTTGTTAGAGAGCTGTCATGATTTATGAGGTGACTGTGTCAGTGGGCTGCATCTGAGTAAATACACTGATTATGACTGAATAATTCTCCAAACAGGAAGCCTTTCTGTTCACTCTTTCACTGTTAACAACATGTGTGTCGACACACCTGCATTTGCAGGTAAATGGCAGGTTTTTACTGAGTTTGTATCACAGAACAACAGAAATAGCAGCATTCAAGTACCCAAAATGTTATCTAACAGTGAATACAGTGTTTATCCTGTCGACATCAGCATGCCATCATAGGTGTTAAAGGAAACACATTAGTGACCTCATGATGTGTTTTTTCTGTTCTGTTATCTCCAAACTTCACTCTGCAGAAGAAAAAAAGCCAGTGAAAAGAAGCTATCAAAAGATCCAGGAAGATGAGGACGATGATGACAACGACTATAGAAGCCACACTTCTCCTCGCAACGCAGATTCCTCGGCAACTCAGCTGGTGAAGATGCCAACGTTTAATCCAGATAATGTTAAAATGCTGGTATTTATGACTGGCCTCCTTACTGATCTCTTATTACTGTTTCCCCCACTTCCTTTTTTCCCTTGTCTCCTGTCTTTAAACACACTCTGGCACACGTGCAGACAGAGGAGCTGGTAAAAGCCCTGCAGGACTTAGAGAACGCTGCATCAGGTGACGCAGCTGTTCGTCAGAAGATTGCCTCGCTGCCGCAGGAAGTCCAGGATGTTTCCCTGCTGGAGAAGATCACAGGTAAGGCTTGGACAGCTCAGCTCGGTTTTGGACAAAATTGTTGGTAACCTTCTGTCAATCTACAGTAGTCACTAAAATAATAACTTGAAACTGAGAAAAGTAATAACACTAAAACAAAAAACTTCAAGAAAATCAAACATTGCTTTTAAATTGTCGTTCAGCAGAATCATTTTTTTTAAACAACTAATGAAATTGTCTTGGCTATAAATGATGGTACCCCTAGAAAAGACTGATTCCACTAGTGCCTACTGAGCTCTTTTATGGTTTTTGATAGTAGGACCTGGTACCAAGCGAGCTGAATTGATCCAAAAATGTCATGCTAACAGACTGCATGCTGCCAATTGGCAAGTCAGTGGTGTCACTCGGTGAGTCATGAGAGTGACTCCTTCACAAAATTCAAAACAGACTTTCTTTAAACCCAGCAGTTTCAGCCAAATTGCTGTAATGATCCCATCCACATTAGATGGTAGTTGATTATAATGAAAAATGAGACAAAACGAGTAGAGTTTTGCAGACGAGAACTGTAAAAAGCACATGGAAAGGGTACAGTTGAGTTGAGCCGAGTAGGTACCGGTACTAGTGGAAAAGAGCCAAGGTAAACTAGATTGTTCCCTGTAATTAGCATCACAGGTGTCTTCTATGGTGTGTACCACACTGACCACAGAAAGCTAAGGAGAGAGCAGCCTCAGGAGATCTTTTTGTAGAGCTTGAGCTTAGATTGTTTTATCTCTGCTTTCACTGTGATAGAATTGTTCCTTCCAAAAAGACTCACACTCAATCAATAAATGTTAGGACAGAACATATATACAGCAATCAAGCACTGCTTGCAGAGGAGCGTGTTTATCTGGAGTAACCTCAGTTTAAATTATGGCTCTGAGATTAACAACACACTTTGGCTCAACTCTAGACAAAGAAGCCGCAGACAAGCTCTCAAAAACTGTGGATGAAGCCTGCTTGCTGCTGGCAGAATATAACGGGCGCCTGGCCGCAGAGCTGGAGGACCGGCGGCAGTTAGCACGTATGCTCACTGAATACATCAGCAGCCAGAAGGAGGCACTCATGGAGAGAGAGAAGAAACTGGAGGTAAGGCACTCGACAGACGCAACAGTCATTAGAAAAGGATGTTTGAATGCTTGTGTTTGTCTCATTAATAAAGGGAGCTGCAAAACCTGTAATACACTTGTGTAGAGTTAAGTACAGATGTCTGAAGTCATTATAGCAGTTACCATACAGCATGCCTTATTATTTCACAGATAACTGCAGGAAAAATACCTAAAAGTAACAACACCCCGATCTTTCTGAGGTCATGTTCAGTGACTCAGATTAGCTAAGAGATAAAAACAACCGCAAACATGTTTATTTTTGCCGTTTAGAAGTTTAGAAGCAGTTTACAGCTAATGCTTCAGCCTTAAAAGCACTCATTGGCTAAAAACATGCCCACATAGCTGGGAGCATGTCTGACATGGCAAGAAATAAAAGAGGTCAGAAAGTCAGCACACTGTAAAAAGCGCATCTGGTTATCACAGTTGGCAGACGTTTATTCTTGGATGTTTAAATACAATTCTGACGTTTATTACTGACATTTTAGTGCATCCAGCTTTAGAGGTCATCTAAAGAAACAGAAGAGCCAGGCATTCTTTACTGCCTGGCTCTTCTGTTTCCTGCCTCACATATTTTCATATTAAAAAAATATATAATTTGCTTATACCTGTGCGTGTTGTCATTTTTTCGGTAGGAGTATAAGCAGAAACTGGCGAGGGTGACTCAGGTGAGGAAGGAGCTCAAGTCCCACATCCAGAGTCTCCCTGACCTTTCGCTGCTGCCCAACGTAACTGGGGGTCTGGCCCCGCTCCCCTCAGCAGGCGACCTCTTCTCCACCGATTGAGAACCCTTTGCCTCGACGAAGTCTCCCGTATGCTCCTCCCCAGCCGATCTCAGCTCCACGTTGGATTTACAGAAATACTCCCAGCTGTGTCTCCAGCCAGAGGACACGTGTGGTCAATCCTCTTAACAGTCGCCAGCCCACCTGCTAACTCAAACCTGCAGGACGAGGACGAGGAAGGCTTTTGGTAAAATGAGAATGCTCTGCAGAGGAGAATAAAGACTCTGTCAGCCTGTTTATTTTGTTAGTTTTTTTCCCCCGTACCCTCTCGATCGTCAAGGATTCCACTTCACCAGCTTGGAACAAGTTTCCTGTTGCTTTTATTTTGTTTTAAATGCTGGAAGTTTCAGTGATTTAGGAGGAGGAGCTTAGACGTAAACTTGGTTGTCAGGACATGTCAGTCGAAGCATCTGGCTGTAAGTTATAGTTCGGATTCAGTGAGCAAAGGTTGTCTGTCCGCTCTCTTAATTCCTAAAGGCTGTGGCTACACTGTGAAGAGGATGTACCATTCATTAGGTTTATTTTTTGACTTTTATTTGCTTGGTTTTTATCGACAAATTAGAGAGATTGTTGATTTACGGTGTGTAAGTGTGTGTTTGTATAGTTAGAAAAAATATCAGGCCACTTCAGTATGTGTTGCTTTTTTGGTTGTTTCACCGGACGCCACACGCAGCGCTTTCATTAAAGTAACACTTGTTAGAGTCTGAAAAACGGGATTTGTGGGATACAATCATTCAGGCAGGAATTTTAAAGACAAGGGACTTTTTATTTTCCTGTATGTAAGGATTTTCCTTATTTTGATACAAAGGTGCACAAGGTTCAGAAGAACTGTTGTCATGCTTTCATTTGAAATATGATGAAGCTCATTATGTTCGTTAGTGGAAAAGAGGCACAGTTTGAGTTTTGCTAATGAAATCCTGCACGTTTGAAAAAAGATCATCTAAATGCTAAAACTAAAAATACTATTGCTGTATCTTTTGAAAAGGTAATTGATAAGAAGGCAAAAATAAAAATAAAAGAAGACATCAGGATTGAACCGTTATTAAAAGAAGTGTCAAGATAAACAAGCCAGAAAATGACATTTGCTGATATACTGATCACAACATTTTTGGAACAGTTAAATAAAAGGGTAGCGTAGTTGCATTAATTAGATTATATGTGAAATGAACTGACCATTCCCTACTTTAGCAACATTAATAGACACATTGGACTGATCAAAAATAATTATTAAATATTCCACAGTTCTACCTGCCTGTATCGATTTCAGTATTCAACAGGTTCACGCCTGCATCCCCTTCATATTTGTTTTTGTTATCTCTTTTCATGGTTGATCCATCCTGTAACAAATGTGTTTATTTAGATGTTGAGGTCAGGAAAAGTTGTAATTACCAAAGTCATTATTTTGGTACGAGCCTTTTAGGAGCAGTTCTGCGAGAAGGCCATCTGTCATTTTGCTTAACTGATATTTAATTTTCAGTTGTCTGATACACAAAAAAAATACATTTATTGAAAAAGTTTATGATAAAAAGGTCAGAGACGTTTAACAAACTGCTCATTTCATTAGTATCTTCAGAAACACGTGGCGACTCCTGCTGCTACAGCTGAGGTGATTTTTTTTCCTTATATAAAAGAAAGATTGTAGAAGCTGTAGCTTATCTGCTGATTCCAAATGCTCAGCTGAGACGTGCTGTTCATGTAAAACCTTTGCAGTAAAAAGATTGGCCTCTCCTGGAAGCCTGGAACCACAAAATCTTTCAAAGAGCAGGTGAAAATTAGCAGTTTTCTGCAGTGTTTGTTCAACCAAAGGTGTGGATGCATTAGTCAGAGTCATTACTGGGGTCATAAAACAGATGTTTGGGCTTTAACATGATCCCTAATATCAAAGTAAACCTTTGGATTTTGAATGTCGAACATTAAAGCGGAGCCATTATTTCATTAATTCATGTTCATCTGATAAAAACCAAAACCAGGAAAGATTTCAGTAACATTTTAACCCAGATATGCTTGACTGTAGATAACACTTAGATATTTTCTTACCGACTTGCTGTGTGGTATGTGTTTCTATAGAATCAGTCTGTACTACCAGGACTCTGCCACTAGGGGTAATGTTTTTTTCTGTAATGAAAGTGATTCAGTGGATGCCAATAAACTGGAACCATTTGAACAAATTCTGTGTGTATTTTACATAATTTCAGTATAATGCAAATATACTTACTTAAATTAAAAATGGGGTTTAATTATAATAATAATAATAATAATAAAGTCATATGTGCAAATCAGAGTTTTCCAGCCTTTCATTTAATGCAGTGAGGAAACTCGGGCCTTTTCACAGTTTAGAGACCATGGATTACATTTCTGTTATAATTTTAAGTTATTTAAGTAGTGGACCTTATCCTTCTAGGATCTTTTCATTGGGTTTGGTGTATCCTCTATCTAAGAAATTCCCTACTTTAAATATTATATTACAGATATGACGGTGGATGTCAGTAAAAAATCACAGGAAGTTGAAAGTGGAACAGACCCTTTCTCATGCCCCTTAGAAGCTGTAAGGGTGGATGAAGAGTCCTGACTTCAGAAAACTGCATATGACTCGAAGTAGAGTTCAACAAATGCTCAATTTAAGGGGGAAATTAATTATTTTATTTATTTATTTATTTCCACTAATCATGAATACTTGTGTATTACATATATAGATATAGCTGCGTTATAAAAACTTGACTTTTATGCACCGGTTTACGAATTGTTTACGTTTGTAAATCAGTGCATAAAAGTTTCAAGTGTTTACACCAGTTGAATCTGAAGTGTCAATTCTGACTTTCTGTGTATTGCTGCATGGTTGGAGTACTAATTTGTGAGCTACTCGTGAAGGAGAAAGCACTATTTTATGAAAGAAGCTCCAATCAATTTGCATATATGAACTCAACTCAACATCTGGCGTTTTTGTGCAATTTGTTACTCACACTTATATTTGAACAAACAAACAAAAACACATAATGGTGTTTTTCGTCTTGATGCATGTTCAATCATCCAGGTAAGTAAATCTGGACTGAAACTGAAAACTCTACGTCCAGATGAACAGAATCAACCTTTGGAGACATAATGGGGTTGGTGTTAAAAGATAAATCATACCGATGACGCGTGATGCTGTATGAACATGTGGGTGATGCAACATCTCATTTTTAATACTTTTCCCCGTCATCTCAGAGCTGTCTTTGCACGCTGGTCAGCCCCAGACTGTCTAGTCTTTGACATTCCCGATGTGACACCAGGCACAGTGAAGCTCATCACTGAATTTGCCTACACTGGGGTTCTTCCTGTGACAACAGACAACATGCAAGAGCTTTTCATAGCAGCAGACAGGTTTGGAATATCGGGCATCATGCAAGCCTGTAGCGACTTCATGGAGAAGCAAATATTCCCACAGAACTGCATCAACATTTGGGGGTTTACAAATTTCTACTACAACCCACAGCTGATGAAGGCCTTACTCTTCATGTTGAACCATTTCGAGGCGGTCGTCACCACCTCTGATGAGTTCCTGATGCTCTCTGCAAATGAACTCATTAAAATCATTGAGAGTGACCGGCTCATTGTGAAGCAGGAGCGGATGGTGTATGAGGCCATCCTTTGCTTGATCAACTTTGCACCAGATCATTGCAAAGACTACATCTCTCTGATTCTGTCCAAAGTAAGTAAGGGACAACTGCTCAAATGTCTTTGAGGATTTTCATCTAAAATAATAGGAGGGATAGAGCTAAACTCCAAATTTACAGTAGCCTACACATGAATATTATAGTTTTCCATGTATCTGAAAACTATTTAAAATTAGTTAAGTACGTATTCACGTTTTCTAAGCTTTAATTTTATTCACATACATTTGGACAAGTATGTTTTTCTGTGTAGGAAATATGTTGGCAACATAATGACAGGCCCTGTCATAGACAGTTTAATTCAAACGTATGTCCTCGTCACTCTTTGCAGGTCAGGCTGGCTTTGATTAATCCACATTACATCATGGAAATCATAATTGGAAATGAAATAGTGGGGAATAGAGAAGAGTGTCAAGTAATTATCCTCTGTACTTTGGAGACCATGTTTGACCTCAGCTCAAACACATCCGACCGCATGTTTTGCAACCCTCTGGCCTGTCCTCACCTGCCCTCCTCCATCATCTTTGCTGTTAGAAGCTGGAGTGAAGGCAGTCACATCAATGACATAAGAGGCCTAATTCATCGGTGCAAAGCGCTGGGATCTGATATTGTCGTGTTGGTGTTGTTCCCAGATCAACATAGTAAATGTTGTTCCAGGATCAACATTGCAAGTGACCAATCAGAATGTTGTGACGTCATACTTTTGCGACTTCGGGAAAAACCGCCGTAAAACAAAAAACTGTACTTAAGCTGTGAGAAACCGCCTCTGTCCGCCGATCAACGGACCCTGACCCTAACCCCAACCCTAACCCGTTAATAAACGCTAAGCAGAATTGATATTGTGCTTGCAACATTGGAATTTAATAAATGCACGAATGGCTAGGCGCGCCAAAGAATAACGTCACAACAATGTGATTGGTCACTTGCAATGTTGCAAATGTTTACTATGTTGTCCCAGGAACAACACCAACACGACGATATCAGATCATTCGTTGGTTTATTTTAATCGTTCTTGAAAATAAAAAACAGACATTTTTTTTCCATTTAACTTTATATTATTACTGCGAATTAAACTAAACCAATCAATAAACAAAACAATAGCAAACTCTAAAGCACTGAAAACATGTGTCAACCTGTGCATACAACTGCAGCAAACACCCAACACTGGCCGTAGCAGACAGGACCGCTTTCTGCCCACTGACGCAGAATGTCCCCGCTGCCGATCCACTCTCCCGGATGAGTGCCATCTTCAATCTTTCCCCAGTTTCCTACCAGGACACCCCTGTCATCATTACTGTTAATCTGAGTGCAAGAGACGAGACCAAAAAAACACAAATGAGTCATAAGTGAAGGAGAGACACAACCAACCTTCATACCAACCATCTTCATAAAAAAGCAGACTTACCATGGCGCTCAGCACCCTGGTCACATAAATGGGATTTCTCCTCGCAGAGCAGTCCTTATCAGCATCAGACACAAACTTAGGGTTTTCATCCAGAATCTTCAGACAGATGTCCAATATTCCTGCTTCAAACTGCAGAGGAACCGAGGAGAAGGAGAATATGTTTCAAAATGTTTGCACAGCCCTTACTTAATCTGTTGATTTATGGCATTTCTGATACCTGTCCAAAGTTCCAGGGTGTCCCCTTGATTCTTTTATGTGTTCCTCTGTAGATCTGTCCATGTTGTGCTAGAACATACTCTTGCCTCTTTGTCTCACTGTGCATGTAAACAGCATCACCTGTTGGTGCACCAAAACACCAAAACATTTAGACCATGGCCGGTCAAACTCATTTAACACTGAGGTCCGCATACACACCACTTTGATCTTAAGTAGGACGGAGAATGAAACTGCACTTTCTGTCAGTGTAAAGACATTTAACTACACATTTAATCCCTGAGATATCTTAATATAAGACAAAGGAGTGTAATTTTTACAGCACACAACAGTTTTCTACATCAGAAATGTCTTCGGTAATAAACAAAAGTTCTGGTAGCTCACTGCCCAGTAATTAAAAAACATAAAGTTTTTGTTAATTGATGAAAATAATTCTCTTTTTTTAAACCAAAAATTCTATAGTAGACGAGAGCGTAAACAAGACCTTTTCTGTCATCCTATTGTTTATGTATTACTGTGCGAAAAGGTTTTATTAGCAGAAAAAGCTGTAAAATATATAAAAATACAGTGAAATTTTATAACTCCTTCATATTTTCCAGTGACATCCATCTGGGATTGGAGTCTTCACTGGGCCAATTCTTGCCCTAGGGCCTTAAATTTGTCCATTTAGAAAATTTTATAGTGTCCACATACTATATAAATGTAAAGCGGACAACATTTAAAGGGACTGACACTGAACCCAGAATATAAATAACTTATCATAAATCAATTAGAGACAACTTCATGTACTCACTGGGGCACCAAGCTTTAAAAAGCAGAGTGAACCTAAACTGGTCTTCTTCCCATTTTGGTCCAGAGTCAGAGAATAGACCCCAATGGGGGCATCAGGGGAAGAGGAGATGGACAATGATAGTGTGTTTCCAGACGGATCATAAGTGGCAGAAGCACTCCAGTCAGTGTCCACTGTGGAGTCAGTTATATTGAAGGTAACCTTAGTGTCTGATTCTTTTCTTGGTAGTAGACCTGGAGAGACAGACACAGGCATAAAGAATAAATCCAAATCTGGTTTACAGACAAATAAACCCTAAATAACTACTGATTCACTCATGCATGCATTCAAAGACACTGCACACACATGTACGTACAACTAATAAATAGTTGTGCCCATTTCAACGATGAGTGTGAGGCCTGGTTCACCGGGTTTGAAGTCCTTGCTGCCAGCAGTCAGGTGTAAGATAATGTTGAAGGGCTGCCCTCTCCGGACGATCAAACGCTCCTCTCCACACAGCTGTGTGTGATGGCTTCTGCTGTTGCGCTTAATGTCCAGATCATAGCGCTCAATGTCCAAAACTGTCAAAGGCAATACAACTACTCACACCACTAAAACATATAGACATGCAACAGTAAGTAAAGCTATGAAAGTTTCATAAATTCGTGACTTCATGAAAGTTTGGTCACCCGCTCAAAGTATCTTCAGAGACAATAAATTATATAAAATCATCAGCAAAGCATTTCCCATTGCAGATGGAGCGTTACCTAATGCTCCAGATCTAATGTCAGTTACCATTCCCGCTCATCACATTTTACTTGTGACATTTAAGGCGACACTTATTTAAAAAGAGCAGAAGTTGCATCTTAATCTGGAGGTGTTAAAACCCACAGAAACAAGGGATTTTTTTTCTTCTGCCTTACCTTGGCTCATATCTGCAGCAGGTTTTGTGTCCTTTCACTCTTCAGCTGCTGCTGCTTATTGGTTAAAGACCGCACAGTGTAACAGCTCCTGAGGGATATTTGTAGCATGTGTAACTTAATCGGGACGCCCCCATCTGTCTGCTCCTCACATCAGTAACTCTGTTTTTAGTTATGAAGGTCAGACAGACTTACAACACTCCTTCCTTTCTTGTGAACTTTCATTCTGCATCTAGCATTGTGACAGACTCACTTCACGACCTAAACCAGTAAATCATGTGTTAAAGCAAACAGTGCTAACTCAGCAAAGTAATAGCAATTAGGCTCAGCTGATGTGTGTAAATAATTACACTCCTACTTACTCACTAAATTTAAAGATAAAAACAAAAACAGGTTTTCCCCAAATCATTTACATCATATATTAATTTACTGTTGAACATAAAAGTATAAATTACATTTTACAATGCAAAACAGGAACACATCCCACTGACTTTTCAAATTAAGGGTAGGTAATTACAACACCAACTTTTGTTTGTTTGTTTTTAGCTCAATAACATTAGGTTATATAAAAGCACTGATGAGTTTTTCCTCATGTTGCTTACAGGTCAGCTGGTCAATATAGGCTCAATGAAAAAGACTGAAATGGCTTTTGTAAAAACAACAAACAGACAAAACAGAAGAACACGGCTGAAACACAACATTAAAAAAATCTAGTTTTTGCAAAATTATGCTATCAGCAGAATATATCATGCACGTATGTAGGTAGCGCAGTAAGTGTCTGTATCTGTGAGGGTGTTGTGTGTGTAATAAGGAAGGGCTGCATTTCCTCTCTTTGCTCCTCACATGACTGAGTCGTTTAGACCTTAATTCAGGGTGGAAAGAAACAACACAACCCTACTGACCTTGAATAGGAAAAATTAAGAAACAGAACAACTAATTTACATCAACAAATAAAAAGTATAAAAGAAAGCAAGTCAGCAAAAAAGAAAGGGATACAGATGCACAAAAGGTCAGTGTCATGAAAAACAAACATGCAAACCAAGGCTACTGTGTTACTGCCTTAACTTTTCCTGTCATGATTTGTATACTCTTTATATTTACATAGAATAACAAAACTTCACTCATCACCGGCACCTTTAAATAAAACACATTTAAAAATGTGTTTTAATGGTCGTTTTCATAAAGAGAAACTTGGTACATGGAGCAGATGTAACGCTTAGTGGACCCTAGACGGTAAGTAGTTTCTGCTTGCAAGATTAAGGCCTTATTCTATTCACTGCTTGTTATGAAGTAGCTTTTCTTGCTTCCCTGCACACACACAGTCATTCAAATCAAGATATTATTGAAAACACACGAGCGACTAGTCTCTCCGTACAGATACATCGGTGGGTGTAGGATTACTAAGAAACTTAGAGGCATACAGGTAAAAAGCATCAGTTTAAAAATACAGTGGCAGTAAAAGGACCATCAAAAGGTTACAGTACAGAAGAAACAGAAATGTATTTACGAGTGTTATTTACTGTAGATTAATTCAATTAATTTTATATTTCAATCCATACAGTATCCACATTTCTCAGTTTATCCCCATTCACGTTAAGCCTGAGTTTCCAAGTAGTACTGGGCTCTGTGCGAGCGTATTGGCAGAACAATGTGGTTAAGCTGGCAAAAATACATGATTGCAATTTACTTCCTAAGCAATGCTTTGACTTTGACCAAAGAAAAATAAGCATTAAATACTCTAGATTGGAGTGGTTTATACATGCTGCTCTGGTGTTTGTTTCACATGAGCTGCTAACTTTCAAGACATCCATAAATAAAACATTTTCTCTATGATCCCTGTTAATCAACAATTGTACAAGGTGTACAGGATAGAAGATCATACAAATCATATTTTAAAATGTATCCCCTAGAACACAAACTACACTTTTGTGCAGTCATAGAATGCCTCCTTGCTATCTGGTCACCCCAAGGGGCTCTTTTATAACACGGCCTCCAGACATCAGCAGAAAAGACAAATCACACTTTAAAATATATATTAGTTATATTTCATGACATGAGAATGTTTTTCTGGAATTTTTGGTGACCTAATGTGAGGCAGCAGGTATAATTATTCCTATTCAACTGCATATTTTTGCTATGGTTTTAACCCACCACAGCTGTAACAGCAGATACCTGGTTCTTTATAAAGGTAAAACCTGCATTGGGGGGCATTAGGACGACTCTGATGGGCAAAAAGACTAAGCACACCTCGTATCACATATATGATTGTGTTTATTAAAAAACTCCCACTGATGGCTCTACGTTTCACACTTCATGGTGAATGTGTGACATCAGCTCAGCAGCAGTATCTTCTTCATATGATCAAATATACCACATTTGAGTGACTGAGGTATGACACATGCAAAAACAAACCGCAAATGCCTCTAAAATGACAAAGTCTGGTTGTACATAATATTTTTCATTCTGATAGTTCATCCATCTGCTGGGTGACCGGAGCAGGACTGACCAGCCTGAGTTGAAGTCCAATCTGGAAAAATATTAAAAGCACATATTATTCTGAATGCTGTGTCACTGATATAACCACATCTGTCACTATTTCTTTAAGAAGTGTCCTTAGGCTTCAAAGACTATAAAATGACCAACATAAGGTTAGCTGCTGTTATTCAAATTTAAAGGTTTAACAACAGAAAGTTTTATGGTGTATGTCTTTCAAGCTAGGGCTTGGTTTCTTCTTTTTTTAAGGAATTTTAAATACTGTCCCCCCCTGTGTATATGCACTACCACATACACATGAATAGTATCCTTTTTTAATATAAAAACACACAGAAAAATGACATAAATGTAGAATTTAACCTGCCTTTCTTCTGCTGGGGATTCAATATTAAACTTCTGTTGATTTTCCAATTATAAGTGCATCACCCTGCAAAACAAGGAACCACTCAAATATATTAGCATGTAATAAAAAAGTCAAAACATAACTGCATAACTTAAGTTCTTAATGACACTGAATCGTCATGTTGGAAAACTGCTGCATCAGACCTGCTAATGAACTGAGCCACAAAAACAACCCGAGAAGCGCTGAGACCAGAATTTTCCGCTCATTTACTAATTCACCAGGTTGCCTTGTTACACCTTCACCTGCACTTGAGAATTAGCCAGATGAGGAGGTTTGGGAGCTACACCTGGCTTCTTTCTGGTAGCTGTCGGTGAGCTGCTTCGCCTCAGGCTGGGTGTCCGACAGGTCTGTGGGTGGGTCTGTGAATTCTGAGATACACAGGAGGAGGAGTCCACTATTTCGCCACTGATGGCAGACAGACAGCTGTGCTCCGAGCTGCTGAAGAGATTCGTGCACTCCTCAGAAGACTCGGTGCTGTCCACTACAAGGAAAGAAAACAGTTTTTTTGACATCAAACTGATATAAGTTCACATTTCATAGTGATGTTCAAGAAAAAAAATAGAAACCTAGTAAAGATCGCACTGCAGTTTTTCACACTGCTGTGCCACTAGATTGGGCCAAATTAAAAAATAAACTTAAACCCTCCAGTGGTTTTAAATATAACTACTACTCTATGTTAGGATAATCACCATATGATTAGTTCTGATTTATCATTTAGTCTTTTACTGTTTGAATACTAGTAAGTTAAAAAGTCAGCAGCAAACAAACACGTCTCTCTATAGGGAACAAAAAAACCTTAAAATAAACTCACTCGGTGGATGGCGATCATTGCACTGTTCATAGTTAAGGTTCAGGTGATGTTGATGTAGGTGATGATTGTTGAGCTCATTGTCAGTCACAGCGTCAGGGGAGGAGCAGACAGCTGGATTGGCATCCGCGCCCTGTGACAGGTTCCCGGGATGTCCGGCAGGGGGCAGTGAGCCACGGCCGGATGAGGAAGACGATTGGCTGAGGGTGGTGGAGGTGGTGCTGCCGGAGCCAATGGAGTGAGGTCGGGGATAGTCTAAACCCCTGTGTGAACAACACGCCACAGGGACTGACGACATACATAAATATTAATGAGACAATAATGGGCTTGATTAGTGAGCAATGAGGACTGTTGAAGTACATGTACATGAAAAAGTATTCTCTCCGTAGCTGGATTAGTGGGCTTTACCAAATGTCAGGGCAATCAATAAAATCAGTGCTATAAAAATTTGTTTATAATAATAATGGATTGCATTTATATACCGCTTTTCGAGACCCTTAAAGCGCTTTATAACACGTTTAGTACAACAAAGACCAAACTGATGCACAGCCCCCATTTCCCAAAATTATCAGTGATGTGATAGAACAAGAAGAATGAAATGATATGCAATTGATTAAAAACAATTCATTAAAGAATTTTATAAAAATACAAAAAAGTAGTTTTTGAGAGTATTTCAGCGCTTCCTCAATTATAATTAGGGATGGGTACCTGACATAAACGGTAGTAACCAGACCGAAAAGCAGCGCACATTTTGGTGCTTTATTTCGGTGCTTTTTGTTCCTGAGAGGTCATACACTTTGGATTCCAGCCAATCATTTTACCTTTGCGAGCATAGTAGGCGGGCCCAGGTACGTACGTTCTTTTAGAGCAGAGCTACAGATTAAAAATGCCCAAGGCGAAGCGGTCAAAAGTCTGGCTGTACTTCACAGCAAAAGATGCAAACTCAGCAGCCTGCAACAAGTGCTTTAAGGTGATACTGTGCAAAGGAGGTAACACCTCGAATCTAAGCCGAGAAATGCACGTATTTGATAGCTTGCGGCGAGACCTCACACCGAGCTACTTGAAAGTGTTCTCTACTGCGGGTGTGGTGCCTCTTATCGGTCCCGGAGTTAGCAACATCCCCCAAAAACCCGAAGAGGAGAGTCCTGGCCCCTAGCCCTGCCAGTGTAGCAGAAATGATGACGGATGAGGATGGCAGCAGCAGCCGTTCTTCTCTGCGTGAGTAGCTTAATGTTGTTCGTGTGTAATTTGCGTTGAGTAGATTATTTTGACGTGCTCTTTGTAAGTGATACATGCACAGTGGAGGAAATAATCATTTGATCCACTACAAACCAGCCAGATTTGTGGTTCCCACAGATTACAATCAGTGTATTCATCAGTTAATTACAGATACTCCTGATCTCAAATTATTATGTGTATAAAGCTCTCCTCTCCACCACCATGGGCGAGACCAAAGAGCTGGCAAAGGACATCAGGGACAAGATTGCAGACCTGCTGGCTGGAATGGACTACAAGACAATCAACAAGAATCTTGGTGAGAAGATGACAACTGCTGGTGTGATTGTTTGGAAATGGAAGAAATACAAATGACAATCAGTTGCGCTTAGTCTGCAGCTCCATGCAGGACCTTGCTTCATTAGGTAGGAGTGATAATGAGAAAGGTGGTGGATTAGTCCAAACTACAATGGAGGATCTGAAGGCAGTTGGGCAGTACAAGCCCATTTTATCTAAATGATTCAATGGGCGTAAAATCTTTGACACACCCCATACCATACCCATACTGTCAGGCTAAAGAAGCACGTTAAGGTCGTGGAGTGGCCTAGCCAGTCTCCAGACCTCAGCCATATACAAAATCTGTTGACAGCCAAGAAAAATGAAGAATTAAGAGTTTCTGTAAAGAGGATTGGGCCAAAATCCTGATATGTGTGCAAACCTGGTGACCAACTACCATCTTACTGCTGTGGTTGCCAACAAAGGTTTCTCCAGCAAGTGCTAAAGCTTTGCTTGGGGATCAAATACTTATTTTATTCAATTACATGACATGAGACTGTTCACTTACAAATTCTTACAAATTCAGCAAGGGATCAATTAATTATTTCCCCCACTGTAAGTTAAAGTTTTTCAAATAACACGTAAAGTGCCTTTATTGTCACATTTAACTTAAATATGTTTCAGGACACAGCCCTTGATCAGATTTCATGTATCCAGGGGATCTTTACTAGTGTAAAGGTTCCAATTGGAATCTTTACTAGTGTAAAGATTCCAATTGGAATGTTACACTTTTTAGTGGTGTTACACCAATTGCAAGCATATCAGCTGTGGAAAAGGAATGATTTTTTTTTTTTGCAATGGATTATAGTGATTTTCAACTCAATTAATTCCTAACCATCCCCAGAGCCATGACACAATAATAATTACAACCTAATGTCAACCTCAAGCCTTTTGGGGGTTTAAATGGATGAATTAAATGTTAAACTTTTAAATAACTGAAAAAACTAAAACTATAGTACAAAGGGTGGAAATAACACCAAGACTGCAAGAGAACTCTGAATTGTTATGTTATATGTGATAGATGAAGTGGAATTTAGTTTAAAATGTTGTATGTGCAGCTCCTTACTTCTGTCGGTAACAACACAGCTGACAGCTCGGTCACAAATTGCAGCATCACTGGGTTGAATATCCATGAATGGCTTGCGGTCCATTCCCATGAATACCCTCTCCTGCATGCGCATTTCTGGAACAAAACGTAGATTCACAATATGTTTTTAAACCTGTGAAGCACCGTGCACTGGGTCAAATGCTAAATAAAGACAGTATGTTGTCACAACCTCTACTATGGGCAGCCTGATCCCAGAGTATCCTCTCCAGGTCTGTGGTCCAGGCTTTCTTCACCTCCATGCTTGAGGCTCTCAGAGTGTAGGTGTCCTCACTTTTTCTCCTCCGGAACCAGATCTCAAAACACAGAGCGCTCATAGCAGAGTTATGAGTCATCCCAATGTCATTTGTCTGAAGAAGAAAATAGAAAGAGATGTAGAAATTTCTCATCCTGGATGATTCAAGCAGCATTGACGTGTAATTCCTTGTAAATTGTGTTTTAAGGTTCAAAAAGGGTTGACTGTTTAGGTTCCAACAACCCTTTGATGAGCAAGGACATGTGCAGACCTTGAATGACTGCTTGTAGATGTACACGTCGTTTCCGATGTCCGTCTTCTTGGTCTTGCTGAAGAGAATCAGATCTTCAAAGAGGAAGAGGCGGCGGACACATTTCTTCTTCCTGAAGAAAACCGTGAACTCATCCTGGCGAATCAGCTGGCCTTGTTCTTTCAAATTCACCTGACAGAAAAAAAGGGGAAGCAACTGTCACTGTCATGCAACAACTGTGATTTAAGTTGACCCGGCCTCCCGTTTTAAAATCTTACATCACAATCCTGAATGGCATCCATGGTGAGTAAATCGTTGCCATGACGCATCTGAAATCGAATCAGATCTGCGGCAGCCTGGATCTCGGCCCTCTCCCGCTCCCTCTCACTGCTCGTCAGGTCAGGCACATACACAGCTGGGCCGGACACGCTTTGTGTGCATATATTAGAAGTGCACAGTGCATCCTGGATCATATCTTTTGGCCTGTATGAGCCAGCCAAAGCTAACATGTCCTGTAGCAGAAGGCTGTACTTGCTAATTCTCTGGATAGGGCGCAGAAGGTAGGATGAAAGGTCCATCATGTCTCCCAGCTCCTGCTGCTTCTTCTGTGAAGGAACAAAAAAGGTAGAGTGTAAGTCTAAAAAGTAAAAGCATGGCACGAACACTCCTACTGTAGCTGTTGGACAATGGTGGGAGCTGTTCTTATATACCTTGGAAGGGTGCATTATTAAACATACTGCTACCCCTAAGCTTCCTAGAAAATGCACTTATGGTACAAGTTTGAACATCCTAGGTGCCTAGATTCCTTCTTGAGTTACCGCAAACACCAGATTTTCAGAAAACTCTGAAACTTTCAAAAGCCCTGATCGTGAGATCGAGGTCACTCAGATTAGAATTTGTTTTTACCAGGTGCATCTATCGTATCGATTTGAAAATCCTACAGTGCATCATTCTCGATTTATCATGTTCACATAGTTGGGTCTCCACACCTCCCTTCCACCTGCCAGTAACGGGGTAAGGGGGTAACAACAATAGCCCATTTGCCCCTTCAGCTGAGGGGTAAAACGTTGTCTGTGGAATACTTTTAATCATTCAGCTCTTTTAGAGTTGTAAGTTAGAGTTATAATAAATACAGTAAATCTTGTTTACACCATTAAGTTAGAAAACTGCTTTAAAAGTTTTTCATTGACAGGAAGACGTAAATTAACCTTCAAGATGTCATGGCGACGGTGCAGGATCAGGGCATCTGATTGAGGTTTGTTCTTGCTGTACAAAGCATATAGACCGAAACTCTCACTCTGTGGAAAAATACAGTTTAATGTAAAGTGAATTTTTTTTTTCTGAGAAGAAGTAAAAACATTATGTAGAATAAATATTGTATAAAAAAGTATAACGCAGTCACAGAGTTGTTACTCACGTGTCTGAGAAAGCAGCGGGCCATCATCGCAGGCTCCCTTGGACAGGCCTCCAGCTCTGGCAGGAAATAGTGGCTGTGGAAATCATAAAGCTTCTCCAGGTTGCCAAAGATGACCCCTCGCTTGCCCCTGAGGTCCTGGGGGATGTCTAGTCTGTCCATTAGGGGGAGGTAGTGGGTGAGGATGTAGCCTAAGGAGCGGACGTACTCCCTCTCTGTGAACACCAACTCCTCCATGACACGCTGCAGCCTCCTGGTGACAGGAGGATATAATCATACAAAATATTCTAAACAAATGTTAACATCCTCAGGTAAAAAAAAAGTGCAGACATCTTCTGATAACTACAGTACTGTGTAAAAGTCTTTGGCTGGCCCTTATTTTTTAATATTTTCCTACAAATATAGGTAAAGGTGCAGCGGTTTATTGTAACGTGCAAACATAAATGGGAATACAGTATATAAGGCAAAATCTGTGTGTACACTTCTGAGGTTGAAAGGTTGAAAGTGTTTTCTTTTTTGGATGTTGGCTGCCTTTTGTTTTATTCTCTGTCAAGATGACCTCACACTGCTTCAATAATGTTGAGTTATCATAATGAACGATTGTGTACCAGTGTGTTAGTTATTAAAAAAATACAACAAACTTCTTTGAAGAAAAATACAAAGAAATGAGAGGTGGTCCAAGACTTTTTCACAGTACTGCACATTCTCTTTGTTACGCTTATCATCAGCTATCTTTCCCATTTCAGATAGATACATTATTATTTTGCTTCCGCCACGTATATACAAAGAAAAAAAAAAGCCAGCATTCGTGAATTATGGAAACAACCCGCTGGGCACAGATAAATATTTACACCACGAACCTACATTTTTTTCCCAACTTCTTCTGCATTGGGTTAAATGTAAATTTATTGCAAACAAAGTTTCTCAGCACAGTATTTAAGATATTCCAAATTTCCAGTGAGGTAATAGCAGCACTGATAGTCTGTGCTCAGTAAGCCCGTTCCATCAATCCATGACACAAAGATGGAAAAAAGAGAGGGAAAGTGAACAGACAGTACCTGTAGCTCTTCATTGCCAGCTTAGAGACAGAAAAGAGTGCATAAAAGACTCACACGAGCCACATAAGATGAGTCAAATTAAAGTTAATCATCAAATATTACTTATTCTCTATAAGCCATAATGATTTTACCCACACACAGAAGACTTACAGGGTGTGGCTGGCACTCCCATGTGGACTCTCTAAACAACAGGTCCCCTCATTCCTCCCAGTGGGCAGGCTGGAGTGTTTGCAGCATGAAGTCCCTTTACCCCCCACAGTCCCGTGGTCGCTCATGTAGGAGTCTTCTGAGCAGAAGCTCCCATGGCGGGAGATCTGAAACTTCTGAGCTTCTTGGAGGATTCGACAAGATGGCTGACCATGGTGGGAACAAGATGATGGGGTTCGAACTCGCTGCTCTGGAGGAGTAGATGATCCTGCTTTTGCCACTTGTGTGGTACATGAGTCCTGACTCGCTGACCTCACCCCAAAACCCCGTCCCCATGGAAACCATTGGCAGCCGACAGTGTGGGACTGAGACAGAGCGGCAGTGTCTCTCTCGCTCCTTGCTCTGCTTATTTGTCTCCTCCTCGCCTCTCTTTCTGTTCTCCTTTCTGACCTGTTTAAAAATGACACAGAGACACTGTTACTACTACTGTAGCTCGGCCATGCTACAGAAAACCAACTCAAAACTGCCTTTAAGGTTCTTAATCATCTTAACTGTTTATTTAGATTCATAAACCTTTATTTTTTAAGCCAGCGGAGATCCAAAACACTTTTTGTATTTTGTATTTTTTGTTTGAATTTTGTATACCATGACATAATGCACAGGGCATCTGCAATTACTATAATTGGATTATAATTATTATTACACAGAGAAATTCTCCCAAATATTACAAATATTATCTAACAGAAGAGTGTGAGACTTGCTTTGGAAATCAAAGGGAGTTAAATATTTAATAAGAGGGATGGATAGACAACCAAAGAAATTACTTTACCTATGAGGAGATTGTGGAGCGACCTTTGACCCCTGGTAAATCCCAGCCTCACTGTAATCCTCAGGTTTAACGATGATGTTGCAGCAGGCTACAGCTGTTGAATTAGCACAGTTGTTGCCCAGGATCGGTCTTCTCTTTCCTAAATCCACCGCTCCTGACACAATGCTTTCCCACTGCGGATGCCGAGGCCCAGGGGTTGATTGTACCACCAAATTATGGCTGCCGGTTGAAGCTGTCTGAACATTAGTGCTCACCACGTCAACAAAATGACCTTCACACCAGCTGCTAGAATCTGGTTGCTGGTGATAAACCTCATCCACATTCTGCATCCTCTCCTGAAGCTGTTGCCGGGCTTCCTGACTTCTCAGCCAGGCAAAGTTCCAGACACGCATCCCCCGGGAGCCCTGCAGGAAGCTGGCCTGTGCCTTTACCTCCTGGAATTTCTCCGGGCTGAACTGTTGGAACCTGTCATGGAAAGCCTGGAGGATGGAGCTGTCGGTGCATGAAGGGGAAACACCGGTGGTGGTTGGATGTGAGCCTTGCTCTGTATGGATGTCAAACTGACAAAGCGATGCAATGTTTGGACTAGAGTCTTGGTTTTGGAGCAGAGTGTCTCTTTGTTTAACCTGTGAGGCGCTTTCAAGGTCCTGCACTGCATGGATTCTGGACTGACACTGGTCCAGGTAATCAATGCATTCACTGGACAGTGCTGTAGCCTGTTTATAAAAGAAATGTCTATTTAAATAAAAGTAAATGCAAAAGACATCTTACTACTTTTTTTTAAGTAGTTCTAACCTAGAAAGTCAGATGTTAAAAAATGCAAAGTACAGGATAAGAAGCATGAAAGTTTGGGGTTCCCAAACAGGCAAAACATGCAGTATGAGAGCAACAAGCGACAAGTCTCAAATACAAACCTGCTCACAAAAATCGCACACGTTGACCATGATCTGCAGCTCTCTGCCACACGCTTCTGCTCGGCACAGGAAGTCCTCCAGGCCTGACTTGAAGGTACAGACAAAATCCCTGAACGCCTCAGTCTCTGGGTAGGAGATCCCTCTCTGCTGAAGCTGCTCGGCCTCTGACACCAAAGACATGCCGTGGTGCCGTCGGTCCTGCAGGGGGACAGAAAGAGAGACTCAGAGAGCTGCACAAACAAACACAAATACAGGGAGAGCGGCAATCACAAATAAAATCTTAGACTGACATTAGCTTCAATTAGGAAACCAGTGAAGCTGTTGAGGATCTGCTCCATTCTGTCTCCAGAGTCCTCCACTGACTCTGCCTCCAGCAAATGGTGCTCTCCCTCCTCATTAAACCACTGCTGAATCTACATAGGGGTGGAGACACAAAAGTTATGTATTTGGTAACGTAGCATATAAGAAAACTGAATATGTGCAGACTCCAGTGTGTGCATATGCATATTCAGGTGCAACTAAACTGAATGCGCTCCATTGTTCATTCACATTATAACAAAAAGAGAGCAGGAATAAAATATAAACTGTTTGCATATTATCTATAACATATATATATATATATATATATATATATATATATATATATATATATATATATATATATATATATATATATTAGGGGTGCAACGATACTCGTATCGATATCGAACCGTTCGATACAGTGCTTTCGGTTCGGTACGCATATGTATCGAACAATACAACATTTTTAATTTATTTTATCAACTTTCCTTCTGACGATGCTGTCTGTGTTGAGCGCTCAGTGGATCTGCGCTCGACAGTGCAGCCTAGGCGGAGTAGTCGAACACAGATTCACTGAGCACAGGGCAAGCTAGCGAGACAGAAGCTAGGCTAGTTGCAACATGGCAAATTGAACCTCCCCCACCCTCATTCAGATCTGGCGTTTGGAACTATTTTGGTTTTCATGTGACGTATGACCCTGAAGGTAAGCGCATCATGGACAAAAGTAAAACAGTATGTTGGATGTGCCAGCAATGCTCAATTGGTGGGAACTAGTGTGTTAGCGCAGTTAGCTCGTTAATGTGTTGACGTCTTCCAGCCCCACTCATGAGGCGATCCGCGGTAGCTCGTTAACGGAGATTTGCCGTGTTGTGACGTTAACGTCATTTCAGATTAACGCTGACAGCACTAGTGGGAACACAACCAATATGACTGCACATTTACTCCGACATCATCCTAGTGCAAAGACAAGTGGAAGCAGACAAAAACAAGCACGCATGCTACAAGCTTTACCGAGTCATTTAGACAGCCGTTAGCACATGATTCTCCTTATGGGGACCTGATATGTTTAATATGCTGCTGAGAATATAGCCCAGAAGAAGCGTATAGTATAGCTTTTATTTTGGAAAGAGACATTTCTCCATAATAAACTCTCTTTTCCAAAGATGAGTGATTCCTCAATCAGATACAGGGCTCGCAAAATCGCTAGCCCGACGTCCTGGGGCTTTTTTCCAGTCGGGCTACCAAAATCTATCTCTGCCCTGCCCGTCGGCCTATCGTAGGAAGGAAAAATATATGTCAATGCTTTTGCATTCTTTCGGAAATGTAGCTGGGTAATTATGTCATTGGCATCGGCCACTGTCAATATGTGACATACTGAAATCGCGTTTGAATTTGCGCTTGTTTTTTGCTTTCACTTTGCAATCGCGTGAACTGTGTATAGAGAGCGACAGTACTGATTGGTGAGTGATGATAATTTGCGCACCAATTCCTCTGACATCGTCTTATCAATCGTTAGCTTACTATGCAAACATGACAAGTGAAATCTCCCGCAGTTTAAACATGTGAGAGGTTGATCGCGCAGAGAATCGCTGAGCGTTATGTTAGTGCGTGTGTAAAAGCAGCAGGATATATATTTTAGTTCTGCTGAGCCAAATAAGACAGGTCAGGGTGAAGAAGTGACAAAACGGAAAAGTTATGAGAAATCAGACTATAAGGCAAAAAGAAAGTGCAGCTTTATGGTTTCATGGACAAAAGAATTTCTGTGGCTGCAATATGACGAGCTAAATAACCAGGGCTGCACATAAGTGGTCCGCAGGTGCGCATTCGCTGTCAAAATAAAAACCCGCACAAGATAAGAAGTTGCAACGCGTGTTTGCGTACATAAGATTTTCAGGAGGGGGACAGACATTTGTTTAGAACTCTTAAAGATGTCGAAGAAGCTCCTTTAAGCAATTACTGTGATGTTCCTCCACCTCCAAAGAAATGTCAGAAGGAGTCCGAACCACAAAAGAAGCACGTATTCTCGGAAAAGTGGTTGCAGGAGGTGAGCTGGCGTCAAACAAATGATGAACGCACAGAGATGTGGTGCAGAATGTGCCGTGAAAATTTAATAAATGACAAATTAATAAAAAGGCATGAACATTTTTTTTGTATCGAAAAAATATCGAACCGTGACACCAAAGTATCGAACCGAACCGTGAATTTTGTGTATCGTTGCACCCCTAATATATATATATATATATATATATATATATATATATATATATTTGCTATATATAGCAAATATATATATTTGCTATATATAGCAAATATATATATATATATATATATATATATATATATATATATATATATATTTGCTATATATAGCAAATATATATATTTGCTATATATAGCAAATATATATATTTGCTATATATAGCAAATATATATATGCTATATATATATATATGTTATAGATAATATGCAAACAGTTTATATTTTATTCCTGCTCTCTTTTTGTTATAATGTGAATGAACAACAAAAAAAAACCTAGACACTAAAACATTTTAATTAACTCAGTATATATATATATATATATAATATGTATGCATATATACATATTATATATACACGCTGAGGTGGATGACCAACTTTACACAACCTAGAGCATAAATAAGTTACCATCAGTGCCTGATTTAAATTTTTAATGCAGTGATATTAAAAGCCACAAACTAGAGGAAATCTTGCACAAGCCCTCGTTTTTTCTTTTAACACTATATTCTATATGATCAATTACAGTTAAATTATACTTTCAATTTATTTACACACAAAAATCCTGAAATTCTACACTTCAATACAGCCACCTAATTCCTCGCTGAATCAGTGGCCTTTTGTGACGTCAGGATCACAGGACCTACACCAACTTTAGTCTAAAAATACCTTTTCAAATAAGAAACCTTTAACCTTATTAAACAGAACATCAGTTAACGTACCTGTGTGAAGTGCCCCTCCATCTCTCTGAGTTGGAGCAGGTACTCCAGGTGCTCCAGCGACACGTTGGACCGCTGCACGAGGACGTGAGCCTGCTCCTCAACGTGGTTGTACAGACCTGTCACTGAGTCCACTGCATCACTGTATTGAGGAAAACGTAACATCAAAGGCTTCACAAAGAAGATGATAAAAGTAGTGAGTGTCATTTTAAACATTTCAGTGTACTCCAGCACCCCCACTGAAGATGAGATCACACTTTTAATGTAACTTACCTGAAAAGATAAACCTGTTGTTTCATATTCAATAAACGACGGCAAATGTGATGTTAAGATGACACTTTGCTATTCTAACACTTTTTCTGACACTTGTTGTTTCACAGCAAAACCTGAATCAGACTGTAGGACAACAGCTGGGATTTTCTACACTTGCAAACATAGCATTACGATGATTTGTGGTTACCTAAAGTCCTCACAGTGGGGGTATTTGAGGTCGCTCTGCTTCCTTAGCCTAGCCAGGATAGCTCCACCCTCTCTCTGCAGGCTGACCAATCGGCTGTCCTCCAGAACATCCCTCATCAGAGTCCTCTGGTCTATCATGCACTGCTGCACACCCTGTTACATAAAGACCAAACAAAAAAGTAGTTACTGAAGAGAAGGTAACCTCAATTTCCAAGGTCCAAATAACAAAATGAAAAATCAGTCAAAGCCAAGTGTTCGAGTACCTGTACAGTATCTGTCCTGCGGGGCTCCTCGAGCTTGCTGATGGCTCTCAGGAGCAGACTGGAGGCCACATGCAGATCGTAGACAAATGGGAAGAGTTTCTGCAGAATAAAAGATGTGGCTAAGCAGTGAAGACGCAGACAGGCATGGAAAAATGGAAACAGTTAATATCATAATGTGACGGCCTCACCTGATGTAGCTCCTTCCAGTCAACGTTACCATGAGACAGTGTCCCATCCAGGTGTGAACTCAGCTGACTCGCCTCCACCAGCTTCAGCAACGATTTAACTGATGACACTATATCAGTCTGTCAAATTACCAGGAACATATTTAAGTCATTACTCAGTATTTAACCACAGGAGATTGTTCACTTACCACCTTTAGCAGACACATTGTAGATTTTTATGTAATCTGGTTTATTAAATCTTTCAAATTCTACATTTTTTGCTTTAATTTTAACTAATTAGTGCACGGACAAAACTGGAACTTTGGACCTCTCGGTGTGTTTGCTGGTATTTGATTTAGATGATTGTCCTTACAAGATCAACAGCAGATTGTTTTGATCTATTTAGTTTTGTAATTAGTTCATCTTATACACCGCTGAATACAAAACACCTGATAAAGAAAACTATGATCATTATCTTTGATTAAAGACCTGTTCTTTCCTTCAACAGCTGATAGTCATGCAATATGACATATTTTACTCTCTTAGCAAAATATTTTAGCTGTTGCTAGTTGCAAACACGTATCCGAGATTAGATTTCATTCACAAAAGAAAGAAATGGTCTTCTGGGGAACAGGACTGTAAATGCAAAGAGTCTCAAGATGTAAGATATTTGCATGGCTAGACACACATGCTTTTGCACTCTTAGAAATAATGCATAATATTTACATATATGGCATGTAATACATACAGACAGATGTTCAGTGAGCTGGATTAGCATTTGTGCTGAGCTGATTCTGCCCCCTGGGCCTAATGTTTAACTCCCCTGCTTTACGAGGGCTTTCTGTTAAAAATGGATGTAAAGAGTGAAAAAGCTGACCTGTATCCCTGGACACCTTTCTGGTCTGAAGTTGTTCTCTTTGTCCACCAGCATAACCAAACTGCTCACTGCTTGAGGGCGCTGCTCCTGCAACGGTTTAACACTCCACTGAGCTAATCATGACAAATAAATCAACAGATGTATACTGAAAACTAATGTCATCTCTTGCTCTCTTGCAAGTAAGCAGGGTGCTGATGCATTTTAGGACTTGATCTTTCACCCAGTATTTATGATCTGCAAACAGGAGCACTCAGCCAGAGATTAACACATAAAATATCAATTACCTGTGATCAGCTGTAGCAAGCCGTGATAAGTTTGTTTGCTTCATACCTGAAGAGTCATCAATGCCTTATAGAGGTGCGGCTGAGGATTCGTTTTCCTCGCATCGAACACTAGTGTCATCCCACTGTCTCTGATTTCTGTCCTACAAAAACAAACATTCCAACTAGCACACAGTATTTCCACAAATAAAACAGAGACAACCACATAAATGAGAAAACTCCTGCTTTCCAGCAGGTCTGTGAATGTAGAGTGGGTCTATTTTAAGCTTTTGGTTGAATGATTTATTCATTTCTTACCTGGTAATAGAGTGGAAGTAGAGCAGCATCTGGAAGATCTCCTGGCTTGTTACAGCTGTTCGCCATCCCGGGTGGTCACCATACAGCTCAACTACTGCCCTGCCTGTCCTGTCTCTGCCGCCTGGAGGGGTAAGAGAAAGGAGAGATGAGGAGAAAAATAAAAATAAAATATGTTGCATACGCAGGAGGGTTTTCACAAACAAGCTGATATATTTTCAAAAGTTTGAAAGTGAGAAAAACTTAATAATACTGCAGCTGACAAAATAGTGAGGACCAAAGTCTAGAATAAGAGAGAAGCAAACAGATGGTTCAACGCTTTGTAGGTACAATGCGTAGTAGTGAAGGCTTCTATTAGGAGCAATTGGTTACGCAGCAGTGTTCATATTTAAGATTTCATCATTGCATAATGACCTCTAACTACAGGTCAGTGTAGTCGCCTGCTTCACATTTACACGAGGAGTCCAACAACACATTGCAGCAACCAAAGGCAAACAAACTAGACCCAAACAGGGTCATTCACATTTTCCTGTAGAATTCGCTTGGTTGAATTCTGAAACCACGCTGTTAGATGCCTCCAAGTTAAACACAACACTTTATAAGTGAATTTCACTGCAAATGTTGCAAAGCAAATGTTTTCTATGAGCGCAAAAACAATAAAATATTTATTTTCATAAATAAATAAAATCACAGACTCTCACACTGAAATAATGTCATATATTAGATAGGAGATGAGATTTTTATATTGATGCTTTACACTGCAGCTCTGAACCTTTCTAGACTTTATCCAACAGAGGTGCAGTCAGGTCATTAAGCAGTCTGATGTGTAACTGCACCCAACAGTCTAGTAAAGCCACAGCTAGTGGACTTCTGGTGTGCCACATACTGCATGCTGTACTCAGAGAGCATACTTGCATAAGGCCAGTGGAGTATTTCTTACAGTGGTATTTGTGAGAAAGAGCAACAATGTCCCAAGATGATTCTTCAATCAGTGCACATGGATTTTATTGGATAGCTTTTTATTTTATTTATTGTATATCAAATTGATTACCTGTAAGTGATGCTACTCCCAGATAGAGGGGGTGGGCTCCGGGGTCTGGAGATCCTAGAGGTAAGTGGTCAGGTCTAGGACGAGCGGAGGGAGGCCGGGAGGTCTTCTGTGTCCCTGCCACTAGAGGTGTATCTGTCTGTGATGGTTTCTGTGTTTGCTGGCTGTTCCTACTAGTTATGGAAGCGCTGCCAGGCTGATCACCATCTGAACAAAGTTTGAAAACAAAATAAAATGAACCTAACAACACCAAAACGACCGCAAAGACAACTACAGAGAAGAATGACTTAAGTGTGTACCTAGAACAGCCATCTTCCTCCTGTTGATCTTTGGTGAAACTAATCTGAAGGCGGTGCTGTTTTTACATTTAACCACATGCAGCTGGGGAATCTCTGCACAGGAGTTGGTATTTTCTTTCCTCCTGACATTTTTACCATCGACGATAACCAGTTCACACTTCTCTGAGGTGTCCACAACAGCAGTGGAGAGGGATGAACACCTTTTATCCGATGTGCATACTTGTCTGTTTTGTGATGCTGTGAAAGTGCTCCCCGCAGAACTTGTTCTGTTTGGCAGCTGCTCGCAGGGTTTGAGGGTCACGTGCTTCCCAGAAATTTCATTCGAACTAAATAGTAATCCGTGGTGTTTGGTAGAGACACGTGACTGTCCAGTACCATTTGAGCTCGACTGAGCTTTAGCGTTGGTCATCTGCGTTTCTACTGTTGAATTTGTTCCATTCACATTGTGTGTGCTGCCATAGGCAGAGATTACATCCAGTGGCTCCCTAAATGGCACTGTGGTCCTATCATATGTCTGCTCTGGTAGCTCACCAAAGTGACAAGTATTTATTCCCCTGTTATCCATACAGGGGGTGATGTTTGTATCTCCTGGTTTCCAATACGGAGCTGTGTCATATTCTCCCGACTCCTTACAAACAGCTTCAGGACGGTGGTTTTGCATCCCAGAGTCACCATACATTCTTTGAACATTAAAACGCAGATCCCTTGTTTCAGTCTCAAGTGGCCCCTGTCTGTTATTACACAGTGAGAAATCACCATCCTCCTCCACCACAGCTAACGCAGCTCCCTTCTCTTTCTCCTTTCCAAAGGTGACGGGATTTTGCAGAGCAGCCTGGTAGGACTCCCTGTATCGACACCTCAGCTCCTGAGCCCTGGAAACCTTCCCGCCCTGTTTTCTTCTCATGCATGGAGTACAGGGTTTCTCTGAGAAATGCACAGTCCGGATACACTCAGAGGGATCAGTGAAGTCAGAGTGAGGGTGGTGAGGCTGGGAATGACTGAAAGTGGATAAAGGTCCTTTTTCTGCAGACTCGTTGGGTCTATGATGACTTTGCGTTTGAGGTTTTGCAGGTAACTGCACTGGTGCTTGGCACTGTGTGGGAGGTGGCATCCGTGTTGCCGTCTGCCCTTGTGTTTGCCTGTGTGAATCCTGTGGCTGGATTTGTGCAGGTCTCTGCGGATATCTCTGCATTTGTCCCTGAATTTGTGCATGTGGTTGGATTTGTGCCTCTGATTTTTGTTTTTCTTCTTTAATTGACTGAGCTCTACCGAAAAGCACAGTGGCTTGAAGGATATCAATATATTCCCCTTCTGCGCCAACAATGGGTGCTGGCTCACCTCTACTGGTATCTTGAAGGTTTCTATCTTTACCTTTATCTTGCGCTGTGATTTCAGCACCCTTATCTTGACCTTTGCATACAATTAGATCAGTATTCGTAGGGGTCCACGTATCTGAAACAGTGCTTGGTCTTGTGCTTGTACCTTTCCCAGTAAAGCGGCTATCCCACATGTTAGTGGACACCCAACCTAAAGGCTTAGGCTCTGATTCAGTCTCTGTAACTCTGATCAGCCTTGACGAAGAAGCAGCACTAACATCAACCAAGCAAAGCGACACAGCAATACCGTGCTTTGCTGGACATATTCTGGTCTCCACGGAGAAGGCAGAGGGATGTGAAGAAGATGTTAAAACTGAATTTTGAATGGTTAGAGGAAGCGGTTTGAGTGCAGATTCCTTTGAAGGAATAAGTGGTAAAGATTGATTAGATGAAGAATTAGGAAGAGGTGAAAGGAGAGGATGCGGAGATGGCAAAGGAGGATATGAGCGAGGAGCAGAGGCCATACTACTCCTAGCACTGTGTGGCCTGTCTGCAAATTCAGGCACGGCCACCCGTTCCCATGGTAAGCTCACCACGCCCTGCTCTGTGGCAAGCAGGCATCGGCTGAGAGGCGTTCCCTGGCGGCCGTTGTTGAGCTCATCTAACCAGTCGAGGCTGAATATGCAAGGATAGGAAGTTTCAGGGATTGGGGTTTCCTCTACTACTTCCTCCAATAAGTCCTCGTCTTCCAGGAGGCTGCAAACCACGATGCGAGCTGATTGGTCACAGAATGGTGCCACCTGGAGATAAAAATCACCCGGCTGAAGTAGCACTGGGTCGATGGGAGCAAGATGGACGACAACTTGGTCACATAAGCACAGAGGCCAGCCTTCATAGACGAAAAGAACACCAGAGTATGGAGCCTAAAGGGGACAGGACATGGGCAACAGAAAGAAGTGTACTCAGTATTCTGCTCTATATTAACAAAAGTGCTGAATGGACATAAAAGTCTCTTTAGCTTAGCATCCCACTGGAGTTTACAAACAATGACTTACACATGCAGCCTGCTGCACGGTGTCTAAGATGTGCTTGGCTGGGACCAGAAAGTCCAGCAAGCACCGCAGGGCGTCTCCCTGATAATGACTGTCGATGACTTGGAAGAGCTGGCTGAGAAGCGTGGGGGCGGTGGCCTCAAAGGGCGGGAACAGCACAGACAGAAGGTTTTGGATGGATCCCTCGAGAGAATCAAAGTTCTGGAAACATAAGAGAGAGCAGAAAGCTACAGATGTTACTTAGCAACAAGTTTTTGAAACTTCATACCACTGATTTCCCGAATTACATCATGATGTCAGTGACAAAAATAATAATCAAACACCGCCAACATTTTTACATATATTCATTCAGCTGCTTAGAAGTTGAACCTTAGTGCAGGCAATCAATATTTCATTCTCAATTTAAAAATTTAATTTAAAACTTTTATCATCTGAAATCATATTTAGACTAAATCTGTGCTAGCCAGTATTTCTAACCTTTGAGATGCTGGGATTCTTGCTTGATAACTGATTAATAAAATATTCTGACAGTCAACTGATCAATTTATCAGGTATCGAAACTGTGACTTCACGTTAACCGCATAAAATATTTACTTAGTGCAGTGCAAAGTAATACTAAACAGCAGTAAAGCAGAAGTCAGCTGTTGTCCACAGTAAATTACAGAGGCCTTGTCCTCATGCTCACAGAACAGCTTCACAAACACACAAACGCCTCAGGCTCATCAATGAATATCGAGGCAGCCGGCCTGACAGCAAACATCCAGGCAAACATAGTGTGTGATGCCTGGTCCCGAGGTTCACAGGCCTCCTGGTTTATAGTTTCACATTCCCTTTGACCTGAACTCATGGCCCACTACCCACTTTTAGGCCCTTCTTTATTTAGACCAGCAAAGGCCACAGCACCAGACCTCTGGGGTTCACATACAGTATATGCACGTACACGGGGGGTATATGGCTTAGAAGAAAAGTGATGTGTGAATCTCCATGCAGAAGTTGGATCTTATTACAGCTGGATAGAGTGAGCATAGTTGTTTTGCCAGAAAGAAATAAGCACATTTTCATACATGCCAAACCAGAATGTAAAAGTCACTGTCCACTGCATATTTTCATTAAGATTAAGTACCTCTCAGCTCAAAGATTCAAAGCTGGAGTGACAGACATGGATAAGCAGAGATGGAGACATAGACGTGTTTTGGTGTGATGAATTAGCGCCTCTGACACTGATACTTGCTCGCTGTCTCGTGTTCAAACCAATTCAGTTCAGCTGTATTTTTATATAGTGACAAATCATAACAACGGTGGCCTCAAGGTCCTTTAAGTTGTAAAGTAAAGACCCTACAATAATACAGAAAATCCCCCCAAAATTAGATGACCTACCATGAGGAAGCACATAACAACAGTGGGAAGGAAAATCTCCCTTTTAACAGGAAGAAACCTCCACCAGAATGAGGCTCGGGAATTGGCCACCATGTAAATGAGAACAGGCAAGAGATATCATGTGTTCTGTATCTTTTTCTTGCCATTTCTATGAAGGGCTGTGCAGCACTTTTGATCTTCATTAAGCAGTTTAACGCATTCATATTTGCATTTTCTCAAAAGTGACTTTTTCAGTTCTATGCATAATGTGCCTAAAGGTTTCATCTTATTTTATTTGTTTTGCTGCTGCCTGTTCTCATTTACCATGTGGCCATCTACCCTCTTCATCTCATCCCCTTACATTATCATCCAAGGAACGCTGGAATCTCCACCAGTCCATAGCGCCTACAGCTTCAGAAACAACACTGTGACTCAGAGCTGTTTAGTCAGCTTTGACACATCCTGCTGGGATACAACACAACAATGGCTACTGGGGTAAAAAGAAAGAAAAGGATAAGGGGGGTGTTTAAAAAAAGTGGTGGTGGGTGCTAAATGAGAGAAGGATATGGATGGGTACAGACTGAAGCTCTTTATGAAGTGTAAGCAAATTCAGCTCATAGCACATACATTTTAAATGAAGGGTCTTCCTGTCTTAATCACCAAGAAAAGCACACCAGCTTCATCAACTCTTAAATGATGCCAGTGAAAGGGTGTGCTGGTGTGGAGGTTGTTACGGATTCAAATATTGAGGAGGGATACAGGAGGAAAACCCAAAATAACCACACTGGTCCGGCCGGGTCAAGTCAAACGATGATTTAATGAACACACGCGTGGGAGATGGACACCATACATCAGACAGCATCAGATCTCAATACAAACTCCACACACTCATTGTTTTATGAAAATCAGGGTATTAGAACGCCCCCTCATGCGTACAGATAATACAATACAGTCAATATTGACAACTTTAGACACATCAAGAAAAACATTCTCTTCGTCTCGAGGACAGACACTGGCTCCAGCGCCTCTCCTCGGAGCCAACTGTCCCCTACGGAGACACAACATTACAGCTGCAAGGTTTTCCAAATGATCAAGTTGACCTGTATATTACGCTGAGTCAGGGATACAATATTAACTGCATGTTGGTTTAATGAACTACCATTACTTAAAAACTTAATAAATTGATTGATTGAATCTTTATTTTGAACATGTTAAAAAAGTACATCAACATAGAATCAAAAGAGACAAATAAACAAAGCAAAGTTTAGTTAAAAAGATATAACTGAATAAAAATCACAAAGAATCACATAATATCAGTGTTATGTAAGCGCGTGCAACCTCCTGGGCCCAAAGTCATCCCACACCATGGATCAGCCAGTCATAGCGCTGACTGAAGTTTTTGACCTTTATTAACTCGGGCACAACTCTATAATAAGCAACAAACTGCCATATGTGTAAGGTGATCATGTTTACACCTGCAAAGAGAGATCATATAATTATTCTGACACCTGTAAATAAAAGATTAACACCAGGTTATAACAATCACTGTAATTCAAAGGTTAAATGTAATGTCAATAACTTCAATCAATGTTTAATGCAATGGTTATTAAATGATTCTGATATAATGATGATGATTCTGCTAAAAATGAAATAAAACACCCCTTTTCACCCGACAATTCCCTCTGTTGACCTCTAGGAGAATCCAGAGGTCACAACACCAAATGTTATATCAATTCTTGATCTACACAGCCTGTTCTACGTGCATCAGTGGCATCATGGACATGGGAGTCACAACTCCAGGGTCCACTGCCCTTGTGATCACTTTCTCCAACAATGCTCTGGCACAAGGAATAAAACAACACCCACAAATAACAAAAATACCCACCGAAATAGACAAAGTAAGCATGACCGAAAGCACAAGCCCTTTCCACCGTCCGAACACCGAGTCCATCCAGCCCTCCAGCGGATTGTCAACTCCTGAGTGATCATGCATCGTTTCAGACAGGCTCTTTAAGCCCTCAAGAGCCCGAGTCACTGAGCCGTCCGGAGCGGTGTTGTTTGGAATGAAGGTGCAGCACTGATCTCCAAACATGGCACAAACGCCCCCTTTTTCTGCTAATAGCATATCAAGGGCCATCCTATTTTGCACACCCATTAATGAGGTGGGACCCACCTGCTCCGCTAACCCCTCCATCCCGTCTCTGGTCAGGTTAGAGAGTCTCAGCACATTATAATGAACATAATTAATCCTATCTACGTTCTTGTTTGGGGTCACTGGAAAGAAAGCAGAGATTATTGGAAGATTTTCAAAACCGGCTGCTATTTGATCAGCAAGTTTATATTCACTTGGAACCCCCCTGGGCACTCCAATGGAGTCGATCCAGGTTGGTGAATTCATTCTAGGGTCATAAACATGTGTTCCATCAATTTGTGTTTTTAGCAAAATGTGTCTCTTTCGTCTGGCTGCCAATGTGCGTGTGTTGCGCTGTGGGGTCGCTTTTACCTGATTTCCAATTAGCATAAGTGGCGCTCCTAGTCTCACCATCGCGCACGTCCCCACGCTTCCCAGAGGAACACGAACCAAAAGAGTCTTATGGCCGCAATAATAATACAGCCCGCTTCTGGCCCAGGTTCCAATCAATGTAGTCGCATCACTTACATTATTTGTGGTCCTCCCCAGGTGTGTAACAGAACACCAACTGGGATCAATTTCTCCCAAATTATACTTTACTTTATCGGTGGAGAACTTAAAACACGTATAATTATCCTTTCTAGGCATAAACGGTCCTACTTGGGTGTATTTGTGGATAGGGGGAAATAAACTGGACAAAACAGTGCAATTCCCACTATTCACCACTTCTCTCGTCATTCGCAACATGCAATTATAGCCCCACTGATCCTCTGGATGCAGTGGCGCCGGCTCTGTGAACAAACGCGGTCTAGCGGAAGCACAAGCTACACAATTAGACAATTTTTGTTCTCTCGCATTTTGAGCCATCCAGTCCAGCCAGATGTTGCTGTCACTGAACCCGGTGGCGCGTTCAATCAAATCTCGAGGTTTTAATGTGCTGTAGTCCACCGACAGGACCCGTCTACCGTTTGGTTCCTGTTCCTCTGGCACCGCCTCCGACGACCCGCTTCCTTTTTGGCCTGTAAAAGAAGTAACAGAGTTGATTGGATTGAAAGTCACGTGTGTTTCTGTTTCTTTTCTAACTGACTGTACTATGTTATGTTTTCCTAAGAAATTAACTTTAATTAATCTTTTTGGATCAGTTCCTGCAGTTTCCACACCCACAACTAAATATACAGGTTTTTCCCGCTGCCAATTCCCCAATGACAAAGTTAACAGATTTTTAGATGGACTGTAATCCCTTTGAAGTTTAAGCTCATGTCCTGGTCCTAATTCTGACGGTTCCCAATTTTCCCCAGTATAACCCTTTACCTGATTCCAATTCCTACACCACCCGTCATAAGGCCGATTTCCCCTTTCGCAGTGTGTACTCACTGAGTAATCCCAGCAGATCCACACATTGTATCCTCGCCAATTGCCGCTCGCGCCCTTACAGTTAAAAACATCACACAAATCAAACGTAAAAGAGGTTGTGGAGCCGTTAACATAATCTAATTCTAAACCACCATAAGTGCTGAGACACTCATCCTTTTTACCAGAGATTTCGCGCTTCATTCTCGCCCGCGACTTGAGTTCACTGAGTGGTATATCGAGTGGGGCTGGGCTGGAATGACCTCCGTGCTCAGACAGTCTGCGTGGGCCGGTCTGCAACAAATAAACCAAAAAACATATAGCGGTGATTAATAACATAATTAACATCAAACGAAGTAACATTTTGTTAATTTTTGTAACTTCTCTCTCATCACAGGTTTCTGATTGTTGTAATGGCATTGTATCATGTATGACTTGTTTTTTGTTATTTTTGTCTTTTTTTTTTTTTTTTTTTTTTTTTTTTACATACAAGTTCAAAACTCTTCTTATCAAAGCCTTTATGTGAAATCTTCAATTTGATACCGCTCCCTTTTGCTGTCGCGGTGACTTCCTCCTAAGCTGGTCTTCGTTCTTCGGCCTCCCAGATAGACTACCGGTCGGCCCGTTGCACAGGTGTGAGGGTTTATTCTGCCTCTGTTTTTCACCTGTGTTGGGTGGAGTTGCAATTTTTTCCACCCAGCTGTCGTGTGCCGGTGCACACTGCGACCAGTGGTACCAGTTGTCGCCTTTCCCTTTCAGTTGAACCGCTTTCGCCGTCCGGGCAAACACCTCGTATGGACCAGTCCAACGAGGTTCCTTCCACTTGCGTTTGATGACCTTCAGCCACACTACTCTCGCGTCTGGGACCTCTCCTTCTCCTGGGGGTTTTTCACAAGCCACCTGCTTTGTGAAGCTGGACACAAGCGCCTTTAACTCGTTCCAATAGTCTGCGTGAGACCTGTTCCCTCTCGTGCCCTGTTCGACCGGGCCCACCGTCCAAGGTGCCGGAAACTGTCTCCCAGTCTGCAGCTCGTATGGCGTGAAACCTGTGGACTGATTAACAGAACATCTTATGGTCATCAATGCGACCGGCAGGGCCGCAACCCAATTGAGCCCTGTTTGCGCGCAGATTTTAGCTAATTTGTTTTTCAAATTTAAATTCATCCTTTCTACTTTCCCTTGGGATTGAGGATGATACACTGTTCCAAATTTGTGCTGAACTCCCAACATTTTTTCCACCTTTGCCAAATCTTGATTTTTAAAGTGGGTTCCATTATCTGATCGGATCCGTTTAGGGAACCCATGTCGAGGAATATAATGATTTATTAAACATTTGATCACGGTCCTCGCATCTTCCTTTTTAGTCGCCCATGCCTCTGGCCAGCCGGTCAGTACATCTACACACACCAACAAATAACGAAGACCACCAGGGCCTGAATCAATCATATCAGTGAAATCAATGACAATCTCCTCTCCCGGCCTCTCAGGCATCCGGAACTTACCCAATTCTGGTTTGATCGCTGGCTTGGGATTGTGTGCTCCACAGATTAGACACCTTTTGGCCTTCTCCCTTATCATTTCTCTGAGGTTAGGGTGCCACCAGTGACACAGATTCCTCTCCATCTGTGCTATTCCGACGTGTCCAAGCCCGTGGGCCTCGCTCACCTTCTGTTTCGCCATTTCGTCTGTTAGCACGGGACGCCCGTCTGGCCCCCTCCACAAGCCTCCATCCTGCCAGGCTCCCTTATTTTTCCACACCCCCTTTTCCTCTGGGGATGCCTCCTCCTGGGTCTGTTTGACCTCCTCCGTTTGGTTAATTGGCCCTTCCTCTTCTGCAATTACCTGTATCATTTGTCTCCGTCCTTTGTAACCTGCTGCCTCCTTTGCGGCTTCGTCCGCTTTCTGGTTTCCTTTTGCCACCATGCTGGTTCCTTGTGAGTGCCCTTTGCATTTTATGATACTCACTTCTCTTGGATCGGCCAAGGCCTCCTCCAGTTCCTCCATTTCCTTCTTGTGGCAAATAGGTGCGTTGGTTGCTGTTCTGAATCCTGCTCTTTTCCATTGAGGCAGCTCCACGTGCGCTGCTCCGAATGCATACGCTGAGTCAGTGTAGATGTTCACTCTCATATCCTTAGCTAACCTCAAAGCTCGAGCTAGGGCTATCACTTCAGCTCTCTGAGCCGACTGCTGTCCCTCAATCCTTCCTGCTTCTTTGACCTGATACTCATTTCCTACTCTACAGACCACCGCATAGCCGGTTTTTAGTCCTTCTTCATCTCTGTGGCAACATCCATCTGTGAACCAATCCTCAGCTCCAGGTATAGGTTCCGCCTTCAGGTCCTCTCTAATTTTTTCTTCAACCTGTGCTCTTTTGACGCAGTCATGTGGTTCCCCTGCTCCCATTAAATCTGCCATGTTAGTTCCTTCATGTGTGAATGTCAAATTTGGAGCCTCCAAAACTTTACTCAATTTCTGTTGTGCCCGTGGCGTCATACTAAATGCTTGTGAGTTCACGTACGCCACTATACTATGTGTAGTGAGTATTTTTAGTGGATGTCCTCTCACTACATGTGCTGTTTTCTGAATGACTTTGGCAACTCCTGCTGCATGTTGTGTGCATGTGGGATGTCTTGCTTCTGTTGGATGCAGTTTTATACTAACATACATGAGAACATCCCTACTCCCCCCTTTTTTCTGAAACAACACCCCGTTTACGACGGAGTTTGTTTCTGAAATATCCAAATAGAATGGCTCATCATAATTAGGTGTAACCAAATCAGATGCTCTTGACAGATCCTGTTTTAATGCAATAAACGCGGTTTCAGTGTCAGGCGTCCAAGGCAATTCAGCCTTAAGATTTCGAACGCCAACTTGCTTCAGTAGGCCCCTTAAAGGGGCAGTTTTACCTACATAGTCAGGAATGAACTTTCTGCTGTAACCTGTCAAACCAAGGAAAGAAAGCATTTCTCTCACTGTTCGCGGTTTTGGGTGTGTCAGAATTTGGTCTCTGTGTGTGTTCATTAAGCCCACTGATTTGTGTGCGATTACGCGACCCAAAAATGTTACCTCAGATCGAACCAATTGCAACTTTTCTTTACTCACTTTGAAGCCACACTCCGCCAATCTATTCAACACGACGAGCGAGGCTGCCGCACAATCCGCTGCTGACGGGGCTGCAATGAGAAGATCATCGACATATTGAATCAATGTACATCCATCTGGCAAATTACATGTTGACAGGGCCTCTTTGAGCACCTGATTGAAAATGCCAGGAGAAAGTGCAAAACCTTGCGGTAAACGTGTGTATCTGAATTTTTTGCCTCTGTATGTGAATGAGAAAATGTCTCTGAGTGACTCATGCAGTGGAAGACAAAAGAATGCATTTGCTAGGTCAATACAAGTGAACCACTTTTGGTCACACTTAATATCTGATAGTGCAGTGTAAGGGTTTGGAACAGGTACAGTGTTTGTGTGCAATATGGCATTAATGGCACGCAAATCATGTGCCATACGATACTTTCCTGTTCCAGATTTCTCCACCGGTAGAATTGGTGTGTTCCAATGTGAGTAAGATGGCTCTAACACTCCGGCATTTAACAGCCCTTCAATTGTTTCTGCAATTCCTTCTTCTGCTTCCGGTTTATGTTTATACTGCGGTCTGTTAATTGGTGTGTTTGATTTCAGGTGGAACAGGATAGGCGAACAGGTGGCCAGGCCAACATCTGTGGGCCCTTTGGACCACAAACTGTCAGGCAGTTTTGACAGTTCAGCAACTGCATCAGGATGATCTGCTCTCTCTCTTCCATATGTTTCTGAAATTTCTTGATGTTCAAGGGTCACTACATCATTAGACATGCAAGTTATACGATAAATTTTAGAATTTGGTGCATAACATAAATTTGGAATTTGGGTGCTTTGCCACCCGGCGTCGTCCAGCGCCCGCCTGACCATTGGTCCCAGATCACATGCTCCATGACCTTCGTGGACCGCCAATGTAATGTGAGGGGCCGAATTTTCTCCCACATTATACCAAGGCAGTTGTTCATCAGTTAATTTTACAGCCGCGGCTACACCTTCTGGCCCAATGTAAATGTTATTTGTTTGCACATTCCAGATCTGACCCTCAAGATCAGACTGGAATAGTTCACGATAGGTGTCATCATTTTCCCTGTCATAAAAAAGAGTGACGTGGTATGGATCTCGTGGTGGGGAGTAAACTGCCAAGCTCATTATCCAGGGTCTCCACAGTTGGAATTGACTTAGAATGCCTTCCTCCAGTAGCCTTCCCCAGTAAATGTCGGCTTTGGGTTGTTCACAGTTCTGAAGCAGATACTGAGTCTTTGAGTTTGTTCCCAGGCACGGGAAATGCTGTCCTCCTGGCAGAGTAACAGACAGTCCATCTGCAGAGCACATGATAGTAGCTCCCAGCTTCACGAGCAGGTCCCTGCCCATGAGATTCACTGGCACTTGAGGTGACACCACATATTGATGTTTCACAGTCTGCTTTCCCAGCTTTGTCACGGCTGGATCGGTCAACGGCAGAGTCATTGGAACCCCGGAAAAACCCACCACATTAACTGTGTGATAGGAAAGTGTGGCACAGTCTGGTGTTGCTTTCAATGTGGAATATGTTGCTCCAGTGTCCACTAGAAAGGGCAATTCTGTCCCTTCCACAGTCATTGACAGCATAGGGTCTGCCATCCCCATGCTGTTTGGTCTCTCCGGGCTCCTTCAGTACTGCTGCTGTTCCCAGCCCCAGTCAGCCACTGGGTACTGAGCGACTGGCGCTGCACTTGGGTTCGGGGCTTGATATGCTCCCCTGTACACATTTCCTCCTCTTTGATGTCCACGTGCCTGGGGTCGATAGCCTCGCTTTTGATAGTTTTGAACATTTTCTGGACAGTCTCTAGTCCAGTGTCCTTCTGCTCCACATCTCCAACAGACATTCCAAGGCACGTTAGTGGGATTCCCTGTTTCACGAGCTCTTTGCACTCCCCTCACTGATCCACCACGCCCTCTTTGCGGACCACCGGTTCCCCAATTCCCTATGGGTTGACGCTGCCTTGGTGCATTGACGGGCCACCTGTCATCAGAGCACAGACCCGGGTCTCCCTCTGGCCATTCAGGCGCGGGACCAGGCCGGGGCCCAGCTATCATTATTTTCTTTGCGTTCTCCTTTTCCTCTCTCTTTTTCTCTCCAACTTTGTTTTTTGCTTCTGCCAACTGTAACTTAACCAAGGACGCCTGTGCCTCCTCCAACTCTTTTTTTTTGTCTGTTCGCGGTGTCTTGTTCCTCCTGCAACCGATGTGTTACATGTCTTTCCCACTGCACAGAGTCTGCTACAGCGAAATCTGGATTTTTCTCTAAGTCAGCTTTTACTTGGTTGGGCAGCCCTGCCAGCACCGCAGAACGGAACCACGCACGATGCTCACCTTCATTACCTGGATGGATACCTGTTTCTGACAACCACTGCTCTTTGGCTTTTGCTAAAAACTCCCTAGGTGTATGTTGGGGGTCCCAATTTATTTTAGGTATAGCTCCAGTATTAGGGGTTGGGTACTTCTCACGGACTGCGTCAGATAAGGCACCTTGCACTTCATGGTATGGCAGATCATTTGCATACCGAGTTGTATGGGCTATAGCCTCTACATCAGCTAGCCCACCACCGAGCATACAGTGGCCACCAATAGCACGGAAATCGCCAATGGCAAGTTCCTGGCCTTCGGTCAATCTACTCAATGTTCTTAACCAACTCGCTCCTCCCTCAGTTATAGGTGGAAGTTGTTTAACCAATGCTTCCAAATCTCTTATTTTATATGGGCGGTACAGTGGTTCATTTTTTGAACCTGCTATTAAAGGGAGATTATAACCAGGGGCAGCAGCTCCTGGCTCTAAGGACACTTTTTTATAGCGAACCGCGTGTTGTTTTCCTCTTAAACTTTGAAACATGGGCCTTCTCACTCCTCTTCCTCCACGTCCCGATCTCAAATTTCTGCCTACATTTGAGTCTGACTGAACTACTCTGTCTGTTTCCTCATCACTCTCCTCTTCTGATGAAGTCGCACCATCTTCACTCTCCTTCCCTGGCTTAGCTTCAGTCAGTTTTTTCTTGACGTCTTTTAGCGTTTTTATTACTTCCATTAATGCATTTGGATTTTCATGCATCCGGCCATAGACTTCTCCTCTCCAGTTTCTGTCCTTAGCCGTTGTGTCAGGTTTCTCCGACCTACTGGTTTGGGTCTGCCCTTCTCTTGCTGGTGTTGGCAACTCCTGAAAGGTTGACCGTTCACTTCCATCTTCCGTTGAGATTGTATCCTCCATTTTAAGAGTCTGTTCAGTCTGTCTACTGTAACTTGGCTGTTCTTCCATTATTACCTCTGAGTCTGACATTTTTTCTTTACTTAGTTGGCGGGCAGGCGAGGTTAAGCCTTCATCTGCAGCTGAGGCTACCTTTCTCCCTGCCCCACTTTGGGGCTGACATTTAACTGTCACTAACCCTTCTTTTGGACGAACTATATGTGGGCTAGTATATTCAACGTCTGCTATTCCTCCAAGAACCACTCCAGTTTGTCCATCTGGACCATGAACTTGTCCCCCACCAAGAGTCATCACAGGCATGATGTATGAATGTGGTGGGGCACTAGGTGATACTGCGGTCCAAGTATATAATTTTGGTGTGTCAAGTTTGTTAGCATCTTCTGAGTTTGACATTAAATTCTTCATTTGGCTCTTTATCTTCTTATTTTCCTCCTTCAGCTGTTTCAATGACTCCATGACATTTTCCATGTCTCCTGTTTCCTCCATGACATCCTCCATCATCCAAGATGATGCTCCATTCCACAGGAACAGCCATTTACAGCACTTTGCATGGGTCTCCTTTAAATTCTTGATTTCTTTTTTGGCTTTCCAGTTAACTGAACGTCCCTCTGTTTCCTTTTCCAGTTGTTCCAGTTTCTGCTCGCATCTCTCTCCTTCCGTTTTAAACACAATGTTTAGGGCTATCTTCTCCTCCAGCCCTCTCTGTTGGGAGGCAATAATTTTTCTTACCTCCACATCCATCATTTTGCATTCTTTCTCCGCTGTTTTTAATGATCCAGGGAAAGCCAAGCGAATGGCTTTTTTTAGCTGTTGCAGTTGCTCCTCCATAGGCCTAAATGCCCTAGACCCACTAGATGTCGCGCTGGAGCTGTTTGCCATTTTCCTGAAACACAGGCTTACCTCCCTCTCAATGACGTTACTCGACTCCTCCTCCTGGGTCACCCCACTACGTCTCCTTGAGAGTTCTCAGAATTAATCTCACCACTCCAACGGTCACAGTCTCCTCCAGACCTGCTCGGTGACACACAATTAACCCAGTGCGTCAGAGAGTTGACCGTGGTTTTATTAATGTTCACACTTAATCACAATATTTCACTCTCCCATTTAATTTAATAAACCCAAATACATTGTGTGCTGTACTTTATGCACGCTACAGCCACACAGTTTAACACCTTCTCACCACACCAAGTCGCCACAAAACCTGCGTCAAGGCGCTCTCGTATCACATAATAATAAATAAACACCATTTTATTTTAACCGGTGGGAGAGTGATGAACCAGTCAAACCCAAACTCCTCAATAGTTCACCATTTTACTTATTTTACTTCAACACTAAACAATCAAACTCTACTTAGTCTTATTTCCTCCAGACACCATTAACCATTTCAAACACACAGTCACAAACCATTCATGTCAGCCACACAATTTCAAAAAGCCAATTATCTCCTTTTAAATAATTTCTCACTTCGGGACTTCTCCACCACTAACTCCACAAATTTTAAGAAAGCATATCAAATTCAGTACCGGTCATTACCGCTTGTACCATGGAGAAAACAAACATAGCCGCCTCTGTGACTTCATACTCGGGGTCATCCGCCTGTATGGCTAGTTCAATCACCCCTTTAAATAAAAGTAAACATCGACTAATATATAGATCTAAGTCGTCCAGATCTATTTCTGAACTTACTGACACCTCATAAGGGGTATCTCCCTCTTCTGTCTGTGCAGAACAGTCACAATTCACCTCCAGATGCCCCTCTACCCCTGTAACTTCAATGTGGCAGGACGCTGATCTCAACATTATTAGGTTTTTTATATAACTTTATATGAACAGGAATTTATCAATATTGAGTGGGTTTGTTTTTTTTTTTTTCCAAATATGTGTGTGAATGTAAATGAATTTCTTACTTTTCACAAGTCCACTTTATTGCGTGCTCATAGATTCACTTCTGTTAAAGTTATTCAACAAATATATTTTCCTTTATTTATTCCTTATGGATTATGTCACGCTTATTAGTGGCTCATATATACTTAAACTTATGTCTAGACTTGAACACAGAGTTAGAGCATCATTTCATCCTTTTTAGGGTGACAAACTCCACTTTCTCTGTATCAAGACAGCTCATAACCTTTTAACAATTTTATCTAAAGGTATTATTCATTAATATTCTTCTAGGGGAATAAATGGGTGGTTTTCTAAGTACACTTAAATTTTGTCTCAAATTATTTCATTACCATTTGATCCAAATTGTAAACACTCACCTCCGCATACACCACAATAACTTCAGAGTTATATGTATTATATCTTATATTATCACAAGAAAGCAACTGGGTTAATCAAGCATACTTGTCTATAGTCTCACACTGAAAGAAAAAGACGCTCACAGTCTTATAACTTCATATATATCTTGCTTGAATCAAAAGCATTTTAAACTTTTCACTTTTCAGCCATGTAACACAAGAGAAATATGCCAACCACAGTCATTAATCATATATTCACAGCAATATTCAAAACTCATTTATATTATCATAATACACAAAACCAGCATGTTATTTACAGGGCTTTAACAGTACTTGCAAAGCATAATTATAACAGTCAATCACACTCTAAACAAAAATGAACGTCCTCTGTGTACCTCACAGCAGCCACGTCATTTGCATGTTCACACACAATCCAATCAGACACGCAGCGCTGCAGCACGCTATCGTCACACACAGCCTCGTTTCACACTCCACTCTCTATCTTATTTTACACAGACGTCTTTTATTTACACTCACTCTCAGGCCTGAAAGTTTTAGCGCCTACACAATTTTGACAAATTTAAGATAACGGGTCCAACCGAAGAAAGTCCAACTTTTTTGTAATCAATTAACCAGTATCAGCCTCTAACTGTATCTGGCCTCATCTCTAAAGTCCCTACCTCAATTTAAAGTGCCCAAAAAAGCGCAGATAAGGAGACTCGAACTCCTAGTTATTCTGGAGTGCCCCAAGCTCCACAGTGACCAACTGAACTAACCCTGTTCGCCGACAGGTCAAGGTCGCGCGTCCGCGGCCAGGAGGGAGCGTAACCTCCGGGCTATGCGCCTCCTAGTGGCCTCTAACCACCGTTCTAACAAAATTTATAATACTTTTAAACCGCCGTCAACCCTCTAAAACAAGAGTATGACTGACGCAGATGCAACGTTATGAACAATGGAGCCTCTAACTCTCAACATGGCCAACACAGATGCAATCCTTTAGACCAATGGAGCCTCTAACTCACAAAATGACCAATTCCCTATCAAACTACCTGAGCCTCTAACTCAGTATTATTTTCATTTACCTTGAGCCTCTAACTCAGAATTATTTCTTATGAGCTTATTTCAAATTTCAACACTCATGAGATTTTTCATCAAAATCAAAACAGGCCTTCACCAGTAATTTCAGTGAGTAGACTTTTAATTTATACAATCCAATTTGGCACAGTTTGGATTTACATTCAACAGGTTGTGCCTTACCTTTAGATGTGCTGGCCTGCCCACTCACGTCAGACCACTGGCTCGTGCCTGCCCGTTCGACCACCTCGGACCGTCCAAACCTCCAAACCTTCCCCCTCAATACCACAGGACGAGCCCCCAAAACTGTTACGGATTCAAATATTGAGGAGGGATACAGGAGGAAAACCCAAAATAACCACACTGGTCCGGCCGGGTCAAGTCAAACGATGATTTAATGAACACACGCGTGGGAGATGGACACCATACATCAGACAGCATCAGATCTCAATACAAACTCCACACACTCATTGTTTTATGAAAATCAGGGTATTAGAACGCCCCCTCATGCGTACAGATAATACAATACAGTCAATATTGACAACTTTAGACACATCAAGAAAAACATTCTCTTCGTCTCGAGGACAGACACTGGCTCCAGCGCCTCTCCTCGGAGCCAACTGTCCCCTACGGAGACACAACATTACAGCTGCAAGGTTTTCCAAATGATCAAGTTGACCTGTATATTACGCTGAGTCAGGGATACAATATTAACTGCATGTTGGTTTAATGAACTACCATTACTTAAAAACTTAATAAATTGATTGATTGAATCTTTATTTTGAACATGTTAAAAAAGTACATCAACATAGAATCAAAAGAGACAAATAAACAAAGCAAAGTTTAGTTAAAAAGATATAACTGAATAAAAATCACAAAGAATCACATAATATCAGTGTTATGTAAGCGCGTGCAACCTCCTGGGCCCAAAGTCATCCCACACCATGGATCAGCCAGTCATAGCGCTGACTGAAGTTTTTGACCTTTATTAACTCGGGCACAACTCTATAATAAGCAACAAACTGCCATATGTGTAAGGTGATCATGTTTACACCTGCAAAGAGAGATCATATAATTATTCTGACACCTGTAAATAAAAGATTAACACCAGGTTATAACAATCACTGTAATTCAAAGGTTAAATGTAATGTCAATAACTTCAATCAATGTTTAATGCAATGGTTATTAAATGATTCTGATATAATGATGATGATTCTGCTAAAAATGAAATAAAACACCCCTTTTCACCCGACAAGGTCTACATACAAACCTCTGATTCAAGCTGTGCCTGCACTGCTGGTGATGAGTAAGCTGTGAGAAGCAGGACAAATCACCAGTTACTGCATGTGCACCAACAAAGATGCCTATTTAAGCAATTTTTAAAATGCGTGTTTTTTAACTTGTGTGTTTACTGGTTAGCCTGCCACCAGTATGCGGCGTATTAGCGGACTGCGCAGGCATGTCTCTCTGCCTAGGCAGATTCACATGGCTTTATATAAACACCCGGATCTTTCTCACTCAGTCACTGAAATAAATAACGATGCTCACATTACTGTGGATAAGATGTCCCAGTGCTGGAGCTGAGGACAGTTTGAATATTTATGTCCAGTATCATTATGAAGCAGAAATAGTCCTTGAACATTCCTGATGTCAAGGAGGTTCCTGTCTGGACAAGAAGAAAATACTTAACACTAAAGAAAGAAAAGAGTGCACAGTGACATCCCTGTAGTCCATGTGCTTCTTGGGGAATTTTTCCCTTTTCATCAGTAGTCTCTGGTGGCAAGGGACAAGAAATGAAGAACAAGGGAATAAAATGCACCAAAGGTCTAGGGTTGGATTTGAACCAAGGACAATGCGATTACATGCTGTCCCTCTTTGATCCCTAAACTAGGACACCAGCATGATCCCAACTGTGCCATTGTATCAAAATCCAGTTTAAAAAAAAAGCGTGTCCAGATTGGATCATTAATATCCATTATTCCTCCTGACTGACATAAACAAACAATTTCTTGGAATGAATGAAAACATGCAGATATTTATTCTTAGATTCAGCGCAATGACTTTAAGGAATACAGAAATTGAAAATCAACAAGAAAATGTTGTATTTGTGAACGCTGGCATCCTTGGAAATTGTATTTTAATCTTTTCTTGTTATTAACACAGTCAACCATTAACACTATTATCATTATCCACTCAAATATTCATTTTTTTTTGTAATACATTATAAGCAAAGAGCCTGAGAACTATGTGAATCCCAACAAGTCCGGCGTCTCTGATAGCAAAACCTCAAAGTCTCTGCAGACACTGACACGACCTCTAAATAAGCATTAAAAGAATCAATTTCCTGTGTTTATGTCTGCGGTTATTCATCGAAGCTGATATACACAGATTCTCTTCTGGATTGCACGAACTATTTAAAATGGTTTTAGTGCTGCCAGTTATAAGAAGTGCTGTGGGAGAAATGTGGATTCCTGTCTATTCCCAACAAGAAGGGGATCTTTCATTCCAATTCATTATTAGAGCTCCTGGAGATGCTGTGAAACTGTGTTTTTTAAAGAGGCGTCACCACTACAACAGATAACTAAACATATAATTTTCCAGCTGCCTAAGCAACGGTCAGAACGAGTCAGTTATGGCTAAGTGTAAGTGTATCATATTTGATACATGAGTTTTTGAGACTTCTATATCATCACAGGGGATTTTTTCCCCCCTGAAAAATCTAAATAAATTGCACGATACATTTTTAACTTATAAACTGACAAAAAGGCCTGATCTAACAAACATGATATAAAAGAAAACTCCTATATGCAAATTTAGATTTTAATTGTTTTTTTTATTTTGTCAGATGATTCACCAAATACTCCATTTTCTTAAAATGTTATGCCAATTATTCCATGGTTCAGGCTTTAAAGGGTTAACTGGTCACAGTATTGCAGATGGATACAGTGTGCCACATTCATGTGATATGCCAAGAAAACATTTACGCAGCATTTCTGTCACACCTTAAACTGTGTTTGAAAGTGAAAATTAAATCAAAATTGGGCAGCTCAGTTAATTATGCCTACAGGGAAAAATTAATTACTGCACAACTTCATTATTATTATTATGCTTTAATATGCAATGTTTACCTTCTGTTGCATCTTCTGCAGTACAAAGCATTGATATGCACTGAGTCCACTCTGTGGAGAAAACATTTGGGCTAGCTGAAAGTGTCCTCCTGTTATGCCTCAGCAGAGGACAAAGCTGAGAAAGCAGGAAAGCTCAGTAATGGGATCTTTAACCAGCTGGAACAATCTTAAGTGACACTAATGCTGAATCAGTGAGAAACTGAGGTCAGTAAATTCTTATTGACACCACAGTCATATTCTCCTGTACATAGTCTGTGACTTGCTGTGGAGAATTGACAACATTTAAGCGTGTACTTGACAGACGGAAAAGGGTGGACTCTCCACTCCAGGTTAGGGACGAGTTATTGGCCCAAGTTGAGGAGTTTAAGTATTTCGGGGTCTTGTTCATGGTTGAGGGGAGAGGAGAATGGGAGATCGACAGATGGATTGATGCCGAAATTAAATGAAAGAACAAGATTGCAGATACAAGCCCTGGAAATGAGCTTTCTCTGAAGGGTGGCCGGCCTCTCCCCTAGAGATAGGGTGAGGAGGTCGGCCATCCGGGAGAGGCTCAGAGGCCACTACTCCAAATCGAAAGGAGTCAGTTGAGATGGTTCGGGCATCTGACGAGGATGCCTCCTGGGCTCCTCTTGGGTGAGGTTTTCCGGGCATGTCCCACTGGGAGGAGGCCCCGGGGCAGACCCAGAGATTTTATCTCTCGGTTGGCCTGGGAACCCCAGACAAAACTGGAGGAGGTGGCTGGGGAGAGGGAGGTCTGGGCTTCTCTGCTTAGGCTGCTGACCACGCAACGCGGCCCCGGATAAGCAGAAGAAGATGGATGGGTGTATTTAACAATAAACATTTACCAATGGTTCACAAAGAAAAGCTTTTCACAACACCATTCGTAATTTTAGAAATTTCCAACTCTCCAGGCAGCTGAATCCTGTCTATCTGGTTGTCAGCTGACCATCCATCAGGAGGGGAATTTTCTTGGATTTCTTTCTCATTGTATGTAGTTGTGTGCTTTCTGTGTGCTTCTTTACAGCAGGAAGGGCTCCCTTGCTCACGTCACGCTATGATAAAAACGTCTTCAGTCCGCAGCTCTGTTGACCCATTCACTGAAAATAACAAACCACTGAATGATGACAAAAACACTCAGGCTGACCAACAGATGCTTTTAAAGAAAGGCAACCTGACATATTTAGTCATTTTAAGGACAATTCAATTGTGCTGTAAATAGATTAGCGCTGACGCAGAAGCTGTGCCGTGACACACCACCACAACAATCAATGGCACACAGCAGAGGCTCAAACCAGCCATGGGACAAAATGTGAGGTCATGAATGTAAGTGTCCCTGTGAAAGCAGTTCCCTTTAAATAGAACTATTTTCTTTCTTTGTTTTTTAAATTATGATAAATTAACTTTTATCTTTCAGCAATGACCTGCAACTGAAAATCTTGCAAATCTGTGAAACTGAAATTGACTGTTGACATCGTCTAAATTTGAAATTACCGATGCACGTAAATCTGCCAAAAGTCTGAAGAGCATGTCTTTGCTTTTTAAATAATTGGATGCTCATGGTTAGACTGTAGCTGCTCTGGACTGCTGTTGTCTCATACAAAACAGGACGTTATTCCTGCTGCACAAAAGCATCTCTTGTTTTTTTTTTAGAACATTTGTTTGCATTAATAATTTATTATCTGATGCTATTTACAGCTTGGGAATCTGAAGCAGAAAAAGAGTTTACTCAGAGAAAATGTACCAAATTCCATCCTTTGTCAGAGCAGCCTGACTTTTAGGAGTAAATGGACGTACATAAAAGGTAAACTGTTGAACCTTTTAGTGTAAAAGCTGCACCATGACACTAAAAGGTACAAGGAAAAGAAAAGCTAACCTTAGAGAGGTAGAGAGGAACAATATGTCACACTAGGTAAAAGAACCTGTATATATATATATATATATATATATATATACAGGTATATAGGAATACAGGAATATTCTTTCTTCCTTCTCTCACCCCAACCGGTCGCAGCAGATGGCCGCCCCTCCCTGAGCCTGGTTCTGCCGGAGGTTTCTTCCTGTTAAAAGGGAGTTTTTCCTTCCCACTGTCGCCAAAGTGCTTGCTCATAGGGGGTCATATGATTGTTGGGCTTTTCTCTGTATCTATGAAGCGCCTTGAGGCGACATTTGTTGTGATTTGGCGCTATATAAATAAAATTGAATTGAATTGAATTGAATTGAATATATATATATATATATATATATATATATATATATATATATATATATATATATATATATATATATGCTAGCTTTATATATATATATATATATATACAGGTTCTTTTACCTAGTGTGACATATTGTTCCTCTCTACCTCAACACACAGTGACATCTGAGCAGAAGCACAATGAGATTAATGATAAAAACTCAGCCTTAAAGGAATCACAATACACGACCACTACGGCATCGAGATGGCCAGACATCATATTTACTAGCTTCACCAGGATCAGCAAATCGGACCTTGTGGAGGGCAAACACCAATCATGACAGCCTTGATAAGCAGGATGGCATGAAGGTGGCTGTAAAAGTAGCAGTCAGGAGGCAGCGAGACCTGTGTTTAAGTCATTAAAAACACGTCAGGGGTTTATGAATGAGCTGAGACTTTAAGCATGTCCTTAAACTCATCGCAAGTGAGTTGACGTGTCCGTGCTGTGTGCACATGAGGTGTGTTATTATATGAAAGTGTGGCTTAGCATTCACTGACACACTCGTCTCATCTGTAATTAGCTCACAGCTGCGCTTAATGTAACTCACACCAGCAGATTTTATAACAAACATCCAGAAATGACCACACAGAGAAAGAACCACCTGTCCTCAGACATCCTGGTGAACTTCTATCACTGCACCATCGAGAGCATCCTGACCAACTGTATAACAGTCTGGTACAGGAACTGCTCTGCCTCAGACCGGAAGGCGTTGCAGAGGGTTGTGAAAACTGCCCAGCGCATCGCCGGAGCACCACTTCCTGCCATAAAGGACATCTAAAGGAAGCGGTGTCTGAAAAGGGCTGGGAAAATCATCAAAGACCCCAGTCACCCAGCACATGGACTCCTCACCCTCCTGCCCTCTGGGAGGCGCTACAGAAGCCTCCCGATTAAGACCACCAGGTACCGGAACAGCTTCTTCCCCACAGCTGTCAGACTCCTGAACTTTGCCTCCTGACATCTGACCCACGTTAACACATGGACTGGACATACACACACCCACAACCACCTACACACACACACACAAGGGACAACTGTACGCTCAAACACACAATAACATGGACTGAACCACCACTCACAACCACTAGCACTTTATAAAGCCTCTTAACTGCACTACTGTATAGTTCTGTGTAAATAATCATACGATAATTTTTAATTCTACAAGTGTTTACAACTTGCATAGTTCCCATTTCTGTATAGCTGTATATCTCATATTTCTGTGTAGTTCTTTATTTCATATTCTGTATAGTTTTTTTTTCATATTTATATAGCCTGTACATACTTATAGTTATAGCATATTCATAACATACCTTCATACTGTGTACATATTACATACCGTAATAGACCCATTTCTGTAATATACTTACATATCTATATTATTGCTAATATAAATTGTAATATATCTATATCATGGCTAAAGCACTTCTGGATGGATGCAAACTGCATTTCTTTGCCCTGTACCTGTGACATGTGCAATGACAATAAAGTTGAATTCTATTCTATTCTATTCTAAAACAGGTGAAAACATGGATGAACCACACCGAACATTAAAACACACAATGCCAAATTAAACCCAAAGATTTCTTTCACATATGCAAAACAAACATCTGAAGACTTACTGACGTGTGTGTGTGTGTGTGTGTGTGTGTGTGTGTGTGTGTGTGTGTGTGTGTGTGTGTGTGTGTGCAGCTCTGCCGATGTTCAGACAAATTTGGGGCAACACGCTCAGAGTTTCTGTCAGTTAGTGGTCTTTTAGTATCATCAGTAATGTTTTTGTGTTTATAGCCAAAGCAGCACATACAAGTGGGCTACCCAGGTAAAGGTGTGGTGCTGATTTGTAGTTTTGCAAACAGAGTTGTTGAACTGACTGTTACGTATTTTCCATTGAGTCACCAGGACAGGACAAGACGTCTTTCAGCTGAGAGAAAAAAGATGCTCTGTGTAACCTGGTCAACACAGGAACAAATACCCAAACATTGAGGTCACTCCTTAAACAGGAATAGTCGGGTTAATGGACTCTGGCTTCAACGACATGGCAAAAATGCGGGAAAGAGGGCGGGAAAATCACAGTAGTACACACACACATATATGCAGAGGCCTGCCAAATAAAACCTACAGGAGAGCTGGGCGGGCATTTTAAAATTCAGCTCTCTGCATAACATCCGTGCTGTTGGTCTGTGCCAAACTAAATCCACTTTAGAAACTGGACACACCCTCTCTCCAGCCCAGGTAGACGTGACAACGCTCATTCATTTACTTCTGCTTACAAGACATGCAAGCTGAGACTCTTACATTATCCCATTGCACCTCTGAGGTTCAAAAGATCTGCTGTCTGCTCTCTCGGTGCTCGCATGACTCACATCTCACATACCAGTGAGTGGAAGGAGGCAGATACAGTGGCTGGTTTGTGAAATCTGCCTTAATGCTCGGTAACCTGAGACCTTCACCTTGAGTCGAAACACGGAGGCAGAGCGGCAGCCAGTGCATGCTATGGGAGCTCTGCTATACGTTAGACACACTCAGAGCACATGCATGTTACAGCATAAAGGGCTACTTGTCAGGACATAATAAATATGTAACTTGGTGATACTACTTAAAAACGAGACATTGTTCTACCTATCTACATGTCTATCTATATGTGAGGAGAGAAACCCGCATGTGTTTCATTTCAACTCTGTTAAAAAGGAAAATATACTAGAGTTGCTACCAGCAGTCATTTAGCTGATTAAATCTTTTGATAACCAATTTATAATCCAAAGATTTACAAGTGAAAATTTGAGAAACGCAGCAAATCTTCATGTATTAGACCCTGGAAACAACTCATCTTCATCAGCGCTTAGGTAGAGTACATAAAACATTTAAGATTAATTCTTCATGATAAAAAAAAGACAAACATGTTCACTCTGGATTAGAAACAGCACACACAGCAGACTCTCACATTACCATCTTCCTTTCTGGGTTCTGCCTTTTCTGGTTGTCACAACATTGGCAATTTCTGAGATAATCCAAAAGGAGCGGGAATCGTCTACAAAGCTGCTGCTCCCGCACGCTGTCTGCTGAACCAAAATAAAATCCATTCTGCACAGACACTCGTTCACAGCTGAGTGGCTCAGGACAACCTCAAGCAAGCTGGATGAGCATTGGTCAAGTATTCAGCTGGTCCACACGCAGCCTGTGATTTGTCCTGTTATCGCTCCCTCTCTCCCTCTCTCTCTCTCTCTCAGCGCAAACGGTGTTTTCTGCATCTGTTTTTCCGTCTCTGTGTTTGTTCTCTGCCTCTTGCAGCACCTCAAGTGCTGGCCGTTATGTTCCAGGTTAGTCTGCGAGAGGAAACATGGCCAAACACGAGGAGCGGTGAGAAAGCAAGAGCGAGTTGCTGTTTCCTACTTTTCCTCTGTGGTATTTGTGACACACACTCACTAACACACACAGACAGAAAGAGAGAGTGAGCAAGAGAGGGCTCAATATCACAGTCATAATTGGCTTATAATACCAAAGAGGAACTTGATCCTTGATGCCACCCAGCCGCTGTCAGTCGAAACCAAAAGACACGGGACGTGTGTGTGTGTGTGTGTGTGTGTGTGTGTGTGTGTGTGTGTGTGTGTGTGTGTGTGTGTGTGTGTGTCTGTGTGCAAAATACACTTCTGTAAGTACTCACTGGGAGACTAAAAGCTGATAGTACTTTTATTTTAAGAAGAGCAAAATCACCTAATAACTCTTGAAAACTTTACACTTGATATCATATAATTAATACTGATACAGTAACAAAAGCAGTTAAGATCAATAATAAGACACTGGTGGGGCTTTCAGCTTATCTTTTGAGGAACCACAATGGTTTTCTGACTATGCAGACTGAAAATACATTCATATTTATCGATTCCATCATGGACAACCCATCACATCCACTCCACGCTACACTTCAGAGGCAGCAGAGCTCCTTCTCTCTCAGACTGATTCGGCCTCGCTGACATAAAGAGCGCTTCAGAAAAATCATTCCTACCATTCTCTGTAAAGCTTCATAATAACTCTTCATTCTGTGACAGGTGAACACACCTGTCAAGCTCACACATAATTTTGTATTATATCTTCATGCAGCAGTGTTTCTTAGATTTATAGATTTAAAGTATGCAAATTATTTATTAATGCAGTTTTCACTACTCTCTTATATAACGTCAGTCAGATGTACACAACGCTTTGCTTGTGGCTGCTGAATCACCACTGCCTCACTCCACATATGACAAGATCATCCTAAGGACAAACTACGAGATAAGACGTGACAATGTGAAGTGAGAAATATAGGAAGATAAGAAAAATATCAATTAGTGCAACAACGGAAGGTGACAACAATGATTGCTCTTTGAGATCAGGGAGATAAATACAACATTGCAATTAATGGATATTTAAAAACATGTCATTGCATTCAAAGGTAAATCACAACACACAGCTTAAACCACAGTTTACACTGAGACACTCATGTGGATCTTCAGACTCATATAGTACCGAGACATTTTTCCGAGGGGAGTTGAAACTAACAAGACAGAGAACAGAGAAAGGTGAAGACATGAGGAGGAAAGAAAAATGTGTTTAAGTGGAAAAGGCAATGCTACTAGGTGACATACCATATTGGCAGCAGCTGTCGGGAAACGGTAGCAAGAATATCTCTCACGTGTATGTCTGACCTGCTTGTCAAAGCGGAGACAAAGAGTGACAGAGAGAGACGGGGACAGTGAGATCTCTCTCTCGCTGTCTCACCCAGAGTGTGAGGCAGCGCATTCCTTTTTCAGCACTTGGCTCACTTTATCAGAAGGCCACAACCTGGGTTACAATTAGTGTGCAGCACAGACAAAGGACTCACTCACTCAGTGAAATCCGAATGTTGTTTGCTTTGCTATACACTTGCGGCCACTTCATTAGTTACACCTTGATAGCACCAGGTTAGACCTCCTTTAGTCTTCAGAATCATTTTCATTTTTCATGGAGCAGCTCAATTAAGACATTCTCACAGATTTTGGTCCAATGGATACAACAGTATAACACAGATGTCAGCTGCACCACCACCACTCATCAGACCTGGCAATATTTTTACAACTGTCCAATTTTGATGAGCCCAGGTGGAATATCGCCTCAGCTTCCTGTTCTTAGCTGACACTGCTGTTGCCCCCCTCTGCTTCAAGGTTTGCATTTTGTGGATTTAGAGATGCTCTTCTGTAACGAGTGGTTATTCGAGATACTGTTTCCTTCCTATCAGCTCGAAGCATCAACGAGGCAATAGCCGCTGTGCACTGGCAGCAGCCCATTTGTTCATTCTCATTACTGACACTGGATTGCCCAATCAGATCTCTTAATGCGACAGGCTACACCTCTGTTTGCTCAGGCAGCTTGTAGAAAAAGTTTAGTGTGGAAGAAGTGGCAAAAAATGGAGCCGAAGAGCTGAGAGGAAACAATAGACGCAGCAAAATGTGTCAAATTAACCGACATGTTAGCTGCCAGTACTGCTGCACTGTGAACAGTAGTACCAGCCACAACTCCTCACACTCACAAGAGGCTGCTGCTTCTGCTAGCACCAGCTGTGGAGCAGTGAGGAAGATTAAATTAACGTGGTAAGAAAATGATGGAGGAACATAATTAGGAAGGGAGAGGTTCAACAAATCAGGTAACACAAATGACTGCTTTAACTATGAGCCACTGTTAATAGCTAAAGTGTAGCTTTTAATTATTGTCACACGCTGAGGTGCAACTAAGCAATGATCCAACAACAACTGTATCAACCTGATTAAACCCTGTTTCAATATCTATAATCCAACAAAAGGAGATAAATACAGAGTATGCGTACGCTTTATATATAATCAAGAGTCAAATCATAGACGTGAAGTTTCAAAGGTGAGTAGCGCTATCCCGCTATCCAGCTGCTAGTTTGAGTAATCATGGTGGGACGATTTTTTTTTGTCCCAGTCTAGTCCTGTTCACCCAGAGAACTGGTGCTCAGTGGATATTTTGTCTTTTTTGTACATTTCCCTGTAAACATAACTAAATGCATTGAGTTGTTGCCATTTGATTGGCTAATTAAATAGTTGCATTGATGAGGAGTTAAACAGGTGTACCTAAAAAAGTGGACATGAATATAGTTGGGGTTTTTTTAATCAGAACTCCGGCACACTGAATTCAAACATTTAGAAAGCAAAGAGAAGCAACAAATCCTCACACGTGACTTCAGCGGAATAGTTATTCATTTTATGTCAAGTTAAGTGAAAAACATTTAGCACAAGCTGTACTAAAAGCAGGGCGTCGTGCAAGCGGATACACTGCTCAGAAGCAAAGAGTGCCAATGCATAACCACAGGAATCTAAGAGAACATTGGCTGTATCTTAGCCTGCAACAGAACGGCTTGTTCGGAGTGGAGCGTGCCCTGAGCTTCAGCTCCAGCAGATCAAGTGTTGTGATGTTATTTTGTTTTTGTTGTCGTACATTTGAGCTATCATTGTTGTCCTCATGATCTACCCCTTGCTCTCTGTCTCGCTCCCTCTGCTGCTCCTTCCAGCTCCATTAATGCACCCACTCTACTGGGAGACAGAAGAAAAAGGGACACTGAAAGGGAGATAGGCAGAATGGGGGGAAGTGGCACAGAGGAGCGATGAGGGATAAAAAAAAAAACATGTGTGTGTACATGTGTGTGTGTCAGCATGTCTGTGGCATTAGGCTTGAACAGAGTGAGCATGTCCTAGCCAGAGGATAGAAGTCGTTGAATCAACTGGTCGCAACCAAGGCCTTGTCGCCCTTGTCCTCATCTCTCCGTCTCCCTCTCTCTCTTTTTCCTCACTCTCTCCCTCAAAATCCCCTCCGCTCATTCAGCAATGCATATTACAAACAGGACATTTTACTTAATCCTGAATCTCTCCCCCTCCTCCTGGGCTTCTTTGTCAGGGCACCATTGTGAATTAGAATAACAGAACCGGCTTTAAGTAGATATTTTCATTTGACAGACTTTCATAGTTTATAGTGAGCTTGTAATATGTAGGCTGGATATTCAAGGTTTAATGTGTGACATCTCCCATGAGATAAGACATACCACAAAGAGCATTTGCACCTTGTACTTGGTTTAGCCTGACATCTTTCTACTCAGTCATCCTCACTGCAAATGTCTGTGCAATACTAACAGCTGCACACACAAAATCAAACAAGCTTGTCACTCCAAATGTAACGCTCGTTGTCTGGACTTGGAAGCAACGCTATCAGTGTCAGCATATTTGAAAAAAACATTTTTTTAAAGGTGTGTGTGTGTGTTCATAATGGAATGGCGTGTTTAGGCCGCTAATCCCAAGCAGGGTCGGAAACAAATGTACCTCAAGCTTTAGACTTCTATTTTTAACTCCAGTATCCTCAGCACTTCAAGCATGCATCGTCCCAGGCTCTGGCTTGGGCAGCTAACACCTCATTATCATTCTGTAAAGCAGTTAACATCGCTGGACATGGATTTCCTCCAAGGAGTAAGTCGGGGTCAGAGGTTCGTATAAATGGAGGTTTCATGATCAGATGGCTGCTTCGGTTTCTTAAACTTTGGTGGTTTATGACACGAGCGACACGTGAGTGTGAATCCTACACAAGCAGCTGAAGTACATTTCGGTCATCTACTGAAATCTGAACAGAAGTTTATTTTTATTTTTGACAGTGAGTGCTCTTTTTGCTCAGGGAGTTTAGTGCTTTCACTTGACAGACTGTAGTGATACATTTGATCCTGACAGATACTGCAGGATTTCTCCAGGATCACTGGAACTCTTACGGCTCTAAGATATAAGGCAATGGATCTAAACTACTAGCTAGGTGGTGACTAAAACAAACGGAAAACAAAAATAAAGTGTATTAAGCTAAATAGGGAGTGCATTAATAATCATAAAATGAGGCGTTTAATTTAGCAGATGTTCTTTTAGGATATAAATATATCTTGTTAATTCAGGAAAAAAGGGCAATTTTTGTCAGGTGAATACATTCAACTTTCATATTTTAGACACTGAAGTTTTCTATTTTTTCTTTTTTTAAGCTATTTAAACACACTTTATTACATCTAATGATCAAAAACATATGTGCATCAGTAAAAGACACTAAAAAAACTATCTCTGAGGTGAAATGAAGAATCTGGAAGTTTTATTCTCACAACACAGTCTGAGTAAGCAACTGAACATCTGTCACCAAAATTGCGCAAGTCATAACTTACCAGGCTCCCAATTTTTTTATGTTTCAGTTTAGCAGCATTATTGAAGATATGACGACAGAACAAACGCACCCACAGCATCACACGAAATGTTATTATAGTCTCTCAGCTCTATGAGTAAAGCTGATATAAGAAAAGAAAAGAAAAAACATGAGACTGAAACTCACATTCAGACTGCTTTCATTCCTTGGGTGTGTTTTCATCTGTATTCTGTGGTTGGTGGAGCAGCAACAAACTGGCAAGAAACCCTATGGTTTATCGGCTGCAAAAGTTCACTTAACCACCAAAACAGATTATTGAATCCAAAGTGCAAGGGCCTTAAGATGAAGCATCCGAAACATAAAACCACTGGAAACAAAAATAAAATTCCTGATCTCTTTACAAGCTGAAATCCCAATTATTTGGTTCACTTCCCTTTTGTATTGATTATTTCACTTATGCTTACCTTTATATTTGCATATTTCTGAGTACTGTAGTACTTGAGGCCCATGCATTTTCTAGCTTTAGGTCAGTTCTTCTTGGTAAAACAACTCTAGAGGTGTGCTAGACAAAGATAGTGCAGAAAGGTTCAACAGGAGGACAGATTTTACTGTTATGAGGTGCTTGTAACACAAAAACTGGTCTGTTTTCTACTGGATGCTAATGTTGTAGCACCTCAACCATGCTAAAGTCTAAACCATGCAAAACACTGAGCTACAGAAAAACTGAAAAGCCTCAGAGATCTAGGTTAATTCAACAATTGCTTGCAAGAGACTGCTCTGGGCTGAGACAGATGGAGTGACCGAGTTGGGGAGAGAAAAATCTCCATCGTCTTTGTCATCCCTCTGACTGTGTGACTGCTCTCTGTGTCCTCTGGAGCCGACCTCATCAGTCACCATGAAATGACACAAATTACCACGAGCTGTTAGTGTCAGTCACAATGAACTGTGAGGACTTTTTTTTTTCTTATTGTTTACATAGCAGCAGAACAACCAAACAAAAAAGCCAGCGTGGCATAAGAAGCTGGAAAATTAAAGAAAATAATCAACAAAGGAAAATTAAAGCAATGAAAAGGGGAAAAGGGGGTTCATATTCTTCCTATTCTGTTAGTAAATTTGTAATCTCCAAACTAAACAAGATCAGTGTACAGCCTTGACTTAGCTTTCCTGCTTGGCAAAGTTTTAAGGACTTTACATCTAGTCATGCGGTACACGTCCCCTAAGCTTGCTCTTATACTGACTTCCACATGATTCACATACTGTGCTGACTTTCACTGTTAAGTCACCAATGACACACAGCTGAGATTCAGATTGACACGTACCTGTTGTGCATTTTTCTGAAGCTTCACTTAAGAAACACCTAATGGACTTGGTGCAGTCGTTTGTCATTAATGTCAAAATCAAAAGGAAAAATCATTTTCTTTCTTTGTTTCCTGCTTTGAGCAGAGCCAGCTAGTTTCCCACCAAACAGCAGCTGATTACACACAAGAGGGGTACTGAGCTCATCAAATACAGCATGTCTTTGTAAGACAGCACAGAAGTGTAAATTATACTAAAATATAGACAATGTAATGTATATAGCATCTGCGACTTCCCCAATAAGGAGCAACAAGTCAGAGTTTTGTAAAGTCATGTGCAAGTTACAGATAACTTTCTGGTCTGGGATCCTTAGAAGGAAAAAAGAACTAAAGGAAATCATTTAAAGCTTTTTTTTAATTCTTCTTGTTTTGTCTTATTGTTGACGTGAAACAACCAGCTTTTCTTTAATTGTATATAACTGTGTGATTTCATCATGATTGTTGTTCAATTCTTTCTTATTATCAAATAATTTGTATAGAGGATTATTTTTATTTTATTTTAATAATATGCCAACATTTAATCATTGTTAATGCAACAACTGGGAGAAAAAACAATATGAGTGATATCACTATCAGATAAAACACACATTAACTCCCAGTGACGGTATCAAGATCTCTGTGTGATTCAAAAAAAAAAAAAACAGCTGTGAATTTAGGATATTCACCTTTTCAGATCATCAAACAAATTTTAATATTAGACAAAGATGACTCAAATAAATACAAACTGCATGCAAAATTCAGTTTTTAAATGATGATTTCATTTATTAAGGGGACAAAAGCTATCCAAACGAACTGTGTGAAAAAGTAATTACTCCCTAATGAGTCTTTTACGGTGCTGTGAGGGAATTCTGACCCACTCTTCTTTGCAGACTTTTGTAATTTAGTCACATCAGAGGATTTTAAGGCATGAACTGCCTTTTTAAGGCCATGCCAAAGCATCTCAAATTTCTGTCTGGACTTTGACTAGACCACTCTGAAATCTTCATTTTATTCTTTTTGAGTCATTCACAGGTGGACTTGCTGCTGTGTTTGAGATCATTGTCCTGCACCAGAACTCAACTGTGCTTGAGCTTCGGGGCATAAACTAATGAGCAGGTCATCTACTGATCGGAAGGTTGGTGGTTCAATTCCTGGCTTCTCCTAGTCTGCATGGCAAATATCCTTGGGCAGGATACCAACCCCAAGTTGCTCTCTGATGCATCCATCCATGCAGTATGAATGTGTGTGTGTGAATATTAGTTAGAAAGCACTAAGAAAATGTGCTGGTGTAAATGGGTGAATGCACAAGTTGTGTAAAGCGCTTTGAGTACTCAGATGAGGCTCTTGTCTCGTCAGTCCACAGAATTTTTACCCAAAAGTCTTGAAAATCACCAAGATGTTTTGGGCAAAGGTGAGCTGAGCTTTTGTGTTCTTTTCAGGCAGCACTGGTTTTCTCCTTGCATCTCTTCCATGAATGCCATTTTTGCCCAGTCTCTTTATTCAGTCATGAACTCTGACCTAAACTGAGACAATGAGGCCTGCACTTCTGTAGAGTTTGTTCTGGGTTCCTTTGTGACCTCCTGGATGAGTCGTTGATGTGTTCCTGGAGTAATTTTGGTGTATCAGCTGGGAAGGGTCACCATTGTTCCAAGTTTTCTCCATTTGTAGATAATGGCTCTTCGCTGGAGTCCCAAAGCAGTAGAAATGACTTTATAAGTCTTTCCAGACTGACAGACATCAATAACTATTTTTGTCAGCTGTTCTTGAGTTTCTTTATATTGTGACATGATGTGTTGCTTTTGCTGGCCCAGGCTTGATTACTGCTTTTGTTGCAGTAATCAAGCCAGGATGTAGATTATGAAAATGAACTCTGCTTCCAAAAAAGAATCTGGTTAATCACAGTTAATTCGGAATTTAACAAGAGTGTAATTACTTTTTCACATTGGTCCAAGTTGGACAGTTTTTGTCCCCTCAAAAAATGAATAATTTTAAAACTGCATTGTGTATTTACTTGGGCTACTTTGGTCTAATATTAAAACCTGTGACAAATATGCAAAAAACAAACAAACTAAATAACAAAGAAATCAGGAAGGGACAAATACTTTTTCATTGCACTGTAAAAACTGTGCAAGTTGAGCTCTGTATGCAATTGTAACTGCTGGTGGTCATCCTTGTAAAGACAAGGGAAATTTCCCATGCTCCTTTTTGACTAGGCCAGCACATACATAGATGTTTATAGGGTATAATTCATCTCACATGCCCAAAGATCAGAAATAGCATAAAAACCTCAAAATATGGGTTAGTATATCTGGAAATGCTTTTTTACTCTGGGTCCAGCACTCACTCAGGAGAAAAACCTCCAAAACCGAGATTTCTACAAGTCATCGCAATAATAAAGGACAATTTAAAACCCCAAATCAAAAGTAAAAGCAAACAAGAGTGCATCACATTTCAAGCTTTTTTCTGCTTTCCTTGGAAGCACTTAAAGGGTAAATGCCACAGAGTGGTACAAAGACACACACAGAGATTAAACACATGAGACAGGTGACGCTGACCCAACACAAACAAACTGAAACCCTTGAGGTAGGAGCCAGGTGGTAAGCGCTAGCAGGGTGGTGGAGAACCTTGAAACAGACCCGAGAACAGCATCTAGAGGTCAGTACAGGGAGTACACCTGCACTCGGAGGAGACAAACAAACCTCCACAGCAGCTGGTTAAACAACACACGAGCACTCAAAAACCTCCGGCCTCTTATTTATAACCTCGCCCACACAGCAAAGAAGAAGACCCCGAGCAGGGAAGACGCAGCCACGCAGACAGACAGTAACAGCTGGTTACTGGCCACAGCGTTCAGGTTGGAGTTGGAGTAACACTGAGAGAGCTGGTTAGTGGTGACTGAATGTTTAACCTATAACAGGCCTATTCCACAGCAGTGATTTTAATATGAAAAGTAGATAAACACACATGTTACTAATGATGTTAATGAAGGTTTGCACTATTTTGGTACAAATCCCTGTACCTATGATATCACTGGTAACTGCTGCATTTACATACTATTTTATGTGCAAATGTATGCTGTGAAAAAGTTTTCGATCTAAAAATAATGATTAGCATGCAGATTTGCAGTTCAACAAAATAATGTTCTGAATGAAAGCAAACGTCTTCTGTGCAAATGATTGCGATTTAATTGAAATTAATTCTTTGTTCAGTTCTTTAGTTCAGTTCAGCTGGCTTACACCAGATGATAAACAAATGCAAGCTGATCCAAGTAACTGAAATATTTGGTATTGATAGTGAAAAGTTTCATTGGGCCCCGTTTCATCATCTTTACGTTGCTTTGACGAGTGACAAAGATGATGAAAATGCAACAAATGCATTTATTAAAATTTTAAAATAATGTGTATGTAAGAGTTCAGGCTTTTCACAAATCACTTCTTTAGTAACAAATATGCCTAAACTTGAGTTGCAAAGGTTACTATCGAGTATCAGCCCTTTGAAGAGGAGTAGTTTTCCAAGATGCTAATTTTGATTCATGAGTGACACTCATCCTGTGTCTGTGTCATCACACCATCAGTCTTGAGCTTATGTAACTGCACCCCCAGAACAAACAGCTAGGGAGGTTATCAGTGCCTCCTGAGCTTCTGATTCAAAGAATTCAAATAATAATAATAATAATAATAATACTAATACTAATAATAATAATAATAATTTGTTTAACACACTTCAGTCGGCTATATACTGATCTTGAAACAAAGTATCGATCCTATTGCGCTAATATCGATCCGATACCAAAGACACTGTTGGTATCTATACTATCAATACTTGGATCGAGCGGTTCACCTCTAGTACTTAAGTATGTTCAAAAACAATACGTAGGCTATGCATTTATGAGCAGTGCTTATAGCAGTGCCTGTTTCTATGTGATTAAATTATATCCAATTATTGACTGAGCTCAAACTCAAACGTCTTCTTGGTGACCCTCGAAGAACAACACACTGCACTCCATGCAAACATCTGTTTAGTTCAAATAAATCTTCAAATTATTTAGACGATTTTGGAATCAAAATTGTGATACGTGCAGATTTAGGTAAAGTCACCCAGATCTATAACGTAGAACATAGCTAACATTATGAATCTGAGCTCTGACTGTATCTGAAACTGCGGTTTTATTGCGCATGTGAATGCTGCTCGCCAAAGGATAAAATAGTATTTACTCAGCTTGACACCATCAGGCGAAAAGTCCATTAGTCACTACTGTGCTAACTTCATAGTCCAACCAATTCATTTCATTGTGGCATTCTGTCTGCTTCTTCATTTTGAGATTAACTAAAATACTAACATGATATATTAACCAGGCTATTAACCAGAGAAAAAAAATAACTTAACGAATGTGGTGCTTTGTACCTTGTGGGTCGGGGTCGCTCAGCTTGTCCAGCCTGCGGTGTTGAACCTGTGAGTTGTCTCTCTGTCGGTGTCTCTGCGTATCCTCCTGGAGGTGTGGAGGGTTCCTGCCGGTTCCTGTTGACCGGGTCAGTAGCGCACGGTCCTCCTGGTGCTTCAATCTCAAGTGATCCACAGGGGAGCGAGAGCACGCAGCGGGCACGCGCACAGGGTAGCTGGGAATGAGAAGTGGGAAGAAAAAAAAAAGATTCTCTGCGCAGCACTTGTCCACAATGGCTGTGGATGGTTTTAAATTTCAATCAATCAATGAAATTTAGAATTGCTTTTATTTTTCATGCACACAAGCAGTCGTCAAAAAAGAGAAATGAAATGCAAAACAAGCATTTAATGAAATACCTTCAATTAACATGAGAATGTATCTTTATTTCACAAGGCGATTTATAGATCGTGTATAATACTAATCCCGATCTTTTCTCTCTAAAGTTTTTAGAGAAACTTTAAACTTTTCTCTCTTTTCACTGAATAAAGTGCACTTTATTCAGTGCACTTTAATCTTATGTGATCTGGTGCAGATAAAAGTCACTTCACCATCAACTGAAGGTGTGTTATTATAAGGACATCTCTCTCTCTCACACACACACACGCACCCCGCAGTACAGTCTGAAGATGCTTCACATGCCACTGCTGTTTACATCACTGCTTCCTTTCTCGTGGGAAAGATGAACAGCAGCTTATTATAGGAGTCCGCAAAGGAAGTTTCTCTGCAGAGTGAGCTTCTATCACTTGAACAGAATTTGACAAATGTGTGTGAAGCCGCGTTCATACGGAGAATATCATCTAAACGACAATACAGTCGTTAGCGAATTGATCTATACTGACTTTACCATGACTCCACTGAGCAAGGTTTTGGTGTGAGAGGATATCAGTGCTTCTCCACTTTTTTCCAACTTCCAAACGTAATTTTCATATCATTGTTTTTGGCAGAGGATCCTTCCACAGTGACTTCATTTCCTCTTCAGGTCAGACATTGTACAAACAACTCAAAGTCACATCAACCCATCTCAGTTTTCACACAGAACAGTGAAAAAACAATTTGCTTTTCATTCCCCTTTAAAGATCCGTTTCCATCCACTAGGTGGCGCCCTTTTCGTCTGTCAGTGTGGGACTGCCTCACATGCTTCCCAGACCCAAATGACTGGCTCCGACACACTCCTTTCTACAAGTTTATTGAACTTTTTACTACAACACATACAATATAGCATAGTGATGAGTCGATATATACAGAGATTTTTGCCCGGTGATTCTTCACATATTCATGTTGACGCTACACTATAGGCATACAGAAATAAATAAAACAAACATTTGTCTGAACAAAGAGCGTGCGCATTTCTTTTGCATCTTACTATGTCATCTGCACGCTATTGTACTTACAGGATTAACAATATATAGCACATGTATTTAGATATGTTCAAATCAGATAACAGGTAACAATATAGTACACACTCCCCTCTAAATTCTGATTTATTACACTTAAAACATGATGTCCAATAGAGGGTCCACAGTAGGGTCTGACCAGGAGATTATTAAATTTTGAATGTAATGCGTGAGAAAAGAGATGTTGTATGTACAATTCTGTTATGTTGGAGTAAGATTTATCTTTTAATTCCCTTCCTTTGCTTAGCTTTCACTAGGACAAACAGATCTGATTGTTTATCAGCAGTTATATAGTTTTAAGTCTAGGGTTAGGAGGAAGACAATGGGGCTGGACCACGGTAGCTATGATTGGGAATGTGAAGCCCTGAGATGTTGTTAATGCCGGTAAAAGCATCAGGCTGAGCGGTGCTGTCACGAATGATCACATACATGAGAAAGATTAGGGATCGCATAAATGAGAACACTCCTGCTTGGATATTTTACATTGGGAACAAATCTGGTTATATATATATATATTAAAAAAAAACATAAATAAATTAAAATAAAATGTAGGATTAATTACCCTGTAAAGTGTGACACCAGATTCACTTTAATCCCTTTTATTCTGCTAAAAGCATAAAATCAAACTAACATTTTCAGTTTTTACTGGTTTTATTCAGCGATTCACCTTCATGCAAAAACATCCACTTGTCCGTTACACGCCAAAGCAACGCTGCTTTCTTCCATCCTGATTGGCTGGTCAGGATTTCTCACAGAAGACTAACAGCATAACCTGTCAAAGTGCTCCAGACTGGTGGCTGCTCAGCTGGAGACTCACCTGCAAACCCCCCCCAACCGCTGGACTTTTGAAACAAAAATGAACCACTAAATAGAATCCACGGATTTGCCAAATGTTGATATGTTTTCACATCACGTTTAGAGATCCGAATTCAAACAAGGCCTGTAGAACTTTAAATTAGAAGATGTAAACAGCATCTTAATCTAAATGATTTTTGCGAGCCCCTATTTTAGCCCAGCTCTGATCCTGTGACAAGATGGAGACAGAAAATGGGCATGAATGAACTTATGGAAGAGATAACGACAGCTCTGATCAGACATTTCAATCTACTTACAGGTGGGGTTTTCTAAAGTTGCAACTTTCTGTAGAAACTCTAAGATCTGTCCTCATTCTGCATTTGCAAGGATGATATCTTATCATAAAGTTATACGTTTATATAATAAGCAGCTCTAGAGGTAGTAGTTACAAATGTTTGCAGAGAATGTGTGTGAGTTTGATCATGAGAAGTCAATTCATATTAAGGCTTGGTTAGAAGACTCATAAAGTTTGACGTGGGGAAGGGGCCACATTAAATGGAACGTGGGCATCATTATCCAGAATGAAAAAGTGCATCAAAAGACTCCAACCTCATTGTATCCAAGCATTTACAAAAGGATTTCTCACTACAGACGGTTTGATTGAGCTGGGTTTCCCCTCACGTATTTTTTCTCTACTCATCTCTTACCTTAAAAGAAAGGATCCAGGTGTCATTTTTGCAATATAATGTGTTTAAAACACAACGACAACATCAAAAAAAAAGTCTTGGACTCAGATTTTGTTATCAAATGATAACCTAAAGCTCTGAAACCACAATCAGGATTAATGGAAACCCGCTCTCTCTTTCTGACATCTGTCGAAGTCGATCAGACTTGACTCGCAGCATACCAGCTCCCCGAATGGACTCATGACACAGGCAAAGATTGGAAAGCTAACCCGCTAAGTGACATGCACGCAGTGTGTGAGTCTTCTGTTACAAGCTGGTGTTGCATACTATACTCTTATTTATGACAGAGAAAAAGGTCATGTCTGCCTACAGTATGTCATCCATATGATGCCCTTAAGAAGATGTGTGCAGGGAGTGGGGAAGGCTGTGCATTCACACAAACAGTTGCTGGTCAAAAACCTCTACTGGAGTATACGGCACTATTATTTACAACATGTGTGTACTAACTGATCAGATATGGGGTCAGCCCCGTTTCAGTTCAACCACCCCGAGAGGTGATCAGCATCAGTGGCATGTGTTGAAAAATTGATTGGCTGGGGGCGTTCCTTGATTAAAAATATCGGATTTAATCCTGATTGAACTGAAAAGGACCGGACCCCAAACCTGAGGGCAAGTGTTCACCATTGGAGCAGGAAAGGGCTTCAACTAATTAGAAGACTACAGGGCTACAGATCTTGGTTGTCATCATTATCGGTGATGCAGTGCAGGGTTGAGGGGGCCAGGCTGCATGCAAATGGGAGGGGAGGGTCCGGTGGACGGGTACAGTGTTTGGTCATCTTCTGCAAAGAGACAGTAACAGGAAGTTAGAGTTCAGAGAAACAGAAGTCAATTCAAAGCTCTACTGATGATTAGGAACTAACTTTTAGGAATTTTTGCCATTAAAGAACATTTGTTGTGTTTGTTTGAACACATTAGATCAATATGATTATCATCTATTGTGCATCTGCAACCGATTATACAAACAGTAACATAAACTTGTAGACTGATTTTCTCAGCTATGATACTCATGTTTTACCCTGTCTACAGTGGTGGACTAGTTAGGAAGCAGGTGCAGTTGTAGCAAGGAGGCCATATGCTGATATTTCCTCCTCTTTGTAGGATTATTTTATCATAATCTCTCAAAAATACAGTATACTGATGAGGCTTTGAGTTATGACTGTTAAGGTAGGGGATTTGAGAATGAAGCGTCAGCGAGTGTCCGCAGAAAATTGTGTTTATGACTCAGTAGACTTTGTTAGTTACCAAGGTATTAACTTGCAGCAGTCTCCTGCTGAATCATGTAGTGCCTGTTTGAATCATCCACCTCGCTGCCACAGTGAACTTCACTCCTGTTAACGCAGATACACAAAAACAACACTGCATAACCAAATATATATCATCCTTATGTACCATTTATCACTCCAACTGGTTCCTCCAACAATCCACAAAAATCCACATCAAGTTAATTTGTGATTCTGGCCCAGTGTAAAGCTGGGATGCACACTAGTCATCCTGTACTCGATAAGCGGTTAAGAAAATGGATTGCACTCAAACTGCACACACATTTAATAAAATTAAGTAAAGCAGCCAAACTAACAAGAGAAACTGCGACTGATGTCCTCACCTGTTATCATTAATGTCTCTGGCTTCACTGATGCTGTTACCTGTTGGAAACAAGACATAGTTTTATCAGTTTGTTTGCAGTAGCATTAAAAATAAGAAAAACTGAGCTGCTGACAATATTTGTATTGTGTTAAAGCCCAACTACCAGAAGTGCCATAGTAGGTGCATTCAAACACGCACACACACACACATTTAGATTGTACTTACCGTTGTCAATGTTGAGTGGGTAGGATTCCAGTATGTCCCCATTATATCTTCCTGCTCTGTAGCCCAGTGCTGTGGAAACTCTGTGGAAAACCCCACAGAAGAAACCATAGAGATGCACAATTATACATTTGGCCTCACATTCAGTAGCAAACTTGAACAAAACAGGATGCTTAATTTTTAAGATCAATGTAGATTCTCAGTGACCTTAAAAATCAATCATAATAATGTGTGTTTACTATCTACTATCTGCCTGGAAAAGATGAAGAAAACTGATTTAAACTCACGTGTTGTTCTGGACAGAGTTGGGATTGCAGCTGACACTGGTGGACTGCTGTGGTGTCGCGTTACTCTGGAAGAGGGCATTGCTGTAGGTGTTGGCGTGTTCAGTAGCACGGATGTAGGCGTAGAACGGGTTGGTGGGAGAGCAAACGGTCAGCTGTTTTGGTCTCACTGGCTTAGCTGTCGGGATGAAAAAGCGATGTAAGACAGGGTACAGCTGCAAGGAAACTGGGTCACTGGGCTGCAGAATTAAGCATCAAGAAGTGCAGTACCGATCTGTGCTGCATGGGGGCGCCTCATGGCATTCTTTGCCCTCATTGCATCTTTGATGCGGTCAACCTCCTGCTGGTAGCGACGGCGGTCCATCATGGCGCCCTCTTTGGCATCCCTCAGTGCAGTCTCCAGGGCCTTAACTCTCTCAGCAGTAGACCGAAGACGTTTCTCCAGCTTTGGAAGCTCACAGCGCAGATCTGCATTGTCACGAACCAGCTGGAGAGAATTTTCAGTCTGATTAATTCATTCACAAACTGTACCTTTTGGACATAATACAGTTCTGTGTATTCAAAATCGCATTCTATGCTATATGCATTAAGTTTGTGTACAAGAATGTGCAGCTTGTGCAGCATTTTAATTATTCTCCAAAACTGCTTTGTGGCTAAGAATCAAACCATCACAACCGCAACTGAGATCTAATCCAAGCCCGTCTGCAGCGCAGGTTTGCATCAGTAAAACTTGTAACTGCTCTCATTTCTGGGTCATTCACCTGTTTGTGAACCTTTGTAAGCTGGTCCAAGTTATTCTCAAGAAAGGAAATCTTCTGCTTCTGGGTGCAAGACCCCCCGCTATCATCAGGTTCCATTTCGGAACTCTGCAGAGGAAAACGGAGACAACTGGTGAGATTTTATTTTGTCCCAAATGGCTGTAATACCTGCAGGGGTTAAGGGAGGCTCACAGAAGTTTTTCATTTAAATTGTAGTTAATCTACTACTAAAAGAAGAGCTTAAAATTGGGTTTGAAGCTGTCTGATCTCAGCTCTCTGCAGGCCTTTTGTCCCAGCTGTTCTGCTTTTTTAAAAGCTTAAGAATTTTTGTTAATCAGTACAAACTTTAGTCTAAAAATTTTACAAGATCTGACCAAAAACATGAACAGTTCATTCCGTATGGTGACACCCATGATGGATTGTTTGACTAAATGCTTTTGTCTAGTTTTACCCAGAAAGGACATTTCTTCATGCAACATATCAAATATTGAAGAGGATTAGAGGGATTAAGGATGCTATTGTTTTTCCTACTCAGGTTTAGCAGGCAATATTAAGGTCACAGACCTCTTAAAACCCTATTAGCGTGTTTTTTAAAAAAAAGAATTCCTTTCATTTATGACTCGATGCCTTACTTTTTTAACTCGCGACGTGAGGTCTTGAACGAACAGCTTGCGCAGGTTGTGGAGGGTCTGGAGTTCGCGGGCCTGGATGACAGACAGATGGAGAGGAGGTTAGATAGGTAGACATCTGTGGATGATGTGAAATATGAAGCAGAGAGGTAGTGATAGTTTTACTCACGACAGTCTCCTCCAGACCCTTCAAGTCCTGTTTGGTCTGCTCATGGCGCTCGTGCAGGAATCTGACAGAAAAAGCAGAAGCATCATTAAAGATAAGAATATGTCTTATCTTTATCATAACATATCATATTAATGTATCGTTTTGAGTGCACTTTATAGGAATCTGAGAACAAAATGACCCCTGAACACTTACGAGAGCTCCTCCAGGCGTTCGCTCTTGGTACTGTCCTGGCTCTTCAGGCGTTCGAAGTCAGCACGGACCTGAGCCAGCTCCAGTTCCAGTTTGGAGTTACGACTGCATGCATGAGGTTTAAAAACACAAACAAGAAAAAAAAACATGTTCAGAGACAGCAAGACAAACAGGAAACAGAAAAGCATTAAAATACTTCATCAATACACACCAAACTGAATTGTTTTAAATATAACAGCAAATTTCTGTGTATTTTTAATATACTGTCATCTTCAACAGTGTTAGCATGTAAGGAATAAGAAATAAAAAACATGTATGTAAAACAAATAAAGATGACTACAGACTCAGTGATATCATCAATAATCCTCTGCTTCTCATTGATCTCATCCCGCAGGCGGGCCAGCTGCTTGTGGTGGAGACCACGGTGGGACTCTCCCTGATGACGAAGAGCTTTCTGGAAAAGGAAAAACAAAAAAGGAAGAGCGCCTCTTTAAAGATGCTGACCTATAAAATCTCACACTTTGAAGAAGAATGTGTTAAAATCCTGCACACACTGTTTGTGTCATTCACACATGTTGTGTTAAACTGTGCCCTAAATATGGTTTTAAAAAAATGACAGAAAGAAAGAAAGAAAGAAAGAAAGAAAGAAAGAAAGAAAGAAAGAAAGAAAGAAAGAAAGAAAGAAAGAAAGAAATGACAAACAACATGTGTTATATTGTCATTATTGTGCTGCTGTCTTCAATTGGGACATCATTGCCCTTAACTAGATATGCTGATGATTAAGGACAAAAAGTAACACATCTGTTCTGAGAGTGCAATATTTACTTCAATCACCTTTGCATTAAAAACTGAAAATGAGCAAAAAGGCTCTGTTAAGCACAGTGAGCGCGGTCACCATAATAGATCCCACTAAAAGCCCCAAAATACCAGGTCAGACTGGAATAATACGCACTTTGAATGTGTACTGGACCCAATGTCAGAAATGTACTCAGTGCTCTGCATTAAATTCTTTCCTAAGGAGGCTTCTTACCTTCACATTTCCATCCTCAGTCTCACCCTTCTCTCCATCCTTCTCCTCAAGCAGGGAGTTATCTTATAGAAGCATAAAATAACAAATTCGACCAGTATGAGCAATTTCAGCAAAGGTTTTAGTCACATATTAATATTTTTACACCATAATTTTCTGTGTGTATGTGTGTGTGTGTGTGTGTGTGTGTGTGTGTGTGTGTGTGTGTTACCCTGGTCTTGCAGCTTGGCCAGCTCCTCGCTCAGGGAGTCGTGGCTCTCCTCCAGCTGTCTCTTCTTCTGCTCCACACTCTGCATGTACTCTGTCAGAGAGCGGATCTTTGCCTCATGCTGTAAAAAGACAAGTGTCGCCCCATCCCAGGACATCAGAGACATAATAACTCAATCTCTGCTAACAAGAAGAGATATCTTAGATATATTATTTTCTACATTCTGTCTGTTTCTTTTTATCTCACACCCACATATGTTCTCATAAATCCATAAATCATCAATTTCACTCTATTTTGTGATGCCTCATCATATCCTATCTCTCACCTGAGAGATAAGGAGCTGGCAGGAGGAAAGCTCCCTTCCAGTCTCTTCCATCTTGCGGTGGCACTCCAGCTGCATGTTCTCCAGCTGACGGCAACGCTTCACCATGCTCTTCACCTCCGACTTGATCTTGCTGATGTAGAGGCGGGCCACAGTGAACTCCTCCTCGATTGCACCACTGATCTCCACTGGCTAAGTGTGAAAATGAAAGCAATATTTTTCTTGTTAACAAGAATTTCTCCATCGGTGCTTGATACTCTAAATGAAACCTCTGTGATCGTGCTCACCAGCTTTATCTCCCCATTACCCACGATGGAGCTGAACTCGCTGAGGTCCCTCATCAGCCCGTTGAGGACCTCAGCTATGCGTTTGCGCTGCTGACCGCTCACCTCCTGCATACGAGACAGCTCTGCCTCCAGCTCCATCAGACTGGCCTGTAAAATAAAAGAAGGTGAGCACCTAAGGAGAACTAAAGCCTTTGTCAGAAAACATTTAATTGCATCTGGACCTTCATTAAAAATACACAAATGAAAAATCTGCAGACTGGCTGAAAAACTTTGGGAGAAAGTCAAGATTAAGATTAAGATTTACTGTATGAGAGGAATACTAATGAGTCATACTCAAGACCACAGAGCTCTAAACTTATCGTATTGCTGTGGTGCCGCCTACCGTTTAGTGTGAGATACATTAAGGTCCATAAATACTTGGATAATGACTCAATGTTATTATTATCAGGATGTGATTGAAGTGCAGGCTTTCAGCTTAAATTTACCTAGTTCAACAAAAGCATTGCATTTACTTTTTAGGAATTACAGCCATTTTTATCCAGTCCCCCACTTTCAGAGGCTGAGAAGTAATTGGACAAACTAAAATCATTTTAAATCAAAGCATTGTTTTTAATAATTGGATGAAAATCATTTCCAGCCAATCACCAAATGCTGTGTTTCCTTCCTTGAGATGCTCTGTCAGGTCTTTACTGCAGCTTCACCTTCAGCTGCTGCTTCGAGTCATTATCCATTTGTATTGTGAAAGGCTGTCCAATCACCAGAGAGTATAGGCCTGTAGACTCTTGGATTCATTCTGCTACAGATATCAGCAGTCACATGATCAATAAACACTAGTGACCTGGTTCCACTGGCAGTCATAGCATTGGCCTCAGAGAGAATATGATGTGGCCTGAATCACAAGCTTGTTTTGCTCCTTCATACTTTAACTGATGGTTAATTTTATGGGTTTTCAGCCTAATTATGGCCTTCTTTACTTGCACTAAAAGTTCTCAGGACCTCGTATTGAGAGCTCCAGTGAAAAGCTATAAAATGTAATTCAACACTTGGAATCAGCATCTTATATTTCATCAGAAAATTGAATAATGAGGGACTAGGCTTTGAAAAGGGGGTACTGTTAGTTTTTTTAAACTCTTGGCATTGAAGTTGAAAGTCTGCACTTTAATGCCAACTAGGTTATTTAATTTTACATCTACTATGGTGATGTACAGAGAATAATTACAAAAATTATTTCACTGTTCAAAATCTTTTAGATTTAGAAATCAAACAATTTTTGACTCCTATACAACTCCTGCAGTGTTTTCCCCTTGCGGTGCTGCTACAACAGGTGCTTGTCTCTGCAGTGCAACGAGGAAGCAAGCGGTTCCTTCTGTTCCCCCTCCTGTCTCTGAATTCAGATACCGTTCTGTTTGTCTCAGTAAATCTGTCGCACTCCAAACATTTACCATTTTCTGGGACAGTTGCTCAGCCAGCAGCTGGTTTTGCAGGCCCTTCTCCTCCACTTCCTGGCTCTTCTGGTCATAGTTGATGGCAAGTTCCTCCAGAGCTTGCAGCACCTCCTTCACCTCAGCCTTGGCGCAGTCGCTCTCCACCTGCAACCTGCCGAGTTCAGCCTGGACTTTGTCCCCATCACCCCTGGATGAGGCCAGAAGCTGAAGAATGGGAGGTAATAAAAAGAATGGGAGATAACAAGGAAGATAGAGGCAAATGTGGGCATTAAGGTAAGATCTTAGAAAGAAAACAAGCTGCTTAAAGCTTAAATTTTAGAATTAACAAGTATCCTCACACTCACAGCATGCGCGCTCATACAATGTGGATATGTTTGTGTGACTGAGTTTGTGTGATCTCACCTCATCCTGGTCCAGCATCTGCTGCTTCAGTTTCTCCACCAGCTGGCACTGAAGGTTGATCTCATCATCCTGCACACACATGATGGTATCATAAACACAAAAAGTCCATACTCTGTCACTTGGATGTCTCCAATATATAAATCAATAATTAAACATTAAATGGAAGTAAACAGGACCCCGAAAACATTTTGTTTCAATTATAAAATGTACACCATTGTCTTTACCATGCAAAACAGCTAAGAGCAACAGACTGAAGGCACTGTGTGAGGAATGTATGCGAGAACCTTATCATCCAGCTGCTTATACAGCTTGCGGATCTCCTCCTCATACTTCTGCCGCTCCTCCTCAGAAATGCGAACCACAATGGAGGAGGTGTCATTGTCCAAAATGGGACGCTCCTCCACAGACTCGATACGGGTCACTATTTCCGATGTAGTCCTCTCAGTCTCGGGCACATCTTCTCCTAAATGGTAGGAAAAAGTGAACAAAGAAGACACATTACAATGTTGCACTTTAGTTTGTAATGTCAGCACAGAAGAGTTGGAGGTACGCAGCCTTTAAGTCCCCTCCCCACACACCCCCACACCCCACCCGCCACCCACCAACACCTATATTTGTTCTGACCGTTTCTCCAGCGGTTGAGCTCCGACTCCAGCTTCTGAATGGTCTCCTTCAGGGTCTTGTTCTTCTCCTTCTCCTTCTCGTACTTCCTCTTCCACTGCTCTGCTGTCAGCTCCAGGTTGATTGAGGCGGTGTTCCTGATGGTCTTGGCACTGTGAGAGAGAAAGGGCTGATTATGTTATGTTCAACAGTCCTACTGAGTCCAAAAACTGTCCAAAAACTGTCCAAAAACTCCGCTTTACAGTTGTAATATGACCCCAAGGTAACATGAAACTTAACAGTCACAAAAAGCAAATAATGTTTCACATTTTTTAAAATATCAGGTAATAATTTGGTCTTCTGTATTGGTTTTATAGGTCATGCTCAAAATAGTTTGTTGCCCTGATTTTAAAGGATAATCTTCCCTGCTGAAAAATGTGACAACACATAAACACAGTATAAACACATTTCCTAGTTTACCTGCTATTTTAGGAGTTAAATTATAATATTTACCTGTTATTTTATCTGTCCCTCTACTCCTTGCTGAACCTGAGATTGGACTATTTAACTGTCATGTGTAAATCTACATTTGAAGTCAAGCATGAATATCATATCAAGTAGGTTAAGATGACAACATGTTGCTGAAATCATGTTTTCCAGCGCTGCTTTTGAAGGGTTAATGTTGTATAACTACACTACTTCATGCTAAAAAAATATGTCTGCATGTGAAGAAGCAAAACACATTTTACTGGTTTAGAAATAAACATCTAACATGACGTGTGATTTAAATCCACAGAGGCATCTACCGTTGTCCAAACATCAGAGTTGACTTGGTCTCAGTATCGTTGTAGCTGGAGGGAGAGCAGCAGATGAACATGGTGGTGCGACAGTTACCGCCGAGGGAGTCCTGCAGGATGCGGGTCATTTTGCTGTCACGGTACGGCACGTGAGTTTTCTACAGGACAGAGTAGGGATGATGAGAGAGAGTGATTAGAAGAAAAGAGAAAAAGATCAAGAGAAAACCAAGCAACATAAAGCATAAGAACTGCCAGAACACTGCTTCATTTACTTTTGCTTCTTGATTTCATTTTAATCGTGCAAAAATTCATCAGCATAAATTCAGCAAACATTGCCCCTCAGCTTTTGGATTCTTAACCAGGACTGGAACTGCTTTTTAACGTGCCAGATTGGTTGTGCCATATCCAACTACTCTGAAAATTAGCAGGCATAGTTTTGGCATTTCATGGCCAAATCTGGTGAGCTGGCAGGAATGAAAGAGAAAAATCATGAGTGTGGATAATGAGCAGGTCAACAGGCAGACAGTTGGTGTCCATGTGTGTTAGAAATGAGGTAAACAAAACACTTTATAATGTAGAGAGTGAATTACACATGTTTCAGTTTATTTAAAGTCACTAAATTCTAGAATAAAAATAAGGTTCACTGGTGGAAAACCTAATTATTCTTCTCTGTATTTAAATTTCAGTTTAATTGACTCCTTAAATATAAATCAAAGCTGGAAGTATAAACCATTCTTCTATGTTCCTAAAAAAGTTTAACATCAAAGTCAAAGGAGCAGGAGCCCAGCTTAAAAATACAAATCCTTTACTGTAAATCACAAATTGTTATTTTTGAGGCACACCGTCCCATGGAGATAGTGGAAAGAGTGAAAATAGCTCACCGTGCCCTCAGCCAAGGCAGAGATGACATTTCCGAGAGCCGAGAGAGACTTGTTGATGTTTTTAGCCTCATCCAGGACGGCACCTGCAGCTCCGGTCTTACTGACCTGGATTAAAGAAAAACAGGGAGCGAATGAAATCAAAGAACGGAGAATGTGATGGAAAAATAGGCTTACTCATTACCTAAAACTGCAATGTGAACAAAGAATAATGTAAAATAATCACACATTAGTCACTACAAGCAGCTTCATTTACACTGAGTCTTTCATACCTTCTCACTGCCAGCCAGATCCACCAGGTACAGTTTTCCACACAGCTTCTGCTCCGTCTCCACGTGCTCCTGCTTGATGTTGATCAGGAAGATGCTGTGGCTACGAGAGCTGTGCTCATTCATGTCTACACAAACAACGACAACACAACATTCAGAGAAACATCCATTTTCTTCCGCTTATCCAATTCAGAGTCACAGGAGGGCTAGAGCCTAACACAGAGAGACAGCCAACCAGTCACACTCACAATAACTACAATACTGTGAATCATCCTTTCTGCTGATGGAAGACTATTACACTTCAGTCCTAATCATGCTTTAAGAAAAAAGAAAAATTGTGTATTATGTGCTATATGTTATTATAACACATTAACTCAGTTAAGGAATAATACTTTTGTGTTTTACACGATGGCTACTATGATATAAACCCCATTTTAGACAACTGAGTGCCACTAAAGTCACCCCAAAGGAACCCATCAGTAACACTGCAGGACTAAGAATGAACAGTTATTTAAAAACTACCTTGTCAAAACCATTACCAAAAGCATTACCCAGAACCCAAGCTCATCACTGACTGCTGAGTCAAGAATTTGTTGGTGATAACTAATATAGCCCAAATTTACAAACAATGGGCTAAAAATTCTGTTAATTTTGTATACTGTATACTAAACTTGTATATTGTCTTCTCAGGCTGACTTCGCTTCAGGCATTTCAATGCATTTCGTTCTCTAGAGCTCATCTTTTTATTTTTTAAATAACCAATCAATAAAGAGTAATTCAGGGGTGGATCTTAAATCTTTCACATTTTGTCAACCAGACCAGCCATCACTGCAGGACAGCGGTATCAGCATTTCACAGAGAACAGGCATCAAACAGCACTGATCTAAAAGCTTCTCGCCTCTCAGACGGAGTTCAGGTTTCTCTGCAGATGATATCTGAGGGCATGAGCTCAGCGCAGTGCCGAGTGTCGGCCCATCAAACTGTTATCAGCACACCGTTCTGCAGCACAGTGAGTCAGCAGCCATCGACAGGAAGCAGACAACACTGTGGTGCTCAGCATCACAGGCTATAGTAAGTCCTGTCCACTGCTGTTTCCATCCAGGCTGTTTTACAGGACAAATTGTTATAAATGATCATTTTTACCCTTTACCACTAGTGGACACACTATATTTTGCTATGACCGATGTCTACATTCTTTCCATTTAAAGTGCCTCATAAGGAAATTTGCTGATTATCTCTCCCTCAAACAACCAATAATAAACAACAATAGAAAGTCCACAAACTATTTTAACTTGTACTGTCTATGTACTGCTGTTATTGAGCTGCTTGAGGATGCTACATAGATAAGATTTAAATGAGGAATAAACAAGTTTTTGTCACTTTTTGTTTGAGTGGAGGAACTCTTCTGACAGAGCGCAAGCTGCAGGTCAGTGAAAAGTGTGTGTGTCGGGTCAGACAGTGTTTTATTAGCCTGTCTGCTAAGAGACTGCTCACAGATCAGCTCAAAGGATGGATGCCTGAAGCCGCCGATACTATGGAAAAAGCAATAAACTAGCTTTTTGACATGTCCTCCCTGTTTTTATATTGGCAGCTCAAAATGATTTAAACTGTTTGAATGGAGAGACTTTGCATTTTGAAACAAAGGATGAGAAAAGGCTTATAGAGCAGGGCAGCACAACTTTTTGTTCTGCATCAGACTATTGATTTGTTTTTTCATGGAGGTTTTTAAGTCCATTTACTACATTATCACCCCAACAAACAGCCTTCCGCTTTATCGACTTTCCAGAAGTTTTGGACGTCTCAGGGCTCTATAAAGTGGCCCAAGATGCTTACCTCTGTATTAGCATTGAAAAACGCATGAATTAGATTTCTGGAATATTTTACCATGTTTGCAATCTGTGATAACTGCATACACAGACCTCTTATGTTAGTGTTTTTACAGGAATTTTGGTCCTTTGTCTTCAGTTTCAAGACTTAGATGATAGAAAGTCTGGGGTTTTTTTTACCCTTTTTTTCATTTGTTTTATCACATGGCATATTTAATTTATTTTATGCTGAATGGGACTTTTTACTCTGACCTACATTCATATTCTTGCTACACTACCTACATGCTGAGATCATCAAATTACTATTTACAAGAAGGCTGACTGCAGTTAATTAAAGGCACACACTAGGAAGGAGGAATGTTAAAATGAACTACAAGCCATTACAAAAAGGCAGAACCGCAGATTAAAATGTGAACGAATTTGTATTTTTCCACATCACTAGATAAAGTGTTTTTGACCAGAGTACAGCTCATTTAACTTTATAATATCGGTTTAACTGATATTCTCTGTTTTTAAAAAAAGCACTAAGATTGGAAAAATGTTGGCAAATGTTCTCCTGAAAGGTTGGAAATGATCACTTCTAAACTTCAAGTATTCCATTTTAACAAGACAAGATGGCTGTTTTTTTAGTCCACGCTGTCTCACAGATTTTTTCACATTTACAGCAAACTAATGGATCAACATACAAAGGTACTGCTTTATTTCTGAACTACAGACGATCTGCAGTAGGCGGTAACTTAAAAATCCATTTCAATCACTTTGCAGAAAAGCCCATTTTCAAAAGATTTCACAGAAAGACTTTGTGTGTACTAACACACACACACACACACACACTGAGGCACAAAAGCATTAACTCTGAATGGCGGAGATCTGTGCAGGCTGAGATTTATAAGTGTGGAGCAGTGCTGATGTTTTTTGTTTGACACAGAATCCCAAAGCAGATCTGACCTCATTCTTTTCTTTTAGTCTGCAGTGGAGTTCAGCTCTGAGTCAGCACACAACCCACAGAAAAGCAAAACACACGCACACACACACACACACACACACACACAGAGTTGTGATTTTTTGGAGCGATATTTATCACCAGGGTTTCTTTATTATTTTTTAAATATTGCTCGGTAAAAATCTATACTGCTAAATATTTAAGACATACTTACAATCCTGCAGAAATTTTAATGTAATAAATCCCAGGGCTTAGTGGCAGTAAGCTCAGCTGTTATTTTTTAGCTATTTTTATTATATACTGCAGTGAGATTTTACGCCATGAGACTAAATAATCAGCTTCACCTGTAAAATCTGTATGTTGGACACATCAGTTGCTTACATTTTTATTACCCGACAACACAGGTGTGAGTCAGCAGCACTCAGGTCGATACAAAGTACTAGAATTACAGAAAAGGTCAAGTTATGGTTCCGGTGTTTTGGTAGTTTAATAGCACTAATCAAAGAAAACCAATTAAATTTACAGGAGGAGCAAAGTGCAGCAGCTCCTGATGCTTGTTATGACTTTATTAAAATAAAAATTTTCTTTCCCAATTTGTTATTGTCATACAAACCACTTCATCTATCACAATTGCATCACATTATGAAATGCATATAACAGAACCTAATTTCTGCGAAAATGAGTGAGGCTTTTTGTGATAATGCACAATAACATGCTGATTACATAACACATTAACAGGCCACATGAACTCAGCTGCCATCTCATGCATCACTAACAAGTCCTGAGAGCTAATATTAGCAACAGTGAGAAACTAGAACTGGTATTCTGGTACGGAGCAGTAAGAAATCAGAAACGTTACAGAGTAAACATTCAGATTTGTCTTTTTGTTACAGTATTATATATAAAAATTATGGGGGGAAAACATCAGTCAGGACTGTATTACTCATATGCATCTGTAACGCAAAGATAAAGACTCACTAGTCACAGCAACGTGGCGGTTATTTTTGCCCTCATCAATCACATCCATAACTTCATCAGGGCTTGAAACGAAGCGCTCAGTGCATCCCTAAGGACAGGAGAGGAGAGGAGTAGCATATTATCATTTACCTGATGCAGCCCATGAACAGATATTCAGGTAGGACACCTACCTTCACATATGGCACCCTGTTCTTATCCTCATGAACAGACAGGTTGGTCTTTGTCACTAAAAAGTAAATAAAGGAAAATCAATGACTTTTTTGGAGGATATTTTAGAGCAAACGAAAAATGCTGCACTGGTTAATCACAGTGGTAAATCAAAATAAATTGATGTGAGTTATTTATTCTAATACTAACCGTCCAGGAGATCACGGATTTTATCCATATAGATCTCAAAGTAGGAAACCTGTTGGAGAAGAAAAAAAGTTTCCTCATATGGAAAAAAAAAACCTTTATTGTTTGAAGCGGGTTTTCACGCCTGCAGAAAATTACTTATTAAAAGAAGGCATGTCCAAACAAAGCTTAACACAGTGAAACAAAAACATAAACATAATACAAGATAAGACATCAACGCATGTAACAAATGTGACACCTTGATGTGGAATTCAAGGTTTTCATCCATGGCAAAGATGTGATTGAAAATGTCCTCGGCGATGCGAGGAATGATACCCATCTGGTGAGGGTCGTGCAGCTTGCCCTGCAACAGGAAATTGTGCATGTAATTACATGTGAGACACAGCCACACAGTAAAATCTAGTTTGATATATTTCCTTCATTATAATAATGCCTTTAAATTTCCATAAATTCTCTGGTAAATCACCATCCATAAGAGGAAAAATGGGTATGTAACAAAGAATCAGCATAATAGCCCAACATTCAAAAAAATGAACATTAAAAGAAAATTTACCTCCATAGTGTGAGTCTTCCCGGAGGAGGTTTGTCCATATGCGAAGATAGTGCCATTGTATCCACACAGCACATCTATAAACAAGAAAAAACAAGAAAATGAGGTTACGCAACATGCGTTCATTAATTTGAAGAATTGTAATTTATTTAGCAGCTCATCCATACCTTTCACGATCTGCTTGGCACAGGTGTTGTAGACCTGCTCCTGGGTGGTGTTGGTTGGAAACACCCGATCAAACGCATAGGACTTTCCCTGCATAGACAAGGAACAAGAACAGAAAGGTCATAAAATCCTACTGAAGTACAACTAATGGTTCAAATGAATGTATCCTTTGTTCCCGACCAAGCATTAAGGAAGAATGACGGTGCATAAAATTTTAATAAAAATTTTAATAAGAGTTGCTTTTTCCATGACATTATCCATACTATAACTGAGCCACATCTGTGAAGGAATGTTCTAAATTACTCACGTACAAATTAGAGAACAGAGTCACCGAGTGCTGAGGTGCATAGTGCTTAAAAGTCTCCAACACTCTGGAGGTTTGGAGCAGTTACTGAGTCATTAATATCAGCACAAAACTGTGTGCCAGGAGCTTCGTGGGTTTCCATTGGCCGATCAGGTCCTGTAGGTGTACGTGTGTAAATCAAAGGTGAAACAGAGTCTGAAATGCAGTTGTGTAAAAATGCCTCTTGGTGGATGTTTTATACCACAGAGTAAAATAGTCAGAGACATATTTCATCCTTGATGTAGCATCTTCATATTACTGGCTGGGCGTACTGAAATGCTTTATTTCTAGCATCATGCTGTATATTGTACTACATACGAAAACTAAAATGTAAATATGAAAACTTCTAAGTGGGTTAAGTACTAAATTAATTCTTGGTTGGATACAGCAAATTTCTTAACAGCTGACGATTACAGTTGACAGTTTAATGTTTGAACAGACCAAAGCTAGCTGTTTCGCCTCCAGCTTCAGCATTGACCTGCTAAATGGAACAAAACTCTAGTTAATAATTCCAGTTTAATTGCTGAAAGTGATAAATGCTCAGAGTTTGCTGCCCAGTAACAGAGATTCATCACACTCTGAAACAGAAAACAGGAGCATATCTTATGGCTTATTATAAAGGTATTACATAAATGCAAGCATAAAATCTAATGATGAACAGGTAGCTGGACACAATGTAAAAAAACAAGGGACAAAAATCATCCAAATGAAGCTCATATCCTGTTTATATAAGTCTAAAATTGAGTCTGTATTTTGTATTTTTTAAACGTTGTCCTCATGATAGATCGGTTCCTCCTAAAACCCACAGTCACTGTGTGAGACACTGACGAGTGACTCAGCCCAGACAGGCACGGCTGCAGAAACCAGGCTAATAAAACCCTGAATGTCACCATCCCATCTGAGGCACAGTCCACAAAGCAACGCAGAATGATGCTGCCAGAACATGAGCTGTAGAAAATGTCATTAACAAATTGACTCATCTGCATACCACCCCCACGCCAGCATGATTGAATAGAGAGACAATTCAGTCCCAGGATGAGGGAGGTTGGGAGGGATGAAGGAGGCACACAAAGAGGCATAAAAATGGAGATGGGAGGACAAATGGAGATGAGCATTGAGACAGTAACGACAAAAGACTGAGAGAAAAACACCAAAGCGGGATGAGATAGTTGATAAAGCCAGAATGGGAAGCGCAAAAAAGGTGGAGCCAGAAAGGAGATAAAGCAGGTCAGTCAGAGATGCCTGAGCTCACTGAATGATTATTGATCATCTCTATGGGCAATTAGAGGGATCAGTTTCTGGCTCTACTGTACAGCATCATGCTGAGGGGAGAGAGGAAGGTCAGGATGAGATATTTCCATTACTGGTAGACAAGATTTCAACATGATTCCTCCCTCTACATATTAGATACGTCATTTGTACTTTAATTAAAATACTAAAATTACATAAATACATTGAAAAAGCACAAATATTTCTTTGAAGTCAGCGTCTCGTATACTGAATATGGCAGACAGTTAAGGGTGCATTAACTTTCTAGTTTCCAGTGGTTTCTTTAAACTATGTAATTTTCATTAGACATTCAAGCAGTGTTGTTGCAGGCACTGTAATAAGATGACATTGTTGGCTATAAAAAATAATTTTAGGACATATTTTTTGTTTGTTTAACCTCAATAAAAAACAATTAAAAACAGCAAATGATAGATATGCAGCTTGTTCAGGTTTGGTTCCACCCAACAACCCTTCATCTGTCTTCTAAGCTGAAACATCTACTGCTTCAAGCATCTGCTGAGTAATAAACACAACAGAAATTAATTCAGTCTTGTGTTTTGCATATAAACAGGCCACGTTTTCTACTTCGGCACAGCAAAAGAAAAAATGATAAAAATAAGAACAGAAACATTTTAAATCAATAAATAAAATGAAAAGCAAAGATGATCCTGGGCAATACTTTACATTTATTTCCCTTCATTTATATACAGGTAACAGTTTATAAATTAAGGGCTCTTATATCTCCCATGCAGGAAAATAAATATATAGGAAAATAACTTAAATGTGTATGTCATATACAGTTTGGAACATGTCATGTCACCATCTATGTCTCTTTATAAATGTGCCATAAAATGTTTAATGATGGTAAACTAAAGTAAGCATGATGATGGGCCTGATGTGTGTCATTCATAAGCAGCACGGTGCAGTCCTCAGTCAGCTGATGTAGGAGGCCAGAGTGCGCATTTTATCAATGTTAGCTACATAAAAGCCATGGGTACTTGTTATGCTAGGTGAAAGGACAATTTAACGGTAAAAAAAAAAAAAGGGGGGGGGGGGTCACCGTTCCTCCCCTGAATATTGTGTTTTCCTGCTGATCTACAATCCAAACAGATGGGCCGGGCTGATGATTTATTGATGGAGGGCCTTCCTGCACAACAAAGCGCCTTCTTTTTACTCACCCCGACGACGACGGTGTCATCTCCTTGGAATTTGGGTAGAAACTGGTCCCCACGTAAAATCTCCGACTGATTTAGAGGACGAAAGCGACACAGCACTTTTATGTTGCATTCCGCTGGGGCATCGGCCATTGCGCAGATTCAAGGTGGAGGATGCTGCTTTCTGCTGAGAGGAAAGATGCTGCTGACGCTGGAGGCGATTAGATCTTGGGCCTGATCTGTGCGTCTGAATAAGCTCTGAGTGATGCGCGCAGGATCCGGTCGTTTTATATCGAGGCGGCTTTGAGGATGGCGGATAGGTCGGCCTGTTTCTTACCCTTACCGGCTCAGAGAGACGATAATAAATTTATGCGCAGCTGGACGGTGTTTTCGTGTCGCAGTGAGGCGGCCAAGCTAAATTGGATGTCAAGGCGCAAAACAACCCCCTACATCATTAAAACAATGAGCTCTGAAGCGAATCGATTGCCCCTGCTGGTTTGTTTCTCGCTTGTCGGTTCCTTTTGTGTTGTTTCGTCCCTTCCCGTGCAGGGGCGGCGGTGGGTGTGCGTCTGGCCGGTTGAAGGTGAGATGCTGCTGGAAGGGCAGTGAGGTAAAGCTGCTGCTTGATCGCCCTCCTTTGGTCGCCACAGCGCCTCCTATCTGTAATCCGAGGAAGGGCGTGGTCTGCATCCGCCTCTTTAAAGTGGTACCCACAGCCTCAGCATCACCAAGGCCCAAGGTGAGGCGTCACATCTGAACAGAGGATCCAGGAATAACTTTGTTCTCATATACATCACAAATAGTCGTTGGCTCTCATCCAAGGAATGACTGTACTGCTTGGAAAGCCATATGAAACGATTTGGGGAAGAGAGATTATTGATTAAGGGATGATTAAGCTTCAGCTTAAAGTGGCATTACAGGCCAGGGTGATGCAGCAATATGTCCAGACAGCACATTGAATGTCAGAAACCTGTAATTAACACTGAAAATACAACTACTATGGAGTTAGGCTGTTTTAGTATTATAAAATATGGCCTGTCTGCAGAAACACAGGAACCATCTATATGAGCTATTTGCAAGGTTCTGGTTTTGTGAAAACTGACTGAAATCGAACTGTGGTTTTTCTTTTAGAGTAGTCACGTATGTTACTTATGTATATATATTTTTTCTATGTTTATGTTACATCTATCTATCTCTATAACTTTTTAAAGGATATTAAGAAAGTGTTTCCAAAAAATTCAGCAAAAGATTTTGATTTCTCTCTATAACGAGGGCAGGACTGTGTGTGCAACCTGAAGGAATATTTAAACACGTATCATATCATATTCAAATATTCAAAACAAAAATCAGCACAAGGTACATGTATTTTTTGTAAATAGTTTAATATTAAATAAAAAACGACTCCCATATAAAAAAAGAAAGCTACAGTCCACAATTTAATCGTCTTTTTTAACATAAGTATTGAAAGCAAGGGGTAGAATGAGAAAAATACTTAATTACAATTCCCAGAAAAAATTCACAATTCATTGTTTTCTCTCATCTTTCTCTAACAATATAAAATCAAAATAAAACACATTAACTGTACATATGTACAAATCTCCAAGTGTAGAAATTGCATAATCTGCTTTCTTTTTCACTTTTCTTTATTCTTTTTTTGTTATTTTATTTTAAATACAGCTAGAGATGCCAGTACTCTCAGGGGCAGGGCAGTGTGTGGAGGAGAGTTCAAACAGTGACGGGGGAGACAGAGCAAGGATATCACTCCAAATCCACAGTAACACAGGGACTCAACAGATCCACATAAGACATTATCGCTCTCTGTGTTGTAAGTATTCCAGCCATCCATTCATCCAATCAAAAGGACATACAGTACTTTCTGTAAACACCTGGTTCCTGTTTAACTTCAAAATTAAGCCTCTTTATTTTTTTTAAATAGACTTATCTCTTGGCTGGGTCTCATCCCATGTAAGTCACCAGAGCTACATGTAATTCTTCACAGCGTCAAGTAACCCAGCATCTGAAATGTAAATGGGTTGCCAAATTATGACAAACGGCACTCGTGAGTTTCATGAGTTGCACTAGATTTGTTGCCGGTTTTGCAATTTTTACAAACATCAGTATGGTTAGAGTCACTGGGAACCCTGGAGCATTGCAAAATGATTCAAGGTTGTACAAAACAACTTCAAATTAACGTTTTCTGTTGGTTTAACATGGAAACCAATACATCTCACATGATATGTGAAATTATATTCAATGAAAAACTTTCCTGTTTGTAATCAGCCACTGATATAAACTACCTAAGAAACCTGATTGAGTAAACCACACTAGTTCCTTGGTTTATCCCACATAAAGGTTATATCATACTTTGAAAGTCAAGTTTTTTTCCTTCTTGTAGTCTCTTTCAGCACCGTCTGAAAACCTGGAACATTTCTCTAAAATACAAGCACAAAGAGACGTTCATCTTACTAAAAAGAAAGTCTCACTGAAATGAAAAACGTCCTGACAGTGGGGGGCTCAGCAACAGCACTGTTGTCCAACACACACACACACACACACACAGAGACACACACAAGGACACACTCATCCACACGTGTACAGACACACTTTCAACAGAGAGCATAGTTCAAGTAGATGGGCTTCGTCCTGACTCACAGTAACACACTGATGAGAAGAAAACATTACTCGTTTGTTATTTTCATGTTTTCTCATTAATATAATTCTAACACCAACCTAATTGACAGATCATTGTTCACAATGTAACGCAACCATTATTTTGTGACCTAAGAGAAAACACAAGTGAAAAAAGTATCCACAAAATCTCTCTTCATGTTTTTCACCTTTTGAAATAAACTCAGACTAGATCTTTCTCCTATCTGTTCATAGTGGTTGCCATAACAATGGTTGACATGACAGCATCATATTAGTGCAGTTGATTTTTTTTTTTAAGGTCTAAAACAGTAGTGATGAGGTTGGAGAGATGGAGGGGTATACAGAGGCATCTGGTTGCCTTTCATTGGTGAACAGCTCTGAATGATGGCACCCTCCACCAATCACTGCCTTTGAGACCTGGCGCCTCGTCGCCGCCTGCCGCGCACTGACCTCTCAGGCTTCAGCAGTGCTGTCTGGAACGAGAGAGAGTGTGAGAGAAGAGTCACATCAGGCTCATGTCTTTGCAGCTGCCAGTGGTGGAATGACTTTGCACTGCAGTCAGAACTGCACAATCATTGAGAAGACTCACAGCACCAAACAGAAACCGCTTCCTTCAGCAAATCCTTTACACTGATCCTGCACATCAAGCTTGCACAACCCAAGCCCCCCTCATGTCTTGTTGGAAAATCACGACTTTAAGAGCTCTCTTTTTACAAATATTCAGAAAAAAAAATATCAAAGTTTCAGTTTCTACAGTTATCAACAACTCAATCAGTTAATGAAGAACATGACATTATATTATCTGATATTATATGACATAATGTGATATCATTGAAAGGGTCTAACACCCAAGAGTGTTGAATATTTTTCTTAAATGCTGGTTGTTAGTGGCATTTCTTGTGCCGCATTGTATTTAATGTGGTATTTCTACACTTCAAGGATGAAAAAATTTATATACTTGGATTCACTGCACACCACCTATCTGATGCTATGAAGATGTCAAATAGCATTATATTAGCTTCATTGTTCTTTACACCCATGCTAGCAGCTTTGAGAGGAGTCAAAGGATTTTAATGGTACCATTAGGTCTGTGTGATATGACCAAAATCTCATATCCCGATTTAACACATCTATCGTTCCGACAACGATATAAATCACAAAAATGTAAAATTTTCTGTAAAGTCTGTGAATCTCGGGCAGCTCAACTTACGTAAAGTGTTTTTAGCTGGGCGTCATGTACCTGGAGTCGAATGTTTTAACCGATGCATGAAACTATACATTTTTAGACATAAGTCGTAAAGGCCGCCATTTTCTTTGTGAGTATTTATTACACGGCGTGCTGCGGGGAAAAGCCTGTTCTAACGTTTGAGTCTAAGGTTTATTTTTTAGCACCTGACGGCTCTTTGTTGTTTCTCATCCGAAAACACTTTGCATACTGTTTCACGTATAATTCAGTTTATATTGAAAAGTCTCAACAGGATCTTGAGCTTTATTGTGAAAGGTTTATGTGGAAAATAAACAAGAGGACGGCGGAGCCACGTGATGGTTTTACTGTTGTTGCTAACGACAACGCATAAAAACAGTTGCCTGTCTGTCCGTAGTGTGGTTATATTAAATATAAGAGAAAAAGAGAACTTGACGAAATTAATATAGCCACTACAGTGACCATCAAAACGATGAAAAAATATTGCCGTAAACAGTTTGTTTTGCAACACCACGAAACAAACGATAGCGTAATATGAAAGATTTTTATATCGTCATCCGATATATTGTTATTTTGAACAGCCCTGGGTACCATGACTCTGTGATGAATGCTTATCGATCAATGGTTCTTTACTCATTATATAGTTTTACTTTATTACATTTTGTATTCACTCATATTATAGTGCCTCTCTTCCATTCTTCACCTAACAAAACAAAACTGAATACATGATTTACTTTTATGCCATTTCTTCTGTGTGGTTTTGAGTGCCTATTCCACAGTATACAGATGTTAGGCAAGGAAAGATATAGTGTATGATTAAGTTTTATTTGAGGTGTCAAAAGATTGTTTGTGTTTCCAGCCTTGCACACAAATGATGTGTGTAAGGCTGGAAACGAACACTGTCACCATCAACTCTATTGAAGTTAAATCTCACTTCAAAGTAAATGATTTAATCTTCGTGGAGATCAGTTTGTGAGATCAAATGTCTAAGATAGGATCAGTAAACAGGAAATCTATTACTTTTTTTCTGCAGTACTCAGAGAAGAAATAAAAATATAAGAGCTTGTTTATACTTGGGTCTGATTAGGCCTCTGGACCCACTTGTTACCTGGTTTCAGGTTTCCCTACAGACTGTTTTAACAAGTACATGTCTCAGTGCTGCCAACTCAACAGCTGTTGATGGATTTTCACCAGAAGCCATGCATGTTAACCTCAAAGTGTGTTAAAATGCAAGTCACATATAGTCATAATATAGTCATCAAACTGTGGAAAGGTAACAACAGCAAATACCAACAGCTGGGGGAAAACAAGGCCGTTCTTTAAGACTGCAAAGAGTCTGACTAAGAACATTTGAATAGAACTGGTGAGAGGTAAACAACAACCAGCCCTCCTGCTAAAGAACAATAAATCCATAAGTCATCAAGAGGGAGACAAATCTTACTGTAGCCTTGGTTTCCTCTAGTGCTGTAGCATCCACGTCTCTGAAGTCTTCTAACACATTCTGAAGCCTGATAAAGTAAGAAACGCATTAGTATGCACTGCAGTATGCCAAATACACCTGACAGGACAGTTTATTATAGAACTGCATGTGGGAGACACTCAGATTTTTACTGGAAATTGAATTATCCAGGCAACTTTCTGTATCGAGTACAACTGAGAAATTAACCATCTTAAAAGGAGTCTTACGTTTGTTTCCTTTTCCTTCCTCTTCTGGCTCCAGCCGCTGCTCCTGCTTGGTCCTTTGTGTAACCAGAAATCATGTTACAAGGTTATTATGATTAAATCATGCATCATTGTTTTAAATTTCAGCTACTTAAATTAATCAAAAGTCTATAACCAACCATTGTTAAAAGTCCACATTCTGGTGTCTAAAAGAAGCAAAAACATTTTTGCCTTTGAGTATAAAGGAAACAGAAGACTCGGGCACTCACCATTCCCTGTTCAGAGTGCAGCAATGTCCCAGTCGTCTCTTCAGTGGGCCTACTATTGCATCCATCCCCAGGACTGAGATACCCTACTTGGGGAAGATGCCCCTGCCTATCCACACCTGGATCTACATAAGGGCACATAGATGCAGCAGGCCCAGCACAGTCTGTCTTGGCCTCCTCCAAGTATATAGGTGGAAGAGGAGGTTCTGGGTGAGTATGTCCCTCTACCATAACTGGTTTCCTTTGTAAGGGGGACACAGACCCATCTTCAGTGGGTTTGGGTGTCCCTTGGGCTGGAGAATGGGCTGCTGCTTCCAGACTAAGTCGGGATAAGTCTGGGTTGCGTAGGGAACAAGCCCGCCGTGGGCTAAGGGAAACTGGGGCACTTGCCTGTGGCAGAGTTGGGACAGTTGTGGACGGTGTATGGTGCTCCACAGGAAAAGAAACTGGAGGTAAGGCACAGAAGGGTGAAGTGGGGTCAGATGGCCCCAAATGGGCCCCATCTTCCTGCTCTTTAGCACTGACTTGAAGAAAAGAGGTATAAATCGTGTCCATGAAAGAAGTATAAGGATCAATGACAGATCTGCCCTCAGATCCTCGCTGAGAGGCTGGAGTGGATTCTTGGGCAGGAGCTGGAGCTAGAGCTGGAACAGGACTTGGGATCACTTCAGGAGTGATTTGATTAGCTGGTATGTCTTCCTGTGGGGCAGGGCTTTGCGCTTCCTGCAAGGATACTGGCTTCTCTCCCTCTGAGGCTGGAGCAAGGTTCAGCTGGCGGAGCAAAAAGAAAAAGATATGTTAAGTAACTTTCAAAGATCCAGAAAGTATTAGAGAATTAAAAATGTGTTTTCTCTTTGTTGCAAAATTGCCCAAAATTATATAATCCTCCATTTATATATGAACATTCAACTTTAAATTGTCTTTAGATTTTCTTAAAGCATCCAGGAGGAAAAACAAATCTAAATCTTTCAACATCTGATGATACTGAATTCAGTCAGTATAATGTAACACTTGTCTGAGCGTGGATTTAATTTTTCACATGGATTTAATTTTTCACTTACAAACCCCCCCCCCCCCCCCCAAAAAAACTATTTTACACGCTTCCAGATCAAAACACAACAGGGCTTTTTTAAAATAAATGATAACATCTGTAAAGTACTGATGCAATATGAGAAGAACTCAAATTTTATAGAAAACAACACAATCCTCAAAAGTGAAGCTTTATGACACAGATGTTGCAGCGGATATAATCTGCAGCTGCTATAACTGAAACATTACAGTCATTCCCAGAGAAAAGTTAGTGTCTTAACATTTTGGACACCATAGTTCACTGAAGAAAAGAAAAAAACAACAACATTTTTTAGTGAATCTAGGAAACACCATTTCTCAAATTGTGGCACATTATTTTGTGTAGCACATATGCATTCACATTCACCCACTTAGGATTTTCTTAACAAATGCAACATGGTGTTTGCAGCTAGAGGAAGGTTATTATGGAAAACAGCAAATCCTTAACACTAGTATGTACAGTAAAGAAAAGATAAAAATGCTGTGTTCTCCAGACTTCATGCTAGGTATGTACCTGTATGTTGTTGAGTAAGTTGATTGCTCCATCATGGCCCTGTAGCAGTGGCATCCCCAAAGCAGAGGCCTGGACTGGTGGTAGAAGAATGGAACCTGCTCCAATCCCCACAATGTTATGGAGGCCTGTGAGGCCAGGAAGATCTCCTATAAAGCAAAAAATACACTAATACACAGTGTATAAAAAAATACTGCAACAGAGTCCCTGCAGAGTTTAAAGTTTAACACTGAAAGGCAAATAATATTTATTCCTAAAACAATGAGAAAGACGTATAATACAGGGTGTGTGCGAACTCACCTAAAATAGCAGGGTTCAGCAAAGTGGGGAGTAACTGTTGGAGGATGGGGTTGTCCTTGCTTTGAAGAGATACGGGTATGAGCGTGTCAACACCAGCATCTGTGGGTACCTGAAGTGAATATAAAGGTTTGGAGTTTCAGACAATGAATTATAAAATAAATAAGGTATGGCTGAAAAAACCAGGAGACATAAATAAATTCTTCACATATATTAACTTAGTATTTCAGTATATAAAAAAAAACTAAACAAAAAAAGTTTTGGAGAATGCAGACATTGCATTTTTGCAAAGGCTGAAAGGAACACCTCCCCACTCTTTCTCACACATTATCATCATCATCATTATCATCATTACTGCTTTTCTTCTTTTAGTTACTGTTGAGTGTTTTTTCTATGTTCATATATTTGAACTATAAACAGGATGAAAAACTATCCTTTCATGCCACATGCCAATGGGTACATTAAAACAGAAAGACTGTAACCGAACCAATTGTAAAGTGTGAGGGTTTAATTATAAAGCAGAGTAGCAAAAAAGGAAAGAAATTTGGGAAACTAATGCAGTAAAAAAACAATGGAGGAGTTAAGGAAATGAGTTTAGTTTTTTCCAAGGAAACTAGGATGACCTCAGAGGAAAGAGCTATAGGAAATCGGGAGCGTACCTGAGGTTGGCTATGTTGGGTTTGCTGTGCAGGAGCTAATTGGGTATTGGGAGGTGGGTGGAGCTCAGCAGAGCTCAGGGCAGCAGTGAGCAAGGCAGGGCTGAGGGGCAGGAAGGCTGCAGAGGGAGGAGGAAGAGTGGCGGGAATGAGTAGAGACTGAAGGCTTGGATAGAGCCCTTCAGCTCCTGCAGGAATAGGAAGGAGGCCTGAGTGACCTCCAAGAGCCCTGGCCCAGTTAGGGTTGATGGGTCCAGCAGGCCAGAGGTCTTATCCAGACTGAGGCCCTCTAATGTAGTAGAGATCTGCTGTGACTGCTGGATAGGAACTTCTAAGCTGACCTGGCTCAACTGACCCAGCGCAGATAGAGGTAACAAGGAAGCCTGCTGTTGCAACAAGGAGGCCATTAGCAGAGCGTGAAGGTTGGGTTTTTCTGTCAAATCAGCCTCCTGCACTGCAGAAGGGGCTGACGCTGGGGCTGGAAGTGGATTCAGCAGCCCTAAAAGGTTCAGAGGGAACTCCCCTTGGGCACCACTCAACAGGGGCAACAAGGGAAACAGATGATTGTTGTTAATCTGCAGTTGCTTTTGTTGTTGGTCTTGGTGTTGCTGCTGTGCATCTTCTTGCTGTGTTATCAGTAACTGCTGCTGTTGCTGCTCTGACTGCTGGTCTGACAGATTATGTGGTGGCTGCGGTGCAACACTGGCAGGAGGTACTTGTGCATGTTGTCCTCCCAACCAAAGGCCCCCTAGGGGCAATGAAGCCAGGACTGTGGGGTCCAGGACAGATGGTACTCCTCCTGTAGACGACAGCAGCTGGAGCAGCTGCTCTTGGTTCATGAATGGAAAAGGCCTCTGCCAGACTTAAAGGAGTGGCTGAGTCACCTACAGCTGAAGGGTTAGGAGGACTGTGATTCTCTCCTTGACGAGAGGAGCTAGTGAGCCCGGGACTGGTGGCTGGAGGTTTGGTCAATGTGGAGATCTTTGGGTCCCCAAATTCAGACTCCTCCGTTCCTGTGGTAAAAACAGCAATTATTTAAATCTGTTTAAAGTGATTAATCATTCAACACATTTTTATATGGATCTCGTGCTGGATGGTATGCATCAGTTAGAACTCTGATTCAGAGCAACAAGAAAAAAATAATGCACCCCTTGTTCTTGACATATATTGCTCAAAAAAATAAGGAACCATTTGTTTATCACAGTATAACCAAGCAGTTAAAATTTAGGGATATCAATCTCTCCAGTTAGACAGCATAAACCAAGGGAGGAACAAAAGGACCAAGTCCAGTGCCCCACAGACTATCAGGAAGAGACTCTAGAAGCATGAGGTCCCTACCATCCTTTAGCAGGACCACCAGAGAACACTACAACTGGCAGACCTGCCACTGGTGCCATTTTCTTTTCACAATGGTTGCCACTTCTTAACTGGACAGATTGATATCCCTGAAGTTTAACCGGCATGTTTTACTGTGATGCTCCCTTATTTGTGTATTTATTATCTAGTGTAGAATAATCTGTAAAGCCCATTTAAAGGGGGAATTCAGCTACAAATACAACTCACATTAAAAATAAGAATGACAAAAACAAATCTGATGTCTATATGTGTAGACAACCAAATTAATTCAATAAAAATTACAAGTTTAGGCTGTACTTGTAAAACTAAAACCATGAATAACATCCTCACCTGCAGTTGATTCCTGGGGAAGACGTCTCAACATCAGAGGTATGGCTGGAAGAGTTGCCCTCCCTTGGGGAACATTAGAAGATGCTGCGAGAATGGCCAGGACATGGTTGCTAAGATCTAGAGGCTTTGGGGAAGTGGATACCCCTACAGGAACACTGCCTTGAGAATGACTAAGGTCCACTGACGTAGGTTCGTTCTTACTAATAATCTCTCTTGTGACAGTGCCCTGAGGTGAGGCAACCTGTAAAGATGACTGGGAAGCAGGATCTACTGAAGGAATGTGATTATCGGTTCGTTGATGCTTGCCAAAGGGAGATGGGGGTGTCTGCTGAGATGGGCTGCTGCTGTTGTGGAAATCTGAGTTTGGTAACACTGTGCACGAAGAATCTTTTTGAAGAGGAGTTGACTTAGTGGACTGACGATGAAGATGAGACTGCGCTGATGTGAACTGAGAGGAGGGGGGAGGAGGAGAAAGTGGCTGTGGACTCAATGGGGGAGAATTAGTGTTATCTGTTCGGCAAGGTGACCGAGTCGGCGAGTCCCTGACATTAGACTGATGGGTTGGAGATGAAGGTGACTGCTTGGGGCTCTGTTTATTAGTGTGTCCACCTCCTTCAACAGACACAGATCCAGACTGAGCTAAGGCAGAGCTGGATGCTGAGACTGTGGCCTGCGCATTCTGCAAACTGAGCAGGTGTAACAGGGCAGACAAAGGCTGGGTTGGAGGATCCAAGCCAAGAGGGGTGGCTGTGGGTGTCGGTCCTGTAGTGAAGTCCAGGGCCTCATTTGGGCGCAGAGGCCTGGAAAGTTGTGCCGTCTGTCGAGGAGCAGGGAACCTGGGCATCTGCCCAGAGAGGAGTTGATGATGGTTATCCAACATGATGGCATTCTGATTCTGCACAGCTGAGGTAGAGGAAGAATGCGAGGAGGAGGAGAGGAATGAAGTGGACGAGGAGGAAAGATTGATAACTGTAGCAGAAACAGCATCTTCTGGTGGGGTCTTCCGCAGCCCATTACAGAGCTGCTTGGTGTCTGTTAGCATGCTGAGGACTGTGGGAGATCGACGCTGCCGCTTCCTATACGATGTGTTACGCTCTGCTGATTGTGGCAGATGGGACGAGGAGGAAGCCAGGGACTGGACCAGAGAGTGGGATGGAGGAAAGAAAACAGTGGAGGCTGCTGCAAGGGAGGGATGGGGAAGCCTAGAAGAAGCAATGGAGGAGGGAGAGTGGCTGTTATGTAAAGTGCTGTTTGTTACCTTTGATGCCTGTTGCTGCTGTGCCTCTTTCAGGACCTCCAGAGAAGAGGCCAAGCTCACTGCATTGCTGGCCACATTTGACCTCTGGCCCTGGGTTATCTGGTTAGCCAGCTGAGCCTTGGCAGCTGCAGAGAGGAGGCTACTTGCAGGGAAAGAAGCTGGATGTGGCAGCTTGCCCTGATGGCTATGGTGGTGGTTCAGATATGGCCCCAGAGGTAAACTAGAGGGCCCTGCAGAGTTCAACCCAAACACTTGTGATCCTGCAGTGGAGGTTGGAGTCTTTGAGGACTTTGAGGAAAGACCATGAGGGTTACTACTGCTTTGGTTGGTCAGTAAGGAGGGATTATTAGGGTTTAGGAGGTGGTGATTATTAGTGCTGCTATTGCCTGAGTTCTTGAACTGCTCCAAGATGTCTTCCAGCTTGTATTTGGGAAGCTGGGGGCTGGGGTTTGGGGAGCCACTGGAAAGTGGGGAGTGTGGAGAGGAAGAGGTGGATTTCCTCCTCTGAGGCAAGTTATTTCCCATCAGCGTTCCTCCTGCTGCTGGTAAGCCTCCTCCCTGCTCAGAAAGAGAGGATGGAGAAGCTGATGGGTGGCAGGAGCGCTGGTGTGGAGACATAGACAAGTTATGGACAGAGGGAGAGAGGGAGGGTGGGGTAGAACCTCCCACAATTACAACATGAGGATGATGAGGGTGAGTCTGTGTTCCTCTTCCTCCTCCACCAAGGGTAACAGGGGACGAGGGGGGAGGTGAAGAGAGGAGTCCTAGCCGAGGAGAAACAGGAGTCTCTGGGGTTTTAGGTGTTCTTTGACTTTGACTGTTGCTTTGAGGAGTGGGAGTACGGGGTGACCTCTGGGGGGTGCTGTATGCTGGAAATGAGCTGGAGGAAGAACTGGAAGATGCTGAGAAAGCAGGATGGTGAAGTCTTCTCAAAGCATCTAGTGGATAGTGAGAGTTTGTGGCTGGGTGAAGGACAGAGGAGGAGCCATTGTAAGGATAAATAAAATGGTGAGAGGATTTAGGACTGGTGCAGGGGTTTGGGTGAAGGTTGTTCTGGGGTCGAGCTGGGACTGGATGGAGTTTGGGACAGAAAATGACACGGTCCTCTTCTTCACGCTCTGTGGATTCGCCCTTTGTATCACGACCGTCCACCCGATTGCTCATCTCTGGAAGTGGGAACAAAAAATACAGCTTGTTACTCAATTTTCCCGAGACCGCTAAATGGTTTACAGAGTAATTATTGTGCAAGACAAGTCTGCCATAATTTCTTGTCCCTTTAATGTCTGAACTGTGATATAATTGCCAGAAAATTCATTTTTAAGGAATGTTTATTGAACAGTCTGACAAAAAAATATATAAATTTGCATGACTTTTAATTTGTAAATTTTTTACATCTGTCAATTTTGTGCAATTTAATTGCTTAAAAAAGTATTGTAAAATTTATTTAGGTTTTTCGATACATTTGTTGTTAAAGTAATTGAGGTTAGTAATTGAGGTAAATGGTGTGAAATTTGTTTGTTTTTTTCTAAAAATCAAACGTTGAAATTATAACTAATATGTGCAGAAGAACCTTTTACTTTTGTTATCCAATGGTTGCTGAATAATCAGAATGGAGGCCAAGCTCTACAATACAAGAATATCCCAAAACCAATTAAAATGAATAATAATCTAGAGAAAAGCGAGCAGTTATCTAACCAACCAAAATGAGAGAATTATGCACAGATGTGCATTAATGAAGGAATATAACTGCACAGAGTGCATAGGAAAGGCCTGGTTCAACAGTTGCTCCTCACCACCCCATGTGGCTCTCTGACTTGTCGTGTATACAAGGAGTGTTAACACTAATAACACCATACTAAAATATCCAGTTCACATGACTTGAGTCAGAGCAGCTCTGCCCATTGAAATAATTCATATTTTACCCAAATTTTTAACAGAATTGAAGAGAGCTGTGTCTCAACACTGATTTTTACCAAAAATACAAACAGTTTTTGGGTGGAAATAAGATACAATAAAGTGGAGGAAACAAAGCACGCCAGAACTGGAAATCATCGTTTTCCTGAATCTCTTCTGTTCTTAGGATGAAAGGACATCAATACTACAGCAGTTCGAATTCTGTGTGGCTGACAGCTGCTGCATTCAACAACACAAATGCAGATCTACAAGAAACAAATTTCCTTTCAAACCACACCCACCGGCTCCCACAGGATTTCCGGCAGTCACTGGCTACTCATGCAGATGGCCAAACCCACTCCCACAGTCAAACACATGTGATCCAAAATATGGATGCAAAATTAAGTGTGTAAGGCTGTGGCTTAAAGTGTAATAAATTGCATCGAAACATTGTGGATTCTGTTAGAGTTTCTCTGATATTCTACTAATCGAAACAGAGTGCAAGAGAGTAGAATGGTGAGCTAGAAGGAACTGGATTTGAAGGCTGACTTGAAGACACTTTATTAATAACAGCCTCTTAATTTCATAAATGAAATTTCATTTTTAATTGGTTCTACGATCATGGTAATACTGATCGTGTATTCTCACGTAGAAATGTGTGCAAAGTCCTTTACCTGATGTTACTGCTGTGCACACAACACTGTCAACATTAAAGGCTGTGAGGGGAACCTGTCAACATCGTCCATAGAGACTTTATTCAAAGAAAAATTAAAACCCAGCCTTTTCTGATTTTCAGCTTTTCTTTTTAAGGAAATATGTAGAAATTAAGAAAAAAAAGTATCACTCAAATGTTTCTTTTTTTTATTAGATATTATCTAAGAGCAAACTGATAAATGAGTACCATGTCTCAAACCTACTGCATGTCATTGCTCACCTTGGTTACCTGGATGATGAAAGCTGGCAAAGGGCAGCTGTGAAGCCTGCATACTCCGACACAGGGCAGCCATTGCCACCACTTTCCTGCGATGATTACAGAGTTTGGTCATGTCCTGCTCTGCTTTGCCCAGTGGCTGGCTGTGCTGTTCCACCTTCACACCCACTGTGAAGTTGAAAACCTGCACAACAGCAAAAAGGAGGATTAGAACGAATTCAGACAAAACTTTATGGAGAATATGTAAATAGATTTTCTCTGTACTTTTATGCAACTGTTACACAGACGTTTTTGCTTCCCTTAAGTATGTGAGGTTCAGCTTTGGTCAGGATGACGTAAATTTTGTTATCAGAGGGTGAAAGCGAGGCCCTGTGCAGACATCTGTGTCCCAATCAATTTGTTGTGACTACTTGAACAGACAAATCTAACTAGACATGCTTCCTATAAGTATTCTCCATGCCAACTAGGAAAAATGTACAACAGCTGCTTAGCTGTGGTCCACAAGTATATTTGTGACACAAGAATGAGAGTGAGATTAACACCACAGAGCTTACTGAATCTAAAACTCTGTTGTGTATTGCCAAACCTTACTAGAAACACACAAATCAACAGCACAAACAAACTGACAGACTGACAACACCTTGTTGATGATGAGAGGACACTCGAGGCCACATTTGCAGGTGCCATCAGTCATCAGATAGGTCTTGACCTCTTCCAGATTGGACAGGGTTGTGCCACTGGGACTACAGGAAGAAGGCAGAGAGAAACTGTAACAAATGAGACACAGTTAAAGCACAAACTCTGCCCTGGCTCTGAACCTAACACCAGCCAGTGCAAATTGTCAGAAAAATGCAACTATGCGTAGGGTGTAAAGGGGTGGACAATGATGTATGACAGGAGTTGTTCAAGGCCAGAAGAAAATTGAGCGTGACACATAATCGCAAGGCATAGCAGCCACAGAAGGAACTTTTCCTTTCAAGAATCATTTGTAGGCAGCATTATGGAGCAACTGAGCCAAATCAATTTGAGCTCAAGCTAAAGCTGCAGCTCTCAGAGCAGAGACATGTATACTGTTCATTCTAGGAAAGCCTTTGCCAACCTTTAATATCAACAAAGTCATTCATGAACAACTTATGGGAGACCAGACATTTATGGGTCTACATCCATACTAGCCACTGGTAGTGAGGTTCAGCAAAACTAGGAGTAACGTGTCAGCTGATAAACATAAACTACTTGTGCATTTTTCAATTCCATCATAACATTCATGCAGTTTGTGTTTTTTTCCTGGTTAGAACCATGGGGAGCTAATGGAGAAGGGCAGGAGAGCTACATGCTTGAGACTCCCAGTCAAGGAGTAAAAGTTTCCCTGCTGACTGTACAAATGTGCAGAAGATAATTATAATAAAAGGTTTGATTCAATCCAGTTCAATGAGAGAAACCACTAGTGTCATTTGCAACACATGCTGACCCATACCAGAGTCTGAAGGACACAAATCCACTCCTGTGGTGCTTCTACACCTGTAAAATGCACAGACTGGCCCAATAATTAAAAAATATTCCATGGAGAATTGGCAACATATAGCACAATCTCCTGTGAAGTGTTAAGTCTCAATCAGGGTATATTTAATAAAAAGCAAAGTTTCAGAGTCTTGCTCCAGGGCTGGGGTGTCTGGCATTAGATAGGTTACTAGTTAGTAATGCAGGTTATGGCTAACATTAAAATGAACAGTTAATTTCAGCCAAGTTTCTTTCCAACTCAGTGGCTAAAAATGAGTAATACAAATTTCATATTTACAATGTCACATTTTTATGTCCTAAATTCAAGCATGATCCAAACCGCTGCTCAACAAAAATATTGTTATCCAAATGGAAATACTTTTTTCTCTGCCTCAGCTGCCCAGTATTTTAAGGCAAAGGGAATCCTTTCACAGCAAAAGAAGAGGGCAAGTGTGAAGTGGAGCACACCTGCAGTAAATCTAAGAAGTCTTTAGGTGATCTTCAGGATGAATGACTGATAACAAAGAAAAAAATGTGTTTCTCTTTGGTAGAAACAACATAATATATATAAAAAGCCTAAATCTGTCAGTTGCTTTTGAGCCCCCACTAAGACCTAGTATGTTTGAAAAGATGAGTATTTAAAACCACCAGAATAAGAATAAATAGAACCAGAATAAGTGCTCACCAGAATAAACAGAACATTATAATTAACACATTTAATTTTACTCACTTTGCACTGCCTAAAAGTGCATAAAACATTTTCTTGTCTTCATTGTTGTCTATAGCTAGAAACAAACTTGAAAAAACTATTCCAAAACCGCAGTCATCCTGCCAGGTAACATCCCCCAAAATATGTTTACAAAACCAGTACTGTCATTTTTCAAGAATACATTGTGTAACAATTATTCAGTGGTGTGCTTTCAAAACCTGTTTCCCAACTATTAAAAATCAGCAAGTTCATGTGTGTGGAACCAACGTACCTGACATAGAGTACCTGCCCTCCTTCCACTCTCCTCTGCCAGCCGATGGGGACGTGTATTGCAGTGGTGTGGACCCCATCCTTGTCCCCACTGACAGTATCACTGCCTCCCATCATTTTGTAGCCTGCCAGCACCTTGAAAAGCAGGAAGTGTTAACACATCTTGTCTTTTAACATAAGGAGGGGGGTAACATGAAGGCATCATGTAGTAACAGTTCAGCCTGTCGAGAGTGAACCCAGGGACTGTGCTGCTAAGGAAATTTTAACCGTTGTGGTATCCCCTACTGCACAACTTTACTTAAGCACAAAGAAAAAATCCAATGCTAAATACTCTTATAGTGGGGAAACAGTTGTTTAGTCTCAGCATCTACTTTGGGTTTCAAGCCATCTATCCTCCCCCCTCATCCTGCTATCTCTACATTATACGGGTTGTCAAGGGCGTCTATACTAAAGCCTCCATGAACCAGATGCTTACTCATCCCCATCCCTTTCATCTGGGACTTGTTGGAGTCCAACCAGAAAAATAGTTCAATTTTTCATGCTTATGCTACAATAAATTTTGCTCTTCTCTTCTGAAAGAGCTTTCCTCATTTAACTGTATATTGTGCATGTATCAGGGAAGTTCACTAAGCCTGAGTGAGTCACTGAAAAAAGTAAACACACAAAAGATGAGTGACTCTTTCTGCAGTAAAGATTTTGCAATCATTAATGTTTTATTTCAAGCAACCTGCATACTTAATGTTAAGGTCACATTCAGCTTATTACACAACATCACATATCAATGTCGGATATCCAACATTACAAAATGTACCCTATGCGTGGTGATGAAATCAGCCAAGATCTGAACTAAAGTAAGCAGCATGAACATGGGAAGCACTGCAAATTAATTCCACTCTACTAATTCAGCATCATTTCCTTTACTTTTTAGCTGTCATCTGTGTGTCGAAAAGTTCTGGGAAAGTACCCAGCAGTTTCTTTTCTTATGTCTGTGATGAAGATAATACAAGCCCCTAGAGAATGAATGTGATGTAAACATGTTGAAAAGGGGGAGTGACCACAGCAAAAGAATATTTTTTGGTTTATTATCAATGTAAAAGTAATACCAAGACAAACAAAAAGAAAGTTGCATACCTTGTCATCTTTGGGAAGCCAGGATCTGTTTTGGCTAGAGTATCCACTGTCCAGTGTACATGCTGGTGGGTTAGAAGCACACTGCCAGTAAAACCTGACTTGCCCAAACACCTCGACTTTCTTCAGCTATGAGGCAGATCCCTCTCTTGAAGGATGACTTCTGCAGATTTATTAGTTCAGTTCACATCAGAGTAGGGATGTGGGTGAAGGTGGAGAGCCTGCAAAGAAAGGTGGAGGTGGATTATGTAATCTGGCAGCGACCCCCGCGGTAAAGACATCGTGCAACAAACCTATTCTGTAACTGATATGATCTAAGCGTGTTTGAAAAACGACGACATCAGATGTATTAGTCTTCCCCAGAAGAACTTCGGAGTAAGCTCTGGCTGCTTTGAAGTAGAAGGGTGTGTTTGCCTAGGCCCGTAGTTTACTCAGTGTTTAGCGACAGTATAAGCAGCTGCAACAACCAACTCCGAAGCGAACACGCTGGCACATGAAAGAGCAATTAATATAGCTCTGAACTGAAGTATCCTTTTTTTTCTTAATTTTGTATCATAAATAGCGTAAAGTATGAAAAAAAACATCCCACAAAGTACACGGCTCATACACGGCAGCTAGCGTCCAGGCTAACAGCTAAGCTAGCAAGCTACCCTACTTTGTACTGTGTTGTCGTGACAGCTGTCAGGCGCACAAAACACTCCAATACAAAACTCTTGCCCGTTAGCTGCAGTACCAACACACGACCCATGCACAATACCGCGTTGTGAAAAAAAACTCTTATAAATCGGATACCTACATCACACTTTACTTATTGATATCCGTTAGCTAACGTCAATATTAGCAGGTCCTACCAACCTTTTCTCTGCGTCAGGCTCTGTGTTGGCGAAGTTTTGGAGTCTTGGCTTTTCTGGCTCGCGGGAGAATCAAGAGTTAGCTGGCTAGCAAACGGGCTAGCCAGATAATGTTTTGAAAACGGCTGATACTTTAATAAATGAGCGCAAAATAAGTCACTGTGTAATCCAATTCCCGTAGCGGTGTGCGCATTCAGCTCTCAGCATTCATACAACGTCTGCCAGTCCGACTTAAAAACAAAGGGCAATAACGCTTCATTTTACTGCGCCTGGGATCTCGGAGCTAACGCTGCAACCAGCTAGGCTAGCTAGCCAGTCAGCTAACTGACTGAAATTTACTTGATTGTGGAGTGTCCCGACAAGACTGAAGGCTGTCCCGCTCCCGGTCTGCAGCTATCCGGCCGTTGCTTTGCTTTCTCTTCTGCTAAACCGTGGAGCCTTCAGGTATATTCCCACAACCATAACGGCCCATGTAATCCCCAGTTCACAGTTGCCCACTGTTTTTTTTTTTCTCACAAATTCCGAGCAAAAAATAATGGAGTTTTTACTGTTGAGCATGCGCATTAGACGCTTAAGGAATATTGTACCCGACATGCAACGGGACCTTTGTAGTGTTCCAGACAGACCCGAATGAAGCTGTGTTCAGCTCCTTGACAGAGGACATGATAATGACAGAATAATAACATGTGTTCACTTGACAATAGTGGATTCACTTCCGCCTGTCTACACTGCATTTGTGGCCCACATCACGAATTTTAAATGAAAAGTTAAACATACTCTAGGCATATATATATATATATATATATATATATATATATATATATATATATATATATATATATATATATATACACACACACACACACATATATATATATATATAGTACAACATAGTAAGGGGCATATCATAACTGTATAGCGCAACAATAATAATTCATATGCACACAGATACAGCATGATATGGAAAAAATATGTTTATTATAAAGGCCACCGGCATTGTTAATTTGAACAAGTGGGACAAGGGGAAAGAGATGTATTGAAGACAGAAGGAGAAATTGTATCTGATTTCCCCCCGTCATCGGTGTTCAGTCCAAGGTCCTCAGCTGTTGCAAAGTGTCAGCTTGACATAGGACCGCTAAGCCTGGCATGCACACAAGCACACACCCAAAATCATAGATACACAACTCCAGATATACACTCAAACTACAACCTAAAGTCACTTTGGAAAATATCTAAAGAACACAGAGGGACCAGACTTTGTGACAGCCCAGTATCCCGACGGCCTGAAGTGAAGCTGCTTTGTAACATACTGACCATACAGGACTCTGGTCATTGCCAGCAGGTGAAAACCCATTCACTGAGATTTTGCCAGCACAACGGATTTATGATTTCTTCAGTGCGATCTGTACAAATTTAGACAAAAGGTAGGCCATTGCTGTAGTTTAAAGAATGTTTTTAATGAAAAAATGTTTGTGCATGACCTGTGTTATAATCACTCAGTTTATTTGAATTAATTTGAGTGAAGTTCCATTAGTTTTAAAACTCGAGCTAAACAACCCCAACTCTGAGATTATCTCTGTCACTTTACAAACTCAGATTTTTTTTATTTCCATAACATTTTTTAATTTTTTGTTGCTTTTTTCCAGGCTGACAGAGGCAGCCAAATTTAGCTGTGATGAGATTAAATTTCACAACCCTAGAATAGTATAGAAGACGAGCACATTCTAACACTGCATGGATATGCAAGTGCATGTAGCGTTCACACAGACACAGGAATATATTTTCTATTGTATTACCATATTTGATACTTTTTAAATACATTTTTAATCAAAACCAAATACAGGCTTATTTTCTGATATTTCTTTCAATTTCCCTCTAAGAACTTCAGAAATATGTGTTTGACTTTTCAGTAGCACCTACTTTGAAAACAATTTGACATAATAGTAAGTGGATATGGGCTAAGTATTTCAAAGTTTTGAGTAAACAAATAATTAGGAATACATTCTCTCATGATATAACTTTTATTAAATTGTCTCATAATCTTTTGGGAGAAAAAAACAACACCTAACTCATTACTTTCTAGGTGGAGGTGAACTAACGCTGTCTACATCAAACCATGGAGCCGTAAGTATAATTCTTAAAATCAATATACTCGCCTCTTGATACTCATTTTACTGGCTTAGTTGTAGCACTTGTTTACCATTTAAGTCTTAATTCCATTTCCTGTTTACTAAATACTGCAGTAGCCCATGCCGTAAAAATATTCTAGAGCATTATGTCTAAAACAGCTCTATGTCCACTTGAAAGAATGTGCGTCAAGGATATCCTTAAACAAATTGAGTCTTATATTAAATTGCCATGATTCTACTATTTTAAGGTGGAATGGTAGTTTCACTTTAAATTGTGGGTCGTTTTTTTTAAAGATTGTTTATAGGCAAAACCTTGTTCCTCACTTTATATGCTTACATGTTCCTTTAGAATTAAAAGTGATCATAATGTTGAGAATAAACAAAATAACTATCTATAGCCGCACCAGTTAACCTCACTTATGGCTGAGTGTGTTTTTTCTTTGTGTGCGTGTGTGTGTGTGTGTGTGTTAGGGATGATGACAAAAACTCTGTGGATATCCATGACAACCCCCCAGCTCCTGACAATGTAGTGAGGGAGGACGGAGACACTGTGAGTGACAGCACCATGTCAACCCCCCGCCATTAGCAGTGCAATTCTTGGGCTGTTTAAAATAGCCACCAACTGGGACATGGTTGCAGTGCAGCATCAGCTGGAAACAATATGAGCTTAAGTGTCCCTGTCTTATACAACCTTATGGGAAAAAAAATTAGCACTGCTGGCTGATCTGGATTAGTCATCGAAATGTTATTCACTAGGTCCTGAAAAGCTAAATGTAAGACAGAGATCAGGTACCAGCTGATAAACAAACAAGGCAAGACACTAATGTAATACTTCATAATACTGTGTGACATTGACACTGGCAGCTCAGTATGTTTAACATTTAAAAACTTTAATAACAACTTATATAACAACTCTATCACATGTTTGTTGTTGGGGTTTTTTTTGTCTGAGATATGTCCCTTGGGTCTACAGGTCTATTTCATATATGAGGAGGAAGTGGAGGTGGAGGAGAAGGAACCAGAACCTCCTTCAGAGCCTGTCGTCCGGGTCAATGACAAACCCCACAAATTCAAGGACCACTACTGCAAGAAGCCCAAGTTTTGTGACGTCTGCGCTCGCATGATAGTCTGTAAGTGCTGTTTTTTATATTAATGATATAAATAATCAATCATCATATAATCCCATAGGTGTTTGTTCTAAAGATTGAGACTGTTAATTTTGGTTCCTCATCTTTCAGTGAACAACAAATTTTGCCTGAGATGCAAAAACTGTAAGACCAACATCCACCACTCATGTCAGTCGTATGTTGAGTTTCAGAGGTGTTTTGGGAAAATTGTGAGTTTGCTGATGTGCACTGAATATGAAACTATATTTGTAACATCTGCAGTTTCCTTTTACTGCCCTTGAGAGTGCGAGAAATATATTTTTTAAAACTTTTTTAAAAAACTTTTTTTCTTCTTTCCTGTAGCCGCCTGGATTCAGAAGGGCCTACAGCTCCCCCCTTTACAGCAGTGACCAACCAGACCCAAGTGAGTCCACTGAATCTGGAATGGCAATATATCTCTTGTGTATATAAATTTCTTAACCTTAAATTCAAGGCTGCTATCGCAAAGGAAACTAAGGACAGTGTCTGCATTTTCTCTTTAGCTCTTTATTTAACAAGCTGCATTTAAAGATTTTTAAACTTAAATATGCTCGAAATGATTAATTTAATGACAGCAAAATTTAAAAAGAAAAACATTTTTGAAGGACAGTGTAAAGCAGACGTTCAAGCAACATTCTGACCTTTGTGTTGGGAAATAATATTTCTTAGAAAAACAGCAGAATGTGTTGTGTCACCATAACGCTGATCCTTTTATCCCAGTGCATCATACATTTAGTTAACACTAAAATAAAAAAAAAAACAAGTAAAGTGAAACAGCAAACACTTGTTTGGTTATTTTCCTTCCATAATTCACATTCAGTTACGTTCACTTTGTTATTTCCCCTGGTCTTCTGTGCAGCAACTGAAGTGGCTCCAACTGCTAAATATCAGTGATTTAATAAGAAATGGTAAATGGCCTGCATTTGTATAGCACTTTACTAGTCCCTAAGGACCCCAAAGCACTTTTACACAACCAGTCATCCACCCATTCACACACACATTCACACACTGTTGATGGCAAGCTACATTGTAGCCACAGCCACCCTGGGGCGCACTGACAGAGGAAAAATTTATCATGAAGGTCACGGTAATTTTAGCATTTTAATTCTTTGATTTGTTCTTGTTCCAGGGAGAAATCATTGTACAGTATACACCCTTAGTGACTTGAAAAAAACAATAATTGGGTGCACAAGTTTATAATCTATAATCTATACAGGGGTCAAAAGTATACATGTGGTCTCAAATATATACATACAACCCCACTAAAAATTGGTTCAGTGTCTCTCAGCAAGGTATACCCCGACCAGAAAAAATGGTAGCCATCAACGAGCTTCTGACATAATGATTCACTTGACCATTCATCTTGGCAGAATTACTATAAATTTGTTGGCTTCCTGCTATCCAACCAGCATAGTCCACAAATTTTTAGGTTTGAAGTTAAAGACCATTGCAGAAACTCAATGTTAGCCAGCTTTATCCATTCCAAAACCAGCTTTGATGCATGTTTGGGATCATTGTTCTGTTGGAATACACAGCTGTGCCCAGGTTTCAACCATCTAGCTGTTGATTTGAAGTGAATTTGAAGAATTTGTAGGTAGTCCTCCTTGTTCATTATTCCATCCACTTTGGACACTATAACAGTACCACGGGCAGCAAAACAGCCCCAAGGCATGATGCTACTACCACCATGCTTAACAGTTGGTACAGTGTCCTTAGGTCTGAAAGCTTCACCTTTACTCCTCCAAAAATACCACTTGTCATTGTGGCCAAATAGTTATATCTTTGTCTTGTCTGATCATAACATTTTTCATTTTACATTTTACGACACTGGTTTTTGAACAGTGTCAAGTTCATGGCAGGCTTGAATCTCAGTGGTTCTGGGGTTCCTTCAATCTTCTGCAGGTGACATTTGAGTCTTCTTCCAGATCTCTGCAATCTGGTGACATATTTGAATAACTTATGTACAATTGTTTGAACTGATGATCTTGGAATCTGCAGATGTTTAGAAATATCTGAATGAGTAAATGTAGTTTTCCTTTTTAGATTAACTCTTCGGGATCTTGAGAACATAGACTAGTCAATCTAGTGTAGTGTAGTGTAGCAATTCTTATACTCCATGTTGATTTTGTGTTTATCCCTGTCCTTAACCAGACAACCCAAACCGGAACGACCCAGTTTTTGACACCCTGCGGGTTGGCGTCATCATGGCAAATAAGGAGCGTAAGAAGAATGAAAATGATAAGAAAAATGTAAGCATTTATAATAATCTTAATCAAAACATAAAATCTATGAATTTCAACAGTTTTCAGGGACTGACTCACTGCAAACAAAATAAATACAATTTATGTAATCAAGAAAATGCAGTGTTTGAAATAATTTTAAGAACAGATTTCATGTTTTATATATAAAATATGAGATCGGTGCTGTTTTAACACTGCTGTGTCCTGTAGATGATGATGATGATGGAAGAGGAGGAAGAGGAGAACCAACAGCCCAAAGAGAATGAGGAGGGAGGAGAAGGTAGAGTTAAAGCAAGAGCTTATGTCTGTGGTGTAAAATATGCAAGTTAGTCATAAAAGATATGATTGTGTGATGTCTGATACTCAAACAGGGAAGCCTGATGATAAAAAAGAGAAAGGAGGAGACAAAGCAGATGACAAGGTAAGCAGTCGATTATTGCATACATGTAACGCTTTGTTGCTAAGTAGCACCATACGTGCATGTTGTTGTTTTTTTTTTTAATTTAAACTTAATAACATTTGTCATATAAACTAGCATCCATGCTTTTTTTGTCCCTAGACTAAAGGCACTTTCTCCCAGTCCCACTATTACCTGGCTCTCTACCGCTTCAAGGCCATTGAGAAAGATGACCTTGACTTTCAGTAAGAAAATCACAATCAAATCTGAACACTAATGAATAATTATTTCTATTTTGCTAAATTTAATCAACTTTCAGTTTTAATATAAAGCCAGTGACAAAAGCACTTACTGAGAATGTGTTTACTAGCCCTGGTGATCGGATCACAGTGTTGGATGACTCCAATGAAGAGTGGTGGAGAGTGAGTTAAAGTTCTTAGAGGTTTACAAATGCTGTTTCAGTTTGTGCTATTGATGATGAGTACACAAATTCTGCTCTGTGTCGTCAGGGAAAGATGGGAGAGAAGTCCGGCTACTTCCCCGCCAACTACCTCATAAAAGTCCGAGCATCAGAAAGAGTTTACAAGGTGACGCGCTCCTTTGTGGGGAACAGAGAGATGGGACAAATTACACTCAAGAAAGACCAGGTAACTCCAGTGTGTGTGTGTGTGTGTGTGTGTGTGTGCGTGCGTGCGTGCGTGCGTGTGTGTGTGTGTGGTTTAAGGAGCTTGGAAAGAAAAGCATCTGGGATCTTTAAGTTTCATTGAAGATGTTTCACCTCTCATCTGCGAAGCTTCTTCACTTCTAAGAGCAATTGGTATGGAGTCCCAGATTTTAGGATCAATAGGGGGTCTGTGACCCTCTTGGGGACACTCCCATAGGGCTTAAAATCTGGAACACTTTCCTTTCCAAGCTCCTTAGACTACAATGACCTGGATGACTGAGAACCTTGTGTGTGTGTGTGTGTGTGTGTGTGTGTGTGCGTGCGCGCATAAGGTGCATTTTCTTTTCTGCAAAAAAAGTGTGTAAAACCACTTGAATTAAAGTCAAAAGTCTGCACTTCAATATATTTCTATTGTTTGATTTGAAATCCACTGTGTTTTTGTACAAAGATGTGTATTTTATAAATTATGACCCAAATTGTAAATCAAAGTTCTTTGTCTTTATAATAAAAAGGTTGCTTAATCTGTTGTCACTCTGTGTTTCAGATTGTGGTGAAGAAAGGAGATGAGAAAGGCGGCTACTTGAAGGTCAGCACTGGACGCAAGCTGGGTTACTTCCCTGCCGATCTGCTGCAGGAGATCACTGTGACTTAATCAACCTGATATGCAATGGAAAATCCATTGCATCATAACTTAAAGTATTAGCGAGAACTGGAGGTCCTGATTTTCTACATTTGCTACTAATAGAAAAGCTAAATATAGCTGTGCCTTTGACATAATGGTTTAAAAGTCATTTTCACTAATGCCTGCAATGAAGAGACATTTAGCTGATTTATTGGCTTTGCTGTGAACGGCATAGTTATGCAAGTGTTTGATTTAATTTAAAGTTTGATTTAAAGTTTGAAAGGAGCAAAGTTTTCTTTGATTGGATTTGTAAATAATTTCACATGTATGACTCTGAAAACCTTAACCAAGGTAAGAAAAATCTGTGTAAGAAAACATCAGTGCTATACATTAAATTGTTTAGTGTGTTTACACCATTTAATACAATTAAGTGGGCGTAATGCTTGTAGTGCCTAAAGAATTAAACCAAAAATTCTCTTAAAAACTGTCTGTGACGCTTTCTTTAAAATGTAGAAAATAAAACCTCATCTGAGAATAAATGGTATATTTATTTTTTCTATGGCTTGTATTCTGTATTAGTTTGCCGTGAAGTGACCATTTCTGAAAACAAGGGGTAGTCAGCAGCAATGACTCTTCCCTGAAGTCATGTGCCATTAAAAATCCATCAATCAAACTTTTTTATAAGCAGTTTTGTAAAGAAACTTTTTTCCTGAGTGAAAATATTATTTTTTTATTTATATTTACTGCATCATATCATTTAATCACAATTACTAAAAGGAAGCTTTTTGATGGCACATAGGTTAAAGAGAGCGTTACACTTCAAGACAGAAAGCCTAACTTTTACATATAAAAATAAATATTTTTACAGATAAAGACTTTTATGTGATTACCAAATCCAGATAAAGAAGTGCTCTTAATATGACCTAACATTACAGTTTAAGCTATATGAAGAAGCAGTTGGGTCTGAAGCAGATCTATTAACTTCTAGGTTAATAGAAGTCAAGGGGGGATGAGTCGGACTACAGAGATGAGGTTAACAGATTGACTGAGTGGTGTTCAGTTAACAACCTCCAACTGAACACCACGAAAACTAAAGAACTTATTTTGGACTTCAGGAAGGGCAGAGCAGACCCAGCCCCACTCTACATTCACGGGAACTGTGTGGAGAGGGTACACTCCATGAGGTTTCTGGGCGTGCAGATCTCTGATGATCTCTCCTGGACTGCAAATACCACGGCGGTGGTAAAAAAGGCCCAGCAGCGTCTCCATTTTTTTGAGAGTGCTCAGGAGGAACAACCTGGAGGAGAGGCTACTGGTGACATTCTATAGAGCCACCATAGAGAGCATCCTAACGTACGGCATAACAACATGGTATGCAGGGTGCTCAGTTGCAGACAGGAAAGGACTGCAGAGGGTCATCAACACAGCCCAGAAGATCACTGGCTGCTCTCTGCCCAGTCTGGAGGCCATTGCAAACTCCCGATACCTCAGCAGAGCTGGCAATATCATTAAGGACTACTCTCACCCCAGTAATCAACTGTTTGAACTATTACCGTCAGGCCGACGGTACAGGTCACATAAAACCAGGACAAACAGATTCAGGGATAGCTTCTTTCCCAGAGCTATCACCGTAGTAAATAAGCACAAAACAATTAAACCTGCTTAACTATACTTGCCATTGTCACTATATTATGCTGCTATTCATACTATCATTATATTATGCTGCTATCCTGTATATATTGTACTTATTATTGTCTGAGTACTACGGTTGTTATTGTCTGAGTACTACGGTTGTTTTATTGTACTTTTTATATTTTACATTTATATTTATTTTGCATTTTGCACCAAGGGAGTGGCACTCCAATTTCGTTGTACTTTGTACAATGACAATAAAGGCTATTCTATCTATCTATCTATCTATCTATCTATCTATCTATCTATCTATCTAAGTCTCCTACAGACCTCTCACACCCTTGTTTACTGTAAGTTTGGTCAGTGCAGCGCTGAGGGCCTGGGTGAACATAATCACAGACGAAAGAGATGGGTCATCTTGGCATCCTGAATGTGTTACTTCCTCAGTTTGCTCCAGGATTTTGACTATAGCCTGTGTTAAATCAACTGATGCTAAGTCACACCCATAAAGATCCATCTGTGCACACTCTGCTCCTGTATCTCTGAGTTTAGCTTGTCAGTTTGTCAGTATTGGTAATTTGCCTCGCAGCACTGTCTACACTAACCACAACATGACACCCTTCAGTAGCACCTGTCATTATTCTGATGCATCCATTATTAGGGATGAAGAGCTCAACAGTAAATCTGCGTGGAGCCATGCTCTGCCACTATTCAACAAATGTCCTGCAGCTGTTGCAAGACTTCTATAGGAGTGTGAACTCTTTGAGGAACCTTCATACTGAGCAATGCACTGACAGGCTTGTGTATACCATATCCACCCCCTGACAATCCAAGACAGGTAGGAGTCAGCTGAGAATTTTCTCTTCCAATTATTAGTGTGCAACTCACAAAACTGCCTTCGGTGCGCCCAGGGTCCGCTTTCCTTTTCGTTTAGACTCTGGGCAGTTCTCTTGAGACTTTGTTCCTGAAGTGAATGCATGTGTGGAGCATGTAGTGAGGTGTGAGTTTGCATAATCATTTGTTCTCAACAAATAGATATGGAAAAGGTCTATGCAAAGCATCATCAGAGATGCTGATATAGTGCCAGAAAAGTGATTTCTGTAATTAGCAAAAATTGACTGACTGTATTTAAACTGTTATGACTTGTTGGTGTATAATTTCTCAAACATATGTCAAACATATGGCTCATGAATTATATCATGTGATATATGATATAGCAAACAACACTATTGTCACAAGGTAGAAACTGCAAGTTTGTAGCAACGTGACTTTTACATATTCTTTATTTACCCAGCTAAAAAGTCTCTTTGACATTAAACATGTCTGTTTTTAGGAGAGATACAGCCAATACGGCAGCAGAAATCGCAAATATAACATACTAGGTCTATAAAGATATTTTATAATCTAGATACAATAATGATATTTGCGCAACAGGTAATTTCCTTACTTTATAGATGATACCTTCGTAAATCCCCGCTTGAGTACAGCCTATCTACCAATGTAAGCAGCTATATGAGACGTAAAAACAAACACCGGAAGTCACGTTTTGCACAACACTGTGAATCCTTCACCTCTGCTCACAGTCCTCTTACAAACCCTGCATCAACATTAGTTCTAGTAAAATCTTTCCAGATGGCGCTCTCATTATTCCGCTGCCCCGCGTGCTGTGTGTGAAATCAGCAGAACTGATACAGTCATTAAAAACTTCAGCTTTTACATTATCAGTAGCAGCCATGACTGTCCTCGGCTGAGGGATTCAAACTTCTCAACAGCAGGAATAAAGGTCCGCGTGTAGACGCCCGCGCTCTTTTACGTCGAGCACTGTTTACATTTAATCTACAAACAGATTGAAATAAACGTACTCTCGTTAACTTGTGCTTATAAGGGAGCAGCCTTTCAGTTCCGTTTGCCGTCCCCTTTCTTCGGATTTTATTGTTTGTTGGAAACCCGCTTCTATGCGCACTGCTGCCGACCAGCGGACGGCTAGAGAAAGAAGCGGATAGTTTGTTTTTTCTCTTCAGCTTTAACCTCCTAAGATCCGAACTCTTTCATGGCATACATTTTTAATTTCTCGTTGCTATTTGTGCTGATTGGGACCCGATGAATGGAAAAACAAAGAATTATCTTTCACCTGATGTAGTTTCTGAGAAAAATGATATCCATATATGAGGACATTCGTTTTAAATTTTGATAGAACACTAAGTCGGTTATTTGAAGCGCCGCTAGCAGTTGCAGGAAGACGTATGTCTGTTACAAAGGTGAAAAAGGAACAGTAAAATACTTCTGAACATGGAACACAAACATTTCATTCCAAAACTGCTACTTAATATTTTTTTCCCCCGTGGGAACATGTTTACACCTATGTGTGTAAAATTTAGTATTGTGGTCTACTCTAGACAACCCAAAATGTGATGTCCACGGGTTAATTTTTTTAAAGCTCTAACATCCACTGTGAGGCGATAGTTAGAAAATATCATAAGCAGATACTAGCAAAGCTGTGCAGTGATTGCATTGTGCCACATCATTCTTTTACTTCGTGTGTGTTCATATTGGGAGTGCAGAGAGTGGACAGTTTCCGGTACCTAGGTGTACACCTAACTCAGGACCTGTCATGGTCCTGTCACATTAACACCCTGTTTAAGAAATCTCACGAGCCTCTCTACTTCCTCAGAAGGCTTGGAGACTTCCATCTGCCACTGAGGGTGCTTAAGAACTTCCATCGAGAGCATCCTCGAAGAAACATTTGCACCTGGTTTGGAAACAGCACCAAGCAGGACAGACGACATCTGCAAAGAGTGGTGCGCTCGGCCGATTAGATCTTACTGACCTGCTGTCCATCTACACCAAGCAGTGCTAGAACAAGACCAGGAAGATTGTGATGGACTTCTCACATCCCAAAAAATGGACACTGTTGAGGTCTGGGAAGCGCTTCTACTTCCTTAAGGCCAAACCAGAGAGAATGAAGAGGAGCTTCTTCCCCCAGGCTATTTGGGCCCTGAACCAGGTGTAGGACTGGACTCTCATACGCACGGTCACCGCACGCACCCTGTTATTTGCACACTGATTATCATTTCTCTCCTAAATCATTAATTACACATTCTTTTTTACTGTTAATTTTATCTTGTGCTTTTGTTTTATTGTTCTTCACTGTGTCATTGTTCTATTATGTGTTTTATCCTATTGCACAGTGTCCTTGGGTGTCTTGAATGGCGCTTTATAAATAAAATTTATTATTAGAATTTATTATTTCTAATCATTACATTTTATCATAATCTGTAAATCTGTAAACTCTTCCGTCGTTTAATAATCGGGCATTGCACAGTAATAAGGGTTTCACCACATGTCGTTATGTGAGTTGTGCGCGACAAATAAACTTTGAATTTGGTGCGTTCGTCTCAACACTTTGCTTTGAGTTTTAGGAACGTTAGGATAAAGGAGTAGATTATTGCTTTCAACATATAGAAGAAGCCCCACAAACGCAGGGCATCAAAAAATTGAGTAAAACTCTCGTTGTTCCTCTCCACGGAAATCTTTAGTAAAAGGCGAAAGATTTATACGATCTGAAGAGAAACAAGAGTGCTGACTAGTACATGGCTAAGAGAATGAGCCCATTTCTCCCACTGGTATGATCACTTACGGTTTACTCAAACAAACTTCTGAGTTTATCTTTGATGCGCAAAGATAAACCTTTACTATACATATCCCTAATACATGCACCAGAAAGTTATTGAGGGCGACAGATAAATGTGAAATACTTATTCTAAAGCTGCTTTGCGCGCGTGGCATTGTGGGAATATGGAGACACCGCCCCCTGTGTTTTGTTAAGCGTCTCAACGATGACCAAATGTCTTGTTTTTCCTTTAAAACACGAGGTGACTCTTGAATAAAAGAATATAGTCTCTGAATGGTGTAACATTGATTTATATGTTTATCTGAGTCTATTATGAAACTACTGCTGAGTTTCAATAAAGTACAGTTTTATAAATAGAGAAGAGCTGCCATTGACATAAGTTTCTGGGGGTGACCAACTGATTTATTTATTTGTACTTGTATGTTTTGTCAGTGCCCTTGGGACTATTGTGATGCTGAAGGCAGATTAAAGCCCAATTTAGGGATTCTTTAAGTGATTCCACAACTCACTGTTACTGTAACACATGACACTTTATTAAAGTGGATGAAACAGGAATACATGAAAACAGCACTGCAGGACAGTCAATCAGTGAACTTGATTATGAACGCAATGCAAGGGGCTTTACAAAATCAACTGTGTACAGTCAAAAGTGCCTGTCAGATATGCTGGAATCATACGTTACCATCAACAATAACATTGTGAATGTTAAATGAATGTCACTTAAAGAAAGTTTACAATGAGCAGCATATACTGACAATAGCCATACACGGGTAAATGTGTTGTAAATGGAAATGCAGTAAACCTGCCTAGTATGACATTAAATATACGATACACTTACTACTTCATATATCTCACATCGTTTGTAACGAGCCGCCGAAAGCACCACCGGGCACTGCTGACGTGAAGGTGCGTAGATACCCTCTGCTCGAAAAAGCTTTTGTGCGTGAGTGAAGGCAGCGACTCGGCTGAGCAGCTCCTGTGGAGGTTTGATGAAGACCATACTTCTCAGGTGCGGGGGCATCTGGATTTATAACACGATATTCTAGTGTCGCCATCATCAGTAGTAGGCACTGAAAAGACTAGAAATGGGCGTAATACATTGGTTAGCGCGCAGCTAACATTTACCATAAAGTAAAAGGGTTAAATGAGCAATTCAGCCTCGTGTAATTTCAGTTAAATCCAGGAGCGTCTTAGAGTCAATAATTTACCGTAAACATAAAAGAAATGCCAGTTTCCAGAAAAACAGCGGAGTTGCCGGCTGCTCCGCTGTCCCGCTACGTGTTGTTATTTTGGTGACGCAACTTCCGTCGACAGAAGATTGGTAGTCTACAGCGGGATTCAGCGCTTCTATTGGGCCAGGGTCAGACCCCGGGCCAATGAAAAGACGTAACCGTCTACAGTCACTGTAGACTTTGCGCTACCGTAGACACGGAGCGAGCAGGGCTTTGTGTCGGCTCTGACAGACGCCTACTTGCAAAACTGTGCAGTGTGTGCATTATTGCTTTACTTAGTGTTTATCCTAGTGGTCATAGGGGTGCATTACAGCTGACACAGTGATTACTTAACCTTATGACTATGGCTCTCTCCTTTAACATTGAAAGAGAACCCCACTAATGCAAGGCATCGTTAAATTAATTCAGACTGTTATTGTTCCACTGCACAGAAATTTTTAGTAATACGCAAAAGATCTATGCAATCTGAAGATAAATAAAATTGCCAACAGAGAATGAGGCCATTTCGCGCAATGGTATGATCACTTAAAGTTTACTCAAAAAAATCTGAGTTTATCTTTGATACGCAAAGATAATACATGCACTACAAAGTTATTGGGGGTGACAAATAAATGTGAAACACTTAAAGCTGCTCTGCGTGCATGGCATTGTGGGAATATGGAGCCCCCGCCCCCTGTGTCTTTTAAATGCTTCTTCATTTTAAAACATGATGGGACTCTTGAATAAAATAATCAACGGTCTCTGAATGGTGTAATATCGAGTTCTGTTTGTCTGACTCTATCGTGAAACTGCTACTGAGTTTCAAATTTCATAAATAGAGGAGAGCTGCCGTTGTCGTAACTTCTCGTATAAAGTGGGCGTCTCTGGGGATGACTTTCGTCCGACTGATGTAAAAACCAAGATCTCGCTTATGTCGCATTTACTTTTTCACATGGAAAACAAACCCCACAAACGCAGGGCATCAAAAAATTGAGTAAAACTCTTGTTGTTCCTCTCCACGGAAATCTTTAGTAAAAGGCGAAAGATTTATACGATCTGAAGAGAAACAAGAGTGCTGACGAGTACATGGCTAAGAGAATGAGCCCATTTCTCCCACTGGTATGATCACTTACGGTTTACGCAAAAAAAGAATAAAAAGTTGACTTTATTATTGATACGCGAAGATAAACTTTTACTACAAATATCACCAGCACAAGCACCACATAGGTGTTGTGGAAGACAAGATACATGGGAACTACTTACACTAACTGCTTTGCGCGCGTGGCATTGTGGGAATATGGAGACCCCGCCTCCTGCGTTTTGTTAGACGCCTCAACGGTGAAAATGTATCTGGGTTTTCCTTTAAAACGTGACGTGACTCTTGAATAAAAGAATCAGCAGTCTCTGAATGGTGTAACACGAATTTCCATGTTTATCTTAGTCCATCATGAAACTGCTGCTGAGTTTTAATAAAGTCCATATTGGAGGATTTGTACATAAATAAGGTCGGCATAAAGAGGCACTCGAGAGAAGGCCCAATACTTAGTCTACATTGGGTATAATGCAATAAGCTTCTTACATTACATTTACTTCTTTTAACACGGAAAACAAGCCCCACAAACGCAGGGCATCAAAAAATTGAATAAAACTCTTGTTGTTCCTCTCCACGGAAATCTTTAGTAAAAGGCGAAAGATTTATACGATCTGAAGCGAAACAAGAGTGCTGACGAGTACATGGCTAAGAGAATGACCCGATTTCTCCCACTGGTATAATCACTTACGGTTTATGCAAAAACCAACCCAATAACCCGACATTTTATTTGATGAAAAAAGGTAAAGTTTTACTACAAACATCACTAACATGTGCACCACAAAGCTGTTGTGGGTGACGGATAAATGTGAACTACTTATTCTAAAACTGCGCGCATGGCATTGTGGGAAACTTGGGAGACTTGTTAAATAGGACAGAGCTGTCTCTCACTGGTGCAAAATGAATGGAGCTCTATGGAGCTGTACCCCAGATAAGTAGGCAGCTTTTTTTAAAAAAAATAAAAATAAAAATTAAGGATTAAAACATGACGTGATTCTTGAATAAAAGCGTGAATCAACAGTCTCTGAATAGTGTAAAGTAGATTTCTATATTTATTTGGGTCCGACAAATAACTAATGAGGAATTTAAAAAATATAAGGATTTTCATTTAAAATTACCTATTTATCCAATATTCCAGTCCCTGTTGTATTTATCATTTTCTTATGGATGCAAATGTCTAACACTCAGGAAGTAGAGCTGGAGGGAATCAATCCAAATCTTGAGAATTTTAAAACCAATGCTGGAATCGGTGTCCGATCAATGCATGCACATGCACTGAATTGTGTTCAATTTTAATTTTATTGGAAATGAAACTAAATATAGGCCACCTCAGAAATTAAATATGAAAAGTGTCTGGACATAATAACCTTTTTGTGTTGATGGTTAAGTCAGTTGTATATATAAAATACATTTTGAGGGGCATACTATAGATACCAACACTGTTATAGTATCAGACTGATACTAGCACGATTGGACCGATAGTGTAGACCAGGGTTGGCTGTCACATTGCTTGTTTTTGTGGATTTCACACGTTTGCAGTGGTCAATTTGTGGAAAACAGACAAAACTTTGGAGGAAGGAAGTATTTTGTTATTTTCATGGGTGAGAAACATTTTTCATGCTGTTTTTGTATTGAAAGATATGACACAATTTTAGTCCTTTAAAATATAGACACTTATTAAAAAGCTGATATTAATCGCTTTGATATTAATCCACCTCTCACTATCTGGTTAAAGCCATGTGGTAATGTTTATCAAGAGGTCAGTCTGGGATGGGTGTCTTTTTGAATTGGTTGTCACATGTGACTAACAAGCCTCTGAGCATGACAAATGATTTTGCGGGTAGGCATTTAAAAGCAGTGATATTTTTGTTTCTTTGTTCTCTGAATGGTTTGTTTTGAGTCATTCATCAATAGCCAGCTCAAGAAAGTATGGTTTTGTTATGTTGTCTTCCCAAACTAAGCTCATAAAGCTTGTATCTCTGGCATTTCAGGGGCATACATAACTGACTTGTGTGACTCTGAGGTATAGGACTGCTAGCTAAAGACTCGCAACCACAAAATGGAAATCTCAGTAAGTTTCCTTACCTGGATGATCGAGCATGGATCAACCTTAAAAAGTACAATAGTTCAGAGTCAGTTTGATATTGATGTCGTGGATTTTTAGACTGATCTGTTTGCACTGGCTTGCTGGCTATTGCTCAAGTTAGAAAATCTTGCACAAAACACTGCTTGTCTTCTCAAAGATGCAGGAAACCTCTCTCTATTTTTAATGATGTCAGTGATACATCTCATCAAAACTGAGACATGAATGTGGAATCACTTCTCAGTAAAATTTGTAGCTGCATTTTAAAGCACTGTAAATTCCTAATTTCACTGCTCATACATCGAATAATTCACTGATTTATAGTCACAGTTTAATTTAAGTAACATTAGGCGGAGTCCATTTCTAAACTTTCTGATGTCTCTATCTGAAAAAATGAAATACAAAGTTACGCATAATTTCTCTTCAATCTCTACTGAAACCCAACTGATAATTATAGGGACCAGCAACATGGCCTGTCACAAAGTGTCAGTGTGTTGTCAATAGTTAATTATTTTTTGTAACAATTAACTGCAAAAATAGAAGGTATAGGTATTTTGAGCTATACCTTCAACTTCAATTTAATGAAGGAGTGGTTATTGAAAGATGTTTCAGTGATTATTAGTTCACACAAAGAGTGAAAAGTGTGACAACCAAGCCCGATCTAGCATACTTCACTGCACTAGATACTGCTGTTTGTTTCAGTGTTATATATCAGAGATGTCAAACTCGTTTTAGATTGTGGGCCACATACAGCCCACTTAAGATCAAAAAAGTGCGTAAAACGTTTGGGTGACCGATGAATGTCAAAACTTTAACTCAAAACTTTTACATGTTCATTGCACAGATTGTTCTGTAGTTGTAAAATATAATAAGTACTTGCTTAATTTACTTAATATTTGAAAAATATATCAACTTTCCTGTCCTTTAATTGTTTATCTGCTAATTAATCACTTTGATGTGGTATGAAAGGCAATGAGGTTTGGCCGTCTTAATAAGTCGGAAAAGCTGCGAAATGTATTAAAATACAGTCAGAAGTATATAACGTATGCACCTATTCTCAGAAGTCACAACAGTGCGCTAGCCAAGAATTCTCTGTCTGAGGCGCAACTAATTATTTGTTTTAAAACAGATCACAAGCCCCACAAACGCAGGGCATCAAAAAATTGAGTAAAACTCTTGTTGTTCCTCTCCACGGAAATCTTTAGTAAAAGGCGAAAGATTTATACGATCTGAAGAGAAACAAGAATGCTGACGAGTACATGGCTAAGAGAATGAGCCCATTTCTCCCACTGGTACGATCACTTACGGTTTACGCAAAAAAAAAAAAAGAATAAAAAGTTGACTTTATCGTTGATACGCGAAGATAAACTTTTACTACAAATATCACCAGCACAAGCACCACATAGGTGTTGTGGAAGACAAGATACATGTGAACTACTTACACTAACTGCTTTGCGCGCGTGGCACTGTGGGAATATGGAGACCCCGTCTCCTGCGTTTTGTTAGACGCCTCAACGGTGAAAATGTATCTGGGTTTTCCTTTAAAACATGACGTGACTCTTGAATAAAAGAATCAGCAGTCTCTGAATGGTGTAACACGAATTTCCATGTTTATCTTAGTCCACCATGAAACTGCTGCCGAGGTTCAATAAAGTTCATATCGGAGAATTTGTACATAAATAAGGTCGGCATAAAGAGGCACTCGAGAGAAGGCCTGACTGACACTTAGTTTAAATTAGCAGTAATGCATCAAGTTTCAAGCATTAAATTTACTTCTTTTAACATGGAAAACAAGCCCCACAAACGCAGGGTATCAAAAAATTGAATAAAACTCTTGTTGTTCCTCTCCACGGAAATCTTTAGTAAAAGGCGAAAGATTTATACGATCTGAAGAGAAACAAGAGTGCTGACGAGTACATGGCTAAGAGAATGACCCGATTTCTCCCACTGGTATGATCACTTACGGTTTATGCAAAAAAACAACCCAAAACCCGACATTTTATTTGATGAAAAAGGGCAAACCTTTACTACAAATATCACTAACATATGCACCACAAAGCTGTTGTGGGTGACAGATAAATGTGAACTACTTATTCTAAAGCAGCTTTGCGCGCATGGCATTGTGGGAAATATGGACAAACATTTTGTTACAGGGCAAGCATTAAGATCAATCTCTGAATTGTCCACTAGATGGCGGTATGATATCTCATTTTGACGGCGTCCAAATTTTTAAGACATCTATGTTATCATCTACATGATCCTAACGCTAACCCGAACCTATAACCTATTTATTTATTTGTTTGTTTATCTAAAGTTGACCCTTCCAAGTCTTGACAATCAGCGCACACAGAAACATCACTGTAACAGACAGCATCAGAAATGTTTTTTTTCCAACATTTTTCTCCAAACCTTTTGCTTGTCTCTAAGGAGCAATGATGACTTCGATCTCACGTGGTCAGTGAGAGAAGGAATCTCTCACAGACATTATACTTAAAACAAAACAGCTACTTTAATCCTCGACACTTCAAAAATAATACATATACATATTTTCTAGCAGCCATATACTGTATATATTTTTTTAAAACATAAAAACATAGCCTATGTCACAAACTGTTTTGTGACATCCTGTTTTGAAGCCCTGAGTTCAACTCTTTGGCTTCCATCTTGGGTTTTTAAAAACTGGACGTGGTGATGACAGAGATATAAAACTGACTGCATGCTCATTTTACATGCACGTGAGACCATCATATGTCAAATCATCCTGCGCTGAACAACACTTGAGAACAGTGACTGTCACCGTGAGCTCTCCGGCAAAGTTTTTATTCTGATCGATCCTAAATCAAATGTGAAATCGGGACATTTTCTCATACAATACAATCAAACTTCTTTTGCAACCAGTGAATTCGCCCCCTGCTGGCCGTTATAAAGACGGTAGATCAGGGTCATTTTGCATAGTGGGCCACATACAGTCCACTTTGAGCTAAAGTGAGCTAAACTGCATGATCAATGTGTAAAATTACAGTTAGAAAAATTGTTAATTTACTTTAAAGTTTAAAAATAAAAGACTATGCTATAATTACGATGATAAATAGCCGAGCATAGTTATTAATAGTATAGTTGAAAAACTTTCTGATCATTCATTTAATCATTTATCTGTTAATTATTGATTTGATGTAGAATGGAAGGTAGTGGGGGTGGGCAGTCTTTATCAATAGAAAAAGCTGTACAAATGAATGAAATTGTAGTTAAAGTTTAAAAATGTATGCTCTCCTTCACATTTTCTAAAGTTGGGTCAGATTCTTCACCTGGCCAAGTTTAGCCTTATGTTTGACACCCCTAAATCTGATTTATTGTTTTGTTTTTCAGACTTGGAGTCATAAAACTACTAAGAATTGGCACTTCTGGTTACATTGGTCAAAAGTCACTGGATTTTCAGTTAGATGCCTGTGGTTAAAACTTTATCTCCTACAAAATAAAATACATTGGTACAGTATGTCTGTGAAGGTTCTCAGTACAGTAAATCATTAAATATCCATCCATCCATTTTCTTTCACTTATCTAGTAAGTAAAAGTCTCACTTGTAAATTTTGAAGTCATTAAAATGCTGATAGTTAGCAGTTTATTTCCGGTAAATGGATTTTGAGGAAAAAGAAAGAAAGAAAAATGTGACTTTAATTTGTGGAGAACATGTTGCTGAAAAACACATTTTACCCATGATGAGTTTTATGTCATGCAAAGCCTATTTGCTGCAATAATTCAAAAGCCTGTTGTGTGTGTGTGTGTGTGTGTGTGTGTGTGTGTGTGTGTGTGTGTGTGTGTGTGTGTGTGTGTTTTTTGCAATTGTGTGTGCAATTGTAACTTCTTATCTTTGTCTACAAAACAAAAAGATACATGTAAAGGTCAGCTTAGGGACTATATTTAAAATACTTCAGAATGCTAATCCCCTTCACATTACCACATTTTTTGCTGCCACAGAAACACTGACCACATGTAAAAACTCACTAACTGTGAATACGACACAAACACCGGCTGTAGAAATGCCCTCAAGGAAAGCAGTGGCTCGATCTTCATGTCTTACATTTTCTCTAATCCTACCTGCTTTAGTGAGATTTTTATGTCAAATCACAAAATCACTTTAAACTAACTATTAAACCTAAGTTGATTTCACTCACACTCAAAGCAGCAAGCGAACGCTTTCAAAGTTAAACCAGTTTAAAATGCGGGTGCTCTTTCACACTCATCGTTATCCGTCAAGTGGAAGAACTAGTGTGCAGGTGCTCGAACAGATGGAGCGCGGTGGGTTTGTGCGTTTATAATCTAATTTTGGTTCTTTATTCAGTTTAGGTAGCTGGTTACTACTCGCAGTGATTCTGCGGCTTAAAGTTTCACTGCGGCACTGAATCTCACCAGTTGTCAGTAATTTTTCACAATCCCCGGAGAGCGCCCTCGTCATTTCTGTCAGCCTCCCTGTGGCTATGCGGGGACAGGGAGGGCTGTCAAACTGTGCCTGCCCGAGAGCGCCTTTTCACGGGTTGATGAGTCATAATAAGGGCTGTCCAGGTGGTTGTAAATGAAGCTGTGTGTGTGTGTGTGTGTGTGTGTGTGTGTGTGTGTGCATTTGCAGTACAAGAAATTTGTTCTCCTCTTATGGATGCTATACTTTATTATAAATTTTTGATCACATCAAGTCAGTTGTACGTATGTGTGTGTGTGTTTGTGTGTGTGTGTCTTGGGGGCTAGAGAGAGAAGGAAAAAACAGAGTAAGAGAGAGAGAGAACAGGAGTCAGTGGGAGGGAGAGGAGAGGCGAGCAGAGCGGAGTGTTCACTCCATTTCTTGGGGATTTTCGAGTCTCTCACTGCGGATTGTCTCCTCTTCTTTAGAAGTGAAAGTCGACTTTAACTCCGTTAATCATTTGGGCAGATTGCCTGTAACAAAGTCCCACTCTCTGGATGGAGAAAGGCTGCTGCAAAATGAGGGCTCTGTGTTTGAACTTTGCCATCACCTGTCTGTGGCTTCTTCCTTCATCAGTGAGTAGACTGCAGACAGCCTTTGCACCAAGTGCATGAAGAGTTACTTCCATTCAGATTTCCTGTAAATGTGTACCATTTATTATTATTGATCAGTACGTTATAATCAAATTTATGTGCTGCTTGATTTCTGCCACTCATTCTGAGATTACAGCACTGTTGCAGAATAAGACGTGGACTGTCAAAATTATCCCAAACATCACTGTAGTTTTAAAAGGTAACAAGTAACTTGCCATGGGATTTTGAGAAGTAGAAAAGAGTTTTAATGACTTGGTAAAGACTTCATGGGATTTGCTGTTTTGAGAATATTGTGAAAAAAAAAATCAGAGACCTGTTCATTTTTAGGAATGAGAAACGGTGTCTTGCTCTGATGTGATTTGCTTTGTTACTTTCAAACTTAAGACCGAAGACGTTTTCATTGTGTGAAATTGTACTAGGACTTGATTAAAGTAGAATCTTTTGTTAGATAAAGTTCAGGAAGGATGAATATATATACCGCTATCACATTTTAAATTTGTTCCAGTCCCACGGTTTCTAATTCTCTTTCAAGCGTAGTTGTAATTTAATCTGCGCCCCTTTCTTTAATTCAACTTTCTCATGCTGCACGAACAGCCGACTGCATCATCTGCATCTCTGGTATTTAAGATGTCAAGTGCAAACTCTCAAAGCAACCTCATTTTGTGCTTTATTGCTTGAACTAAATGAGTGCACGGGCTTTGTCAGTCTGAAGAAGTTTCATCACCCTGGGGCTTAAAAACATTCAAACTTATTTTTCTTTTCTTTTTTTTCTTCTTGGTTAAGTCGTTAAAAAAAACAACCCAAAAAACTGACACATTAAGGAGCTTTTTAGCCAGTGGCAAGAATTCTATTTCTCTGTCCTTAAAAAAAGCAAACACTCCTCCCAGGCTTTTCAGTTGCTTTTCAGTTTTTACTTTTTCCCCCCCGCTTCTGCAGGTACTTTTACACACGTGTTGTGCTTGTATCCCCTCCACTGCTGTTGCTCAGTTGCAGTCACTGTGCTGGCATCTTGACACTGAGCCGGTGACATTGCTGTCACACTGTGGGCTCCAATTAGGGCAGGTGAGAACAGCACGTAGCTGGAGCTTTGGGTTTGTAACAATAGGCACAGCTGGAGCGCACTTGGTTAGGGGAGGAAGGCAGAGATTGGCACACAGGGATGGGGTGGTTGGGGGGGGGGGGGGGGGATGAGAATCCTGCTTGTTTGAGTAAAATAATGATATCCTGGGAGCTGTTTATTCAGAAATCTAGGTGAGATTAGCCCTAAACCTCCATCTGCCTCTGACACATTATGGCAAAAACAGAAATCAAGTCCTAAACAGTGAATGTGAACAACTCATGTCCCTAGAGGCGTAAAAAAAATCTTGTCCCATCTCCCACAGAGCATCCACCATTACACCTAAGCTAAAGTAAGTGTTTATATAAAAAGAGAAGTGTCCAATTAGTTTTTATCCTAAACTCATTGTGCAAAATTGGTGTTATATACTTTTTGTATATACAGTTTGCATACTGAGACGTAGCTCCACATGTCAGCCATGCAGAGCAAATTTGTTACATAAACATCCCTTGATTTATTGGGACTTGTGTATTTTAATAGACACAACAGCAGGTGGTTGCCTGGCTTATGATAAGCTGCTTCATCAGTATGAAGACGTATTTAGTTTTCATGGTCACACTCGTATATTTTTGGAGTGCTATTTCTTTTTTAAACCCAAGAGGGACATTCAAGTGGAGTTAATTACCGTATTTCTCTGTGTTAATGATGTCTTCAGTTCTGCGTGAGCTGTGCATGAAATGTGGCGCTATCACAGAAGCCAAAATATTTAACATTAAAGCAATTAGTGGCAACAGATTGGTTTTTAGTTCCTGTAAAATATATTTGGAGTGTTTCTCCGGTACAGTGGAGTCAACACTGTAAGAGGCAGCTTAATGTATCATTTTGATGTGGTGTATTTTTTTTATATAATCTGCAGCCTGTTCACCCATACTGTTTCATCTGATTTGACTTCAGGGGAAAGGCCAGGGAGCGTAGATACCTTTATACAATCTATTTCCCGAAAAAGGGACAAAATAGGACAGTAGAAGGAAGGAGGACAATGTGGGTGGAAGTGATAAATACAACAAACAAAACGTGAAGTCGTAAGCTCTTACCTAACAAGATGCATTCAGGTGAAAGCTTAATCCCTTATTCATTTCAAGAAGCTGTCCAAATCAATCCAAGATTAGAAGCTGGGATATTTAAGGTAATGAAGAGGAGGAGGAGGAAAAAGGTTAAAGATTTTTTAGTCTTTTTGAGACCACTGAGACATATTTGGCACAGAAGGAGCTCAATATGGAAATGTGCCTGAAACAGATGCATATTTTTCATATTTTCATACATTTATTATTTTATTGATTCTTCAGCAGCCACGTTTCTCTCTATCTCAAGCATATTGATCAATCAGCCTATAGACGGTCCATTACCAAGGTCGTGCAGAAACGAGGATTGAAAGTTTTAAAGGGGGAGTGAGAGAGGATGAACGGACGGGCAAATTAAAACGTGTTAATGGCAACAAGAACGGGACTGTGTTTGTTTGTGGTGTGGGTGTGTGCATGTTCCTCATTACTGTAGTCCTTGCCTGAAGGAGATAACCTATTGATCACAGTCAATTTCAAGACGTTCTCAGTGCGAGGGCCCGCAACACTGAAGAATAATTATTTAAATCGATTATGTGCTGCCTTATAGTGCAGCTACAGTCAAGCTGTCCTTCCTTTGTGGTCATCCAGGTGGTCAAGGGCAGTTTTGCTTTTCGTCTTTCTTGTCACTTTCTGCAGTCCAACAACAAAATCCTGTGACTTTTTTACTGTAGTTTTTTTTTTTTTTACTGTATTTAATGGTGACAATGTTGACAACCCCAGAGTTGTTTTGGGTTACAGTCGATATTATAAAGTTCTTATAGTTGTCTGTGAGCATTGGTGGATATGAGTTTCATTTGGTGCTTTTAAGAGTTGTTTTATTAGTATAACAAAACACAGATTTTAGCATTCAGCCACAGTAGTTTGCGGCTAATCAAAGAGGTTCGATTTTAGGATTTGGGTCTCTCTTTCTTTTTCTGCCTCTCTTTGATATATCAGTATCTACGCCAGTATCAAAAAGCTGGATGAAATTTTACATGTGGTGCTTACTGAATTCAAAATAAATAAAAAGATAAATAAAAAACAAGGCAACGTGTCTTTTCACTACTTGGCAAATTGGCCAATTACAACACAAATTTGGGGGATTTTTTTTCCTAACAGGGACTGTTTCTTCAGTTAAAACAATCTACAAAATGTTATATTCTATAGTGTTTATGGAAAAATGGTGTGCAAAAGCACAACACCGTGGCCAAATTCCATTTGTCTCCATTGTTTTGAAACTGCACCGGAGATCTCAAAAACTGGCATCTCAGTGTTTAATGCAAAGTAAAAGACCTATATATACTATATATATATATTTATTACCCCTGTGGATACACAGTTGTGGTGAGATGTTTAGACTCATCATGGGCATAAATGTCATGGTAATGTGGGGCTTGTAAGGATTTCTTTGAACTGTTCTTTTTCCAGGGTGGAATGATCGTACAGCAAACATCTGTAATGATGAAAAATAAATAACTATGTACACAAGTTTTAATTTATTTTGGACAACAAGCTTCTAGCATAATTCTGGCTGGATATTTGACCAATCTTCATTTAAACAATGTCGTTTAGTGGCATGGAGCTTTTAAGGATGGTCTACACATTTTAAACGGGACTGAGGTTGTGGCTTTGGCACGGCCATTCCAGAAACTTAACGGGCCATTTCTAAACAACTACAAATTTGAGGATAATTTGTTTAAACAACTAAATGTAAGAAAAGTTATTAGGAGGTGTTACCACTTTGTCAAAGTGTGAAAGAACACCCAAGCTGTCCCCTCAGATGAGAGGAAATTGGTTAGGATGTTCAGGAATAACCAGGTATCCACCATGGAAATTTTACATTCCCACTTTTTGGCTTGACTGAGATACTCACACAGACAAGTCAAATGCCTTCTGGAGAAAATTTTAATGGTCGATAATTCAAAGATTGACCTGTGTGGTCACAATGACAAGAGGTTGTTGGAGGAGTAAGGGCAAGGTTCTAAGACCACTGTACCTGTTGTCAAGCATGGTGGTGGTCACATAATGCCCTGGGTCTATTCTGCTCTCATTGGTACTGGTATATTACACAGGGTAGATGGAATAATGAAGAAGGGGTCTCTCCGAATACTTCAACTTCACCTCAAATCAACAGCTTGGACACAGATGCATGTCCGAGTTGGACAATGATTTCAAAAACATGATAAAGCAGGCTAACAATAAGCTTCTGGAATGGCATTCCCAAAGTACAAATCTCAATCCTATTGGAAATTTGTGGACTATGCTTCAAAGAAGCCAAGTAGAGTGTTCAAATATCCTGCAAGAATGATGCCAGATACATGTTGGTGGCTAGCAATAGTGTTTGGTCTAGGTGAAACTTACTAAGACATTTTAATTTAAATGTTAGTGGGGTATATTTGAGCTTTTGAGCTTAGATAAAATCCAAAACATTTCAGACTTGTGAAGTTAATTATTGTTTTATTTTTTTAAGTCATTAAATATGTATGTTGTACAATCCCTGGAAAAAGAACAGTTCACTAAAACCCGAAAGCCCCATGACATTTATGCCCATAGTGACTGTTAACTTCTGAGCACAGCTGTATGTAAGCTGACAAATAAGCTATATCTTGTAACAATGGATGAAGAACATTTTCAAAATTCTCTATTTTATACTTTTTTTCCACAGGTCCAAGAGATATCCAAGAAACTGGAATTTCAAAGCCAAGAGTGGGGTGAGGAGGAAGGAGGAAGAGAAGGTGCTGGTGGAGCAGCACTGAAAGTTAAACATATCTCCAAAGATTTACAGATCATCTCCACCAAACATAAAACACCTGCTTATGGCTCGCTTGGCCCATACGGTTGGCCTCAGAACTTCTCACAAGCCCTGGATCAGTATCTGTATCGTCCTCCTCCCAAATCCAAACCTCCAGCTAAAACTTCCCCAAAGGCCAAAAAGATCCTGGGCTGGGGGGATTTTTACTTTAATGTGAAAACAGTGAAATTTAGCCTCTTGGTGACAGGGAAGATTGTGGATCACATCAATGGAACATTCAGCGTCTACTTCCGCCACAATTCATCCCGTCTGGGGAACATATCCGTCAGCATCGTTCCACCCTCCAAAGCTGTGGGATGGGAGGTTCTTGATTCTGCATCTCAGAGTGTTCACACTAAAAACTCAGTACTGCTCCCAGATCTGATGTCCCAGTTGCCAAGCCCTCCTCAGTCCACCAGCTCCACTCCTCCCGAACAGCAGAAGCAGCAGCAGGACATGATGATGGTAACTGAACTCAACTGCCGGATCGAGTACCAGAGAACCAACCGGTCCAAGAAGACCAAGCCCTGCATGTACGACCCAGGCCAGACATGCTACTCAGAAAACACCCAGTCCCAGGCAGCCTGGATCTGTGCCAAACCATTTAAGGTTATATGCATCTTCATCGCCTTCACTGGCACGGATTACAGACTGGTGCAGAAAGTTTGCCCTGAGCAGAACCAGCAGCACTTTGGGTGACAAATTCTGAGATATGATACACTGACTTCTCACTCGTCCTTCAAACATCCTTCAGAATCATATGTTCAGTTTTCCAAACACCTTCAACATAAAGATACATCGTCAGCCTGTCAGTGAATGCAGATTGAGCCAAAACTTGTGTTGTCATTTTTAAGGATTTAAGTTTTGTGTAAGCTTTGTGTTGTCTGAAAGCACACTCATTAAAACATTAACGCTGATTTTGAATTTGTGTTTAAAACTTTTGCCTCACGATTATGCATTAATTGAGGTTTTCATCCAAAATTTGACTTGTATTCTTCTTTTTTTTTAACTTGAAAAATAAAGATAATATTGTATATGTATCTATGTTTAAGGACAGAATCACATGTAGGTTTTCTTTTAAAGCACAGACTGACTTCAGCTGATGTTTTTCTATGCCTGTTCGTTTTATGGAAGTTTCCTATTCAAAGAACTCACAGAGCGAGATGAAAGGGATTATTTACTGTAGTCATTATTATCAGTGACACAAAGTACACGTCCGGTATCTGGCTACATCCAGTACTGATTTTACTTTCACCCTTTGCACCAGGGAAGTTTTCTGTTTTTCCCTCAGCTGTTGCAGACATGCTCTCTCTGACGTTACGGCAAAGATTACAGGTGAGTACGTTTTGTTTTTTTAAATTACGTGCACTTATATCTGCTTCAGGAGACCCTTTTTCTGCATGTAAGAGTAGTTGTAAATAAGTCACTTATAACCGTAAGTAGGCCAGCTTGTCACTAAAAGTCAACCCTGATAAAAATGTCTGGTTTGAAGATTTTTTCTTTGTATTTTTCAGTCCAAAAGAGAAACACACACTGCTGTCCCAGTTTATTTATTTCTATATTTTGCTGAAAGAAAGTTGACTGCACAGTCTGCACTTTATGCAAGACTTACTATACTCAAGGCTTAGAAAACACAGCGAATACAGAAGATGAAAGGAGACTTACTTTAACATATATTTATGCTTCAACAGTAATCTGTCTATTGGGCCAAAGTAACACATAGTTGCATAACTATCATGCAGGCACAAGCTGGTTTCAACAAACAAGACCCTGATAACTAAGCCCCTCCATGTCTGACCAGCCCACACGCAGTACATTTTTCAAGTCCAAGGTTTTCCATAACTGCTCCATTGAATAACACATTTGGGGGTTTTTTGTGTTTTTTTTACTGCCTTTCATTTAATGGGTTGTTTAGAACATCAAAAGCCACATTATTCTAACTCCCTTGTTTACAAACCCCAAGTGCAAAGTATTATCATTTTGAGGGATGAAAGTATTTGTGCACAGGCTTACTCTTCATCAGGGTTTCAAAAGACACCAAAGGATGAAAAAGAACCCCCCACCAGAAACTTTTTTTTTACACTCTGCAGAGCATTTAAAGCACAATGGAGAGTTGCATCGCACCCCGTGACTTGGTATTTGTGCCTTCAAGAGGTTTTTTTTAACTTCTCTGAGCAGTTTAGAACAGCAGGTTGCAAGAAATGTAACACGGTCGCCCCAGGGTACTTACTAGTGAACAGCTTTAAAATCATTATTCAAAAAGTGTACATTTATTCAGTGACTGAAATCATTCCTGTGTGTTCATCCACTACCCCCCACGCTGCAGCCCCTTTTTCTCAGTGCTTCAGCATGTTTGGGCCGACAGAGGCAGATGACTGCAAAATCTTGCAGAAGACACCTCAGCAGCAGCAGTGATGGGTGGACAGGACAGGAGAGCCTGGCTCAGGATGACCCAGAGATGTGGAGACTCCTGCAGCAGGAGAAGGACAGGCAGTGTCGGGGACTGGAGCTCATCGCATCAGAGGTCAGACCTCATTTAGATGAAAGAGAAGAAAATGTGATAGTACCATAAGGAGATTAAATAAAAGAGGAAAAACATGAAAGCTAAATCTTCAGTAAATCTTGATTGGAAAAACAACACGTTATATGTATGATTCCCCTCAGCAGCAGGCTGCTAAGGGGAATCAAAAGTGGCTGTTTAAATGTTTGCTCTGTGTATTGCGTCACACATAATCTCTGTGCAAAATTAGTTCTGGAAAAAGAGGCGTGACACGTAAACTGTGCTGTTCATTGTTAAATTAAAATAAAATAAAAGCAACTAGAATTGCCGGCTTTAAACTGTGATTTCACAGAGTACCTGCTGTAATCTATAATGACAGTTTCAAGTGCAAGTCTTATGGAAATGTGCTGTTCACTGTAAAATACAAGCTTTACAGTGAAATACTGTCAGCTGTTTGACTATCATAAAATTATTATGTAACTTGTTGCTATTCTACTCCTAGAAACACATTTATAAAAATCCTGGTGCGTTACAAATCTCAAAACACCCAGAAAATCACTCACTGCTAGAGTTTTGGTCATGGTGGCTCAATAACCACATCACACATGCACAGCCAGCAATCAAAATATAACTTATTGATATGAACTAAAATATTAACAGTCCTGTGTGTATTTATGTTCAACAGAGACAAAAAAATAGTGATGATGATCTAGTTTAGCTCAAAGGCACCGGCATTTACAGAGTTCAAAGATCACTACAGTCATATGCGAATTTCCTGTATTTTTACAGCTTTTTTTATATAGTGAACAATATTTTAAAAATAAGAATTTTAATTTTCCTCCTACTTGATTGTTCAATAGATGATGTCAGTCAAAAATAAATACCAGGGTAATGAGTCTATACGCTTACATTTAACGTTAAGACCTCATTTTTTGGTCAGCTAGGATAAAAATCGGTTTTGCGACGCAAAATTCATGAAAGAGCTGCACACTCCACAGACTTACAGTAAAATACTCCACTGAGTTTGGGCTGAAAGATGTTTTGTTCTTCACAGAGGAGCACATTTGTCAGCAGTGAAATCTCAAGTCATCAGAGTTGTAGTTTCCAGAATTTTACTGTTTTCTTCAGCGTTCACTGAGATTTCCGATGCACCCCACCAACTCCTTTTAAGTCAGTGATTTTCACTAAGTGGAAGCTGTGGGAAAAGACGGGAGCTTTTATTCTTTTATTCTCCACCAATTATGCATCCACAGCACTATCACTCACGATGACATCTGAAAGGTCTAATCTTCTTTTACATGTGCTATCAGTCATTTGCCGCTCTGAGCCAACTCCCAGAGGAGAGACCCTGCTTTTTTTTTTCATCTTCAGGAACATAGTCAAATGATCCCATTAGGTTCCCCCCACTGATTTCTTTCACTGATCCCCACATTTAAAGCTGAGACAGAGAAGGAGGAGCGATCGTGTATGTGTGTGTTTGTGTGTGTTTGTGTGTGTCGAGATAGTGTTTCAAAATGTCATGGAAAGAGATTTATGTCACTTGGGGGACTAGTTTTAAACCCCACTGGAATGATTGAGGGATCCCTGAACAGTGACAGGTTTAGTAAAATAACAACCCAGAGGGGGCGGCTGAGGAGGACAGAGAAAGAGAAAGCGAAAGACAGTGAGAGAAGATAAGCTGAAATGTGAGTGGGAGAAAAAAAAGACTGAGACAGGGAAAAAAATTCATTTACATTCATTTCCTTTTTCCGCAGCTCCATCTCTTTTCTGACATTTGACACCGTGCTGAACTTTGCAAGGATTCAGTACTAGTTAGATTCTTCTATATTCAGCCCTCAGCATCACTATAGTACCTCTAATGCGCTCTGATTTCTTTAAATAATCAAATATGGCTCATTTGTAGCTTAAACAATAGGCTGTTAAAAGCATCTGCTCCATTTTTGTTGCAATAAGTATTTGCAAAACACCCTGGCAGGGGTATTCAGTCGTCCTTCTGAAGATAAATAAAAGCTATATCTGGTTATATTTGGTGACAGACTTCTGAATATATAAGTATGATAAAAATTTACTGCAGGTTTTGATGCTTTTTTGTTTGTCCCTCCAGAACTTCTGCAGTCGTGCAGCTTTGGAGGCACAGGGCTCCTGTCTAAACAACAAATACTCTGAGGGATACCCAGGACAAAGGTAATAAGGATCGCCTACTTTAAACATATATTGATTTAGTCATTAAAACTATTTTCAGAAGCCAGCACATGAAGCTTATAAAATTTCATTTAAAGGCAAATGGGCTTTAAAACAAGAAGGTTTGCATTTCTTTTCCCAGCATAATTCAGGGCTGTTCACATAGCATATAGCAATATAATCCAGCTCAACACAATATAAAATTACCCTAAACTAAAAGTGCACAACGTATATTAAAGGACAGTGACATGATATAGAGTGATATGACAGCATACGATGCAATACAGTCTGTTGAATATGATATGATTGAATGCAAAAGAAAGCAATACTGTGATACTATACGATGTAATAAAATCTGATGTGATACACAACAGTGATCAGTGTTATCCATCATAGTACAGTTTCAGTAAGAAACAATAACATATAGCCAAATAAATGGAACAATACATTACGACACCCCATGATGTGACAGAATACAAAGTTTGAAGATGTGATAGGATACATAAGGGTACTGCATGATTCAGTACACATGATTTGTTGCAAAATTATACAGTTATCGTACAATATGATAAATTACAATATGAAGTGTGTGCGTTACAATAATATGAGATGATTCTATGTTTCTTTTTTTGTCTTTGTCAGATACTACGGAGGTGCGGAGATTGTCGACCAGATCGAGCTGCTGTGTCAGAAGCGAGCACTCTCAGTCTTTGGTCTGGATCCCAATCTGTGGGGCGTTAATGTTCAGCCATACTCTGGATCCCCTGCTAACTTTGCAGCCTACACATCTGTGCTGCAGCCTCATGACCGCATCATGGGCCTGGATCTGCCTGACGGGGGACAGTGAGTCAATATGTTAAAGTTCATTCTTGCTAAACATGCTCAAGCAGAGGATATTTCCATTCCCATAATAACATTTTATACGGAGCTTTTTGTCCACCCTGCACCTGCTCATCTTCTGCACACGTGCACTCTGTTAGAAATATATATTTTGTCCTTCACATTTCAGTCTTACCCACGGCTACATGTCAGACAACAAAAGAGTCTCAGCCACCTCTATTTACTTTGAATCGATGCCTTACAAAGTGGATGTAAGTAGTATTCAAACAGAATTAAGGTTTCAAACCTGTGATCCATTTAAAGACATAAGAAAGTGTAAGCAGTTCTCTCTACCCCCTGTTCCTGAATCCCCCTCAGCCCCAAACAGGTCTCATAGATTATGACCAGCTGGAGAAGACTGCTCGCCTTTTCAGACCCAGACTTATCATAGCAGGAACCAGCGCCTACGCTCGTCTCATCGACTACTCTCGCATGAAGAAGGTGCTTCATTTAATAATATTTACGAGAAGGTGTCTCAGAAACTTCCAACAGCTGTTAACTCTACCACAAATCAGATTACTGAGTTACTGAAGCGTGATGAGATACTTGGAGATTTAAACAAAAGCTGAGAAAGTAACAGGATTTCAGGTTTGTGGGATTCATGTTGAGCTGTGTGTCTTTTAGTTGTGTGCGGAGCTGAGTGCCTACCTGCTGGCAGATATGGCTCATATTAGTGGCCTGGTGGCTGCAGGAGCTGTTCCCTCTCCTTTTGAGCACGCTGACCTTGTGACTTCCACCACCCATAAGTCCTTGCGTGGAGCAAGGTTAGGATCTGAGCCCTAATATGAATTAATTTTAATAAGTGTGTTGATAGTTGCCTATTCAGGTAAGAGCTTTATACATGTGATTCTGCACATGTCCAGCTAAGCACATTTGGTGTCCTTTCTCTGCTCTGCAGGGCTGGCCTGATCTTCTACCGGAAAGGTGTGAGGTCCATGGATAAGAAAGGCAGGGAAGTCCTTTATGACCTCCAGGACAGGGTGAACTTTGCTGTGTTTCCATCACTTCAGGGAGGACCTCACAACCATGCCATTGCTGGGGTGGCTGTCGCCCTCAAACAGGTCAAGATGTGTATTTTAATCTTTAATGTTCAATAATAGCCCACAAATTCAATTAAAGAGGAAATCCTCAGACAGAACATCAGCGTAAGTCGAGTAGGTCTGGATTTGGAGTATCTGAATACAATCTTTCTCTCTCACACGACATGATTTCTGCTTCTGCAGGCTTCCACTCCCATGTTCAAGAGATACATCCATCAAGTGCTGCTGAACACCAAAGCCATGGCCAATGCTTTGCTTAAGAAGGGCTACACCTTGGTATCAGGTGCTGAGTGAGTCTTTGATGTTGAAATTGTATATTTTTGCATTAAAAACAAATAATTTCATACAAATTAAAATAAACGACAAATGCTTTTGTTTTCTTTCTCTGACTATGAAATTAGACTCAGCATTTAAACGAGCAGTGCATTTCTACCTCTCCAGTGCCTGATGCAATTGCTTTTGGATCACTTTGCATTTGCTTCAGCCTCATTTGCATTCTGTTTTTATAACTTTGGAAAAGTTCACTTAAGCTTCACTTGACAGTTGAATGGAAAAAAAAACAGTGAGTAATATTTTACGGTAGCAGCTGCACGTCTCCTCATTGTCTCCAGGAAAGACTTGATGAGAATTTCACCATCAGAAACATTTCCTCAAATACAGATCCTATAGATCTATCCTCCTCTTCCGTTTCTCAGGTGGAACAGACAACCACCTGGTTTTGGTTGATCTTCGACCTCGTGGTATGGATGGTGCTCGAGCTGAGAGGGTCCTAGAGCTGGTGTCAATCACGGCCAACAAGAACACCTGTCCTGGAGATAAGAGCGCCCTCACTCCAGGAGGACTTCGACTTGGTACTCGCTTTAATAGAAGTGCAGCTTGTGCAGAATGTGTTGCAAAATTTAGTAATCTAGGAAAGAGTTACAGGAGTGGAGCTACTTTGGACAGACTCTGTCAGCCACTCTGTCTTTCTGCCCGTATGGCAGCAGACCCTTTCTTCTCACTCGGAGTGTCTGACTCTGTGATGTGTCTGTGTTTCCTGCTACATGTCACTGTATCTGTAGTTCTTATTGCCGGACCATCATTCAGTATGTCACTATGTACCTCAAACCAACCCTCTCGTTATGAACTATTGACAACAATCAAACTGTTTAATCTAACGATTGTTTTATCTGTCACTTTCTTACAGGAGCTCCAGCTCTGACCTCTCGGCAGTTTAAGGAGGCAGATTTTGAAAAAGTTGTGGAGTTGATTGATGAAGGGATTCAGATTGCACTGGACGTGAAGAAGAAGACCGGTGAGGGAGTTTCTTCTAAACCTGTGATTCATCCAGTGGGAGTGGTGGTGTTTGGGGTTTTGTGTACAGCAGATTCACCATGCTGACATGTTGTTTGCTTACATAGATTACTAATTCTCGAATATGTGTTCAGCATTCATTATTTCTCTTGCAGCTAAGGACTGTGGATCATTTATTAGCTGTGAGTAGGGTTCAGGAAACAAGCAAAAAGAATAAATGCAATTTTTTTGCCTTTCTGTCTCCAAACAGGAAACCTGGCTAGCTTCAAGTCATTTCTGCTGGAGGACGAAGATACAGTGTCACGCATCACAGAGCTCCGCCAGCGGGTGGAGCTATTCGCCAGGCCCTTCCCCATGCCGGGATTTACTGACCATTAGAAAAAACTCAGACAAACAAGCTGTAATGCACAGTGTTACTCTTTGTTTTGTTTTTTTAGACATACATATAATGCATATAATAATATAATAATTTGGTAAAAAACAAACAAACATCAGTTTAAATTGATCAGAGTGCAGCAATACATCACGACATTTCCACATTAACTGGAAGCATTAAAATTACCAGCTGAGCTGAAAAATGTAACATAGTAGCAGATATTGATATGGATAGAAATGCCAGGTAAATGCATTAAAAATAAATGATAAAAATCACAACTCGTTAAAAAATGACTCTAAGGAGGTTGGAAAGAAAGCAACTCAGCTTCTCAGCTCAGCTCCAAGAGACTTCTTCGGTTCTAACTCTGCATTTCTAAGCAGCATGTAAACATTCATTATGTATAACATTGTACTAATGCAGACATTTAAAATGTCTTCATAGGAGAACGTGTATGTTTTAAAAGGTAACGTAAACTACTGCAGTGTTCTTATAGAGTGTTATCAATAACTACTACATACACTGCAGTTTATAACTAATCTGTGCTAAGTTACATTCAAGTGGATACTATTAACTTCTGTTTCATTGTATCAGCGATCAATTTAGTGGAACAATTTATTATATACATTGACTATAAAGGATCTAAAGTGATTGGATTTGTTACTAGCTTGCAGTGATAGGTGGATAGTAGTGATTATATTCATAAAAATGGTATTCAATAGGAGTGTAAATGGTACACAGCAATGGACCTAAATTGTGAGTTAACAGCACTCTGGAATTTGCTTTCGCCTTCTTGTCAGGACTGTTGTTTGCTGCCCAAAGATAAGAAGGACCCTTATGTGCTTTCAGGTATTTTTGGCATTTGGTTGCTAAGTCTGCTTAAGAGCTCTTACTGACTTCAGGCTTTGTTCTGCACTCTGTGAAACTTGCAGCAGCTGTGTTGGGAATTGAGCACAGGTTCAGTTTACATCCACAATCCACTAACATGAATAGAAAACAGTAAAGTAGCACAGGCGTTTCAAAACAAGGCTTCAGATTTGTGTGTATGTGTGTGTATCTAATGTAATAGTAGCTTTTGTAGTTTTACTTTGACTTCTATAGAAATCATTTCTGAGGAATGTATAACATGAATATGCATCTTTAAAACTGCAATAAAACTGATGCTGAATATTTACATGTTAAATTTTCTAAGGTTTTTTTTTTTGCATGTACTTTTTTTTACCTGCTGCTGCGTTGCATGTCACTGAGCGGTTGATGATTTATGTGTGTTATCCCAAGAGGGAGGAGCATCTTCAGATTCTGTAAACACTGATCCATGTTAAGCTGCTGGAATTTCCTCTGCTCATGTCCTCTCACTGTTTACTTCTGGGAATAGTCAAGAAAAAGAAAATAAAAAGTAGTCCCTGAGCAGTGTCAGCGGATCACAGCTTCAGGTTCACAAAAGAAAAAAAAAGAACTTTGGCTCATTTGATTTGTTTTCATAGTACTTTAGATGTCTGAATTGTTTGGTTTGACTTCCTCCCTCAGTTGGACATTGATATTGTTTTCTATTAAATAAGGTATTTCATGGTATGATCATTAAAACCACATGTTCGCTCTATGAAGGATGAATAAAGTGGACCTTTGGTGCTTTTTTAATTTTCTGTTACATACAGCTGGGTCCAAAATTTGTTGGAGGAACACAATTTTTTTTTTTTTGTAGTTTTGTCTCCATAAACCACAACTGAGCAAATTAAGGTTTGACTGTGCAGTTCAGACTTTCAGATAAATAACAGAAGTATCACATTAACATGCTACTATTTTTATAGAACATTACAGCCCATTTTCTGAAGCTCAAAAGTACTGGGACAAACTAACATAATTTTAAATACAAGAATTGTTTTATATATTGGAATGAAAATCTTTTGCAGTCAGTGACTGCATGAAGTCTTGAAGCTGACATCACAGAATACTGTGTTTCCTCCCTTGAGATGCTCTCCTACGTGTTTACTGCAGCTGCCTTCAGCGACAGCTAGTTTGAGGGTTTCTCTGCCTTCAGCTTTGTCTTTGACTGACTTGGTCATTGAAGAATATCCCATTTATTTATTTTGTGAAACCTGTGCAGCTTCTTGCTTTGGATCATTATCCATTTGCACCGTGAGGTGCTGTGCCATCAGTTTTGCAGCACTTGAGCAGCAAGTATAGCCCTGTTCACGTCACGCCTTTTGGAAGTTGGCAAAAGCATCTCAATTTGAGCCTGGATTTTCACCTAATTTGTTGTCCCCAGTCTTTTTCTTATTGTTGAATCATGCACTCTGACCTTAACTCAGACAAGTGATGCCTGCAGATCTTTAGATGTTGTTCTAGGTTCTTTTTTGACCTCCTGGATGAAAAATAATAATAATAATAATAATCTGCAAAGTTTTTAAGCTTACTTCACTTTGTCAAACAGTTTCTATTTAAGTGATTTCTTTGTTCAACAGATCTTGCAGTAAAACAGCATTTTTGAAGTCCTATCCTAGCTTTTGGAAATCTGACATGATGAGCATGGCACGGAATGTGACTGGGAAACTGAGTGAAACTGTAGGCCTATATGACAGTGACAGGTGAATTACAGATTAGGGTTATCCTAAAAGCATTCCCTGCCTTATTGTGGGACCGTGAATTAAAAAAGAAAGTTTAGGTTTTCATAATTAAGACCTAAAATTAGCAGTTGAAACCATAAACTCATCAGGAAATTATTTACTGAGGATCAAAGGAGCAGTAGAGCAGCATCCCCCAGGTATGCAGCCTTTTCGAATCAGACACTACATACAGTTTTTACACACGGTCTGTGTCCATTAACCCCTGCCACAGCATCCAAAACTAGTAGTTCCTTTTACTTTTTATATTCCCACAGACCGTGTTTAACAGCGTTACACACAGACTCACAAGGTGCTGGACACATCACCACAACTGCTCGTGACAAAAGCAAGCAGGATGTTAACATAAATAAACATAAATGTTGTTATTTAATTTATATTAAAACATTGAGTGTTTTAAAGGCACCTATAAAAATATATATTATTATCATTGTTATTAGAAATTAGATCACAAACCTCATTTTTATTTTAGAAATACTGTTGCCTTATGTCGTTGCATAATTCTAGTAACCACTGACACTTTATAAAATACTTGAGAAGATGAGAGCATTATGTAACACCAGAATCCTTGACTATCTTTACTAAACCTTCAGACCTTCCATTTTTGTTTATTTAAAAGCTTCCTCTCCCACTGTTTCTCTTCAGTAACATCTTTACCCCCATAGACACATAAAAAGAGCTTGCCTCCTCTTTCTGTCTCTCTGGGCTGAGAGGATATTTCATTTTTGATGTATTTATTTATTATTCTGAGAGGATTTCCCCTGAGACACTGAGTGCTTTGTAAAGCAGCACTAAATTAGCATCAAACATGAAGCGCTGCTGCTACCTATTGGAGCATTAAATATTTAATTTACCAACAAACTGAATGGACTTTTGTTTTGAGTCAGTCGTGTCTTCCAGTGTTTTGGATGAAGTTCATTGCTTCAGTTTCTGCCAGAGGAATGTGTGCCCTCCATAGAGACCAGGCAGCAGATTCACGGGTTAAAGGTCAGGGATGTTCTCAGCTCTGTCGTCAGAAAAGACACACAAACAAACCCAAGGACGCACAGACACATGCACACACGGAGGACCACAACACAAAAATAACAGCTCATCTGCTTCATCTCCGTGCCTCTTTCTCATGACCTGACAGCTCCTGTGGGTTTGCGCGAAACCGTTTGACCCCCTCATGTTCTGTCGCCCTAGCTCTCCTTACTGCCACAGCCATCCTTGTGATGTTCACAAAGAGGAGAATTTTTTGATGTTCACTATTCTTCTTTCAGAGGGTATTTTTTTGTTTGTTTGACTGTTTTGTAAAATTATCTTTTTTTTAAATGAGACTGACCTTCAGCCAAAAAAACCAAGAGATCCGCCCTCAAAAACGATCACGTTTGTAATCCGTGTACGCTTGAGTAAGAAGGGCGTTCTCCTAAAAGTTCCTTCAGTTTGTGTTCATTTTACTTTTCTCTGCTTATAAAAAACAACAAGCATACATAAAGTAGAGATAAAGAGGCGTTCCGTATGAGCCTAAAATCTGAATTTGTTTTTTTCTTGTTTATATTTCAGTCTGTATGTTTGTTCACCCACCATCCACTATTTTAGGAGACAGATGTGAATATGAATATTCTTAATACTTTAATGCTGCACTTTACACTGTGCAAAACATCCAATATTCCAATTAAATGTGAAAATTGTGGTTTTATTATGTGTTTATTCCTTTTTTCCCATTTTTCTTGTTGGTTGTAAGATTACTTGTTTTTGTTTTAGCATATTTAGCATATTTGGTGATGCTGAAGCCCAAGAAAGTTTATTTAACTGAACAAAAATTGCTTCTGTTTGTAATATGGAAAGCATACTAAATGTATTACCTTGTTTTAGATTAAGTCAGTGTGATTTATGTATAAGCTAATGTAATTTAATTTCTTTATATGTTGCTTCCAAAGAGCCAGGCTTTCCTGTAATCTTTTAAAGTTGTCTTGAGCAACAGTGGACATTTGGACATTGGCTGCTTTTTCACTCAGTTTTAGTCCAGTCTTCTATTTATTAAGTGACTTAATACTGACATATGAATTATTCATGTGTATAAAATGCACCTAACTCACAGGATGAACCAGTGTTGTGTCTACACATAACAGGAAACTTGGCAATTGTTAGGAACTTTACTAGCAGCCTGTCTCAGAAACAACTAATTTGTTCCCATTTCTCAAAGTTTGACAGGCATAAAATAATATTTCTGCACCAACGAGGTGATTCAAAAATAGCTATTAGCTGAAAACTTGGAATATCTCAGCCTGCTGTGCGATATGCCTTCAAAAATGTGAAGGAAATGGACAAGAGGAGGACAAAAGAAGAAGTGGTCGGCAGGTAAACAGTATCTGATAGTCATATCCTTAAAAAAACAGGAAAGTAAATCCAGCAAAGACCTGGCACAGGACCTGAACGACAACAGTGAGTGTTTACAGCCATCTGTAAAAAAAGAAAAAAAGAAAAAAAAAAAGTGGAGCTCTGTTATGGTTTGGAGATGCATATCAGTCAGAGTTTTGGGGGATCTAGTACCAGAAAGGTATCATCAGATTTTGGTCTATCATGCAGTACAATGTAGAACCCACCTGATTGTCAGCAGCTTAATTTTTCAGCATGATCCCAAATATGTTGCCAGTATAGTAAAAGCATACCTGGATAGAAAAACACACAATGTATTGGCCTCCCCATTGACCTCAACATTACTGAAGGGATCTGGGGAGGCCAATCATCTTGACAGAGAACAAACCAAAAGGGACCAACCATCCAAAGAAGAGCTTTGGATGCCCTTCAAGAGAAGGAGAGAACGATTCCTGAAGACTACTAAAATAAATTCTAGGAAAGCTGCCTAAAACAGTTCAGACTGTGTTGAAGAACAAAGGTGGTCATACCAAATATTGATTAGCTTGGAAGAACTGTGCAGACTGTTTTTATATTTTATGTATGTTTGCACCTATTCCCAGCAAAACACAAAGAAACGAGAGGTGAATTAAGACTTTTTCATGTCCTATATATTAATGGAAAATAAGATGGTGTGTGTAGGACACGTGCACAGGTTATACATCAAAGTCTTTCAGGGGGAGGGCTGTTGAGCGTCCTGCCTTGGCTGTCACTCATCAAAGACACTGAGCTCCTGTCACACACACTGGTACACATGGACAAACACAAATACAAAATGCAACCACACACAGTGTAAAAACACTAATCAGGCTGCAGAGTGACAGCTGCATTGCCAGCAGATGGATCGTTTCCATCAGAGTTACTGATTGCGTAGGTGTGGAAAAAGATCTGTATCTGGCTCTCGGTGCAGGTGTTTGAGGAAAGTCACCTGTGTATGCGCTGGAAAGCGCAGAGTGACAACAAAGGCTCTTCTAAACACAAATTTATTTATTGAAAGAATTCAGCAAAGTTGATGCATCTCAGCTTTTTTCATAACTTACACAGTCATCGCTGAATTTATTGGCTGCTAAACCTACAATCATGTGACAGTTATGAAGGAATACATGCAGTCTGGTCACACTAATATGACCTTCACTGTGATGCAACACAGCAGGCCAGTGTCATGTTATGAAAAGCTGGTGCAATTAAAGCTCCTCACTTGCACAAATAATAAGGAAAACAAAAAAATCAGCAACAGAGGAAGAGTGCATACAGAAGTTTGAAATACAACCTTCAGCAAGTGAAAACCACAGCAAAAAGCATTACAAAGCATTTACAGGCTTCATCTCCTCATTTTACTTTTATGATCAATCATTTCTAGATACAAAATAGTTGACTTTTTCTTATTATTAAAGGCCACTCAGTTGATTTCTGTCCAACACATAAAACAGATCTACCTTACCCTGACTATATTTTCATATACTACTTGTGTGTTTACATATAAATATTTGAATAGCATGAAACCTTCTCAAACAGATCAGTATGATGGGCTTGTATTTGTGATTACAATTCTCTGAACATGCAAAACCATTGCTCCGGTGCCAGCAATGTGTTGCCCGACATATGATAAAGGCTGAGTTTGTGCATGTGGAAATAAGCCTGTTTTTCTATCATGCATATGGGCCTTCAGGAATGATTGACCGACAATCCCGGTCACATTAACCAGGTCACCAGCAGCTCTGCAAACATCACACAGAATCAGAGACACTAAAGGCGCATCCTGATCTGGACTCTGTTTCCCCCGTCTGCAGCGTATTTATAATATTTATGTCCAAAATGCTAACTATAAGTAACTTGACTAGATGTAAATATTCCATGTGATTTTATTACACAAGTAATTATTTCTGGACTTGATTTATTTACATTCAGTTTATCAATTTATACTAAGTATGTTTTCTTAATGATTATTTCAGATGCATTTTACACAAAATTATTCATTTTTATGAGGCCAAAGAATTTTTTTTTTACTTGAGTGTAGGAAGGGCAGAGGGGATGAGTCTGACCCAAGATCAGGATCTGTCATCCTTTATGGGTTTTTTTGGTTTTTTAATTACACTCTGGTTTGTGAGATTCAGAAGTCAGGTCCCTCTTTCTTCAGGTTTTTGTAGTCTGTGGTGATGGCCACAAACTGGGGGGGGGGAAGTAGAAAAAGACTGTGTTTGTGTACGTTGATTTAACAATCAATTGACAGTAAAACACAGTCAGATTTGAGTTCATGTGCTGCCTTACCTTGTACTGGTATGTCGGGTCAAGTTTATTCCATGGCTCTGGGTTGTTGGTCTTGTCCCAGCTGAAGACACACAGAAAATTAAATGATTAAATCTAATGAAAAGTGAATCAAGCTCTCTCCTGAGAGCTTTTTTGTTTCATCCCCGCTTTGTTCAACTGGTAAATAAAATAAGAAAGAAGCTAAAGAAACAACAAGACAGTGCTCCATCCCGTGAGGTCTTGTAAAAAGCACTTAGCCATGTCTGCTGTTGTTGGAGTTTCTTATATCAAGCGCTTGGGTAACAGCAGGAGAAGAGAAAGTCCAAGCAAAAAGGATAAGAGTAGGCAGGACTCCCTGTGACAGAAACCATTGTGAAACAAATCCCTCCACTTAGAATGTGAAACACTTATTCATCTCCTCTCCGCACGCCTTTGAATAAATGTTAACAAATGTGCATTTCAGGGTGAAATCAAGCCTATCACAGAAGGACGGCTAAGTCCTTTCTCTGTTTGGAGTCCATCTGTGATCATCCGGTAGGTGGGGACTGGTTGCTCTTTGGAAGTTGCATGCAATTAAAGTGAAAACAAAACTAAACAGATGTGCAAACCTGAGGAAACACGGGTCTCCCAGCTGTGACACGTTTCATTAAAAGATGGTGGGATAATGACTTTTAGCTTGTTGTTTTTTGTCAGTTGAAAAACAGTAATGATAACGAACAATTAAATGATGTTTTTAAAAAGTTCTCACAAGTGATCAGAAGTCAGAAATTTAAGGGTGCTTACGTAACATGGGGTCCTCTGGCCAGCCGGATCAGATACAAGGATGCTCCGCCCATTCCCAAACAAATGAAGAAGAACTGGGGGATGAGCTACGGAAAAATAAGAATTAGGCTTCTACACATATTTTACACTTAAACCGTGAAAGACAACACATTTACACCTACATGCTAATCTGCACCACACTCTTCACTGGTGTATTGGCAGCTGTACCTTTTGCTGCAAGGCCAGGATGCTGTTTTGGTTTAACATAATGGACGTTTGACTTAAAAAGAAAGAGCTCAGGAAACTCAGGAAAACTGCTAAAATACATTTCAGCCAGATGCCTTGCAGACCACCCTGAAGACAGATGAAGACCACAGGGACTGCCACATTCAGGGCTGATATACAGAGAAGTAATCTGGATATTTTTCTGCCAGCAGCAGTTTGTTTGTCTTATGTGATTTAGAAAAACAGAGTTGGCATTTACCCCCTTCAAATGATCGTTTGGAGCATTATTTCTATTTTGGCTGATTTTTCATTTTTGTTTATTTGTCATTCTGCAGTCCTTATTCAAGATAAGCTCATACCACCCTGAATATATTCACAAAAATCCATTGTTCCCATGTGCACAATAACAGGAAGAGTAGTATAACTTGTCTCTTTGTATGTTACTTTTAGGGAACATGTGGGCTGCGTTGTTCTTTCTTTTGGGATAGAAGTTCACTGGTGACGCTTGAAGTTTCTTCTTGGTGAAGCCAAATCTTCTTATTTATTTATTTATTTTACACTTCAGGTAACCTGTCATTTTCAGATTTGTCATCACAGCATCCAAGTGTGTTAAATCCCCACCTCCATGACTGAGAATAAAAAAGAAAATCCAGATTTCACAAAAAGCAGAAAGGTTAAAGGTTGTTAAATAACTATTATCACGATGGGAAGCTGTTAGTCCTTTCCAGCACTGCATCATCTTCAGCTTCGTGACTCCTGACAGTCTGCAAGTCGAATGTCTCAGTAAGAAAAAGCACATTCCTTGAATTTCAAGACAGATGCGGCACGTCTTTTTTTTAAGCTAAGGTGAGGCAACTTATTCAGCTGTGAGAAATTTTCTTCTAAATTAGCTGTCAGCCTTCAGCAATAGCATCATTTATTCAAAAACAGACGCTCGATTTAAAACTGAGTCTGTACTTAATATCTGCTGTAACAGAGGTGATCTGAGCAGCTGGCCCACTGAAGCTCAGGGGATTAAGTCTTGGTTGCTGTTGCTCCGTCACCCTGCATCATCCCAGTGAACGTGCTGACACACATCTGGCGCATGTGTGTGCGTGTTCTATATAATTATACTCAGAGGGAAATTTTGTACTTCTGACTTCTCTGTCAGTAACTTCTGAGAATAAATATCCCTTCTTTAAAAAATAAAACTTTTGCTGCTGCTTTTACAGAATTTTCCTGTTATTTCAAATTATATGACATAAATAAAATGGCAAACAAATAAATATTTGTTTAAGATAAAACTGTTTAATTCTAGTTTAATGCTGTAAATAAAATTCAAATTTGATGCACTGGGTGTAAAACGACACAAAAAATACAGTAAAAGAAGAAAAGTTTCTGTATTTTTTTATTAATATTTTCATAATTTGTGATTTAGCACTACATAAACCCACCCTCACCTCCGTGTTTTACAGCTGGCACACCAAACCTGCTGAACTCCATCTGGTCCAATAAAACAATGTGTTTTGGTTCACTCCACCAAAACAATGTGCTGCCACTGTTGATTAGACCTAATTTCAAGTTCTCTGGAAAAGCTTTACTTTGCAAGCAGCGATTTTTCTGCTCTGACATCCCCCGTGGAGACTGACTTTATGCAATGAGCTTTACACTGCCTGAGCCGTCACCGAAACACCAATTTTCACAGTTAATCTTTGTGCCAAGTAAGAAGCACTTGTCTGCTTATTTTTTGGATAGTTGAAAGAAATAGTGTGCAGCATGCCATATTATTTATTTCCAATATGGCAACTGTGCCTTGTCTTCCTGGTCCACATTACCACTGCTGCAAGTGTTTTTCATCTTTACGAAGCCACAGATGCATAAAGGTATTTATTAAGAGGTTAGTGATCACTGATTCTAAGGAACCTTACATGCTGGATTTCCATGTGCCGTTTTTTTAGGGTACAAGAATTCTCTGACATTCACACACTTGTGAAAAGTGTATTTTTGGACACAGTCTGTATAACTGACCCTTAGTCTGTCGCTGTCTTAGTGCTGCCACCCCCTGTCTGTCTGTTTCATTCTGGTTTTAATCACTGGTTCCATCTCCTCTCTGTCTGTCTCCCTGACTCCCGGTCTACTTTCCCATCTGACCAACGATGCATTCATCTGGCTCATTCTCTGTCTGTGGGGCTCAGACTTTCGGACTCTCTCTAACAGCCTTTCAGTCTCTCCTTCTTTCTGTTTGTTGTAACTTGATCAAGGAGGGTTGTAGAGTCTCACAGGGAGCTGCCTCCTGCAGCTCTTCCCTCACTCCCGCTCTCCCTTAGAGTCTGTCTCTCAGTATCTCTGCCTGTCAGGATGATAGACCACATCACGGAGCGCTGGTAGAGTCTCATACGGATTTCTTCCCCGCTGCTTCTCTCTCTCTCCCCTTCTCCTGGGAGGCCAGTGAGAAGAAGTTAAAACTCTGTCACTCCCCTCTCTGACAGCAGAGCCGGTTAAAAACTGCAAAAATAATCCCCTGTCCTGTAGGGACAACTTAAATTTAAAAATTTCTTACTAAACATTTGTGAACTGCTTAGATTTTTGTCAGTTTAGATTTAAGGGGTTTGCGGAAGTCGCTGATGTGTTTTTGATGTCTTAAGCTTCTCAGTTCAGCTTGATTTTGAAACGAGCAACTGGAGCAATTTAACAGACTGAAACAGAGCTAAGATAAGATTAGATGAGACAAAATTAGACTTCTACACTACTACTTAGGATGTCATGAAGTTTGCCTTAATACAGGCATTAGAATCAAATCAGTTAGGTGCAGCAATTGTTATATATTATATCAGGCTTTAACATTAGGCAATATTTTCTTTGAGCATAGACTAAACCAATAAATATATAAACCTGTGGGTTTAATACTGTCCTAACGAGCTGAAAAAAAAGAACCATGCTGGGATTCAAGTGTTTATCCAACCTCGCTAGTGACAGACTGAGTTTCTAGTGCAGCTTTGGTTTTGTTTCATTCAGTGAAGCATGTTTGAATAATTTCAACACACTTATCCTAAGCAAAATTTCAGAAATGCAGAGCAGTTGATGGATTTCTATTAAAATGTAAGTTACATGTTAAAAGAAGCTGGACATGGCTTATCAAAATTTGAAACACCTAAAAACTGGTCGAGAATTTAAAAGATTACTTACACCGGGGTGCTTCTTAGCATGCTCGACTGCTGCCCGAAACATCATTGCTCCAGTTTACAGTAAATCAGGAACAATGCATGAAAAGAAATGAATTCAGGCCTTTGTTCACAGCAAACACAAGCTTTGCACAGCCGTGCACAGACGGGATTTAGACCTGTTGCTGGGAGAGGCGGGAGGAGGAGGAGGGAGAGGAGGAGGTCGTTTTACATCTGATTACAGCCACTGCTGTTCCCCTGTTGGGTAATTACACTGTGCTGGACACTGGTTAATAGTTTGTATTTAAACGGAAAAGTTTCGCCCCAGTAAACTGTTATTTGATATCCAGAAAAGAGACATTTGATGCTATCAGGCCATTCAATTAAAAGAAGTAGGGCGGTCTCAGACCTCAGAGGCGTTTTCTCTACCATTTCCCTCACTGTGTTTAAAGACTTGTCGGTCATTTGGGAGCTGACTAAAGGAAATGGAAAACCATTTGAACGCTGTGTCCTTTTAAATGCCATTAGGGAATATGGACCCTTGTCAGATTCACAAAGAGAAGACCCAAGTCCTGAATGAGGATCATTCTTGCGTGAGCGTGTTTTGATCCTGAATAATTAAGTTAACCAAATGTTCGTTTGATTGTTGCTTATCTTAATCTTAATGAAATGCACTTTTGCGATGTGTCCATATTGCATGCTCTTTAGCAGCAGATTCTCTGGGCTTGACTTGGCAACCAAAGTCAAGGATGCTCAACCAGCATGTTTGCTTTATTTCAGCACAGTCAGAGAGCTAGATGCACACCAAGTGTGTGAAATGTGGCAACACAGCTTAAGCCATCTAAAAAAAAAGCAAACATAACCCAGTTTAGTCTGAACACCAGAAGTAACACGTACCCTTCACATTACGGCCGCTGCTGTGATTAAATAAAGGTAAAACCATCAATGGGCAGAGGTCAGGGCGACAACGCTTACCAGCTACACTGTTGCGTTTTAAAGGGTTATTGCACTGATTGATGATGATAGAAGTAGAGCCGCTAACGTACGTGCCGCTCGCTCACGTAAAATGCACGCTGCCTTTGGTCATCAAAAGAAAATGTCCCAGTCTGCCTAATGGACCCGTGTCTCTGATTCACTGCACTTCAATTTAATTAGAAGTGAAAACAAATGCAACTAAATTTAATAAACGATGGCCTCACTTTCAACTCCTCAGATGTGTTGTCCCAGATGTCTGTGCTAGATAATAAAGCAGCATAATAAAAGCCGACATGATGAGTGCTGTGGTTAAAACAGGTTTAAATAATTTTCTGTCTACACGTTTTAATTTTTTAAATGATATTTTAGCCTTTTTTTCTTCTTACAAATGAAAATGGATCATTTGCACAGCTAGACCTACAAGGTTTTTCATAACAGCAGAGATTCATTATAATGACTTCATCGGCCTCAGACAAGGTGCCTGCAAAAGGTAATGAATCCCAGAGTGAGACAGGGCCATGGTCCCCCTGTTAAAGTATAGTGTGTGTGTGTGTGTGTGTGTGTGTGTGTGTGTGTGTGTGTGTGTGTGTGTGTGTGTGTGTGTGTGTGTGTGTGTGTGTGTGTGTGGGTGGTAGTCAGACCTTTTGCAAATTGCAAATGAGTGCCTGGAACTACTCTCAAAGAGACTGTGCGTTCAGTGCCTGTGCTGCTGATGTTGTGGAAACATCGATCTTTCCACACTCTGTGGACTTGTCTTCCTTTCGGGGGCAAAAGTTAAGTGGTTAACAAACAAAAAACTGTAGAATATAAATTAATTATGAATAAATAATTTTTGAAAAAACTTGGTTTTAGTGTCCAGCACAGTTCTCCAGCTGGTTGATTTGGACTGTATAAAACAAATGAACCTGTATAAATCTGCTCACATCAAGGTTTGGAAGAGAGTTTATCAAATGTACTTTTTTTGGTGTTTTGAGTATCGCAATGAAAATCTCTTTTAGTTGAGTTATAATTAGGAGAAGCCAGATGGCTAATATCTGAAAAACTCTCCAACAACAGCTTTATAATGATGAAAGCATCTAAATTAGGTTTGGGGTTTCAAATTGTAAATGCTAAAAGGGGGTTAAAAATGAGAAATATGACTGTGTTGGGTTTTTAAAATCTATCCTCATTATTCTAGTAACATGTCTTCTTTTATGATATTTAGGCATACATTCTTTTATACACATCTCTCTTAAGGTCCCGGTACAGCATTTCAGTCATGTTGAGGTCTGGACTTTGACTGGATCATTGCAGCACCTTTATTGTTTCTTTAGCTTTAGCTGCTGGACAGATAGCCTCACATCTGACTGTAGAATACTTATATATTATATACAATATATATATTGTATACAGAGGTCATCTCAATGACTGCAAGGTGCCCAAGATCCAGTGGCTGCAAAACAAGCCTAAATCATCACCCCTCCACCACCATGCTTGGCTGTTGATATGAGGTGTTTGTGCTGACATGTTATTTGGTTTTTGACAAAAATGGTGCTGTTTATTATTAAGAAATTGTTCCAGAAGTCGGTTTGGAGAGTAGAGACTTTCTCCTGACAACCCTTCCAAGCAAACCACACTTATTCAGTGTTTTTCTAATTATGCTGTCACAAACTTTAATATTTAAAATGCAAACTGAGCATGTAGAGTCAGAGATGTATCTCTTGGGTCTGTCTGATTGATTGATTGATTGATTGATTGATTGATTGATTGATTGATTGATTGATTGATTGATTGATTGATTGATTGATTGATTGATTGGCTGGGTTTGGTTGGGTTTGGTTTGGGTTGGGTTGGGTTGGGTTGGGTTGGGTTGGGTTGGGTTGGGTTGGGTTGGGTTGGGTTTGGTTTGGTATTGGTTGGTTGGTTGGTTGGTTGGTTGGTTGTTGGTTGGTTGGTTGGTTTCGGTTGGTTGATCGGTTGGTTGTTGGTTGGTTGTTTGGATGGTTGGTTGGTTGGTTGGTTTTGGTTTGGGGTTGAACAGCCTGACCTTGGGGAGAATATGCTGAGCATTCTCACTGTAGAATGACGGACTTCCCACTGTCCGGAAATTGACTTAAAACCCTTTCCTGATTGATGAGCAACAGTTGCTTTTTAAACATTGTTGTTGACTCCTTTCCTCTTTGGCATTGTGTTAAAATAAGATAATGGCTGCAGATGAGCAAACATTCAAAACTGATAAAAACTGCTTCAGTAGTGAGGCTCACACTATTTTTGTTTTCACACTTCATTCGTGACTCTGTGACATGTTGTGCTTGTCTGATGTAAAAGTGCTGAGTGTTGCTGACGTATAGCCATAACTGTCATTTCTGTTTCTTAAAGATAAACAGCTATAGGGATCAGCTGGAACTAGTTTTATGGCCGTCCACACCCCGAGGATGCAGGGTACAGCCCCGAGGGATAAAAGTGTGTCTCTGACCTCTTTTCTGATCCATGTGAGATTACGCGTTCGCACTGAGATAAAGCTTTTATGTCTGTGTTTATATTTCCCTTCAAGACTGCGCAGTCAGAGAGGCAAATGACAACGATAATCAGTATATACCCAGCGAGCGTTTTACAGCTGATGAGGAGACAGATTCCAAATACCTTTTTTAGTATAAAAGCATAGCCTACTTTTGCCTTCAAAGGCGACTCTGGAAAGTTTGTAGTTCAGTTCAAGTCACTTACAAAGGTGTGAAAAAAGTGACAGGTTTTCACTGAGCAAAAAACTGTTTTAAAACATCCACAAACTTCTCAAAGTGCTCCTGCAGCACAGCCAACTTTCCTCTGTGAAAAATATATAGTATTTTCAAACAAAAAAAGCCTTTAAGATTTTTAAGTAGATAAAAATTCTACTTTTGCATCACACAGTTCCTTGAATAACATATTCACGGGCAGTGGCTTAAACAGCTGGAATCTTCTTTAAAGGTTACCTATTTGTGCTTTTGAAGTCGGTTACTATATGGCTCCTTTGTCAATAGTATGAATATGAGCTTGCAATAGCCTCTGTTCTTGTGCATAAATACTCCAAATGATTTTGAGTACACTATCCTTACAGTAATTTGATCTACTCACAGACTGTCCATGTTCTCTGTCAGTGCAGGAAATACCAGCTGTGTCAGGGTCAGTCAGCTCCAAATGTTGATGTTATTGTATAGCATCTACATAAAGCTTCTCTGGTTGGACGGCAGCCAACATGTCCGTTGAAGATGAATCATTAAAGTCCCGTTCTGGGAGTCAGGAAACTCGAGACAGTGGTACGTGATAGAATTTTTAATGGAGTAATGGATTTAAATTCATGATGTTAATGTGTTTTTACTTTGATTGACCACATCAAATGTTTATTTAGCAAAAATATGAGTCATACCCACAGATTATAAGCGCAGACAGGTCACTTTCTTATAGTGCAATCATCTGCAGGGAAACCTTGAGTCTTTGCATTTATACTTTTGACACACACCATCTAAACTTGCAGATCAAGCAGACGGGGATCCACTAGGGAATCCTGTTACACTGCAGGAAGTGCTCAAGAAAGGATCAAGGAACACGGCAAAAATCAGGTTGTAGACTTTGTCTCCAAACTGCCAGGTGACATCTAATCAAGCATCTGTGGGAAGCCTCTAAACTATCAGCCAGAAAACCAGGGTTAGATCATCATGTTGGAACCATCATATCACTTTTTTCCCCCTTTAGGCTCATTTAAATCACCTTTTGCAATGTTAACTGAATTTTAAAAGGTTTCTGCAGAAAACCAAAGTATATTTTAATTGTAAACCGTAACTGTGGGTGCTTATAGGAGCTTGCATTAATGGAGGGGCTGTCTTATTTAAGACAGCCACTGGAGCAGCATGTCAGAGTCAGACTGACAGCAGCTGGCACGGTGAGCTCAGGGAAGGGGATGAGATACTGAAGTGACATTTGCAGGCAAAAAAAACAAGCCCTATTTAAATGTAGTTGGACTTTAAAATGATAAAGAAGTACATGAACATGTAATGATTATGTGAAACTTCTATTTACAATAATCCATCAGATCCCATATTTTTAGATTCATTTAATGATTTCAGTCATTAAGTGTCTCTAAATCAGCAGGTTTAAAGGTGGAGTCACCTTCATGTTTGCATGTGTGTTTACAGTTTTTAAAAAAAACGCCATGACTGACGAGAGAGAAGGCATGGGGAGAGATGGAGGAGCTGTCTGCAAGAAAGCATCCCAGACTCACTGTTACCCGATTTACATCATCCGTAACTATGCCAACAAGACACTCTGCTGACAAGCTATTACATATATCGCAACCATGAAGACCTCTTTGAACTTTGAACTGGCAGGGAAGTGGATAATTTCACTGAGGATCTGTCTGCAATACAACAAGTTTTACACAGAAGCAATAACATATTGGCCAGCCATTAAGAAAAATAATACCCTTTTTTGCATCTGTCACAGCTCCAACTCCAGGTCATTATTTTTTCCTCCCCTTTACAACAGGACTGTGACATGTGCTCTGAGCTGCCTGGCGTTCCTGCTGACCTACAACGCTGGAGCTCACAAATAAATCCTCCTAATTGGACACTGGCCAACCTGGTGGCACAAACAGGGTGCAAGACAGAGCAGGCTTGTTTAAGAATACACAAGATCTGCATGGTGTACCTACAGTATCAGCAGCAGTGCTTGACTTGTGCATCACAGCTGTGTGTAGGGTGTACAATAACTGCATCACAGCAGCGAGAAGAATAAGGCCACTGCAGATCCTGACCTCAGAAAACTGTTAGGATTAAAGAGTTTTTTGCATTTTTTAGAATCTCAACTTAGTCAGACATTATTCACCTGCTGTGAATGCTGTGCACTGAATGGTAAGGAGAAGGTAGAGGACATCTGCTGGGTTTTTTCCCCGCAAAATCATTAAGAAAGCCTGGCTGGACTGCAGCGTAGCCATAGGAATAAATCCTGGTTACTAGCTTTCACACATAAAAGATTGTCTTGTTTTTGCCCTTTAATCCCTCTAGTTACATTTGAGCCAATTAACCTGCAGTCACTGGCCTGTGTTGGCTCTTATTAGCCAAGTTCAGCCCTGCTGTGGAAACCGGGGGCTATTTTATGAGTGGGGTTGCCACACAGTTGTTTTGGGAAAAGCAGAATGTTCCTAAACTTGAGCACAGTTTAACGCCACATGATGCTATTAGATTTCAGTGGACTGAGAAACAATGCAATGTACACACCCCCAAAGGGAACTCACGGTGTGTCAGACAAGATTCAAAATTTTCAGATGAGTGTGGAGGTATAGATGTATACTGTGTCAACAGCAGACCAGATTCACCTGCTGTCCAACGACTCCATGAGAATAAAGTCCAATCAGTTTTAGTATTAAAGGAAATCTGTGGTAAGAATGTGTCTCCTTCAGTCTGGCTGATAAGTCGGCTTACATAAACTATTAGTACAAAACACTAAATACTGCTTGTAACTGAATAATAGTGAAGCCAGAGTAAGATTTTGTGTTCGTTTGTGCCATCTAGTGGTAGAACAATATACTGCAGCACACAATTTTATTTATTTATTTTACATTTAAAGAGCCCATGTACTTTTACCCGAAAATATTTTATTACATTGTTCTGGTGGCATTTAGAACAGAATAACTTTATTCTCCACGTTAGCAGAAAATTGTGTGTGAGTCACCAAGTCATAAATCAATTCATAAAAAAATACTGGCAGCACTCAGCCCACAGTCACACAAATGCATACATAAAACTTCAGTACAAATACATCACAGAGTCTTATGACTCAGTATGCTAATTGCTTTTGGCACAAATGATCCCTTATACACCTTTTGCCTACCTAAAGGCGGCCTGTGAAGTCATCCTGAGGGCATTAGTTCAAAATAAGAATGTTATGTGGTCTCGTGCTCTCTAATCACTTTAACACCCACAACAGTAATTACATGTTCCAGGGTCGAATTACTGGTCAGATTTTCTGTAATCTGTGACTTAGAGCTCAAAAAGGATTCCTCTGATAAAAACCTACAGGACAAAGAATTAAAGCTGGCATGAAAGAATGTTTTCACTAAAGTTAGGGAAAGAAACTAAGACTAGCTGCATGTATAAATAGCACTAGAGGTGTTTGAGGGAATGTGTGTGAGCATTCAGTAAACTGAACATTTAACTAGAAAACAGAAAAAGAAAGGAGAGAAGAAGGGACAGAAGGTGCAAAATATTAGATTTCTTTGACAATCAAAAGACAGACAACGGTCTCCAAGAGGGGAAATGTTTATGTTTTGTTTTTTAAAAACACAGACATACAAAATAAAATTATATTTACACAATAATACAAAAAATACTCTTGGCCTTTAACAACATTTATTTGATGCCTGTTCAATATGAACTCTTGTGATTTCACCAAGAACAGCAGTGTACAATACTCCTGATTCAGTTACAGTTATGCATTTCCTGTCTCTCTCAAGCTCATTTTAGGGGTTTTTTTCCCAGCGCCTGGAATTCAAAGACCAAAGCGTTCAGCAGGACTGACAGCAGCTTTCTGACGGTTGTTGAAAAAGCACGATCCGAGTCAAGCTGAACGAAAGAGGACAAAGTGAAACCCTTCACTTCATCCTGAAATTATTCCTGAATTTCAGACACGTCGGGGGGGGATATAAGAGAGCTTTGCTTCACGTGGTAACCATGGTAACATCAGCAACAGCACTAGTAGAGGAGAAGCAGGGGGTCGGATCTGACGTAACCATGGTGATGGCAGCAGGAGCTTCTGTTGATGCTTGCATTGTAACGGGTGGCTCAGCAGGGCGAGCGGGTTTAGCGATCTTCATGGGAACGAAAGCGTTGGAGGTGCAGTGCTCGCTCAGATACTCGCCTCCTTTCTCCTCGTAGTCCTGTCTGCTGATCCATCCCTCCGACCCTGCTCCAGGAGGGTGCTCCAACGCCCAGCCTCGTGCTCCATGCCAGGCATCCAAGGCCGGACAAGACGCCATAGTCACCTATGAAGAAGTTTTAGGTTACCTTCAGATGATCTCAACAATAATCAAAACATCTGAAAGGACCGGACAGTTTAGCTGGAGTCATGTATCCCATAATGGTTCCCATAACTCACTTCTTTACTTTGAAACAAGCTCTGTTGCTTCATATCTAACTATATGCACTATTTACATGGCTGGCTGCTCACTGGACACACAGGTACACCTTGCTAGTACTGGGTTGGATCCGTTTTCCCCTTTAGAGCTGCCTTAATTCTTCAACCAAGTGCTGGAAACATTCCTCAGGACATTTTGGTCCATAATGACATGATTTGTCGGCTGTCTTTTTCAGACCATTCTCTGTAAACTCTAGTGATGGCTGGGTGGGACAATCCCTGTGGCGGGACAATCTTCACAATCACTTTTTTTCTCCATTCTAATTCTAGGTTTGAACTTCAGAGCCTGCATGCACCGAGTAGCTGCCATGCCAGGGCTCATTAGATATTTGCACTAACAAGCAGTTGAACAGGTGTACCTAACAAAGTGTATGATGAGTGTACATTAGATCATTTATATTTATGTCACATCCCATGTTGAACTTTAGAAAAATATTTGAGCTGATGACTTTAAAGCAGGAGTGTTTAACTCCAGGCCTCGAGGGCCGGTCTCCTGCAGGTTTTAGATATCACCTTGGGTCAACACACCTGAATCAAGTGATTAGTTCATTACCAGGCCTCTGGAGAACTTCAAGACATAACGAGGAGGTAATTTAGCCGTTTAAATCAGCTGTGTTGGATCAAGGAAACATCTAAAGCCTGCAGGACACCGGCCCTTGAGGCCTGGAGTTTGACACCTGTGCTTTAAAGAGACGATACGACCTTTTTGTGGCGTTTTGCGTTCTGTTACTATGTTCAAATTTTTTTTCCAGAGAAAACACGAAAGCTTAAAGTCCAGGGTTTTACGTCCACCTGAAAGCTCTTGTTTTCTGTTTTTTGTGGTTACTGTTTGAACTATATTAGATTTTTTTGTCCTTATCAAAAAAAGATTTCAGATTTTTTGACAAAGTAAACATAACAAGGTTTTAGGCGAGCACAGGCTGTACCTTGAATTGTGACTGGAAGGGTCTCATGGCCAGCAGTTCTCGCTCTACTCTCTCTTTCATCCCAGGATACTGCATGTTCCCTCCGGTCAGAAATACATTGCTCACTAGCGCCTCCTGCTGCTCTGGAGTGTACCTATTTGTGATTAAAGCATCAAAGTTCACATCATTAACAAAAAAATAAATACCATCAGTAAAAAACTAATAAAAAAATAATAATAAAAGAATGTTTATATAACATAGCATTTTCTGGCTCCTTGTAATAACTTTATCAGGATGAGGTTATGTGTTTATACAACTTCTCTGCATATTCGTGTTTTTGTGTACAACCGTTACATCCCATCATTACCTGGCCAAAACATATTGCAGAGTCTCCATCAGTCCCATCTGCTCCTCTCCAGTCAGCGAAGGCTGGAACAAAATCTCTGGACACCGCAGACGCTCCGTCCCCACAAAGAGCTGGTGGTACTCCGCCATGTTAAACACGGGCTGGAGTAGGAGGGGGGAAAAAAGTTCTCCTTCATTAACGTGAAGTTATGACAGTATTGACACCACCACATGTTTCAAATGTTGCAATAGCAAAGTTATGCTCAAAAACTACTAGAAGTTTTTCTACACATTTTGCCACACAGGACCGCAGCAGGTATTTCCCTGCACAGCATTAATGAGGCTCTACATGTCTCTGAGACATCCTGTGCCATTACCTGAACCACATTAGCAGGTTTTTCTGGCAGCGAGTCCTCGGGGAAGTCAGAATCCATCAGTGCCACTCCATCTGTCTCGTCCATCGGCTGTTCCAGCTCTGACACCTGACGGAGAGCCACAGAACAGCCTCAGGCTTTGTGTCAGGAGCACTACATCCACCGCAGCAATCAAGCATAGATGCTGTAGAGCCTCGCAGCACAGTCGTGATAATGACTTTTACACCTAATTATTGGATCATTTCAATTTCACTTGTGCTCTGTAGTCATTTTCACTGTAATTTGACAACTTGAGCACTTCTTCTGGATTATTTACATAACCATCTCACTATAGATACAGTGCTAACACTGTCATATGCTCAGGTCATACATAGCATTCTTCTATTAACTGCTTTACCTTTCTACCGAAAAGCAGTTACAGATTTGTTTATCCAAATACTGATTCAGACACAGAGCCTGAAAATGTGGGCACAGCACATGCAAAAACAAGTCTGTACAACCAAATTGTATTTTTTAAACTTGATGGCAGAACACCTACCTCCGCCTTTCCCTCTGCTCCATCACTGTGCAGCAGCTTCTGTCTACCCTGCTCTACAGCGAGCTGCAATTTGTTGATGTACGACTGCAGCTCCTCAGCTGAATCCATGTTAAGCTCCACCAGACTCTTGTGAAACTGATCCAGCAGGCCGTCCTCCAGCAGCTCCTGCGCGCACACACACACACATTACTCTATGATCAGTAGGTGAAATACTGAGAAAGGATGGATAAACTCTAAACAGAATTAGAGTAAACTCATTTGGAGGCAACAGATGGAATTTTACATATTTTTTGAACTTTTTAGTTCCAATTCCAAACAATATACATCGAAAGTCTGAACTCACTAGCTCACTGATTTTTTCCTGCACAATTTTATTAATACAACCAGTTCTCTGAGCAATGAAACAAAAAACTATCTTTGAGCCCACAGAGTACAAATTTCTTAGCATATCTTCATGTCCTCTCTTGCTGGTGCCGTAGTTCCTTTTGATGATGCATCCCTGGGTAGCTTTTTTGTTTATGGTCATCCATAAGTAAAAATGATTTACTTACTAGACATAAACTCAGATTTACACCATAGAATAACTAAAATCATACATTGCCTTCAGCAGTTTGATGTGTTTATTACTGAGTGCCAATTTCCATCTTGTCTTCCGTCCTCAGCTGGAACAATCAATCAATCAATCGTCTTTGACTCGCAATGTAACTGCCAACATCTAAATAATGCATTTCTTTTCTGCGACTCTCTTTCGCTCTTGCTTGGTCACCCATAGTGTTGCAAATGATTCCCGCAATCCCAGTGGAAGTGCAATGGAATGAAATTTTAACTGCCAATCAGGTGCTATGTTAGAAATCATGTTGTTTGTCAACACTGCACTACCGTTACAACTACTATAAGTATGCATGCATGTACCGGCCTAAAAACAAGATCCAAACCTCCTGATGGCAGTTCCATTGAAATATAGAAAGGTAGGCGTTTAAAAAAAAATGGAAAAAGATGAGAGAAACAAACAGGCTGACTGATAAATAAGACAGGAATCCGCAATCAGAGAGACGACTCTTGTGCTTGTGAACTTTATGGTAAATGGTAAATGGCCTGTATTTATATAGCGCTTTTACTAGTCCCTAAGGACCCCAAAGCGCTTTACACAACCAGTCATCCACCCATTCACGCACACATTCCCACACTGGTGATGGCAAGCTACATTGTAGCCACAGCCACCCTGGGGCGCACTGACAGAGGCGAGGCTGCCGGACACTGGCGCCACCGGGCCCTCTGACCACCACCAGTAGGCAACGGGTGAAGTGTCTTGCCCAAGGACACAACGACCGAGACTGTCCAAGCCGGGGCTCGAACCGGCAACCTTCCGATTACAAGGCGAACTCCCAACTCTTGAGCCACGATCGCCGATAAAAGGTCCAATAAGGTCCTTGCCTGTACTGCTAAGAGTCTGTCCAGCCTCTCTTGGTCCTGCTGCAGCTTCTCCTCTCGGCGGCGAGCATTAATCTCTTGAAGTCGTCGAAGTTGCTGAGCTCGTCTCTCTTGCCGCTCCTCTACACTCACACAGCCGCCCGGCACCTTACTCGAAAATGGAAGCTGCATACGGTGAACTTCCCGCTCATAAAACTCTGGGCTGCGCCACTTTTCCAGCTCTGCGGAAAACACAGCACAGAGGAAATGCAAAGTCAAGGGGAGGAGAAAGCACATGCATGCACCTCTGTGCTGGCTCCTCACTCCTTTTATTCACAGTCATCTGTTTTTCTAGTAGTTCTGAGGAGGAACTCACTGTGTGCATTTTAATGATGTTATTTAAATATTCTTCAGCTATCATAAATCTAAAGCATTTAATTGCTGTCCCATAAAAAAACAAATGCATAGCTACATGTCCATGGATATATTTGTACCTTCATGATAATCCACAGCAGTGTAGCTGTGCTCATGCAGCAGCTCCTCCATGCGGCTGAGTGTGATGGCAGCAAGGTGACCTGGGTATTTTAGCTGCAGGAGGCGCTGCAGGTAGGACGCTGCCTGGCTCCCAGCCACATTCACACGCTTACAATTCACAGCATCCAACCTCGAACAAAAACCAGATAAGAACTAAAACTATGGTGTGTGATAAAAATCAGGAAAGCAGAGCAAACAGTAAAAGCTGTATATAAATCATTCGTTTGTGCATGTTGATCCTCACCTGCCATTAATAACCGGCAGGATGTGTGAGCAGTGGTAACCTGAGGACAGAACGATTCCCGTGTGTGGTGACTGGAGCTTCCTTTGACTGTTATTGTGGTAGAAACTGTACAAGGAATCCACACCATAGGAGACGTATGGGACGCTGTAGCACTCAAAAAGCAGCTCTGACATCATCTGGCGGCAGTGCAGTGGGTTGCAGGGCGCCTCTGTCAGCACAATGGGGTGATCCACACTACCCTGCAATAATAATAATAATAATAAAGTGGTGTTGATGTATTGTCTGGGTGTCCACGTGACTTACATGACTATAAACAGCTAGCAGAAAATATCCCGGGAGTTAAGTTGTTCAATTAATCCTGAACTCCAGATACAAAACCTTCAAACCGACCAACGTTTCACTTACAAATGACTGATTTAACTTCCGCTCACCTCTGACGTGATGCCCAGGTGTGTAAACACATAGTCGAAGATGAGCTCCTGGATTTCAAAGTTGACCACCACGTTTCGGTCAAACTGGCTCTTCAGCAGCCACCGCAGCGGCTCCAAATTGGGGATGTCGTTACCGATCTGGGTCTCACTGCGGGCAGCGCCTCTGCTTCGCGCCGCCACCGACTTGAACAGGAGCCGCGGAGGGTCGAGCTCGGCCCCCGGAGCTGCCCAGCCGGCCCGGGTCTGGAAGGAGCCGTTATCTATCACTATAGGAGAGGGTGTATGGGTCAGATACTGTGCGGGGAGCTCAAGAATCGGATCAGGGGAGGCTTTCCAGTCCTGGAACGAGAAAATCTGACACACCGGTCCTTCTTTGGAAGCCATTTTGAAAATGTGTAACTGCAAAATACAGCCGACTGGAGTCTCGGTGTCGCCGATTTACAGTTCCTGACAGATTTTTAAATCACTTTTATCATATAACCTTTTCATAGACAGTGTGTGATTTTAGCAACACGAACTGGAAACAAACATTGATTAAAACACACACACACACTATACATGACAAATCCGAATGGAGAAAAGCATAAGACTAATAGTCCAGCTCAGTGATTCCCTAAATATGAGACGACCCCCTGGTGGGCTAGCAAGGTACTGCAGGTGGGCCCCATTTATGTATAGTTACATTCATCCATCTATCCATTGTATTTATATACAAAGTGAATTAAATCTGAGAATATGAGGTCGTTAGTTTGTGATATTACTCTTTACTCTTATTTACTGCTCTTGTTTCGAAGTTTGTGTCCCAGTGGCAGGTGGGTCACACTTTAGCCTTAAAACTGTGTATATGACTGGATAGTATGAGCAATTTATAGCCAAAAGCCAATATTAGTTATATAGTTTGAATAAAATGTTCAAGTAAATTCATCACTTTTTCTTGTATTTTTTTTAGAGTGAAGATTTAAGATTGGGTGAGCCCCAAGGAATTTTCTGAATCTAAGTGGGCCACAGCACTCTTAACTTTGAAAATGGCTGATGTAGCTAATATAAACAAAATACAATTAAAACATTTAAATTATTTTTAATTCCTGATTAGCAATTTATTTTTGAAATGCAGTTATTTTATCTACAAAAAAGACTCCGTATAGAGTTTCAGAGAGCTGTAGAGTAAACACCAAGACCCATCACATCTGTGTAGGTTCTCAGTTCCAGGTCACAGTAATCTAAGGAGCTTGGAAAGAAACTGGACTTCTTTGAGTTTCTTGAAGAATTTTCACCTCTCATCCAAACAGCTTCTTCAGTTCTAAGACCAAATAGTGGAGATTCCCGGGTATTTAAGCCCTAGTGGGTGTTGTCCCTTAAGATGGTCATTGACCCACTATTGACCATGTGCCTCATGACATGAGCCAAGGTGTGAAAAGGGGTGTGGATCATTATCAGCAGAGGTTTAGGGTGAAGCCATTGTGAGACCTTGCCTCACCCTATCATGTGACTTCCTTCCTTCCTTTTTGAAATGCTTTGTGACCTCGCAAGAACTGCTGATGAACTTCTTGGTAATATTTAGAGTGATCTATGCACTACATCTGCTACTTCAGTTATTAGCAAAGGACTGAATAACACTGTATACATTTAGAGTACAGAAGTCTGGAGCTGGTAAACTGTTCCCCAACTTAGAAACTCAAGAGTCTGGATAACTGTATCAGAGCACAGTGTCTCGTTTTGTTTTGGGCTGTTGTTTTATATCATTTTTTGTTGCAATAACTGGACTACAAGAAATTTCTGATAGTCATTGTTTGGAATATAAACGTTAACAACAACAGAACCAGGACAGTGGTATATGTAGAATTTAGAATTTTAGAGTTTTAACAGTTTACAGTTTAATTAATCAAATCTGCAACTGAGATATTCAAAAGTACATATCATGTCTTTAGCATTTTATATTCTTTTTGAGAGAATTATTTTAATATTTCTTGAATATTAATAGTGCAGTGCGTTTTTGGTGAAGCTAACTAAAATCTAAAATACTTAGTCCTTTGTTTAATAGTAATTTAACATTATATAATTCACATATAAATGGTTATATAAATTATATAAATATAAATTAAATGGTTTAAAAGCATGTAGAATAGCATATGTAAGCAAGAATATTTCTCCTTTTTTATCAAGACGGGGGAAAAAAAAGAAACAGGGCAGGGTTCGGTGGTTGAATCATCCGTCCCCACCAATGCCAAAACCAAATCTACGCCCTTGGAAATGGGTCCCGAAAAACAGAGGGTAAAATGTGTGGGAATGTGGACAAGCGTAGATGTTTAAAATGTACTAATGTTGGAAACTTGTGCTGGAACGCAGGAGCAGAAAGAGACGCACATTACCACGATTTGTATCCACATTTATAGAAAAAGTGACATAAATATACCTGCCTTTCACCACTAGAGGTCGTACTTCACCTTGTGAGCGTAATTCATGTGCTCATATTTTCATTCATAGTTCATATTTGAGTTATTATAGCCAGATTCTCGTATTAGACCGATTTTTTTTTTGTTAAGTCTATATCTTCAATCTCGTAATACAAGAATTTTAACTCCTCTCTAGAACAATATAATTACCTTTCACAAGATTTTTCCCCCTGGTCTGAAGCTCTGACTCTAACCATTTCAGTCTGTGTGCAAACTAAAATACATGTTACAATTGTTGTTTTGTTTTATTTTTTACACACGCAGTATCAGCTGAAGCCGTTCAATCTGTTATTTCACCAGTAAAATTCCTGGATATTTTCCGTCTGCCATGCTGTTACTCTCAGCTGGCCAGGCAAAGCCTCAGCTGGATATGTGGGGCACCTGCACATGAGAGCTACTGTACGTCCCAGTCGGCTTCCATTCAGATCAGCCATCCGCTACATTATCTTAGTGGAAATGGAACCCACTGTGGCAAAAAATGAGACACAAGATGCAAAAAAAGATGTTTTGTCAAGTATTAAAATGGAAGAATCGTTTCTTTATCTTCATCTTTTCTTCTTGCAGTTTCTTATACTTTGTTTTTGTAACCATTATGCCCACCATGTGCAAATGTACACTTCATTTACTTCACATCCTGTGAAACTGAAACACAGCGAATGCACACAAAAGGCAAACACACTCAGTTAAACCATTAAAATGCTGAAGACTGAAATACAAGACTGAAGGGCCAGTATTGTGCAAATCCAGCAAATGAGCTCTGATTATTATTATTATTATTGTTGTTGTTGTTGTTGTTGTTGTCATTGTTGTTGTTGTTGTTATTATACACTTTTTATTTAGCTTTTCTCTCAAATATAAGGATACTTAAATAGATAATCAGATAACATGTTTTTTGGGGGCAGCATTATTTCCTGGATAGCAGAGACATGTTGGGGAGGAAGATAAAGGTGTGTGTGTGTGTGTGTGTGTGTGTGTGTGTGTGTGTGTGTGTGTGTGTGTGTGTGTGTGTGTGTGTGTGTGTGTGTGAGATGGGGGGGGGGGGGGGTTACAGTATGATGGTGTGTCACTAAAGCACGAGCACAGTTCACTGCTCAGGCACAAAGCTCTAAGTGACTGCCGCCCCCTTCCTCCTGATGCTAATAAGCAGATCTGGGTCACATCACCCTCTCAGACACACACACACATGACTACATACCACTGGTAAGACACAAACACACACAACCGCATCCATACTATCCACACATCCTCACACACAGAGAAAAATTCATCCCCTTCTACTTTCTGTCCTTACACACACACACGCACACACACACACACACACACACACACTGGCGTCCATTCCTCCTAGGAGGCGAGACGTGACTTTGTGCTGCTGTCTGTGCACAGCGCTTGCAGCTTTATGCTTGTTGTGCTTGTCATCCAGGCAGCAGTGATGAGGAGGGGGCAACTGATAGGCTACAAGCACTATGGGAGTGCCACGCGTGATGCCAGGCAGCCTCCATTTTGTGGAAGAATGAACAGACAGTTCCCACTGAAAGGGAGGGGGCGTGTTATAAAGGTCCTGTTTCATTAAAAATGTTTATGACTTCATCGGTGATTTATCAGCGACGATAAGTCTCACTATGATGAGATGCAGTTAGTCAGTGGGTAGTGGGTAATGGGCAGGGCTTCACCTCCTTACAGCAGGACATGACTACAGACTTCAGAATATTTTTGTTTTGGGGTTGTTTTTTTTCCCGCACACAGTTTTGGGAGGAAAAACATCCGTCAGTGTGGATTAAGTGTGTGACCGTGAGTCACAGCATTCCGAACTCATTTTAATTCCGTTGTCATGGCAACACAGAACTTTCTTTTGGCCCACATCAGCACGGAATTAGGAGACATCCCTCCTTTTATCGCTTTCTTTTTGTAATTTAGGAGGCAGCTTTAACCATCCTTGGTCGTTTTGATGTCACAGTTGGATTAAAAGTCAAATTTAGGTTTGTGTCATTTCTGGCAGGAGCGCAATTAAGAAGCCTGCAGCAGTGCCAAAGCCAATAAGTGCATTTTTCCTCATTTCTTTTTTCTTTTTTCTCTTTTTTTTAATTCGAGTGTAACTCGCTGAAAACCGTCATTTTACAGACCTGTTTAACTGATCATTTGATCACACACACACATTTTCAGTGATTTCCAGTGAACCCCTGGTTGGATGGTTTATAATCCATGCTACAGAATGCACTGCAGTATTTGAAAATGTTCGTTTGCACTGGTCATGTGTCTTCGCGTATTTTGAGATCAAATCAAATGTAATGTAACTAGATTTCTGATTGAAAACTCGGTTTAAGGTTGGGATAAGATTCGGCTGAGGATAAGGTTTGGGAAAGAATTACTGCGATTAGAGCCAATCAGATAATACTGTCAGTAACTGCTGCGTTTGTGGGAGTGTGAAGAAACAAAGGAAGCAGGAAGAGAGACCAGTTTATGTAACGACTCAGACTCTGAACACTTCTGATATAGCAGAGGCACGCTGCAACCTCTATGACTCTCCTCTGCGCCCTGTCACGTCTGCGCATTCAAGCACACACGCTGAGACGCATACACAGTAAACTGCACTCCTTTGTCTCTCTGTCTCTCTCTCTCATCACATACCAAAACACACACACACACACACACACACACACACACACACACACACACACACACACACACACACACACACACACACACACACAGGGTTTGTCACTACCGCTCTCTTCAGTGCCGGGCCCTGTAAGCCTAGCAGATCTTTTTGGGCCACAGAGTGATGAATGTGTTTGTGCACCTGTCACTATCCATGCATCAGATATGTGTGTATGAGAGAGAGAGACTGTGAAAAAAAGTATTTCTAAAAATTTAATTTGTTATTGGTTATTTCATCCGCTGGGTATTTAAGAAAAATAATACACGTTTGGGCCTTCCAGCCATACAGGTGTTCTCACTAGCCTGGCTAATCCAACTTCTCATCCGGTTGAGTAAAGCTGTAGAAGGACGTGCTCGTTCACAAACCCCGCCCTGAAAAGCACCTGTCCATTCACAGCCACCAGAATTAGTCACGATAGGCCCATCCAACTTCATATTTCCACACAGGCCAAAATAGTGTGGTCGAATAACTGCAGCAAACTCTGTTCTTTCAGACGAATCTGCCAGTGTGTCATTGTAGAATAAAAACCTTGATATGAGTGGGTTGCTGGGGTTTAAGTGAGGTGTGTAACAAAATCAAATAGTAATGAATGTAATTTTCAGTGGAGCCATGTGCAGAAATTAAAGTCATAGAAGGGAACAAGATCCGACTTTTGGGGGGACAAAAAAAAAAACAAAAACACAAACAGTGAAACTGTATTTTTCGCTTCCATTGCTGCAAATCATCATTGTGAGCAATGAAATCCACAATGTTACAAAATAAAATAAAATGCACTGAAATCTTATGTGCTAATTATAGGTTTTTTAAAAATGCCGTTTGACCTCCCCATGAAACGCCTCACAGTGGTTTGATCCACTGCCTACATTCCCTCACTCCTCTACTTACCCGAGGTGGACTCGAAAGAACATGTGAGACACTGGATTTACAATAAAATATATTTACAGTCACATATTAATAATATTCATGATTTTTTTGTGTTTATTTCTGATTTTTCCCCCCTCAATTTTATGATTTCTATTTAACTAATCAGTGGATCGGTGTTGCTTGATATGGGTTTATGCAGCTGCATATAAAAATGTCTGTTTGTTTCTCAGTGCAGCTTTAATTTATACATTAATGAAGGGAAAGGTTCGATTTAAGCCTTACAGACAGAAAAAAAAAACTCGACCGGTGCTGAAAAAAATCTCTTTTCTCTGAAATCTCAAAGCACACGCGCACACACCCTGTCCAATTACTGTGGCCATGGCAACTATCAGAGATTATTGCTCCCAGTCAGCACTGCACGGCTGTTAGACGGGGCTGTGAGCCTCTCCTATTTCAGGCCTACACACACACACACACACGGAGTCTGAATTAATCCTTCTCTTTGTAGCCTGGAAGCTAAACTGCTCGACCCAGAAGCCAGTGCTAAAGTAGCTCAGTTTGAAAGAACAAAAAAGTCAAACTGAAAATCGATTTATTTTCTTCAAGGGGAAGCGAAATATAAATCTATCCTGTTCGACAGGATTTAATCCGGGCTTTTATTTTATTTCCATTTTTAATCTGTTTCACTGTTACTGATATTATTTTCGAGTGGAAGCAGCGAGTTTTTATTTCGGATGGAGCTGAATGTACCAGAGCTGCGTGTCTGCAGTCGTGTGCGCGCCCGTGTGTGTGACATTTGCAGTTATCCTGTCCCGGCGTTAGCCCGGGGACTGCGCGTGTCATGGGGGAGGGAGAAGCGCCTCAAGGTCTCATCCCAGCTCCTCACCGTCCTACACACACACACACACACACACACACACTCAGACATGATGACACACACTCACTAACAAAAACTGTGTTGGCCTGAACACAAATAGCAGCTGGCAAAGCAGCTCAAGCCAAGCATGAAAATATGCGGAACTTTTACTGTCCTCTGGCTCGTTTCTAAATTTAGATCTCTCGCCCGTTTTTTTTTCTTGTAATGATGCTCGTTAAAACATTTGGGCCTGTGTTTCGCAATGGTTTGTTCTTTTCAGATCATCACAATTGCAATCAATTTAATCACAGTTGTAAACAGGCGTCACAAAGATTGTTCATATTTTAGAAGCTCAGGGAGAATGTCTGTATTTTTCAGCCTTCCTGCCACGGAGGGCTACGTTTTTGCCACAGAGGCAAAAATGTGATGACAGTTTTGCTGTCTTGTCACAGCAAATTACGGAGGGACAAATGAGATGCTTCGTATTCGCAAGGATTCAATTCAATTCAATTTTATTTATACAGCGTCAAATCACAACAACAGTCGCCTAAGAGCGCTTGATCACATCTGAGGTGGAGAAGAAATATTCCCTTAAACTGAGATTTTCAACCTCGTCTTTAGATGAAAGCAGCTCAACGAGAGAAAATAATTATTGTATAGATTCGATGTTTCCCGTGTTGTGTTGCATTTTAACGACTGCTTGTTTGGTACATATTTTCTGTGTGATTGTGGAGCTGTCCGCGGAGCTGTCCTCGGAGCTGTCCGTGGTGCGCATTCAGCAACTGGCCTGCAGCAGGATGCGCAACGAGTTGCATCCTTCCCCCAACCTGCTGATCACGCTCATCTGGAGTAGAGCTGCTGGCAGGAAACGCAAAGTCTGTTGCTGTGTGCATGCACGTAACACACAAATAAACCCTGAGATAAATTTAAGTTTCACTCATTTCAATATTTGCCTCAAATTAACATGCTTCGTTTCTCTCACCTCTTCTGTTTTCATTACATAAAATATTACACGTGGAAATGTGTAATATTCATCGATATTTTTTGTTGTTAACAAAACATGTTTTATGTAGGAACATAAAACATTTTAAAGGTGGCACGCTGGGGCCTTTTGTCTTTTACAGAAAACAGAAAATTCGCTGTGCGCTGTGTCGATTGATACAGCGAGATATGGCGCAGTCATCGTGCTTCATTTCACAAAATTAGGATAGATTTCAAGTGTTGGAAGAGACTTTTTTTAATTTAATTTATTTTTTAAAGCAAAATATCGCGATTATTCACGCCTTTGTAGACTACATTATTTATTTGTCATATCGGCGTATTTGAGGTATTCCAGACGTCCAGACGAGCACTCGGAAACTCAAAAATAGCCTTTCCAGTTCAGTTATTTTTACACAGCCACACAGCAGCAGGTTTGGATAAAGGGTGGAGGTTTGTTTCGCCATCACAGAGGACATCACACCCGCCGTTTGTTGGTATGGGTGTCAGTGGACCTGTTGACGGGATGAGCAGGTGAAATGTCTGGTGTTTTCATTCGTGCGTGATGTCAGGCGCACTTCTGTGACACTGATGTATTTAAATGGCCTGAACGCTTTTATTTTCGTGGTCGTTCGGTCGGTCAACCCCAGATGAGATCTCTCTCTCGCTCCCCCTCTCTCTCTATCTATGTCTCTCCACGCCACCCGTGACGGTTCTGCTGCGCGCGAGCCTTACACTGGCACTCTGTGCGGACACGTGCACGCCCCTCTCGCTCCCTCTCTCCCTCTCTGGGTGATGCGGAGATTCCTGCGCTCACGTTGTCACCAACAAGACTCCAAACTGAGAGGATTGCTTTGTGTATGTGGGGAGGAAAAAATGCAAAATTGACATTTTTAACGACGAATGGAAATATTTTTTCGTTTTGTGTCTGATCTCAGGCGCTTCTTCGTTGAGGCAGATGCCAAGGAGTGTTTTTATTAAGGGGGGTAATATGGATAAACAAGCCAAGAAAAGCAGCTGAGGATATTTTTTAAGCTTTGGGTAAATCGGTTAGGCAGCCGTTAGAATGCTGGTTAGTTTATTTTGCAGTCACATCGAAGAGGCAACAGGCATGGGTTCACTGTAGCGGGTAAAAAAAAGTAAAACAATCAAATAAATTGTCCTGCATACACCCGAATCTGCGCTTTTCACGCGTCCCATTTAACTGTAGAACGGATTTTCTTTCGGAAAGAGATGGCTCACCTAATCCGACACAAGCTCACCAACAAACTGACCAATGCGGCCCACACGGTGTCCAACAAATCTCAGGCCAAGGTCAGTGGGGTGTTCGCCAGACTGGGCTTCCAGGCCGCCACGGACGAGGAGGGTTTGGGTTTCGCGGAGTGCGACGACTTGGATTATGACTACAGGCAAGGTATGCAGATGGATGTCCTTCAAGGAGAAGAGGAAGGGGGGCAGATGGAGGGAGATGGGGAGCTGGAGGGAGACAGCCACTACCAGAGAGACGGCACCGGGCCGAGGCCCTCGTCCCTGAAGACAGCAGGCTCTCTGGAAGAAGACAAGCCAAAAATCACGTCATGGGAAGCTGGCTGGAACGTCACCAACGCCATTCAGGTAGGCCGTGATTACTGTCATCCTGCACGCGTGAGTGCAAAAGTACCATGTGCTGCACGGCCATATTAGGCCTGCAACCGCACATAAAGTCACCTTGAAGACTTCATATTTTCACATTTAATATTTAAGCTGGAAAATAGGATGATGCTCAGGGGATACAAATAATTCCGCACAAGCCAAAATTAGAGTTAGTCACCTTTAATTTTTTGCGATGAAACTATAAAAGGTTTTAAATGTAAAGGGCCCGTTAAGCTATATTTTTTCAGTTAGATCCAAGCTTCGGCTTCACCTCGAATTCTTGGTTTCAGCGTAAATCCGTTGCAGTGAGTGGGTCTTAAAATGTATTTATTCAAATCTTTTTATCAGTCGAGCTGCAGGCGGGATCTGCTTGACTTGATAGCCTGGAGGCTGAATAGCACCCACGTGCTTATCAGAGCCTCCATCAAATTAAAAAGCTCAATCAAATGAATTTGAAAATTCGTTTTGGAATTTTCCTTAAACCCTTTAATTCGATCTATTATTTAGTACAGATCAGGTATCGGACATATTATTGCAGTTTAATTTAAAATAATCTGTGGTGACAATTTTTCCTGTTGCGTTATTTTTAAATATAAATTTAGGCTGTTATTATATAAGACGAGCTGGTCCTTGCATGCCTGGGTTAGCTCGGCCTGTCACTACGATGTGGGTCTCGTCCATTACCACTTAACTGCGCTTCTCTTTCCGCAGGGCATGTTTGTCCTCGGCCTGCCGTACGCCATCCTCCACGGCGGCTACCTCGGCCTCTTCCTCATCATCTTCGCGGCTGTGGTGTGCTGCTACACTGGCAAAATCCTCATCGCGTGTCTGTACGAAGAGAACGAGGACGGCATTAAAGTGCGCGTGAGGGACTCTTACGTGGACATTGCGAACGCCTGCTGCGCGCCCCGCTTCCCGGCCCTGGGCGGCCACGTCGTGAACGTGGCTCAGATCATCGAGCTGGTCATGACGTGCATTCTTTACGTGGTGGTCAGCGGAAACCTGATGTACAACAGCTTCCCGGGGTTTCCGGTTTCCCAGAAAGCCTGGTCTGTGGTGGCCACGGCCGCGCTCCTGCCATGCGCGTTCCTGAAGAACCTCAAGGCCGTGTCCAAGTTCAGCTTGCTCTGCACGCTGGCCCACTTCGTCATCAACATCCTGGTGATTGCCTACTGCCTCTCCAGGGCTCGAGAGTGGGCCTGGGAGAAGGTCAAGTTTTACATCGATGTGAAGAAATTCCCCATTTCCATCGGCATCATCGTGTTCAGCTACACCTCCCAGATCTTCCTCCCATCGCTGGAGGGAAACATGCAGAAGCCCAGTGAGTTCCACTGCATGATGGACTGGACTCACATTGCGGCCTGCGTCCTCAAGGGCCTCTTCGCCCTGGTGGCCTACTTGACATGGGCAGATGCCACCAAAGAGGTCATCACGGATAACCTGCCTTCAACGATCCGGGCTGTGGTGAATCTCTTCCTCGTCTCCAAGGCGTTGCTTTCTTACCCTCTGCCGTTCTTCGCAGCAGTTGAAGTTCTAGAGAAATCTTTGTTCCAGGATGGCGGGAGAGCCCTCTTTCCAGACTGCTACGGCCCCGGAGGGCAGTTGAAATCATGGGGCCTGGGCCTCAGAGTCGCCCTGGTGGTCTTTACCTTGCTTATGGCTGTCTTTGTCCCCCATTTCGCCCTTCTTATGGGCTTAACTGGGAGCCTCACCGGTGCTGGCCTGTGCTTCCTCTTGCCAAGCCTCTTCCACCTAAAGCTCCAATGGAGAAATCTCATGTGGCACCACGTCTTCTTCGACGTTTCCATTTTCATCATTGGGGGCATATGTGCCATATCTGGCTTCATCCATTCCATTGAAGGTCTCATAGAGGCGTTCAGGTATGACATCCACGACTGAGAACTTCAGAGAGGGCCTGTGAAGGGCAATTGTCCTAAAATAACGCACTCCTGACAAAAATACCGCACTGAGGACTTGGCATAATCTATTGAGGAGGATTATTTGTGTGAAATGTACATCTTTTTTTATTTTATTATTTTTTGCCTTCGTGATAATGTGCAATAATAAACTCTACAGTCATAGTGTAAAGTAGTCTACTCATTCCAGAAAACGTGTTTCTTTAACTGGACAGAGGAACACAACCTCCTGCATGATAGGGGGTGAATGAATATGCAGGCATTTTAAAAAGCCTGTCAAGTGTCAGTCTTCATGCAAAGATCCAGTTAAAAAGCCCGGCACGGGTCTAACTGTGTGCGTGTAGTGTTTATATCTGGGGAATGAAATATGTGGAAAAACAATGGAGTGATTATGTTCTTACTGGTTTGTTGAACTGCTAGATATCAGTATCCCCCCACTTCAGAGAAAATACAAGACTAAAGCACCCATCCGATCAGATGGTGCACCATAAACCATGAATAACTTGTGTGTAGTGGTTTGAACAGAATGATTTTTTTTTTCCAGTCGGTTTTTGGTTTTGTGTTTGTTTTTTGTTTGTTTCTTTTCATTTTTATGCCTATAGTAGTCCTTGCTGTTTGTTTTCTTGGTGTTTCAAGTGTCATTCTGGATGACGTGAATTCAAGTGCAAGCAAGTGGGTCCTAACTGTGTTATATATGGAGAACAAAAAAAAAAATGTCTGATAATATTCTGTTCCTATTGAACTTGTCAGTTGTGAATTAATGGAACTAATCATGGTATGTGAGACAAAAGAGTATGTGTTGAATCAAGAGATAAATAAATGAGATATTTTATGGCTGGTGATTTCAATCTTTTCTTACCTTTTCTCTTCTTTATTTAGATTAACCTCTGCTAAACTTCCTCATTAAGAATAAGTTGTTGCCGCTTCTCCTTTTCACAATGTGAAGTGGAGGCACTGAAAGTGGGGTGGAGGTACATTTCTACATTCTCCAGTATAATCAGTTCATGACAGACAGCATAAAACTATAAAACTGCAAGTAGCAAACAGTGGGAAAACATAGCACATTTGTTATTAATCCTATTGTAGATGTGATCAATCTGAGCACGATTGCTGTTTAACTTTTAAAAAAAAGTTAAATAATCTAAAAGTAAACAGATAAATTTCACTTCCTTTTCTAAGCATGCAGCTATGATTTGCATTTATTCTGAGAATGAGGATGTTGGTACAGTGACTTTTTTGTTTTAAAGAATACTTTTGATCTACCTCCAAAAATTACTGGTTATGGCTGCTGTGCTTCCAGTGCAGATGGAGGGGAAATTTTCTTTCTGCTCATCAGTCCTATTTGGCTTAATCTAAATTGGTTTTCTTAGAAGCGGTACCAATCATGTGTTCAATGCAGACAGGGCAGAATCAAACAACTGCTTCCTCTTTGTCACACCGACATAAACGGAGGACGAGTGCAGGAGGGGCCAGGGGTATTGTTAGATGTCTGTGAGTTTCACTTCTCAGCGACACAGGAAATTAAAGGAGAAAAACAGCACGGAGAGGCTGAGGCGACATGTTTGCACATGCTGAGCAACTCTGAAGAGCTGAATTTGGCAAGTTCATCCCACATTTCAGGTATGATACCTGTGTGATTTATCTCAACAGGTTTGCTGTGCACGTTTGAGTTAAGAGTTTACTTTCCCACACCAAAATGTAAATGTCTTTGACAGCAGCACTGTTTGTTTGCACCACAAACAGCAGAGGAAAATGCTTCTATCTGTGACAGTAGTGCTCAGCCTCCTCTCCTGCATTTGTGGAGAAAATCCTGCAGTGCAAGTTGTCCTGACCAACAAGGGGCTTCAGTACGGTAAGGACATGTGGGATCAGCGCTTGCTTTCACTTAGCTGTTAAGGTTGTGTAAACACAAGTCTGTTAATAAATGATCCGTTTTATTCACAACAACTGAAATTTTATGCAAGTGCTGTTTGTCCCAGGGAAGCATGCAGCTGCAGACTGGATTCAGGAAAGGTTGAGTACAATCACTTTCCCTGACATCACCGGGAGTGTTCACATCATATTCGGGGACGTTGACTACACTCTAACGGGGTAGGATTGCATTCCATGTTCTACAAGTACAAAATCTAAGAATCTAAAATATCCTCTATAGAAGGAATCAGCACATGCATGTTAGCCAGCAGGAGTCTTTATTTCACTCACATGACTGATATTCCTCAGCTTTGTAACCTCATGTTTGTCTCTGCTCCCCCTTTGCGTTCTAGCATCACCATAGTAAAATGTGACTTACCAGAGCCTTCTGTCGAGTTCCTTCAGAATCCCCCAGGATTCAAGACAACCATCTCAGACCTCTCTATTGCAATAACAGGCGGGTGGAGAACACGTTTTGGCTTAATGTGAGTTTTCTACATGTAAAATGCAAGCTTTTGTACAGTAGGATTATAGGGTGCAATTTCTTAACATGTTCCATTTGGGTACAAAACGAATCATCATCCAAAAAACAAAAAATAAATAAAACACGTGAGACAATCTGATCATCCCTTTTAACACATCATTTTTTTTTAAAAAACACTGACTATATTGTGATTTAAATCTGTAATGTACAGAAGCAGACAGGAAGTATAAATGAGGAAGTGTTAGTGTTAGTGATAGTAAGTGTTTGAAGCTATAGTGTGTTTTTAAAGATAGTCTCTGGCGAGGTGAGGTTCCGCTCACCTTTTCTAACACAGCTGGCATCTGAGTTATGTTAAACGTGAAAGCTTATCACCTGTATTTTAAGCTGTTTACAAAACCTGTGATATTTTCTGTTTTATCATCTAACAACAGAGGGTTAGAGTAACTTACAGAGCTAAACCCAAATATTAATTATAGCTTTAATCTACCGATGCTTTTCCAAACTTAGTTTCCATGTAACACATTTGAATGTTCTCTAAGCAGAGAAGTAAATAGGGAACATTTCACATCTATATTAAACATGAGGCCGAATTTGTAAACTCTATCAGATGCCTGTTGTAAGATACGCCACATATGCACAAGTGACAGATGTTTCAGTGCCTTTGAAAGCAGATGTTGTGTGAATAAGTGTTCACCAGCACCAACAATGCACTGTGTTTGTATTTTGTATATCCAGACACGATGGCGGGACATTTGATATGGCTATATTTAACGTAGATGTGACCTCTGTGGTGCAGCTGGGGAAAGAAGCTGACGGGCATCTGTCTGTCAGCAGCATCAGCTGTGACTCTCAGGTTGGAGATGTGGACATAGAATTTCATGGTGGAGCAAGGTACAGTAGAGCAGAAAGAGGGAGACATGGGGAGGTGGTGGGGATTTCATGTATGATGTAAACCTTGGCTTTCTATTTGTGAATAGTTTCATCTTCCAACCGTTTGTGGAACACTTCAAGGGACGGATCAGAGATGAAATACAGAAAAGAGTGAGTGCTTCTCTACAGCTTCATCGCATGTGTTAATGGATGCTTGAGCTTTTCTGTATGATCGTCACATAATGTTCACTGAAATGTGCTGTTAAAACACCAGGACTTTGCTGTGTTTTCTCCCTAGCTGTGCCCCGGTGTGGAAGAAAACATTGAAAGCTTTGAGAACCTCCTACATGTCATGAACGGTACTGCAGCTCCTAATTACAAAGAGGAAAACCGTGGGCCACAAATTAGTGAACAGAATAATAAAATAACAGCATTTTAAATGTATAAAGCAATAATGCTTTTTTCTCACTCTGCTCAGTTTCAGTCGATGTGAATGAAGTTCTCTCTCTTGCCCTTCCTCTCACTGACATCCCTATCATCGGTGCTTCAAGTATGAATGTGGGCCTTAAGGTAAGGATACACATTTTCCAGTTTCTATGTTAATGTCCCAGGTTTCTGATAACAGTCCATCTACAAGCCAACGTATGCAACTATATTTTATAATGAAAGCTTATGAAAAAACATTGAGAAAGGAATAAGAATTTCAAAATAATGATATTTAGTTTTATTTGATCAATTTTTTTAATCAAAGGGGGAGTTTTACAATATCAAAGCTCCGGTCGAGCCTCCCTTTGAGGCCCAGCCTTTCAACATGCCAGACGAGCCGAGCTACATGCTGTCAGTGGGCATGTCTGATTTCACTCTGAACTCTGCCTCCTATGCATACTTCTCGGCTAAATTGCTTCAGCTCCTCATCAATGACAGCATGGTAAGTGAACACACATACTAAAAATAAAAGACAGTTAAAAGCAAAACAGTTCAAGTTTGAGGTGAAGTGTGTGGTTAAGAGACGTTATTTTATCCTCTCAGATCCCTGCGATATCTCCAGTGCACTTGAATACCACCTCATTGGGAAAATTCATTCCTAAGGTAAGTCTGTTTGAGTCAGGGTTACATTTGGCAACACTGAAAAGTAATCCCAGAAACACTACATGATGATGTTCACCCTGCAAAACAATGATACTTCAAACGTCATTGCATTCTCTCAGATTTATTTTTCAATTAGTTTTCACGTTTAATGTTTTCAAAGCACCCTGACCAAGGTTGATATGGTTAACTAAAACTAAATAAAAAATAAAACTAGAAAAAGATTTTACTAGGCTAACATAAAAAAAACTTCAAAAAAATCTAAGCTAATTTTGTAAACATTTTTAAACCCAACTGAAATAAAATAAAAATGTATAGAGTTAATTTTGTGTGTCACCTACACTCACATATCACTGATCACATCACATGCTCACAGACACACACACACATCACATGTTCACTGCTGCAGACACACACGACGCAGGTTCACATATGAGTGTTTTAGCTGCGAAGGAAGGCGGGAGTTGGAGTTGGGCTAAGATCAGATGAAGAGCTTCTCCCCTTGCAGCAAGTAAAAGACAGAAAGCGCTGTGGTCTTGCTTTTGTAGAGAAGTGATTGGTCTCTGAGTCAGCGGGGTTTAAGTGTTAAACCCAACAGTTCTGTTGGGTGACTGTGGGGACAGTTCATTGTTCTCTGTTCACTGGATATTTCCTCTTTTTCCGACCATTTTTCCACATCATTCACGTAAACCCTCGACATGGTTATGCTGGAAAATCCCAGCAGATCAGCAGTTTATGAAATCCTCAGACCGATCCGTCTAACACCAACGATCACGTTACATTTGTCATTCATTCAGAAGCTTGTATGTAAAGATGTTTTAACAGATATGTTAAAATATCTTTGCATACAAAATGACAAGCATGATAAAACCAACCAGCTTGAAAAACAAACGTATACTATGCCGATAACTAGTCACAAAAACTATTTAAAAAATCAAGACAGCTAAGTTTTGCTATCGTGGAAGTGAAAGTATTTTACAAATGGGCTAAGAGAGGAAGTATGTCTTCCATGCCTGTCTCAAGTACTTAGGTAAACATCCCTTTTCTAGTATGACTTCCGGGAGAAGTCGATGAAACACTCTGTGGCCTCTTGTGTGATTTTGTCTTTTCACGTATTAAAAAAACCCCACTTTAATTCAGTTCATATGATTAGCTTTGTGTCTTTATCTTCATCTAGGACTCATTTGGTTTCATCAGGACTCCGTTACCTCACTTACTTAGAAGTAGTTTGCTTAATTTATACTACTTTCTCTTTAAGTTCGATACAGTCAAGAATAAATAATAATAATAATGGATTGCATTTTATATAGCGCTTTTCAGGACCCCTCAAAGCGCTTTACAATACCACTATTCATTCACTCTCACATTCACACACTGGTGGAGGCAAGCTACAGTTGTAGCCACAGCTGCCCTGGGGCAGACTGACAGAAGCGAGGCTGCCATATCGCGCCATCGGCCCCTCTGGCCATCACCAGTAGGCGACAGGAGAAGTGTCTTGCCCAAGGACACAATGACTGAGACTGTCCGAGCCAGGGCTCAAACCAGCAACCTTCCGATTACAAGTCGAACACCCAACACTTGAGCCACGATCGCCCCCGTGTTCACACTTGTTACTTGTTCACTTTGCAGCTTGCCGAGATGTATCCAGATATGCTGATGAGTGTTCTGGTTTATGCCCAAGAGGCTCCAAAGTTTTCCATCCAGCCTGATGCCGTTAACGTCACCATCAAGGCTGTTGCGAAGACCTCCGTCATCCTACCCAATGGTACCCAGATCCCGGTGTTCACCATCAATGTTGTGAGTACTTTTGTTTGTTGGACCTTCGCTGTACTCACTATATTATCTTTAGGGTTGATATCAAAGTTTGGACTAACTTAAACTGCAGCATGCATTCCTTACGATTTCTGACATTTTCTTAACAGCACTGATCAACTACAAAATATGACAGATTAATGGTAACAGAAATTACCATTTGCTGATGCTGAAATGTAATCCTTTTTTTTGGTTCCAGGTCTCCAAATTCAGTAGTGAATTGTGGATCGATGACGGAAAACTGAAAGGCTCTGTGAAGATGGATAAGTAAGCCTAAGCAAGTTTTAAACTGCAAAACTGAGCTCAACTTCTTAAACTTCATTCTAAAAATAATGACACTGTTTTCTTCCAGTGTGACGCTGACCCTTGCGTCGAGTGAAGTGGGGACTTTCAAGGTAAATGTCCCCAAAATTAAATAAACAAGTAAAAACAGCAGATTTTCTGTTGGTCACAGGTCAACAGCGTGTTTTTCTCTTTGCAGACTGACTTTCTTGAATCCCTGGCGAGGATGGGGGGGAAGTTTGTACTGTCGGAAGTGAACCGTGAGTCTTAGATACTTCATTTTTGCCCAATTCCCACTTTGTGCTACTTCCACTTCTTCATAACATTTATCTATCAATTTCCATAAACTAGAGCAACGCAGGGCAGATACGAAGCACTTCCCCTTCTCTTCAATCTAACAAAGGGGAGGCTCGCTGTATGGAAACAGTGTCGCTCATTTCTGACTTGTTTTTTTCTGTGACAGAGAAACTGGGAAAAGGATTTCTTGTCCTCGGGACAAAACATGCACAGCTGGTCAACTCGGTTCTGAAGAAGGAGAAGGTCTGTACTTTTAGGAGAACACACAATGCTTTGGTCTTTGAATGAATCTGTAACTCAGAGCAGAATTCATCTTTGGGCTGACCACTGTCTTTGTCCCAAACAGGGATTCATATTAATCTCTTCAGACGTGCAGGTGTCGCTAACGTAGAGACGCTTCAACTGACAAACACCAAACATGGCTGCTCCTCGTCACAGTTCCTCATCAAACCTCCGACCACCAATCAAAATGAATGTTTCTGGATCTGTAGTAACAGCCCTAATGCTGTCTCCTCAAGTCTGTATTGAAAATCATGCTTTGAAGTACATAATCAAAAAAAAACTTGGCTTGAAATTTGCACATCTTATTTGCAACTTTTGAAACGCTTCCTAGGTGGAGCTGCCAGACTTCTTTTCTCTTAGTGACAACATCAATTTTTAAAAAGTCTTTTAGATTCTCTGATGAAAATAATGATGTGAAGACGAGTGAATAAAGGATTAAAAACAACTTCTGTCATAACTTTAGAGGACTTTATAGACACGTACATTAACCGGTCACTTTATTAGGCACACCCTCATGGACCCTCTTTTACTTTCAGAACTGCCTCTTTTAATCCTTCATCGAGGTGCTGGAAACTTTCCTCAGATGTTTTGGTCCATGTTGACATGATTTGTTTGCTGTGCCAATTCCCTGTAAAAAAAAAAAAAAAAATAGACTTGTGGTTACTGGACTGAGGTCTGGTGTCTGTGGAGTTCATCTGAGTACAGTGAACTGATTTTCATGTTCAAGAAACCAACTGAGATGACTTTGTGGCATGGTGCATAATCAGAAGAGGCACACTGACAGGAGATGCACCCAGTGTGCTTGTCTGCTGCTGTAGCTTTCCGTTTTAAGGTTCAATGCGATGTGCGTCATAGTTATTGTAGTTTTTTATTTTCTAATTAGTTTTTTATTTTTATTTCATTATGATTATTTTGTTTTTAGTTCAGTTTAGCTTCAGTTTGTCTCCAGGGAGGATTTTCTTGTTTCACCTTAGTTTTTATTGTTTGAAAATGTTCAGCGTTCGTTTGGGTCTTTTTGATTATTATAGCACAAAGGGCATATGTCAGAGGCAAGCTCTAGGAAAACTAGTACAGATATTACAATAAAAACACAGAATTTCTTTAAAGCTGTTAACTCATTGACTTTTGTAGACACCCAAAAGTGTCCTCATTAGTCCAGCTCTAATAACATTTGTACTAAACTCAGATATTAACAGTAAGGAAAACACTTCTAATTAATTCTTTTCAGTTCTTAGTTTTTATGTTTGGTTTAGTTTTAGTTAACTATAAAAACCTTGATGTGCATTCAGAGATCCTCTCCTACATACTTTGTTGTAACAAGCGTTGTTTGAGTTACTGTTGCCTTCCAAATCAGCTTGAAGCAGTCTGTCGTTCTCCTCTGAACTCTTTTTTTTTGGAGCAGTCTCTGTAAACCTTATAGACGGTTGTGTGGAGAAAAATCCCAGCAGATCAGCAGTTTCTGAAATACTCAGATCAACACATCCGGCACCAACCACGCTGTTTAAAGTCACTTAAATCCCCTTTCTTCTTCATTATGATGCTCAGTTTAAGCTTCAGCAGGTCACCTTGAGCCCGTCTACGTGTGTAAATCCATCTAGTTGTTACCATGAGGTTGGCTGATTAGATTTTTGCATTAACTAGCAGGTGAACTACTGTTGGGTATACTAATACAGTTAAAAAAATAATTAAAAAAAAAAAAAGCACCCTAATAGACAATCCTATTGTAGCTGGTGACAGTACACTGTGCATTATTTATTCTACCACCAGAGGGCAATGTCTTTAAAAGGAAAATTACAAAAGAGGTGGTTTATTCATAAAGTGGTCAAGTGAGTGAACATAATTTAAACCCATTTAATCTTTGACACAAATCCTCAACACCGTGTTCATGAAACAATGACATCTCTTTATTTTGTAACATTTCGGTGTGCACACTTTAGATTTTGTTCCACGTTCACATTCTTGGAATGTAACACAACCAAAGTATCAATACAAGCCTATTTACAGCCACTGGTCTCAAAATGTTCCCCATAGAAAAACATCTCATTTGATGAAATGAGACTGTGTGGACGGGTCAGGTTTTAGACAAAGTGATCAAGAGGTGGGTTGCACATGATGAAACTGAAAACCAGACAGTTACTGTTTTAAATGATGAGTCAAACTGGAAGTACGCATGTAATGCTGTCGAAACAGAAAGCTAACCATGGAGCATCTTGGAAGACCTGTGATGCTGCTGAGATCCAAGAAGGGACACTTTAACACTGTATAAAGCTTAAGATGTACCACAAACCCTTCTCATGTAAACTTCTATTTGTAGCTTTGTACATTTTATAGTAAGTACAAAAAAAGAAAAGAAAAAAAAAGGGATGTAACATTTCTTTCATCCCCTTGTGGTCTTTGAAAAACTTATTAGGGACACTAACCATTGTTAACAATGTAGTACCTGAGAGTTCTCTATGACACAAACAAGAAAGATTTAAAGAGGGGGGGGAACTGCACCAAATTTGCACAACATCACAAGCCAACAGTTCTTAGTTGGTCAGTTCAGCTTTTGTAAATGTTACAAATACAAAATAAATAACAGTCAAATAAAACAGAGCTCGTTTGCCACAAATAAAGTTAGAATAAAGCGTTCTGGGTGTAAAACTGGTTATTTCTATTTCTCTTGTAGGCACAGAATGTGACCCTGAACGTAACCCTGCAGGGCTGCACCACAACACTGGTGAGCGTTAACAACACACTAAACACTGGTGAATCCTGACATGTTGCTCAGTGCCCACTCTTCTTTTCTTTCTTTTTTAATTTGCACCCTTCGAGGACTTGCCGCCACTTAAAGTATATATGCTGAAATTAAGTTAAACATTCAAGTATTTACATTCTCATACTGTAACACTTAACTATATAGCACATCACTGTAAGAAAAAACTGAATTCAGAAATATCAAGTATTCTTGAAGCAAAACTCGACCACAGTGACCCACAAGTGGGTGAAGAAAAAGAACAAAAAAAAAAAATCCTTCCAAAGTCCAGTCCACTGTGCTGACAGCTGTGGCATATACACCAGTAGTCATGCATTAGTAACACAAACAACTAAACAACAGTCTGCTCCACTTGGTTTAAATGCACTGAGACGTTTGTTAAATAACAAGTCTAAGCTGCCTTATTGCTCTACAACACCTTCTCTCACTCTCCTGTGACCCCTGACACAGTTATGATGCAGTATCAGTATCAGACCTCAAAGTCTAACCCATGTTCTGAGGGAAGTTGCACTTCTTCAAAGTGTTTCTGCTATGGTGAAAACATCACCCAACGGTACACGGGATCTGATCCATCCACCTGACAGAAAGCTGATGCAGTTTGTAACTTACAGTTTCCCCTTTACTTTCATATTCTTTTACAGTCTGTGTGCATGGCAGCATTTGGTTTTGAGACATTTCAGTCAGCTTTGCTGTGCACGGCATGGTCAATCAAGCCAAAGGTTGACATTAAAGTTGCTCCAATCGAGCCATCCTCTGCTTGTTTATGAAGATTTGAAAGCGATGATGAAATGTGAGAGACAAAAGGAAGAACCCGGTGAGATGATTTAGAGGCACGCTGTGAATTCAATTCTAAAAAAAAAAGTTTCCATATCACAAGACCAAGTCATATGAGCTTCAAGTGCAGTCCAATTTAAGTGGTGTTTTGTTTTTAAACCATCATCAGCTCAATGCTTCCTCATCACTACCTGACTGGTGTAAAAGTCTGTTGGCGCAGACTGCTGAGGAAGGACTAACAATGATCTCATTACAAACAAACGCAGGGCCGAAGGATAGGGCTGTGGTTAATAGGCTGTGTTGGCAGATGAGGTGAGGGTCCCCTTAGAGGGGAAAATTACAGAGAAGCCCATCGGTTCATGATGGTGGAGTAAGAAACCGGGAAGATCCAGATCATTTATCTGCAACTGCTGCCGCCATGGGGGATCGCATGGTACCGCGAGCAGTGGCTGTCAGCTCCTCGATTTCTGTGTTTAACCGTCTGATTACCCACTCCATCGCCTCCCGACCCTAAAACAGAAACAAATGCTTCACATTATAACGCGCAGTGATGAGGATTTTAAAATCAGAAGAGAAACTATATTATCAAGGTGAGTTTAAGGAGGATTTTAAAGGCAGCTTTACCTTGCTGGCATTGACGGATATGGTCTTGGCCATGAGACCCTCGAGGTGGTTGCTCAGACTGACGCCTTTCACACTGATCAGAGCCTCCTGTGTCAGCACTGTCCTGAATACGCAAGCATAGAAAAGTCACAAACACAGCTGAAACAAATTTTTTCTTTGTAGAGTTTCTTTTTGTTTTTAAAAATCTTGTAGTTAAACATTCAAAACCTTTTTGCAATAATATTAAGGGTTTTTTTTTAAAAAAATGTTGTGCTTTTTAACTCCAATTTAACTGATGAGAAAGATAAAAATGAGTCCCTTACTTTTCTGGGTCCTGTGGATGTGGCTTGTATGTCAACTTCTCATCCACAGACACCAGGTTGGTAAAGGAAATCTGTAAGGACAAAACACCTGAAATCAGTCTTTTTATATCAGCATCTGCCACAAGGTGACACATAGCAACCACATCAAATCTATAGTGACAGAAATGCTGATTAGACAAGTAAATACAACTACAGAGGTCAGGTTACAGCTACATCCTTCCATAACGATTCGGCTTTAATGTCTGTATTGATGAAGCATAATAAAAGTATTTGTTAATCCTACTCACGTTTGTAGACTGCAGCTCAAAGGTCTGCTGTTTAGGGTCCACTACTGAATGTTCCTGGACATACGTGCATGTTCTTGTGACCCCAAACATCTGCAGGAAACAATAAAATAAAAAAGTAATACAACTCTGAAATGATACAAGGAAAAACAACTTAACATTACCCAGTCTGAACAAAACACAATGATCATTTCTCTTATCCTTTTAACTCACCGACTTGGCCAAAGCAGGGAGCCCCCACTCTGTGCTGAGCAGTCTGGTGCTGTGTAACCGTCCCTCAGTGTCCACACTTCTGTCCAGAACATCCACACCAAAGACACTGGGGTTCATGGGATTGGGATACTTCTGCATCGCAGCCTTGGTCACCGTCTCCCATGGGTGGCTGTTTGAATCGATATCAACATTAGAAACAGGCAATTTAACATTCTGAAGATGACTCAATGCTTGCTGCTGAGAGTGTGCTCTTCAGTGTGAAAAAACATCTTAGATTCTGAGGTTACAAAGGTAAACCCTACTTAAAAATCCACCATGCCTGTATTTCACCCATCTTACAAGCAACAAAAAGGACCAGTTGCTTTATTGTGCATCTCTGTGAACTAGAACAGATATTTAATAGACATCGCTTGATTTGACTTGTTTGGCTGGAGAAAATGTTTAGTGCATTTAGTATCTTGCAATGCAAGCAGCAGATGTGGTGCATTTGTGGCTCCGAACAGTCAGATCCATTCATGCAGCGCTTTGTCTCAAACATTCAAGTTAGCGGACGACCCGCTTAACTTCCAACCCAATTTAGGAGGTAATAATATAGGAGACAATTATTTTCTGCAAATATGGGGCCATTTGAATGTAACAACATCGCTGATGGTGAATCACAATAGCGTCTGTGTTTGCAGACAGGGGGGAGAAGAAACGCCCCCTCTGCACAGCGCAGACTCACATCAGCTGCAGCACACACGGCTTTTCTCTGGAAACTTCTAGTAGAGGGTTTAAGCAACCAGACTGGTTTTATTTATCAGTCGCTGTAAAACGAGCAGAAATGCTCTGATTATATGCAGTTTATTGTGTTTAAACGACAGACCGGTCGTTACGTAACGTTCCCCGTCCATAATGTCAAACACGCGGGTAATTAAATTTTTCTTTATCCCGTAACAAATACCAAGGCTCGGGGAAAGCATTTGAAAACAGTCCTCTGAGGCTGAAATGTTACAATAAACCTAAACATAATTACAGTCATAGTATTCAAGGCGAAAAAATTAGCTTTAATGTTAGCAGCACAAAGCTAACGGCAAAAGTTAACTCGGGTAAAGGGCACTTTAAATTCAAAAACCAATACATGTAGCAAATACAGGCTTCAGCTGTAAACATCAAACGCGGTGGGAAGTCAAAAGTCATTTCTAAACATAACTAATATAAACTAAAAGCGTTGGGTAACTCGACTAAAGCGGCGCGCCTTCGTGTTATCTAACTTATCCGCAACCTTCGCAGCTTCGCCCAGACTGCACTCGGAGCCACGAAAACTGATTATATAAGAAGAAATAGCCAACTTAACAACAATACTTTATAAAACACTACCGCAAAAAAAAGAAATACTCACTTGAAAATGTGCTCTGACGCCCAAATCTTCATTTTTACCGGTTTTTCTGTCAGAGCACGGGAGCCGGCGACAATTGACAGCGTGACCACTGAGAGAGGAAGGAAGGAGGGGCTGAGTGAGAAACCTTTGACAGTCTTCCGCGATGCCCCCCCTGCTGGCAGACAGAGCTGCTGCACCCCTTACAGAATAATCCATGTGTTCGTTTTAAACACCCCTCAGCAGCAGGGGCGGATCTAGAGAAATGTTCAGGGTGGCATGAAAATCAGTTAGGGTGGCAAAATCAAAGCCATTTCTTTACACTTATGCAGGTGTTAAGTTCTGTAATAAAATACATCAAATGCAGGATAAATAAAGTCTTTCTGATTCTGTATTTGATGTATTTTAATAAACATGTTTTTACATTTTTCATATAAACATAGTCTGTAACTTTCTTATTGGCTTAAGCCCAAATTATTAAATATTTCAGTTATATAAAAAAATGTGAATTTTGATGTTGTGTACTGTGTAGTCTATATAATAAATAAGCACTATGCCCAAGAAGTATAAAAGAAAAGAAAGCTACACAACAGGAAGTGGATGAGTTAGAAATACGAGTCTAAGTTCAGTTTCACACACTTTTTAGTTTTACATGCTTAAATCTGCACAAAATATCAGAAGTTAGTTGGTTAGTTGCTACTGACAACAACAAATCAAGCCATTTGATGCTATAGGTTTTTTTTTTATTGGGGGGTAACATTTTGTGGTATATTTAGTTTTAGAACTTATATTCAGTGTCAATTTTAGCTAGGCTCAAAGTCTTAATGCTAACTTAATTTAATAAACAACATTTTCATGTACAAATCTATGGTGGTACTAGGGATGGCAAGAGATTATGCCACCAGATCGTTCTATAATTTTCTATGAATGGTCCATGTATGAAATATAAGTGTACATATATGTAATGGTTCAATTCAATTTTATTCATATGGCATCAAATCACAGCAACAGTGGGAAGGAAAAGCTCCCTTTTAACAGGAAGTAATAACTCGTGATTAATTGCAGAGTGGTGTAAAAACATATAGCAACTGAAAAAAGGTGAGTGAAGAAAAAACACTCAGATGGTGTTTGTCCCCAGGATCCAAATGGGGGCTAGTTCCACAGAACAGGTGCCTAAAAGCTAAAGGCTTTGACCCCCATTCTACTTTTAAATAGCCTAGGAACCACAAGTATGCCAGCAGTTTGAAGAAAGTGGCCTGATTATTCAAGACATTGTCTGTGATTTTTTTAAGTTCCTTTGGGTGAACATTAATAACAAATATAAGAAATGTTTGCATTTTTAAATAGGTTTTTCCATCTTATTATTAAAAAATAAATAAAACTATCCCAGGTCATAAATTCCAGGTCAGCCATCAGCGATTTTAGATCCAATATTGTGTAAATATATAATTTCAAAGCTTTGTGTAACTTGATATTACAGCATACATCATCATTTACTATGGACTTAATTAATAGATTAACTGTCATGCAGTCACATCATTATGTGAATAACATGAAGTACAAAGATTCACAAAAATAACCCAAATATTCACAGTTCCTATGGAGAAAAGTCCTACTGTCTGTTGCTATGGTAACAGTAGCAAATCTTCAGATTGAAATTGAAACTGTTGGCTGCACAGCTGATATAAGAAAGAGAAGCATTTTTATCTGTAGTTGAGTTCGAATTCTCCATCAGTCAGACCTGTTAGTGGGAAACATTTGTTAGTAGCAAAATTATTTCAAGTCAAAGATTCACATTTTCCCACAAGTTGCTTGACCTTGTTCTTTTTTATTGATTGTGCAGGAAAATGTATTCTACTTGTTGTTTTTAATTAAAATCAGCACCATATAAACTCACTGCATTCATTCACATTGTGTAGATATGCAGTGGTTTAAAACTACATAACACATACATTTCAATTTAGAGCATTTAGGCAGGGACATGAAACTCATTTATAACATAGGCCACAAACAGCCCGCTTTGATATTAAATAGGTGTGACCAGTGAAACTCCTCTTTCTGTCAGTGTAAAGAACTTTAACTGCACATTTAATCCCTGAGATAGTTTAATATATCAACTTAATAGCGTTATAATATAGATAGCTTAATATCGACTGATTGACTGCTTCATGAGGTGGTTGAGGTAAACCACCTGCAGCTGAATGTGGCCAAAAAAAAAGGAGCTGGTGGTGGAGTTTGGCAGAAACAGTTCCCGACCCTCCCCCATCTGCATTGGTGGGACTGATGCCGAAATAGTCACATCCTACAAGTTCAGTGTATATGTAGGAGTTCAGCTGGATCACAAGCTGGAGTGGTCCGCCTACACGGACGCTGCCTACAAAAAGGGTCTGAGCCGGCTTTACTTTCTACGAAGGCTCAGATTCCTCTATATATGCAGCAGGCTGCTCTACATGTTTTATCAGTCTGTTGTTTCGAGCACCATCGTCTTTCCTGTGGCATGCTGGGATGCAGGCATCAAAGCAAAGGACGCAAACAGACTGAACAAACTCATCAGGAAGGCAGAGTCTGTTGTTGGCATGAAGCTCACCACCCTGGAGGAGGTGATCAGTGATAGCATGCTGGCAAGACTGCTGACGATCATGGACAATGACTCCAGGCCCCTCCATAACACACTGGACAATCTGAAAAGCAGTTTCAGCAACAAGTTCCTTTAACCTTGCCGTCTGAGGGAACGTTAGAAGAGGTTGTCCCTTCCCGCTGCTTTCAGACTCTTTAATTCATCCACTTGGGTCAGATCCACACATGTGGAACAGAATTAATCACACCTCAATGCACCCTGTCACTTTTGTACACCACAACATATATTTGCACACATACTTGTCCTTTTATAGTTATATGTATATTTATATTTATACCTACAGTGGGGCAAAAAAGTATTTAGTCAGCCACCGATTGTGCAAGTTCACCCACTTAAAATGATGACAGAGGTCAGTAATTTGCACCAGAGGTACACTTCAACTGTGAGAGACAGAATGTGAAAAAAAAAAATCCATGAATTCACATGGTAGGATTTGTAAAGAATTTATTTGTAAATCAGGGTGGAAAATAAGTATTTGGTCAATAACAAAAATACAACTCAATACTTTGTAACATAACCTTTGTTGGCAATAACAGAGGTCAAACGTTTACTATACGTCTTTACCAGGTTTGCACACACAGTAGCTGGTATTTTGGCCCATTCCTCCATGCAGATCTTCTCAAGAGCAGTGATGTTTTGGGGCTGTCGCCAAGCAACACGGACTTTCAACTCCCGCCACAGATTTTCTATGGGGTTGAGGTCTGGAGACTGGCTAGGCCACTCCAGGACTTTCAAATGCTTCTTACGGAGCCACTCCTTTGTTGCCCGGGCGGTGTGTTTTGGATCATTGTCATGTTGGAAGACCCAGCCTCGTTTCATCTTCAAAGTTCTCACTGATGGAAGGAGGTTTTGGCTCAAAATCTCACGATACTTGGCCCCATTCATTCTGTCCTTAACACGGATCAGTCGTCCTGTCCCCTTGGCAGAAAAACAGCCCCATAGCATGATGTTTCCACCCCCATGCTTCACAGTAGGTATGGTGTTCTTGGGATGCAACTCAGTATTCTTCTTCCTCCAAACACGACGAGTTGAGTTTATACCAAAAAGTTCTACTTTGGTTTCATCTGACCACATGACATTCTCCCAATCCTCTGCTGTATCATCCATGTGCTCTCTGGCAAACTTCAGACGGGCCTGGACATGCACTGGCTTCAGCAGCGGAACACGTCTGGCACTGCGGGATTTGATTCCCTGCCGTTGTAGTGTGTTACTGATGGTGACCTTTGTTACTTTGGTCCCAGCTCTCTGCAGGTCATTCACCAGGTCCCCCCGTGTGGTTCTGGGATCTTTGCTCACCGTTCTCATGATCATTTTGACCCCACGGGATGAGATCTTGCGTGGAGCCCCAGATCGAGGGAGATTATCAGTGGTCTTGTATGTCTTCCATTTTCTGATGATTGCTCCCACAGTTGATTTTTTCACACCAAGCTGCTTGCCTATTGTAGATTCACTCTTCCCAGTCTGGTGCAGGTCTACAATTCTTTTCCTGGTGTCCTTCGAAAGCTCTTTGGTCTTGGCCATGGCGGAGTTTGGAGTCTGACTGGTTGAGGCTGTGGACAGGTGTCTTTTATACAGATGATGAGGTCAAACAGGTGCCATTCATACAGGTAACGAGTGGGGGACAGAAAAGCTTCTTACAGAAGACGTTACAGGTCTGTGAGAGCCAGGGATTTTCCTTGTTTGAGGTGACCAAATACTTATTTTCCACCCTGATTGACGAATAAATTCTTTACAAATCCTACCATGTGAATTCATGGATTTTTTTTTTCACATTCTGTCTCTCACAGTTGAAGTGTACCTCTGGTGCAAATTACTGACCTCTGTCATCATTTTAAGTGGGGGAACTTGCACAATCGGTGGCTGACTAAATACTTTTTTGCCCCACTGTATATCTCTATGTTTATCCACTTATCTTAATGTTTATCTATCATAACTCTGTTTCTACACACATTTATATGAGTGCTTCTTGTTTTTTGTATATTTGCTGCTATGATAACCGATGATTTAACTCTTGGATTAATAAAGTTTTTCTGATTCTGATTCTGATAAAAAAAAAAAAAAAGAAGTGCAATTTCAACTGTACGTCTGCCATTTTTCTCCATGATAAAGAAATGCTGCTGCAGTAAATGAAATAAATCTATGAGTGTGACTCTTTCTGTATTATACCTTCTTGAAGCTGTTTTCTTAATTGTGTACATATTAATTATTAATGTAATTTTTACTAGTCCCTTGCACATTTCCTGTCTTACTTTTTAGTGTTCATTATGTTCGTTATTGTTGTTGGTTTTTATCCTGCCAGCTGCTGTAACACAATATTTTCCCCTCTGGGATCAATAAACTATCTATCAATATTTAGGCCTAAAAAGAAATAAATGTGTGAAATTACAGAAAAAACTCTGGCAAGCTGTCCCGTAATTACTTTTTTAAACAGGGTTTGTTAATTCACAGACCATACCACTTATTTATTTATTTTATTGAAATTTAACTTTATAATTTACTGTCGACTCAAAGTAAACAATAAAAAGCCAGGCACTTTGTTCATCCACCGAAGGCGGGACAAATAAAAGTACCAGCTGTTAATCACGAAAAACTGTTTTATTGGCTGAGAGGAACAACGTCTTGCGCCTGTCAAATACGTCATCACGCAGACATCCGACCTGTCCTTGAAGCTACAACACAGCCAAGATGGTCGCATACTGGAGACAGGCAGGCCTGAGGTATTAAAATAAAAATAAATATGCAGTTACAATGGAATGGCTTGTGGTAAATATTGATTGCTTTATTTTAACGAGGTTTAAAATGAGAACAGAATGCTCTGTCAAAGAAAATGTTGTTTTTTAGTGTTAAATTCTCAATTTAGCTACATAGCTAATATACTAAGTTTACTGACGTTAGTGTTCCCCACCGTATGCGTTTAATTTATGGCAGTAGCATTACCTCATTACTGAGTCAGGTGGTACTTCTTCTGATAGTATGTGGTTTGTTAATGAAGAAGAGGTTGTTCTTGTCCTCTACAGACAAATCATTGTCGGTAGCATTTAGCATGTGGCTAACCTGTGTGTCCTCTCTGCAGCTACATCCGCTTCTCCGCTATCTGCGCTAACGCGGTGCGGGCTGCCCTCAAGCCGCAGTTCAAAGCCGAGGCCATAAAGGCCGCAGAGTCCAACGTCAGAGTCCTCAAACCTCAAAATAAAACAGCATGTAAGTTCATCAGCTTTAAAGGTACCAATGATGTTCTGATCACAGCTCATGTCCTCTGATAGTATGAATGTCAAAGAGAGGCGGCTGTGACGGTGCTTTCAGTGTCTCCTTCAAATAGTGGTGTACTAGGTTATTATTACTGTTGCACACACATTTAAGCTCCATATCGTTGTCCTGTCTAGTTATGGTGAAGCTGGCCTCGTATTTGAATTGTCGAATGCATAACAATTTAACAGTGCATCAGTTTAGCGTTACATTTTATTCAGACAAAGTCAAATGCTCTCAATAAATAAATCAAAATATAAAGGAACATATTGGTTTAGGAAACGTAAGTATGCATTGAGATTTATAATACACAAGTTTTTTTGAGTATTAAAATTCAGCATTTGAGTGCATTTATTTGGTTGTTTCAGTAGTGGTCACAGGCTTTAGCAGGTAATTGTATGCTCGTATTGCTAACTGTATATGTGCTGTGGTGGTTTCCATTCTTATCAGGACTCTGAACTCGATGACTTGGTGCAACATTTCACCAACTTGTTTTATTGTGGTGAGGTGAGCTCCAGGAGCATTTAACAAATGTGACAAATTCTGTGGAAGGGGAAATGTAGATGTTTTATTAGGCGTGGAGAGTTTAGGAGCATGTCGCATGCTCCTAACATGGGTACTGTCCTTTGTGGCTGACAGCTTAAGTTCTCAAATTTGTTTAATTCTAACCTTACAGTCACTGAATGTTTTAGATTTACGAAGACATTTTATGAGGATCTTTTCATTAATGTTTCCATTCTGCTTTGCTTTCCTTCCAGGACGTTTGACCATGATGTAGATGTTTTTTTTCATGGGTTGTGAGGTCCTGCAGCTTACCTGTCCTGCACACCGTGGAGAAGAAAAATAAAAGCTGGTTAACATCAAGATGATGTGTTAGACTGGGGACCTGAATGACACTGCACCCCCGCCCCCCTTTTCATTTGTAATCAAAATTGTATTAAAGATGGATGTTGGAATTCTTTTGTCGCCTTGTGTTCTTGCCCTTGTAGTGTTGTAGTGAATCTATTGTGGTATTTATAGTACTGCACAATAAGACCATGATTTTTTGTCAAACATTTTATTTTGATATAAAGCAATGGAGTACTCTTCATAGTTATGCACAGAAATGTAGTATTTACAGAGGTATGTGTGTGTGGATCCATGAGTATATTAGTCATTAGAAGTCAGATGGGGATGTCATATTTTATACCAGTAAAAAAATGTAATTCGAAAGCATGCGTTAACCAATGGTATGAAAACAAATCGCATTAAAAAGAAATCAATAGGGCTTTTTACTTTTAAATGCAGTTAAGATCATAGGGTAACGGGTTTTTTTTCTGGTAGGTAATATAATAGATCTTTGGTCACTTAATTTTTTAGATTTTTGTGTAGGTGGTAATTTAAATTCATCAAATTTGCTTTCTGGATAGGAATTGAAGTGTTGGTGAACAGTGCAGCTCTCTCATTAATGACCTCTAGTTTATGGTCACATGAGAGGTTTTTGGCTGTGGTATATCTTGATGTCTGACCTTTCATATCTTTAGCAATGATTTACTGAGCTGCTTAAAAACACTTCTCAACTTGTCCTGTCACTTAACGTCAGAGGCCATGATTGAAAGGACACGCAGGGTAGCTTAATGATAAAGCCAGACCATTTTCCAATAATAGATTCATGCTGATGTTTCGTTTGTACTTTTTTTTTTTTTTTATTTACTTGAAATCATCCTTCATAAGTTACAAGAGTAAAGCATGGGCATTCTGACAAGCCACTGAGCCCTAGCTGTCTTTCTTCTCTCTGGTCATCTTGATCATGGTCTCTGGTGATCGATAGAGGAAGATGAGCTTCTCAAACAGTGTCTCTTCTAGCTCCATCTCTCCCGTCTCACGAACCACAAAAATGTCTGTGCAAAGCTTCAGGACTCTGTCGACACATGGTAGCTCCTCAAACATGATGGACCTGGATATCCCATTGAAGAATTCCCTGACAAACTTTCCGATGACTAGCACCACTGACATGTAAAGACCCACGATGCTGTCGTGAAGAGGGAAAGAGGACAGGTTTTGTGTGTAAATGAATCCACAGCTATGAGAAAGATTTCCTGTCAGGATGCAGCTAAAATGTCTTGTTACCTACCCGTGTCCGGCCAAAAAACCCAGACTGGAGGGGCTGACTTTATCGCTGAACACCACTAACTCGATGCTTTGACATTTGTGCTCGGAGGACGTGACAACTGGGGGGCACTCTTCCACCACCCACCACTGATCTGCCTCCTTGTTTGACGTCCCATTGACCTGCTGAAGCTGGATTGACATGGGCCTGAAGAAAGCCAGCGCCTGAAGGTCTGGACGGTCTGTCAAGTCTAAGAGATGATATGGGTTTAAAGCAAAGTGCATGTTTTAAACACCAACAACAGGGAATGAGACTGACCCGCTTTGATCAGGTAAAAAAATACAAAGAGTAACTAACCTACTTTCATCCTGGTTCCCATTTTGGACTCAGGTCCTTTGGGACCCCTGATGAATTTAGGCAGCAGAGAATCAATAATCCTAGAGAGACAAGAAAACTCAGATTAACACCATAAAAATTTCAAAACATTCACTAATGTTGTACACTGGAGCTCTCCAGGGCTGCCTGAGTTCCCTTACATTAAATTTAGTTTGATGTTTAACCTTCTGTGTGCTATAGGGACAAGAAGAGCTGCAGAGCCATATTTTCTACATTTCTGTTTGATTTACATTTACAAATATTTCATCACCTGAATAAAACACAATAATAAAGCATGCATAAACCATCTGATTGTGTTTTGACTGAGACTCACACAGGTCTGCTGCTGTTGCCTTTAAGCATTCGCACAATCCCTTCCCTCAAGGTTTTGTCGTCAAACTTCACAGTGTGCTCTCCCACGGTCTCTGCATTCATTGATATGGACGCATTCCTTAGGAGGGGAACATATTTGCCGGTGTCAAGTGTTATTTGCACTGGTGCAAAGTGCAGGCAAATGATGTGAAATTGCAAGTGCTTAAATAAAATTAGCAGAAAATATCAAGTAATAAGAAATAATGGGCTAGTTTCCCAGATTTTTGAAGTTGATATGACAGTATAACAACAGTCATGTGAAAAAGTAAGTACACCCTCTGGTTCAGTACTTTGTATAACCCACCTTTAGCAGCAGCAGCAAGTTCATTTTCTCTATGACTTTAGCGGTCTTTCACATGTGGAGGAATTATGGTTGACTCTTTTAATGTAAACATTGCTTCAGTATATTGAGGTTAATAAGTATTCTATTGAGCTCATTCACGGTTTTCATCATTCAGGCTACTGTGCTTGGGATCATTGTCCTATTGCACAACCCAGTTTGGGACAATGGCCTTACATTTGAGTCAACCATGAAGTCCTCTGGATAGCAAAGTATACAAAGGAGTTAATGGTTTGCTCAATGATTGTGTCTGTAAAACAAGCCCAAATCATCACCCCTCCTCTATGCTTGACAGTTAGTATGAGGAGTTTTTGCTGATGCATTTGGTTTTCTCTAATTGTAATAATAAAGGACATTGTTGCAGAAGTCTTCTTGCTGTGGCGCCTTGTTCTTTTTAGAGAATAGATGCTTCCAAACAAGCCATACTTGTTCAGTCTATTTGTATTTGTACTGTCATGAACTTTAACATCTAACATGCTAACCGAGGTCTGTAGAGTTTGAGATGTAGTCATTGTTTTTTTTTCTTCCCTGAGCATTGCATGCTCTGACTTTGGGGTGAATTTGCTATGACGGTGTCCATATCTTTGATGGTTAAATTACTTTTAAGAAAAATAAAATTTCTTCCTTTGTCTCAACTAGCTGACAAAAATACTAAGCAGAAATGATCTGAAGGTGAGAGATACACACACACACACAGCCTGACCTGAGCAGTGTCCAGCGTAAGGTCATGTATATGTGAGACGAGTTGCTGAGCTCCTGGATCATGGCCGCTCGACTGGCTGGGCTGATGGTCCACAGTAAACTGGCATCGCTCTTGATCTTAGCAACAAGAATGTCCTCAGCCTCATAGTTCATGATGAACTGCATGGCAGACTGAGAGAGTGATTGAGAGATGATTAGATTTCCTAGGTTATTTCAGCAAATGCCACTACAGTGTTCTGGTGAATTTGGATAATGATATTTCAACATCAACTAGTGTTATATAATACAAACACAGCATAAACTCTATTTCAATATGGCACAGTGAGTCCACGTAGAGTTAATAATGAATAATGAATGTAATAAGTGTAGTGTCATCTGACCACCAGAAGTTATATCTTCTTGTAATGGATATTGTGTAAGAAATGCTGGACAGTAATGTATTTGTACAGGTGTTTTGGTTTTCTGCTCTAATACCTGAATGACTGCTCCCTCCTGTGGTCATAGATGGTATTATTACAGCTAGGGCTGAGCTCATTAATTTGTTTTATAGTTTTCGAGGTTAATGTATTCTGTTAAAGAACCAGATTGAGTGAAGCTTTGATGCTTTATGTATTTGTTTCTATTTACAGTAGAATAAACTGTGTCTCACTGGATGAGTTGCATAAACTTTGGTGAGCCTGTTGAATTTGGCTTCTGTGTAAGGCACCAAGTTCTGCTCCTGGGCGCTCATAGTGAACAAAGGCTGTGAGAACACACAAAGATGCAGCAGAGAATTAACACATGTCCTCACACATACACATAAACCATGACACTATTGCAGGGAAGTGATGTTTCTTGTGTTTAATGATAGCAAATATAAATTTAGTTTTCCATGCACCGTGACTTTGCCGTTTCACCTTAGAAGGAAGCACAAACTTTATAAATAATATTAGTAAGCATAACGTTTTTTTGTGGAGAAAAAGTATAATGAACACAAAATATGATGTATTGATTCTGACCTCGTATCCTGCGATGCTGAGCTGGATGGAGACGTCTAAAGGCTGATTGGTCACTCCGGCTGCTGACTGGACCAGTGACATGAAGAGCAGTGGGAACCAGATGATGCTAATGAGAGCAAAGATGATGAAACCTCCCATTCCATATTTCACCACCTTCTTCTTCTTCTGCCCCGGAGGGTGGGGGAATTTCTGGAAGAATTACGAATAGATTACCATCAAAAGTTATTCAGTCCACTGGATAAAGACGTGCCATTTCAACAGCTCGTCTCAATTTTCCTGCATCATAAATTTATAAAGGTAAGCAAAGAGTTCTGGTAGCTCACAGCCCAGACTCTCTCATATTTTTAATGGAAATTTCTATAGTCTACACTGAAAAACACACATTTTTCTGTAATTTAATTGTTTATTTTGTACTTGTTCAGGGACTAAAATGATTTTAAAAGTAATTTCAACTACTTTCTTAAGCACTCCTGCTTACTTTCTCAGACTCCCTCCAGCACTTGAGGACGAATATGTTAGCGTAGATGTCTTCAACGCAAATCCAACTGGAGAGAGACAGCGTGGTGTCGGTCCAAACCCAATCCATCACCGCCCTCAGCTCTGTCAGGAAGGGAACCATCCGAAAACTGAAAGAGGAGAAGAGAGAGAGAGAAAAATGTTTTGAATTAAAATAAAAATTTGATCAGTCACATTGTAAAACATGTGTCTGAAGTATTTATGTTGGCGGTTATTTAGTTACAGTTTAGCCGGTTTTTGTACCCCTGAAAGAGGAAGAGGTTCAGGTAGTTGTAGTTCTTGGTGAGGAAGTTGCCCAGGATGCGGTTTGGGTAGCCACATTTGATCTGGTATGCAGACAGGCCGAAGTAGATGCACTTTACAAAGTACCACAGCTGAGCAACTGGGTTTCTGTTGAACCTCCTGGAGCAAATAAACAGAAGAGATATCGATCTTTGCTCCTTTTATTGTCACGGATCAGATTTGTTTATTTTTTATTTTTATATACTGTGCTTAACAAATTTAATAGGCCTCTGTCAAATGTAAGATTTATGTGACATTAATCCACCAGTATGTGCAAGCTCTTTAACTGAAATCAAATTTTTAATGCTAAAATATAAGTATTGTTGTTATCCATGAAATTCTAAGATTTACTGTTTTACAAAAAAGCTGAAAAAAATAATAAAGCTTCATTATTTTTTGATTACCATGCCAGATTACAGTTATCCAGCCCTGAACAGAAAAATTAGTTTTGGTGGTTGAATGTTTGAAAAGGTCAGTCATACAATGCCAACTTTATTTACAAAGCACTTCATTGAGTTTGACTTTATTTTACTGAGTAAAAAATGAGAAGAAGAAGAATTTATTGAACAATGACCTCTCTGTGACACCAGGGAGAATGAAGAACATCCAGAAGTGTATGCCAAACACCAGCACCACCTGGAAAACGCACTTTCCCAGCAGAGACTTCTTCAAGTAAAGGGCTCGGTCCACTATCATGGTACCAAACTGGATCAGTAGCATGACCAGAAAGGCCTCTGGAACCTGGTCTTCTGACAGTGACTCTGTGATGTCAGCCGCTGCAGAGTATTTCTACAGAGCGATGAAAATTAGCCTCATTGTCATAAATCATACATGTCAAGTAAATTTTATTTATGATTTAAATAATAAGAAATATTCATATGTTTGTGTAGTCTTACCCCAAAAGCCCAGTATCCGTATATGGTGACAATGAAGTTGACGACATCAATGAGAAACATGAGGGCGTAGACGTCACACACAGGGCTGTAATCTGGGTGAATGATGTCATAGAAAAACTGCCTTATAGGTAAGTAGATGTGAAGGCCGCTGCAGAAAAAGAAGAGACTGCAGAGTAAGACAGAAACGGGAAGCTCCTCTCCGCTAAAAATAAATCTATGGAAAAATATTATCTACCAAAATAAAGTAATGATTAACATCTCAGAAAACAGACTTAGTGGACTGCAGACAACTCACACTTCTATGGTGGCAGCTTTGGCTTGTAGCATCCTCTCTCTGATCTGCTGTCTGATCCTCTGCTTCCTTGTCAGTGGAGCCTTATGTCGTTCCCGTCTCTTTTTCTTGCTTTGCTGCTTTTTGGGCTTCATCTCTCCAGTTTAAAAAATAAACAAATTAAAAGAAATTGAGAAAAAACTAGCCATTTGCTGGTAATGAATTCAACATGACAACTTCCAAAAATGAGATAATGAACATGGAGACTCTTTATTCAAGACATGCAGGGATCTTCTGAATATTCACCACCAGATTCTGCAGATTCGCCTTTTTTCAGTCTACAGAATAAGGAGGTGGTGGACGCCTGGAGGGGGAGGAACCTCAGACGGCGTGATGGTTGCTCCCTGCTGCCCATCTTCTCTGCTCCGGTCTTCTTCTTGTCCACTTTCTTCTTCAGCTTCTTGAAGAAATCGGGCATCTCAACCTCCTTGTTGTCCCACAGCCCGTGGCACTGCAGAGACATAGACACAGGCAGCACTTGAACATTTCAAAGTAGCTGCTTGAAAATGATTTACAGTGGTTAGTTTTCACATTACCTTTAGGATAGATCGGTGGAAGAACAGCGCGAGCAGCTGAATTAGGTCGAAGAGGACATAGCCGTCCTTCTTCTCCACCCCAATGATGTTGGGCAGGGCGAAGGGCCGGTCAGCGTTGATGCCTCGGTAGGCAGAGGTGGTCCAGGGGAAGAAACCAAACTGGAAAAAGTACTTCACCACAACAGTCAGCTGAGACAAACAAGAGAGACACAAGAGATGCGAGTGAGTTCTGTTTCCAGCACGCACATTAAACTATTCAACAAATCAACCATTAAAAGCATTATATGTGTATCTAGTATTTGCATTAAGAAACTAAAAACACACCCTTGCTTCATTTAGATTTTATCTGACGTATTTACAAGAAAACCTACTTCGGTGTAAATGATGGCTGTCATCCAGAAGCGTTTGGTCGGCCGAGGCACAGACAGCATGGCCCAGAGGAATATGAGAATCGGCAGGATGAGGGAGAGGAGCGAAGCTGACACAATGTGGTTTAGGATGATCACAAAGTAGCATAGCATCTCTGACTTGGACACCATGGTGTTATAGAGGGCAAACAGCAGCTTCAGCGGCCTCGGCAAGGTCACGAAAAACTTGTCGGACTCGGAGATCTCATCATTTTCAAACATGCTTCAGAATCAGAAAGGACAGAGAAGAGAGGAAGACGAAAAACACAATGATGGAGATTAAAGCTCTTAAGAGATGGAGCTTATATCTCTTTTGTCCTGCATACTACATTTTTTTGTGTCTACTAACTTGTTGAGTAGCAGCTCACTGGCAGTGAGGTTCCTCGTTTCTTGACTCAGAGGTCTGGGAGACTCTGCGAGGTCAAGACTCTTCTCTCCATCGCTATCCCTGAGATCCAGCGAGGTCCATTCTGGGTATTCAGCACCTTCTTCCTCTTCTCTTTGCAGCAATTCCTCATCCCGCTCCTCTTTCTCCACCTCAGGATCTTCTCGTTGTTCTTGTTCTTCTTCACATTTCATCTCAACTTCTGTTTGTTTCTCATCCTCCTCTTGTTCATGAAGTTCTTTTTGTTCTTCACAGCTTTTAAGAAACGAGCGAATAAGAAATCTTACTTTCAGGAATCATAGAATCACATCTTGAAAGACAATTCTTGTATCTGAAGCTGTTTCTGGTAAATGAAACCTTTCCTGCAATTATGCGTGTTATTTATGTGGTGTTTGCAGTTTTACTGACTGGGATGAAGAACAGGAAGAAGTTATTCTCAATGGAAAATAATAATTTTATGAATTCTGCACTCGAGTTTTTGTCTGTTAGATTTGTCTGTTAGAGATCACAGCTAACGACAGGATTAAACTGAGCAGAAATATGTGTCTAAAGCGTCACTCATCCATTCACCTGGGTGAAAGTTCCTCAGTGTCAAAAGATGTCATGTCAATATTGGCCTCTTTAAAGAGCCTTCGTCTGAGCTGGTCAGCAGCAGGTGACACAGCAGGAGGCTCATCCAGCTCCTCCTGCGTTGGCTGCCGGGACACCAGCATCGTCTCGTCTGTCATGCAGCTGAAGTTAAGCAGGAGGGAGAGACTCAGTGTGTGTGCCTGAAAGGTAAACTATGACTATGTTGTCTGTGTGTACCTGGAAACACTGCTGCCCCAGGAAATTTTGGAGGCTTGGTTCTTCAGCTTCTTGTATGCGTGTTGTGAAGAAGGGCTGGCAGGTGGAGAGCCGGGAGCTGACAGGGATTTATCTAGATTGTCCTGAGATGACAGTGTGTTCTGACGGGACTTCCAGTTTTCATAAAACTGCTTCACACTCTCCTGACTCACCTCTTTACCCTGCGGAGCCAGATAATACAGACAAAGAGTGCTAATAGGTGCATTAGGATAAAGGATCCTGGTTAAATAAACTGAAGATGTACCAAAAACACTTTAAAGACAAATTTAAAGACATTTGTGTTTAGTGTTCATCTTATGCATGGGTCATGAAGGATTGCCTGGAATGTACTGAACTTGCTAATAGCAGATAATGTTGTTTTTTCCCCCCAGAAAACTGTGTTAAATATAAATATCAGCCTTGAGACTAATTGTGAAACTTGTTCTGTTATAATTACATTGCTTATTGACTAAAATCAAGTGTTTATCTTGTCAGCTGACCTTCTTTTGCTGCTGGTTGAGTAACGCTCGCTCGAAGCGCAGCACTTTGGAAATGCCCAGGTTGTCTTTACAAAATGAGTTCAATCCCTCCGTCAGGTCATCAAGAAGAGACTGAAGGAACACCCAGCTGAACTTTATCGTGCTGATGATGCGCTGCAGGATGTTTTCTGTAAGAGGTTATGTGTAAAAGCACAGTAAGCCAATTAGAGTGAAGGTTTTCCATGCTTTTAATGCTTCCTGTTTTCATTGCAACAACAAGCAGAGGGTCATTTGGAACTAGGGCATTCCCATCCCTTAGAAGTATATACCTTTTTTCTCCTCTCCCTCCTCCTCCACAACACTTTCAACACTTGGTTCGTCCTCACTGGATTCTGCTTTATCAATGCCTGGAGAACAAGAGCCATCATCAAACTGTTTGTGATACAGCATGTCTCTATAGTTACAGTCCACTTTACCATACATGTACTAGTAAGAGTAGCACTAGTAAACACGACATGATCCGTTCTCACCCTGCTGCCTCTGCAGCTCTCTCTTTGCTTTCTTCTTCTCTTCTTTCTTTATTTTTGTCTTCTCCTTCTTCAGGTCCTTCAAAGCCTTCTTTGAACTCGTGACCCAGGCCTCATAGGCCAACTAGAATTAAAGACAAAGATGCACAGATCACCCACTGATCTTACAACATAGATACAGCAGCTACAAAACTCAAAACGAACACTTTAAGGGGAAATTGTGAATTACTTTAACTGTATCTCCATTGCTTTTAGTTTTGGCTCAGATCATTCTGGCTCTAACCTGAAAAGCAGATTTCTTCTTTGGTGGTTGCTCTTCCTCTGTCTTCTCAGGAACTTCCTCTTCCTCCTCCTCACTGTCACTCTCAAACAGGTGGTAGCCACAATTGTTTTCCACTGTGTTAAACAAAGCAGTGTCAAAACTACATGCACACACAGACATACCACTGAGCCTCACAACAAGGCATCTGATCTGCTCTAAAGAAGCAGGTCAGTGGCTAAAATCTGGTGCTGCATTTACAGTCAGGCTAAAAACATTTCTCTGATTAAATTGAAAAGAAGTGAAGCACACAACCCAATGATAGGAAACAGCATTGTCTTCGCTCTTTCCTCTGCCAATACTCTCTTTCTTTCACACTGTTTAAGCTCACCTCCAGGCTGAGAGACCCAGGGCTTCCACCATTTTCCTGCGTCTCTCTTTGCCTTCTCGTCATCACCTGGAATTTACAGTTCGTTTTGTTTATGTGTTGATGATATTTACTGGCTTCCATAAAGTAAACACATCCATCACAGAGAAAAAAAACAAGCAGACTAAACCCCTCCTCAAACATCCCTCACCATACTGTCTCTACTCTACTGTATGAATTTGGCCTGTTTTCCTTGCTAACATTAGAAACTGAAAAAGAGTCACTTGTGTTACCAGGTGTCACCTGCTCCTGATCAGCAAGAGGTTCTTCTGGTGGTGCAGGTCGACTCTTCTGTTTAGATTTGATCTTCTCCATCCTATAGGAAGAAGGCTGAAAGGTTAGTTTATAACTTGCTGCTTAGGAAGAGGGGAAGTGTCATGGTCTTTACTGTAAACCTGATCCATTAATGGTTTCAGTGTAAGTGTTCTTACTGTTTCTTCAGAGCCTCCACTGATTTCTTCTCCATCTCCAGTCGGGCTGCTACCTGTTTTTTCACTTTGGCCTCAAACAATTCAGCGCCCCTTCAAGGTCGAGATGGACAGGGACATTAACTGCTGCTTTAGCTTTTACTTTGTTTGTTTGTTTTTGCATTAACAAGCTAAGTTTACATTGTGACAAACATAAGGCCCAAAATGTGTGACAAAATTGGCCTGGCGCAGACTCCAGTGCGGTCTAATTATTACAGGGCAGTCTGGGCAATGTTTTACACATCATACAGATCTTGGCAACAGATTTCTTTCATTTAGTAGAGTAACACTTCTTAGTTATGCAGCAAAACTGAGACATACTGTTGAAACTGCTCTTTTTCTTATATTGAGATATTTCAGCAATTAAATGTGCAAATAAACTTCTGTATACAAACACAAAGAAAAGAAAGTTTCACTGGTCTGGCCCTCTCAGGATGAAAGTGGGTTGTATCTGACCCACCATGTAAAATGAGTTAGAGTAAGAGATTAGTGATGTCTTTTTACAGCTACTAAACAGAACAGAAAAAAACCCAGAAAAAATAAACTGCAGTTTGGTCATTCTAGCATAGCCTTGTAAGCCTTAGTAAATTCACAGCAACTCAAACAAACATGCAGAAATACATTTTCATGCAGTTAGGACCAAATCACGTTGTTCTTTCCAGGAAAATTACTGGAAATTATTATTAGGAATTCTGTGTAATGAATTATCCATGAAAGAGAGAGCTACCAAAAACCTCTCGTAAACAGCTTTCGCATGAATTCTCGTGTCTTTGGTTTTCTTTTATTTTTTAAGTGTTACACTCAATCTAGATTTATCCAACAAAACATATCAAACTTTCAAGTTTTCAAATCTTATTGACCTTATGTGTAAAGCTTTAAGACTACTGTATGTTATAGAGCTAAACCTGAAAATGAAACACTGACCTAGAGGCCAATATCTTAGAAGACTTGAGGTCAGACACCACATAGAGGAAGTAGTAGCTGAGGAAGACCCTCCTTTGTGCCAAGAGGACAGTGAAACAGATCGCATCCCAGACAATGCCGGCTTCACCTGCAGGTAGCTCACATTCATCATCGGGATCAGCTGAAAGGCACACAGGGTAGGAGAAATATGTCTGAAGAATTTACAGCAGATTTTAACAAACTTTTACATGACAGAAAACAGTTCTGCATCTGGGGCAATCGTGGCTTAAGAGTTGGGCATTCGTCTTATAATTGGAAGGTTGCCGGTTCGAGCCCCGGCTCCGACAGTCTCGGTAGTTGTGTCCTTGGGCAAGACACTTCACCCGTTGCCTACTGGTGGTGGTCAGAGGGCCCGGTGGCGCCAGTGCCCGGCAGCCCCGCCTCTGTCAGTGAGCCCCAGGGTGGCTGTGGCTACACTGTAGCTTGCCATCACCAGTGTGTGAATGGGTGGATGATTGTGTATAGTGTAAAGCGCTTTGGGGTCCTTAGGACCAAGTAAAGCGCTATACAAATACAGGCCATTTACCATCCTCTGTTATGTAGAATAATGACTTTGATTTTAATTTTAACCTCCTAAGACCCGAAATCTTCCATGGCGTGCATTTTTAATTTCTCTTTGATATTTGGGCATATTGGGGCATATGAATGTAAAAAAAAAAAAAAAAAAAACAGATTATTCTTTTACCTTATTTTTGATTTTAAGAAAAATAAGAGCCACATATGAGGATATTCGTTTAAAATTCAGTAGTAGCAGTATAATGTCCTCGTAAAAGGATATCAGGCCCTTGTAGAGCAAAATTGAGTATTTTGGTCTAAATAACCCAAAATGTGATGTCCACATATGTGGACGCCAGGTCCTAGGAGGTTAATGTATACCAATGGATATTTAGTTCTGCATTTTATTTTGGCTAATTAAAATGATAATTTTAACCTTCCAAATGAAGTGCAACTATAAAAATAAAAAAGTAAAATATAACACAGCTGTAAAAAAGTGTTGTAAAACATCTAAAAAATGTTGAATGTCAACATAAAAACTCTAATTTTCCATCATGTATTTCTGTTGTGTTTTTTTCTTTTTTTTTAATGATGCTTATAATTATTGTATCAGCACTGTGACAATTTCAGTTTGAACTTCAGCAGGTCATGCACTGAGTTGCTGCAATGTGATTGGCTGATTAGATATTTGCATTTATGAGCGGTTGAACAGGTGTACCTAATAAAGTGGCTTTGAGTGTAAATATACCATCGGAAATTCTGGCACATTCTTTCTCCCTAACACAAATCGTGACTAAATATCCTTGTTACAGACACTTACGGACATCATAACCTTTGATGGTGCAAAACATGCTAAATGCCTGAATTAGCCAGCAGCTGTTCTTCATCAGGCTTTCCAGGTAGGCACAAGAACCCAGCTGAAAGAAGGCAAAAAGAGGCACTAATCAGTAATGCATGATTTAAAAAAAAAATAGCTGCATGTCTTAAATTATTCTGTACAATTGTACAACTTCTGAACTTCTTTATGGTATGGTCGCTTACAGACACCAGGTTCTTCATGGCGATCACAAAGCAGGTGTACCCAATGAGCCAGTCCCACAGCCGCAGGATGTATCTGACTGGCTGCATCAGCACACTGCCTCCAAACAGCATAAAGTAGAAACAGGCCACCAGGTAGCCGAGACAGAAGATGTTGATGCGTGTCGTGCCAGTGATGAAAATGAGACAAAGCACCAGCCAAAAGAAGTAGCTGAAAACAAACACCTTCACCATATCAAGATAGCACCTGAGGACAAAACAGAGACCACATCTTCAGTTTAAAAAGAAAGCAAATCATACTGCCAAATATTACAAAGCTAAAGCATCGCTATAAAAAATATGTAAGCACTAGAGTTAATCTAGTTTTTGATTTTCTATTAGTTTTTATTTTTAGACGCCACATGGAAGAGGGCATATTTTAGAGGCAGGATTTAGGAAAATCAGTACAGGTAATACAATAAAAACACTGACTCACAGTCTTACAGACATTCAGACTCCCAATAAACACATCCATGACTGCTTCATTAAGCAAGTTGTGATAAAATCAAATTATCAATTATATTAAACTAACAAATATTAAAACTTTCAAAAAAAAATTTATTTTAATTTGATTTCCAAGTTCACAAAATGTTTTAGTTAGTTTTGATATCTTTCAAGAGTCTAGTTTCTATTTTTATTTAAGTTAATTTAAAAAAAACCCTTCTAATTCCAGTTTTTACTTTAGTTTTAGTAAACTATAATAACCTTGGAAAGTACATATTTAAAACTCTTCAAGTAGTTTATTCCTTCTCTGTATTTACATTAAGATACAGCAAAAAAATTATTATTAAAGTGCACGTTAATCATATTTAATGTACAGGCTTATGATGTAATTGTCCAGGCTTGTGGATTTAATTGAATGGATTTCTTACTTTTTCAAATGTTTGAGAGAATGTTTTTTAAATTTTGTAGAAAGAGTAAATAAGAAAAGAAATTTAGATGAAAACTGTTAAAGGTTTTTAAAAAAGAATGAACTGAATAAAAGGGTTTGTATTTTAACAGTTAAAAATGCACACCATTGTTTTTCTTGTGACATTACCAATAAGTTTGATGTGTCACATGGCCCTTTTCCTGTTGAAAAAACAAAAGTTGTATCCAAGATGGCCGACTTCTAAATGAGTTTGCCCCCTCACATATACTAATGTGCCACAAACAGGACTTTAATATCACCAACCATTCCCATGTTATTACGGTGTATCCATATAAATGGCCCACCCTGTAGTTTAGCATGGGAACACTACATGCCTAAACAGAGTTAGTTATAACACTAACACTTGCACTGCAGACAATAAGAAAGTATTCAGTGCAGTTGTAGTACAATGAATAAATGCATGGATGTGAACAGACAGGGGAGAATTCAATGATTTATGTTTTGTTTTCTGTTTATATGTTTAATAAAAATCACGAGCTCTTTACTAAATGTTGCTTCTGTCTGGAAGCGAGGCCTCAGATGCTCCCTGTGGGCATTGACATCACTCACGCACATCAACATAATGGAACATGATGTGGTGTTATTATGTGTAAACAAATAAGCAAGTTCTTTCTTTTATCAGTCATTAACCTGCTAGCTCCTTAGTACAAAGTCTGTCTGGTGAATTTACAGTAAGTCAAAATCAGGCTTCCTGCCTTCTGTGCACGCTTTTCTGGCGGCTCCATAGAATCGAACTGAATCAAATCTTCCAGCATTGTCCAAAGTACATGTGTGATGACGGCTTTATTTCTTAAGTTGGCAGACGGGGCTTTAAAAGGGTGTTCCCTCTGATTAGGCGATCAGTCGTCTGCGAATAGCCCAAAAGTTCAGCAGAGAAATAAGTAGAGATATAAATAATAATTTTGTCGTCCCTAATGTGTGTTGAAACAAAGGAGCCCGAGCCTCAAAATCCTTGGCTTGCTTGCAATTTTACAAATAGGGAATAATTAATAAATGAATCAATAATATAGGTGGCAGGGATGATTAGTTGGATTACAACAATCAGAGAAGAGGAGCAGGAAGAGTGCATGTGAGAGAACGGTGCAGAGCAAGAAGGACAATCATTTAGATTAAATCTGAACTTGTTCAAACAGTTCAATCTTACTTCATGTATTTTGTAGCCATCATAATCAGAAAATTCAGACTTCTTCTGCATACACGGCACTGAGTCCTGGGGGCAGCAGCATAAGCAGAGAAGCCCATACCTTCCTCTTTCAAGCCACCTCCTTCAGTTCATCCAGGGGAGCATCGAGGCATTCCCAGCCGAACTCAGAGAGATTATCTCTCCAGCGTGTCCTGGGTCTACCTTGGAGCCTGCTCACGGTAGGGGAAAACACCTCATCCAGGAGGCACCAACAAGCATCCTTGTCAGATGCCTGAACCACCTCAGCTGGCTCCTTTCAATGTGGAGGAATAGCGGCTCTACTCTGAGCCCCTGAATGCCTAAAACCTATCACCAAGGGGCAGGCCAGCTTGTTTCCGCCACTTGTATCTGTAATCTTCTAAGCTGCCAGGGAGTCGAATTTCTTGTATTTATTTTAATGTAAAATTGTACATAAATTACTAATTCCAAATGTATTTTCCACATGGAAATTTTTTGGTTTTGTCTGAGAATTTTCAGAAATATATTTTGTGGACAGCAAGAAATCTGAAGACTGAAATAAAGCCCATTAACAAAGGTTCCTGGAAATGAGACACGCATAAATTAATAATCTAATTCAACCCTTTAATGCTCCTAAAATGACCACAGACCAGAGTGATGGGCTCCCAACTCTCCATATGCAGTTTAACCCACAATACAAGAAGTGGTTTGATGAGAGTGCTGGATTATGGAGTTCAGGCTATTTCCTGCTCTGATCAACACTAAATTTAGATTTGGAGGGTGAGTCATGTTAAAGATATGAAGAAAATAAACTGAACAACAGGATTACACGGTGTCAGTATACTGATAACAGACATATCAACCCTACAGCAATTAAGAATCATACTTTCTGACCTGCAGTGAAGAAAGTTGTCAACAGGTATGAACTGGTTGAAGGAGCAAGGATCCAAACTGCGGCTGATCTCGACATTGTCCCCGGCCAGCAGTCGCACTGCAGCTCGGTTCTCCTCCTCAAATACGTGCCACTGCAGAGACGAGCAGAGCAGCAGGAGGTAGTCATCTGCAGACGGAAAAGGACAAAAATGGGAGACGCTAACCCAGAAGAGGAAAAGAAGATCAACAAAATAAGAACTTAGAAGATCAACTCACAGAATATGAATAAAGGATTGGGTCTCATGGCAAAGTCCGGCATGTAAAACCACTTAATCACATTAGAAGACAAAGGGTGAACAGCTGTTCTCCAGGGGTAATCTACCAAGCAAATGGAATAAAAGGCATAGCACAGATTATTTTCATTTATATATATTTATATTTTTCCTTTGAAGTGATTTAGGTGATTACATTTTTTATCTTAGAAACTTTATTTATATTTTTTTCAAGACATGGAAGCAAAACTGCTACAAACTATTAGAAAGATCCTTACCAACACAGAAAGCAGGAGGGATGCCGATGCAGAGCAGATACTGCAGCACCATGAGGCCCGCTGTAAACGTGCAGTATTTAGACCACACTTCACCAATCGCCTTCCTGCGTCGCCGAGACAGGACGGCTAGCAAGGCGCAGGAATGGAGCAGGGCGTAGAAATCCATCCTCTGACCAATCACATTGACTGCAACGATTAAACTGATCTAAGAAGCAGTACAAGCATGGGAAGAAGTTAGAGATGTGCACTTTCAGTTAAAGAGAAACAGAATGAATACTGCAGGCCTGAAAAAGTACCTCGAGTCCAAATTTGTAGAAAAAGAAGTTGATGAAGTACTTGATGCATGGCAGGATGCCATGATCCAGGTGCTGCCTGGTGATGCCTTGGAAGATAATGCTGAAGGGTGGAGGCTTCAGGCTGTTATTGAGACGAAAGTAGAGCTGGTGGCGGTGGACAGTAGACTCGAACACCAGCAGACCCAGGACCATCAGATGGTTCTACCACAGTAAAAAAAACAACAACCAATAATTACTTTAAAGCTATAATAATAGTATGCATATCAAAGTATTATTTTCTCTAAACAAAACTACTGCTAAATAACTGAAATCTAAATTTCTTAAAGATTTTTGCCCTAATGAAGTTTCATGACTAGTAAATGACTTGATGCATGTTCAATCATCCAGGTAAGTAAATCTCCAAACGTTGATTCTGTTCATCTGGACGACTTTAAAAGAGCTTTTAAAAGCAGGTGCACTCTTTTCTAAATGTTGGAAACACATCACAATTTTTTTAAGATACCAAACTTTGACATGTATCAGCTCACCCTGAGACAGGGGAGGATCCTGCCCTCACACTTGCGCAGTGCTCCACACCAGTAGACGGGGTCAACAGGCTCGATGTAGAGAATAGACCTCCTCAGCAACTCCACCATGTTTCCCTTCAGCTCTGCTCCATCATCCAGGCCCGAGCTGTTGGAGGGAAGTAAACCCTAGACAAGGTAGTCAGACTCATTATCAAAGCCTGTTTGTGCCTCAGTATCAGAGATGACATCAGGACCATGTGACTGAAGTTTGTAATGTTTGTGCATACTAGAAGAAATAGCATCCCACATAACTACAATCCTGAGTGACACAGTGGCAGTTACAATCACAAATTAACTTAACATGCATTAGCAGGTTTGACCAGAGAACCTTCTTGCTGTGAGGTGAGTATAACTGCACTACCACAGAATACAAGCGCAAAAAACCCCAATAACACAGAAACGAGCCACTTAAAGCAACCTCCAGAGACTTATAATTACAGAAAACTCACAGCAGTGCAGTTAGAGGAGTAATCAAGAGGTTTGATGACTTTGAGCTGGTAAAACATCTTGCACACCACCATGACGCATGCCCACACAGCAGAGATGCTTGATGCTAAAGGTCGTAACCGTGGGAACGGGAGTGCAAATGCCCACAGAACCAGGAAAAGCAAGTTCATCAGTGAAACCTGTGCAAAATATATTAACATATTTATGTACAGAGAAGAAGAAGAGCTGGAGATTAAATGTACCCCTTTTTTATGATCATCAACATCAGCACTAAGTAAATCAATACTGTTGGACGTATTTCTTTTGTTGCTGCTTTAATAACTTGTATTTACACACCTATAGAATTTATGCATGCATGATCAGAGCCAACATCCCACCTCTTGCAGCGATACCCAGATGATGCCAGACGACACAATTTTGAGGCTGTGGAGCTCCATCAACCTCCAGCTCAGCTCCTGGAGCCTTCGAAGCCCCGACAGACCCTGGATGAGCAGCAGGCTTGCCCGATCCACAATCACAATCCACTTGTCCTCACTGCTGCTGTGCACTGTATCTAAGAAGAGGGGATGATACCAAGGGTAGGAAAGGGCATCAGACATAATTTGATCATTAACACTGGATTACATCAATGCTGCAGCCGCAGACAGTAACAGTACAATCTCAGTTATCTGAAGAGGAAACATCAGAACATGTGAATAGACTCCAAATGCTCTAAACTGAAAGAGTAATGTTTGCATGTGTTTGCATGTGTTAAAGGAAGCCAACGAGTTTCAGAGAGTGAAATTGAAAAAACAACAACAACCTGTGCCAGCTTGTTAATGGAAAAGATTGTTGTTACAGATACTACCTTCTCCTGTCTCCTCCTCCTGCTCTTCTGCCCCTTTTTCTGAGGAGCTTTGCTGTCCAATGCTGGCCAGAGTCTCCTGACTTTTACCATTTCCCATCTGCTCCTTCACAAGCCTGACAACCACAATGAGCGTGTTTCATTTAAAGAAAATCGGACTAAAAAACTGCAGGAATTCAGTAACAAATCCATTGGCAGTTTTACAGGTTGTTATATATCCAAGTATACGTAGTAACTTTTCATCCAAACAAATTATATTCCAAATTAATACAATACAGAATGAAGATAATAATTTTAAAAACAACAATGAAGAGTTTTACCGTTTCTGGAGCTTTTGAATGTTTTCTTTAATCCTGGGACAAAATGAGAATAATGAGAATGCTTGTAATATTTCAGTTACCTCAAAGCACAGCCAGAGACTATTTTATTATTGCCCGACTTTTAATATTTTCATGTAACTGAAACATAATGTAATGCTCTGATTAAGTTCATTTTGATTCAAATGCAGATTTTATCCGCAGGCAGTGAATGAGCCGTGTGAGATGCAATCAATTGTGGTGGATCTTTGTACAAACTATCAAAGTATTTGAACTGCGAGTACAATTAAAAATTTATAATAGGATAATTGCTACACTTACGTGTCAGATATCTCATTGACTGAATTCATAAGCTCTTCCTCTCTGTACGAAGAAAAGGACAAACGAGACACATAGAGTATGTAGTATAGTCAGTAGTCAATCAGAACGTAAACATTTCATACGACTTTTTAAAATTTCCCTTAACAAAAAAACTAAAAACTCCCCTTCAAAGTTGTTTTGTTGTGCATCTTCTGACTGTACCCAGTGATGCCACAATTTTAACATCCTCTTATGACGAGCAGCACTTGAGCAGCTGCGAATTCACCTTGAACCTCAAAATCTTGCAGAACACAATCATTAACTTCTGTGCCAAACTGACCTGACTTTTACATCAAGTATCATTCGTGGTAATGAGTTAGGTCTCTGGCTACAATTCAACTATGGCTCAGGTGTGCAGGAAGACAACCCTGAAGGGAAGAATTTAAATCTGTTAAGGTGTTTTCAAGGAGTCATAGAGCTTTTTTATTGCACCTCATACAAAAAAGCCACAAAAATTGTTATTTCATTTATCTAGAGAGGGGGAAACCTATAACTACTTTTAAAATATAATAAAAATAATGTATTTTTTATATTTTCTAAGTAGATTTATCCTATTTTGACATACATGACTGCCTCATTTTTTTAAGTTTCTTTTAATATAACGCACCACGTGTTCTTGTTCATATCAATATCAAAGGACAGAATGTTTTTTCTGAGCAGGATCTCTCCCTGCATACATTCCTGCTGCCTCACCTTGAAGTCTCTCTGACAGGTACGTTGTCCAGGTCAGTGAGAGTCAGAAAGTCAAAGTTAAAATAATGAAGCTGGAGGATACAAGCCAAAAGGAACGTAGCAGGAAGCAGAATGCGTGCAAACAGCTCCACCGTGTCGTACCGTTCCAGACCCAGGTCACGAAGACTGGAGAATCACACGGGAGAAAAACACACAACCTTTTAACAAACAGCCAAGTCTGCTACAAAGACAAAGTAAACAGATATAAAGAAGCTTCTTGCTTCATATCAAAAAGGCTCCTAACACTAACAAAAATAAATTAATGAGTAACAATTCACGACCTACCACGAGTATATAGTACAAGACAAAAGACTCGAGTCTACACCCCTCATTTCTTTATATTTGCTTCCTAGGAGTCAGGCGTTCTTGCAACGTTTTAAAGTGCTCTTGAGCAATAGTTCTCAGGGCTTTCTCAAGGTCTTTCAATGATTTTCTTTGGACATTGCCTGCTTTTTCACTCATTTTTAGTCCACTCCTTGTACCTGACCATTTCAGAGGAAAGTTTTCTCTTTATTAAGCCACTGACCTAAGAATCATTCAAACATAAAAAGGACCAAACTCAAGGTATAAACCAGTGTCGTGTCTACACATAACTATGCAAAAACTCAATCTATCTTTTTCTACATCAAGTGTTGGATAGAGAATATGACAGTGACCAAAACCATCCAGGTTTTTTCTAACCGAAAACTCAGGATGATGGGTGAAGTACAAGCTCTGATCAAAACTAGTAATTCCGCCTTCAGCATGAGGGACAGGCAATCAAACAGGCCAAGTAGGCCTACAGGAAGAGGAAAGAGGACTTCCTCACAGACCAGCTGCCAGAAGGTGTGGAGAGGCATCCAAGCCATCAACAACTACAAATGCCAGAGGCCCCCCCAACCCCCGACAGCAGCCTCAAACTTATAGCCCTCACGTGTTTTGAGCGGATAGTGTTTCAGCACGTCAGAGACTGTCTTTCACTGTATTTACATATGTGCTTGCACATGTTTCCATAAATTGCAGCATCTATTATCCCATTTGCCTAACAAAATATAAAGAATCAAGAAGTTTCTAAAGACTTCTGCACAATACTGTATGAGACTCACCCTTCCTCTGACATCCCCATGATTTGTCTGAATAGCCCAGACACGCTTCTGAACTGGTACATGTAGATAGCTATCAACACCACCATGGAGTAACCAACAACCACTGCCCAGAACGTCTTCAGGAGTCGACGCCACACATCATAACGAATCTGAGAGAAAAAACACAGTGTATAATTTCTCCTGTAAGTCTTATAATTACCAATTAAATATCCATCCATCGATCCTCTTCCCCTTATCCTTTTCAAGGTAAGGGACGGATGGAGCCTAGTCCAGCCACCATAGGGCGAGAGGCAGAGTACACCTTGGACAGGTTGCCAGTCTGTCCAGGGTGTACCTGGACAATAAATATATATATATTTAATATATAAAAATTAAACAAAATAGTTCAGAGCAGCCAAATTAGATCTTCATTATAAATGACAGTGCTGCATTTATCCCTCAAATCGCCTTGGTATGTTAAACACCGGGGCGTTGCTGATGTTGTCTAAATAGACATGTCATGTCCAAAGCCATTAGGCCTTCCTGTAAGTGCCTACCATCTTTCTAAAAGGTCAGCAGAAACATAATATGGGCAAGAAAAAACAGCAAAACTGGAGCAAAAAAAGTGTCTGTGTATGTGCTTATTAGTCATAATCAATACTTTTAACTGGAAAAGCGTATGGATGAAGAGTAAACAGTCTGCCTTAGTGAGCTTTTCTACGTTTTATGGAAGATCTAAACCCACTGCGAACATTTTTATGCACAAACAACAGCTGAATGGTTCAGTGATGTTAGTTTAGGAGTCAACACATTATAGTGTAAGATGAACCTAAAATATATTGGCTTTATGTGTTCTACAACAACATTTTAACTATAAAAGTGGATTAACTTTCCACTTAGTGACCCATTTCAAAATCCCATTTCCCTCTTTCATTTACTATAATATATATATATATATATATATATATATATATATTAGGGGTGCAACGATACAACAAAATTCACGGTTCGGTTCGGTTCGATACTTTGGTGTCACGGTTCGATATTTTTTCGATACAAAAAAATGTTCATGCCTTTTTATTAATTTGTCATTTATTAAATTTTCACGGCACATTCTGCACCACATCTCTGTGCGTTCATCATTTGTTTGAAGCCAGCTCACCTCCTGCAACCACTTTTCCGAGAATACGCGCTTCTTTTGTGGTTCGGACTCCTTCTGACATTTCTTTGGAGGTGGAGGAACATCACAGTAATTGCTTAAAGGAGCTTCTTCGACATCTTTAAGAGTTCTAAACAAATGTCTGTCCTCCTCCTGAAAATCTTATGTACGCAAACACGCGTTGCAACTTCTTATCTTGTGCGGGTTTTTATTTTGACAGCAAATGCGCACCTGCGGACCACTTATGTGCAGCCCTGGTTATTTAGCTCGTCATATTGCAGCCACAGAAATTCTTTTGTCCATGAAACCATAAAGCTGCACTTTCTTTTTGCCTTATAGTCTGATTTGTCATAACCTTTCCGTTTTGTCACTTCTTCACCCTGACCTGTCTTATTTGGCTCAGCAGAACTAAAATATATATCCTGCTGCTTTTACACACGCACTAACATAACGCTCAGCGATTCTCTGCGCGATCAACCTCTCACATGTTTAAGCTGCAGGAGATTTCACTTGTCATGTTTGCATAGTAAGCTAACGATTGATAAGACGATGTCAGAGGAATTGGTGCGCAAATTATCATCACTCACCAATCAGTACTGTCGCTTTCTATACACAGTTCACGCGATTGCAAAGTGAAAGCAAAAAACAAGCGCAAATTCAAACGTGATTTCAGTATGTCACATATTGACAGTGGCCGATGCCAATGACATAATTACCCAGCTACATTTCCGAAAGAATGCAAAAGCATTGACATATATTTTTCCTTCCTACGATAGGCCGACGGGCAGGGCAGAGATAGATTTTGGTAGCCCGACTGGAAAAAAGCCCCAGGACGTCGGGCTAGCGATTTTGCGAGCCCTGTATCTGATTGAGGAATCACTCATCTTTGGAAAAGAGAGTTTATTATGGAGAAATGTCTCTTTCCAAAATAAAAGCTATACTATACGCTTCTTCTGGGCTATATTCTCAGCAGCATATTAAACATATCAGGTCCCCATAAGGAGAATCATGTGCTAACGGCTGTCTAAATGACTCGGGTAAAGTTTGTAGCATGCGTGCTTGTTTTTGTCTGCTTCCACTTGTCTTTGCACTAGGATGATGTCGGAGTAAATGTGCAGTCATATTGGTTGTGTTCCCACTAGTGCTGTCAGCGTTAATCTGAAATGACGTTAAGGTCACAACACGGCAAATCTCCGTTAACGAGCTACCGCGGATTGCCTCATGAGTGGGGCTGGAAGACGTCAACACATTAACGAACTAACTGCGCTAACACACTAGTTCCCACCAATTGAGCATTGCTGGCACATCCAACATACTGTTTTACTTTTGTCCATGACACGCTTACCTTCAGGGTCATACTTCACATGAAAACCAAAATAGTTCCAAACGCCAGATCTGAATGAGGGTGGGGGAGGTTCAATTTGCCATGTTGCAAGAGCTTAACTTCTGTCTAGCTAGCTTGCCCTGCGCTCAGTGAATCTGTGTTTGACTACTCCGCCTAGGCTGCACTGTCGAGCGCAGATCCACTGAGCGCTCAACACAGACAGCATCGTCAGAAGGAAAGTTGATAAAATAAATTAAAAATGTTGTATCGTTCGATACATATGCGTACCGAACCGAAAGCACTGTATCGAACGGTTCGATATCGATACGAGTATCGTTGCACCCCTAATATATATATATATATATATATATATATATATATATATATATATATATATACACACACATACACACATACAGTGGGGCAAAAAAGTATTTAGTCAGCCACCGATTGTGCAAGTTCCCCCACTTAAAATGATGACAGAGGTCAGTAATTTGCACCAGAGGTACACTTCAACTGTGAGAGACAGAATGTGAAAAAAAATCCATGAATTCACATGGTAGGATTTGTAAAGAATTTATTCGTAAATCAGGGTGGAAAATAAGTATTTGGTCAATAACAAAAATACAACTCAATACTTTGTAACATAACCTTTGTTGGCAATAACAGAGGTCAAACGTTTACTATAGGTCTTTACCAGGTTTGCACACACAGTAGCTGGTATTTTGGCCCATTCCTCCATGCAGATCTTCTCAAGAGCAGTGATGTTTTGGGGCTGTCGCCGAGCAACACGGACTTTCAACTCCCGCCACAGATTTTCTATGGGGTTGAGGTCTGGAGACTGGCTAGGCCACTCCAGGACTTTCAAATGCTTCTTACGGAGCCACTCCTTTGTTGCCCGGGCGGTGTGTTTTGGATCATTGTCATGTTGGAAGACCCAGCCTCGTTTCATCTTCAAAGTTCTCACTGATGGAAGGAGGTTTTGGCTCAAAATCTCACGATACTTGGCCCCATTCATTCTGTCCTTAACACGGATCAGTCGTCCTGTCCCCTTGGCAGAAAAACAGCCCCATAGCATGATGTTTCCACCCCCATGCTTCACAGTAGGTATGGTGTTCTTGGGATGCAACTCAGTATTCTTCTTCCTCCAAACACGACGAGTTGAGTTTATACCAAAAAGTTCTACTTTGGTTTCATCTGACCACATGACATTCTCCCAATCCTCTGCTGTATCATCCATGTGCTCTCTGGCAAACTTCAGACGGGCCTGGACATGCACTGGCTTCAGCAGCGGAACACGTCTGGCACTGCGGGATTTGATTCCCTGCCGTTGTAGTGTGTTACTGATGGTGACCTTTGTTACTTTGGTCCCAGCTCTCTGCAGGTCATTCACCAGGTCCCCCCGTGTGGTTCTGGGATCTTTGCTCACCGTTCTCATGATCATTTTGACCCCACGGGATGAGATCTTGCGTGGAGCCCCAGATCGAGGGAGATTATCAGTGGTCTTGTATGTCTTCCATTTTCTGATGATTGCTCCCACAGTTTATTTTTTCACACCAAGCTGCTTGCCTATTGTAGATTCACTCTTCCCAGTCTGGTGCAGGTCTACAATTCTTTTCCTGGTGTCCTTCGAAAGCTCTTTGGTCTTGGCCATGGCGGAGTTTGGAGTCTGACTGGTTGAGGCTGTGGACAGGTGTCTTTTATACAGATGATGAGGTCAAACAGGTGCCATTCATACAGGTAACAAGTGGGGGACAGAAAAGCTTCTTACAGAAGACGTTACAGGTCTGTGAGAGCCAGGGATTTTCCTTGTTTGAGGTGACCAAATACTTATTTTCCACCCTGATTTACGAATAAATTCTTTACAAATCCTACCATGTGAATTCATGGATTTTTTTTTCACATTCTGTCTCTCACAGTTGAAGTGTACCTCTGGTGCAAATTACTGACCTCTGTCATCATTTTAAGTGGGGGAACTTGCACAATCGGTGGCTGACTAAATACTTTTTTGCCCCACTGTATAGATAGATATAGATATAGATATAGATATATAGATATATAGATATATAGATAGATAGATGGGTATTTTGTGAGCTGAGTAACTATACTCTGATATAAGACTACTTTAAGTTAGAGGACAGAAAACTAAGTTACTAACCTGGTACAGAACAACACCGAAGAGGAAGAGAACAATGTAGAGGATTTTGTATACGACCACCTGAATGAGTGAAACATGATACAATGAATGAAACAATAGTATTTACTTATTATTTGCACAGCTCAGAAACAATTCTGACTGAGATTATAGAAACAGCAGGATCCAATGACTTGTGGGACTATGGGAAGGAGCATTTTCATCTTCTTTTTCGTAAATAAGGTTTTACTAGCAGCCGACAAAACACATGCTGATATTCAACAGCACTGAAGAAGGAAATATATGTGAAAAAACAACAACAAGAATAACAATAATACTACTTTTAAACCTATTACTTCTACTACTACTACTAATTATAATAATATTCGTTTTTGACCATACAGAGGCTCCTAAAGATCAGTTTGAAAGTATTTTTGGAAAACTCTTTTTGCAATATATTTTTGTTTGCATTATATCTGACTTATAGAGAAAGGCTCTGCTTTATAATGATACAGTATAGTGCATTTTCAGTGCATTCAAGGACGAGGTGAGAGTGCATTGATGTTCGGGGAAGTCGGAGGAGTTGCAGTTACAAAGGTGACTGGAAGCGCTGGTTCAGCTCCCTCACTGACCACAGACAGACTCTCTGTGACTATGTCTGCAGATTAAGATTGTGCAGCCTTTACTGAAAGCTGCTGTAACAACATCTTCATTTTTACAGGATGTAACTGGGACTTCATCTCACAGCTCTGGTAGATGAGCATTACTAAAGCTGCTGTACGTTGCCGTATGTAGCACCATGGGCTGAAACAGCAGCAAGATGAGTTCTTACAATAACCATGTTAGCCAGAGTGCTCACAGCCAGTATCTGGTGAGCACTGGGCACTACATGTAATGAGAATGCAAAAAGCATATTGAGAAGCAAAGCAAAAAATAGTTGTTAAAAAACTTCTTCCTATGATATTTAAGGCCTCTGTCAGTAAAAATCTGCCTTAGCCAGTGCTACGATGTTTAAGTCTGTCATTAGATACCTTTCCAGAGAAGCTGACCACAAAGAACATAGAGCAGCAGAAGAGGATCCAGTACTTCACCAGAAACCCCTTTACACCTGAGATCAGTTTCGCTACCAGAGGAGATGGCTGATCTTCCTCCGCTGGCAAGGTGCAAAACAAGAGGCAGAAACAGTGAGAAAGAGAAGTAGATAAGGGAGGGCATTACAGGGACAGCTTGATGATTAAACTTGTCTTGTTGATGTCAGGATGATTTTCATTAGTGCCCAGGTAGGAGTTACATTACTCCAAAATCTTCTGACATATAATCTCAAGAAAATCAATGAAAAGATAAATTACGTGGCACGACTTTGACTTCATCCAGAGATTCTGCCTTCATGCTCTGCCCCTCCTGTCTCTCCTTCAGCTGCTGACGAAACATCAACCAAAAGCTGAAGGTGTAGAAGACCTGCAGTGGAAATAGTTTATCATAAACACAAAATACACAAGTTTGTGTACTTAGTAAATATTAAGCTGAAGCAGGCCTGTGTTGGGAACAAAAAATTATTAAAAAAAAATCTGTCAAAAGTTTTCAAAGTACACTAGTCTGTGAATACTGTTGGAAAATTCTTGTTTAAGAAAGATTTAAACTGAATTCAGTGACTTCAGACTGTCTGATTAAAAAAACACAAATTCCCTTATGGTAATAAACTTTAGATGGAATACATGAACACACTGATAAGTAGATGTCAGGAAGAAAAAGTGAATTAGAGTTATATTAGATAATAAATGTGTACAAAAAAAAGCCAAACTACTATACAAGAGTAATTTTTAGTACACAAGGTTACTGTATACAGTAACGGTAACACACACAAAAAACAATATAACCTACAGGCTAAGTTGGGTCTAAATACAGCTTTATTGTTTTTAATGGAAGCGAGAATCACAGAAGGAAATTACAATAGTTTATCAGGTCCATTCTGCTCCTTATTACCCTGTCATGGCTAACCTTTGCTCCCAGGTGGACACAGGGTGCAGGGTGATAGCTGTTCAGGTCAAAGTCCACTATGACCGCCGGGGGCAGACCCGGGTACAACTCGGCCCGGCTCAGCCGGAGCCCGCTCAAAAACCCCAGCACCACCAGCACGGTGCCATAGATGGCGAGGAAAGGGGCGGACATCATGGCATACCGCCTTCTGTCTCTCATCATCCAAATTATACAGGACCACACAAGCATGGCGAAAGTCAGCCAGTTGTTGTAGGTGATGCTCCAAATCTGTATGCAGTGGATATCATAACAAAAACAACTTTAACAACCTCTAATGTTAGCTAGTTTTCTTTAGCTGCTTTTAGCCGCTTAGGGTGAGTTAGCTAATATAGTTAATGTTGTGAATAATAGTTATAGTTAACTTCATAACGACATAGTGAGCCTGCTATTAACTATGCAAAGTTGCTTGCTAATCTTTACTCACCCAAATATGGCTGCTTTAGCTTCAACTGGTCAGATGTTAATTAGTCAATTTGTGATAAAACTCGTACGAAAACTAACAAATACTACTAAGATCTAGTAATATAGTAATAGTAAACTTTTTTTTTTTCAAAAGTCGTGTTTTTCTTTTTTTAGCTAACTAAAATGCCTTTCACATCTAGATTTAATTTTTATCTTAGTTACAGTTAACTATAATAACCTTGGTAGAAAATAAAGATTGTATCTGTAGACTCTGGGAATTTGTAATAAAAAGCTACACAGAACAGTATAGATATATAAATTAGTCTTGCAGTTATCTAAAGTATTGTAACTGTATAAAAAAGTGGTTTCAGAAAACAAATAAACCAGTTTCTTTAAAGGTTGAAACTTCATAGCTAATGTGTAAATCCTCCTTATCTTTGCTTGTAACATAATGTGACCTATACCTAATGTCTTCACCTGTTCAACACTGTGATGATACTGGTTGTGGCTGCTAAAAAAGAAAGTCACCACACAGAATACATTTATGAACCAGCATGATTATTTGTACTCTACCATCATGATGATAAGGCCGCTGACGTAGCTGTGCTTTTGCACCTGCTGACCAAAAATGACCAGACCACTTGTGCCTGAAGGTGGAGGCAAGGTCTCTGTCAGACTCTCATGGACCTCCTCACTCTGCTCCTCCACATCTTCCTCGCTTTCTGTGTCTGGCAAAAGAGGGAGGGAAAGTAAAGAATGAAATGAAAGGGTTTAGTGAAAAATAAAAGTTGACTCTATATCATAGTGGTTTACATATTTACCTAACAAACAAAAAGTTCCCTGGTTCCATACCAAGGAGGACACACAAATCTTTTTTTGGGGTTGTGTGAAGAAGGACATCTGTCATTAAAAAAATCTGCCAAATCTATATGCAGTGAACCCTTATGAATAAGAGAACAGCTGAAAGTAGCTTCTGCTTTTTTATCAAGTTTGTGTACCGTATAGTTTTAGTTAATTAAATATGTACTTAGAAAGTTTTCTGTGATTACCATGAGACAGTGAGTCCTTGTCCTCATAATGTGGTAGAGGGTAACCGTTTGTGTAACCTGCCCCTCCTAATGGACATTCAAGACTGTCAGTGTGGAGATCTTGCCAGGAGTTTCCTTTGATCAAAATCATTGGCTGAAGAAAGAGAGCAAATTATGCTGTGTGTTACAACAAAACTGTGGGATAATCTCTAAGAAATTTTAAGTGAGTCCACATCTGATTGAGAATTCAGTGTACTACATAGAAAATGCTAAAACATCCTCACCTCGTCAGGTAGATAGGTTTCCTCATCTGTGCTACTTAAAAGCTAAAAAGGGAAATCTCGACTTTAATAGGTGGTTAAATACCAACTTGTAGCAATAATACTATGCTATGTCCAATAATTTATTTAGCAGCCATTAAGCTTTCAGCAGGAATTCATAATCACTGATATAAGTACCAACCAGAACTATAGTTGGATGCAAAATTCAATAATGAAGTTACCTCTTGCCTATCTCCTGAGATGTAGATGACTCTGGAGAAGCTTGGAGGAGCATCTGGACTTTCTACTGGACTCTCACCCTCATCTGCTTCATCCTGAGAAGCACAATCACTATCAAAAGTCTGCCAAGTAAGTGAAAACCATGCAGACCAGCAATGGCAGAGTAGCGCTCAAAGTAATAGTAAAACTTGCACTTCTACTTGTAGTACTGTTGGGAGTGGCAACCTTCCAAGATAAGCTGGTAGAACCTGGAAATCTGCTTCCTTGGGCAACACAGTTGTGGAAGTTGGGGCAGAGATGTGTTACTGGTATGATAAAAGCAGTAGTTTTCTAAGCTCAATTCACTGCAATAGCTGAAGAGCAGATAATGTATGCACAACTCTGGTGTTTAAAAGCAACTTCTCCCCTCGTCAGCCAAGGCAAGTGTTGCTTATTAAAATCCACCAGCCAGAGACATTTTTTTAACCTCATTGGACTTTACACCCATGTGACTGGATCTTGTGTGACTTAAAATAACCCAGCTGTCTGCATTATTGTCTGTGTGTGTGTGTGTTTTGTCACTGGCTTGTCTTCTGCCCAGGAGCCTGCACGAGTTCTGATGTGTGTGAGCATGTATTTTTGTCATTTTAATTAACAAAAAACCCATGTTTGTCATTTCGAACCTATCCCAGATGACTTTTGGCTCTAAACATATTTAGTCTGACACACACACGCGCACCTTCTCTGTAAGGTGAAGGTGAACCCATTTGTGCAGCAAAGCCACTAGTGTGTAGTAGAGGAGTAGAAGAACCAAAGGGTTGAGGAAGTCTGGCCAGCTGACGTTTGTGTGCACGCTAAGAGAGTGCAGGTTTGAAGTGTCGGATCTGATGACTCCTATCATACCAAACAATCTGGAGATGAATGGGAAGAGTAAAGGGAGAGAGAAAAAAGAATAAGTGTGAGGCAAATTTTTAGTAAAAAGAAATAGAAGAACCACACTGATATCATTTAAATATCTACTCTTATTTCTATACCTGGGATAAACATCTTCTGGTGGTATAAGCTTCTGGGAAAGTGGCAGCTGATAGAGATACAGAACCAGCAGGTGTCCTCCGCTGAAAATGGCCATCATCACACACATGGAGCTGAAGAGCAGCATGCTGATGGAGCGGCCAAACACCCACCACCACACCAGCCCCAGGAACACCCCGAAGTACACTCCTGAGGTAAGGGAGGGCAGTATGATACCTGTACACACATAAAAGATGACAAGCCATGAAGAAAAAGGTGAATTAGGCAATACTCACCATTTTTAAGCTATAGTAAGCTGGCATGCACAAAGCTGCTGCTGTATTGTACCTGCCAACCCCAGCAGCAGAGTCACCACCACCTTCCCTGCTGTGTTCATGATAGCTGACAGCAGCAGCCTCAGTCCAGCTGCAAACACTATGAGCTTCTGGACAAATTGTGGTGGACCCGACTGTACCGGCAGGGTAGTAGTCTCTTCTGAGCTGTCAAAGGACGAAACCTCTATTTCACTTCCATCCTCTGACTCCGTGTCAGAGGTTTCCACATCCTGAAAGATCCATGAAACAATCAGCGCTTTGTTAGCTTAATGCAGGGAAGTCAAACCAATAGAACATTGTGGGCCACATACAGCCTGCTTTGATCTGAAGTGGGTCAGACCACTGAAACTCACCATTCTGTCATTGTAAAGACATTTAGCTAAACATTTAATCCCTGAGATGTCTTAATATAAGAAAAAAGAAGCACACAATAAATGAGGCAAATGGCAAATTTGCCACATTTGACAATAAATGGCAAAGTGAGTCATCTTTATCGACAGAAAAAGCTGTAAAATGTATTAAAATACAGTTCAAAATCTTTGTACTCCTTCACATTTTCCAAAACTTTCCAGCAGACTAGACTGGAGTCTTTGCTGGGCTGATTCTGGTCCCTGGGCCTTATGTTTGATACCCCAAGGGTAATGTTGTGTCATAGTGACTATAGCTGTTGACAAGCGAGTGGTTACCTGCGGGTCAGAGGGCGGGATTCCGTTTTCATGGAGGTTGACCTGGGGCACAGAGCGTAGCAGTTTCCTGCAGAGCCTTAGTATGAACAGCGTAGAGACCAAGAGGCCCACGTCTGGGAGCAGGAGACGTACAATATTCCCAGGATCAACCGAGCTAAATCTGAAAATACACACACATTAATTGATCTACACTGATCTCCAATAGATGATACATCAATTTGTTTATAAGCACATTTTAAAAAAACAACACAGGCTACCCACCTTACAATTCCCAAATGGTAGAGAAATCCATCCCAGAAGCCACTAACTGTTAGAAAAGGGGAAAACCAAACAGCCATCAAGTTAAAAAGCATATTTCTTTGCACTGTTTTATATTTTTTTGGCTGTCTTTGAGGTCTGCTCGGAGGATTGGTGACATTTTATTATAAAAGTCGCTCATTTATTGTAACCAGAATTTTGTTTTCACCTTGTGGAGGAATGTATGCGAAGGGGATCTGCATGAAGCACTGCAGGGTCAGGAATATCAAACTCGTGTAGATGATCAGCCGCAGGAACTGCCCAGTTTGACCTAAGACCAGTAGCAAGCAGGAAGCAAAAGTAAGTGCAGTTACAGAATTCAGAACAAAGTCTTTTGTTCTGTGTAGTGAGCTAGAAATGGTTTATGGTTTACCGTAGTGCAAACAGTTACGCCCATAATTTATTGGACCAGCACCACAGTGGATTTTAAATTGAACAATCACAATGTGATTAAAGTGTAGATTATCAGCTTTCCTTGATAGCTTCTATCACAAATTTTGTAAAAAACTGTTAAGGAATTACAGCATTTTTTATACATAATCTGACATTTTCAGAGACTCAAAATTAACTGGACAAACCAACATAACTTTGAATGTAAGGATTGTTTTCAATACTTGTATTAAAACCCTTTTCAGTCAATGACTGAAACACCACCATGTTTGACAGATACAGTGGCTTGTAAAAGTATTTGGGCCCTTGAACTTTTCCACATTTTGTCACATTACAGGCACAAACATGAATCAATTTTATTGGAATTCCACGTGAAAGACCAACACAAAGTACACCACTTTGTGTTGGTCTTTCACGTGGAATTCCAATAAAATTTATTCATGTTTGTGGCTGTAATGTGACAAAATGTGGAAAAGTTCAAGGGGGGCGAATACTTTTGCAAGCCACTGTAATGTGGGATGCTGGAGCAGTTTGTCTTCTGCTCCACGTCTTACTCTCCCCATCATTCTGGTGCAAGTTAATCTTGGCTTCATCTGTCCAAGGATTTTGTTTCCCCAGAGCTGTTCAGGCTGTTTTAGATGTTTTCTTGCAACGTTGCCCTCTTGTTCTTCATTGTAACCTGTGGTTTGCATCTTGTTGTAAATCCTTTGTATTTCCATTTATGAAGGTGTCTCTTTATTGCAGACCTCAACAATGATACAACTATACACGTTTTTTCCAACCCTTTGAATTGAAGGTGAAAATCTTCAATCGCATCAGGATTGTTTGATTTAAAATCCATTGTGGTGAATTACAGAGGGAAAAATACAAAATTTGTCTCTCGGGGAAACAAATGATGTATTTCACTATATATGTTGATAGAAAAGGTCCCGAGGTGTGTTTTAATCTTTAATAATTAGCAATTTCTCTCCCTCTAAATGTTACCAAGAAAACTTTATGAAATTAGGACAAATCTATTATTTTTATCTATTATGAAATCACAAATAATTAACACAGTTATAGACTGAAAATACTGAGTCAATTCAACTTTCTTCAAACTTTAACCGTAAGTCAAATATAAAAGATGAATATGTAAATGAAATGTGAGCAGGACTAAATCTGTGACACCCTGGTATAAAATTTATAGAGAAACAAAAGTTAAAGAAAGAGATGTCCTGAAAGGCAAAGCAAGCAAACTGTTGCAAAACAGAATATTATGCAATAGTTTTTTTTAATCTATTATATTGTTCTATAATTGTTGGAAGCCAGAATTGTGTCTGAAATTAAGTATGATTAATTCCACAGTTGTAATTGCAGAGAAAAGTAGGTTTCAATAAAAATAGAAGTTGCTTTTATCTTTGCTGTACACCACATGTTTTGTTGTCTCCTGTTCAACTCAATAATCATTTTTATTCCCCTTAAATAAAGCCGGCATGTTACTCTCTGAGTTCTGGGACACAGATACACAAAAACACACGGTAATGGATGCATCCTGTGGTTCTCTTCAGACATTGTTCAGCAGAATATTGTCTCCCAGACACTTGGCAGTAAATTGGACTGGTTCTGTCCATACTCCAGTTTCTTTAAAAGAAACTGGACGCTCAAGTCTCAAAGAAACGCCTGGCTCTGTCACGACTGGTCTTGTACAGCTATTTATCCAATGAAATCGCCTTGAGGCACTATTTTTGAAATCACACTCGCGTCACAACATTATTTGCACAAGTTCCCAATTTATTATCTTTAAGACTGTCATTAAAGATATTAATGACAGTCTGAAAGTGAGTTGCTGTGTTGCGATTTTGGCTGTATATTCAAATAAATAAAACAGTTCATAGTCTCAGGGATAGAGTTCTTGTAATCAAAAGGTTGGAGATACAAAGCATTAATAGCTGACGCGGCTTAGCATTAGCTGAGCCAGCAAATGCGTTGTCGATGTTCACGCTTTTTACTAAAAGCATTGTTTCATAAAACACACACGTACACACTCTCTCCAGCATAGGTGGATGCACAGAAACGCATGAGCCGTACACACACGATGTACACAGGCTTCACCACTTAGTCCAAGCGCAGTAAGATTATAGCAGGGGGATTTACGAAGCTGAAGGGTAAACAGTTTTTATATGGAGGCATAGAAAAAGAGCGAAAGAAGAAATGCTGTCAAAATGCTGACATTACATCTTTTAATTCCTTGCTGTAATTACCAGGCTATGTATAATTGATTTGACCATTCAAACCACTTCCCCTTTACAAAGTACTTTGAGGGAGGGATACATATACTTTAATTCATCAGAATGCTGTGATCAATACAGAGAAGGCAGACACACACACATGCTGTAGACATATATACATCGCACACAGTTTGATTTACCTGCGCTGGTCTTTACATTTCTTTTACTTTACATCAGATTACCAGATTTGTCCTATTTTTGCACGTACATCATGTGAAACTGTTTCTGCTCTTTAAACTAAGTTAAAAAAAAGGGAAAGGCAACCAGCGAAAACACAAAATACAAGTTTGAAATGATAAGTAGGTAAGTAACATCACAAAACTGTACATAAATTAGCGTAAAATAAATTAAAAAAATAAAATGGCATAAAAAACAATGCAAAAACCAGTTAAGATAGAGACTAAATTAAAATAAGCAAATATATAAATTCCTAGTTATATGAATTTATATATAATGATCAAGTAATACCAGCCTGACCTTGCGAAAACGAAAAAGTATTTACCCAAACCTCAAAGCACTGATAATTGTTTGGAGTATGATTTGTCACACAGAGACTGTATAACTGTGGATGTCCTGTTCCTTCGAATCATCGCCTGAATTGAACAGAAGCATGAACTGGCTAAACAACCTCAACATGCCAAAATCAAAAGAAGATACAAGAAAGAAGGTGACTGAATGACGTCAGGGTCATGAAGCTAATTTTAAATTTCTAAAAATGTATCTTAATTTTTATCAGTTTTAACTACACATTTTAATCGTTAAAATAAGATGCCAGATCAATATTAGGTTTGAATGCCACAGAGCATTTGGTGTACAAATATGTGGAACCGCAAATTTTATACAAAACATCACAAGAAATGTTTCTCAAAGTGAAAGCATTTTCTCTAACCCACGATTGTAGGAAATTAGCATTGTTTTTCTACAATTACCTGGTACATGCTGAAATAATCTTATAAGCTTAAAGTTCAGCCAAAAAAGACTGAATCACTGATGTTGTTTACATTTAAATCAAGTTTGAACCAAGACCTTTACATTATGAATCAGAGCAACAACATGCCAGATTACATCATTAGCCTCTGGAGCCCCTCTCACCTTTCATGGTGACCAGACTCGGGTTCGGCAGCAGCGGTAAGATGAGCAAAAACAGGAAATATACCAGTGACAGACCATTATAGCGGAAAGACGAAGCTGAGAAGCAGAGGGGAAAAACGGGTCTGAGAGAAATTCAAAGAAAAGGAGTATTTTTTATAAGGCACAGCATGCTTCTTTTTAATGTTTATTATTATGTAAACTCTAAAATACTCGTAATGTTTCATCTAAGGTAGCAGGTACACATCACAACAGTAAAAAACACATAATGAAACAAAGGCTAAAAGAATAAACTGTGTCTAGTATACCTTTGATTTTTTTTTTTTTATAGTATAACAATTTATAAAACCTGGCTG